>NC_090922.1:279893141-280493141 GCF_040938575.1 Ambystoma mexicanum
GTCTTCCTGGCTGAAAGAGTTTCTAAATCAGTGGTCGAAGTGTAAAAAAAAAATAAGTAGTGGAACTATGTTCCCTTTGCCCCGCCTACTTGTATGCGCACTCCCTCAATACCCACTGTGACCCCCTCCGCCATTCAAACCCTATACCTGTCTCCTTCCTTTCCTCCAGCCCCACCTGCAACATTGTTCTTTACAACACAATGGGCCTCATTCCGAGTACAGCGCTAACCAATGGCGCTATTAACGCCTTGGTTGACGCCGTACCCGGACCGGCAGCGCCTTGGTGGATGGCGGAATCACCGCCCCATTCCAAGGTTGGCGGGGCGGTAATTCCCCATTCACCAAGGCTCTTCCCCATTCCCAAATGAGCCCCCATAGGGCTCAATGGGAATGGGGAAGATGCAAATAACGGTGACCGTTCATTACGGTCACCGTTATTGGCTTGGAGGCCCCTTTGCGCCCTCGACTTTAACACCTGCTCAAAGCAGGCGTTAAGGGCGAGGGCGCAGAGGGAACTCGGAGTATGGCGGTAAGGGATTACCACCACCGGTCTCGTTACCGGTGGCCGCTATCCCTTACCGCCATACTCGGAATGAGGCCCAATGAAAGAAAGCAGATTTAAATGATCACCATTAGTGCGTCATTGTCCCGCTCAGCATGCACCTTCATGCAGTCTCCCCTTCACCGCCCTCCGTTCCCACCTCTTGCAGAACATGGCCAGCCACAGACACAGCCCTCCCGTTGCCTGCTAACTAGTCTGAGCCTGCAGCCATTCATACGCCGATCGCGATCAAGCTGGGCGTTTTGGCTGCTTGGGAATGGGTTTTGTATCCCAAGCAGTCTATTGAAATGAGTAAGACCTTTCCAGCACCTGAGAGATAGCACACTGCAATGTTGCACTTGCTTGATATCAGCATGGCTCAGGTGCGAGTCCCCAGAATTAAAAAGAAAAAAAGTATTTCAATCAAAGTTGCAGTCCTGGAGCGGTGTTCTGGGTCGCAAAAAGGAAGGGAACGATGGTGCCGTACTCTTTAGTTCTGGCTCACTTTGACCTTTGTTCTAAATGGATTGTTGAGGGCATGCAGGAACGAATGGTGAACTGAGTGCAATTTTGAGGGCATTTCATGAGTGTTCTATGTGTGAAGATTTTACATCAAGCTGATCCAGTGGAGGGTTTCTCCGTCCCAAGAAGTTATAATGAAGGACAACTGTAAGACAAAACATGTTAATGAAGAAGACTTATTATAGCTTTATTGACCTGCAGCGAGGACAATAACGGGTGCTATGTGCCCTGAAGACCGAGTTAATGCCCCAAGCAAAGCAAGGGCCTTTATCGAGGTATGAGGGACCATAACGCCCAGTACAGCCAGAGCTGCAGGTATATATACACCGAGCTGCAGGTCTAAAAGGCGTATAGAACATCCTCAGTGTTTAATTAAAGTATAATAAATCAGACATGTTTAATTAAAGTAGAAAAACATTGAAATTGCTATAATGCTGCCGCCGTTGCCTGGTTCTGATTTTTTTATAAGGTGGTGGAAGGTGATTGGGTTGGAGGAGTATGCAATTGAGAAGAAATCAGATGTTTGTATGCCTCCTCAGTGTTCTAATTAAGCACATTGCAGGTATTATTTGTTTACACTACAAAAAATGTAAGCATTCAAGCATTGCACATTCACACAGAGTAGCAAAACATTTCCAACGTGCACCTGCACACACATAAACTTAGCATACACATAACCAATTTACATGTTAAAGTTCTTCTTCTCCATTACTCATATCCCTACAATGGTGCACCGAGGATGTCAGGTCAAGTTTGCGCGTTCCTTTATTGCGGCAATACATGCTAGAGGGCACGTTCCACATTACTAAAACATTCAGCTTCTCCTCCTCGCCAATTTGAAACGCTTTCCTTGATAACAGAAAGTGTTTCTTCCTGCTTCATATTAGTGGATGGGGCTAGGTGGCACACGTTGGTTTAGAACGTGTAATACAGAACAGAACATTACCTCTTGAAGTTAACTCATTCCGTTCTGAAATTACACGGACATCAATGCTGCCACTTCACAGCCTTCAATGGGCACCAGCAGTGGCAGCGGCGAGACCACAGGTCAGCACCTGCAATTAAAATTGTGGGCTGCGGTCAATCTGCGGGGTATACCAGTTTGTATAGCCTGCAAATTGACCAATCACAAACATCAAACACCCTCTGTGGGTGTTCTAATATTCTGTTTGCCTGGGTCCTGCATGGTCTGTGTCAGGGCCAGTCTTCATTACAGCAATGGCGAAGAGGCCCTAAAAAGAAGAAAACAAAAAGAAACGTAAGTGTGCTTTGGTTGAGGGAGTGGCAAAGAAAAAGAGACATGCTGCACGACCCAAAAGTAATCATCCATAAATTAGCTCATGTGGGGGCTGCTCTCTGAAGTAACAAATGTGTCTCATGGAAGGTGCCCTCACTGATCTGCAAGAGGTAACAGAAGTGATTCTGAGAGAAAATGGGCATTGCTAAATTCAGTAGTGTGCCAGGGTAGAACATGGCCGCCATTGCAGTGAAACGCATGGTTTCTAATACAATCTCCCCATCTGGATGGAGAATGTGGGTGGGGGGTGGTGACTTGCGCTGTCTTGTTTGACAAGCACTCCATTGATCTGGCTGTCCAATAATTCTGATGGAGGTCCTCCTGTGGCCTTTCATATATTTTTTAGTGAGCAGTGCTTTAAAAAGGCCGTTCCTACCCGGCCCTCAGTACCTGCCCTTCTTATTTGTGAGCATTTGAGTCTCTACACTTTGCAACACCTGAAAGAGAGTACTGGTACTCAACTAAGTTGCTATGAGAGCACAAAAGCTTTTATTTTCACTTTATCGCAACTTAAAGACTTAGGCTTTGATTCGTTGAATTGTTTGTGTGTAAAATGGGGATTTGCATGCCATTCTGCCCGCAAATCCCTGTTTGACAAATGGGAATTAGCAGGCAGTATGGCACGCAAATCCCTGTATAAAATGCAAATAATTCCATGAATCAGGGCCTAGGGGCCCGATTCATGCAATTTTATGCACAGTTCAAAGTGACTTTGCACTGCTGAATAGTGACTTTGCACTGCCGACACAAATTCTGATTCATGGAACTGTGCAAAGGGTATTGTTGCATCCAGATAATGAGGATGTAAAAAAGTGGGCTATATGCCCGGGGAAAACAAACAAAAAATAAAGAATGTATATATATACAAAGGTAACATTAAACTAAGGGGGCAAGTGCTTCAAACTAAAGAGGACTACATTATTAAGTGTCACTGGAGGCAGTGATTGGGGCCATGTAGGCAGGATGGTTGTGAGAAGGGAGGAGGATCGCACTTTGTCGGGTGAGTAGGGAGAAGGAGCAGAAGCGAGCGGAGGCACAGACAGGGTATGGCATAGTGAGATTTAGTGCAGAGGATGATCAGATGGTGCAAGATGGTGAGTACACTGAGATACAATCAAACATGTGCTGAGGAGCAAGACCATTGATAACTTTATAGAAAAGGAAAAGGAACTTGAAAAGAGAGTGGCTGTGCAAAGAGAGCCACCAAGAATGGTCTTGGTAGCTAGAATATGGTTGGAATCAGGGTAGGTTGTAGAGAGTGCAAGTAGCAAAGTTGAGGACCTCGTTGTTAAGTGTCATCTCAGGGTTCTAATTCCCATGCACCTCTGATGGGGCAGATGTAATTAAATTAAAAGTATCTGGACAATTTTCTTAGATCTTATTCTGATGGAATATTCTATTTGAAATTTGGAAAATGCTCATGATCATAGAAGTAGCGCAAATACAATAACAGTTTATAGAGCCAGCCTGTGGAACACTGACTTTCAATATACGAAAAGGGCACATGGGCATAAAAGGCCATTACATACATATTCTCAACAAAGGGACCTCAATAGTATATTCAAACCTGTAAGTTCCAATTGGAAAAAGATTCACTGATTGACAATTTCATACACACTTCATCAAAACATTGACTTGCAAAGATCATTAAGAGTGTAAAATGTAGGCTCTTCTGTGCAACTGATATGACAAATGGCACAAGCTACGCAACTGGACAGTGAAGGAATAGGACATCTGTTAAGTACACAAATGAAATCTTATAAAAGCAACAATTGTAGTGTCTTGTACTATGTTTTGGCTGCATACATTGAAGCCTACTCCTTTAGGTAGTGAACATCCTAAGTTATTTTGCATGCTATGCAGAGGATTACCCAGAGTGCAGAGAAGTAAAACATCAGACATCATATTATGTTGCTGTTGACATTTTACTTAAGATTTCTTGTAGGTAAACTACGTTGCATCATAATATGGTATGTTATGTTGTTATATTTTTTGTAATTAAATTGTATGTTATATTGTATAATGCATACCTTTAACAAAAACAAATCTGAATTTAAATATGTATTTTAAATATAATAGCAAAGATTGCCTATCATAAATATTATTACAAATATCAAGAAATATTCAAATTCATCCATAAAATCACTACACAGTAACAATCTATCATATAAATGGCCTCACTAAAATAGTACCACTGCCATTTTATCATGTATCCCAGTGTCGTGGGTCACATGCAAAGTTAAACAGGGTAGTTCCTAGAGGGAGGCACATTGTGTTTAATTATAATGCCAAATGTCCCATTCATTATATCTTTCATCCCTTGCATCTGATGTTCTACCAGGTGCCAGTCCCCAGAAGGTCCTCACCCCATCTCATGGCCTATGTCTCCCATTCTCTCTGATTTCACAAGCTCTTCACAGAAAGTGAATGATTATCAGCCAGTGGGCTCCTGAATGGAGCAACACATTATTTACAGAGCTCCCTTCATAGTATACAGTTCCAGCTCATTATATAAGAGTTGCAAGAGAAATTGGGCCTCATTACATGGAAGGCGGTAAGGGTTAACGGTCACTGGTAAGGGTACCGGTGACTGTTAACCCTTACCGCCTTACTACGAGGTCCCTTTGCGGGACCCGACCTTAACAGCTGGTGTAGACCAGCCGTTAAAGTTGGGACCCGCAAAGGGACCTTGGTGCTCATTACGGTACCGCAGTTTGCGGTATCATAATTAGTTCCTTCCCCATTCCCATTATGCCCTATGGGGCAAAAATGGGAATGGGGAAGGGCCATGGAGGAAGGGGGAATTACCGCCCCGCCAACCTAGGAATGGGGTGGTAATTCCCCTTTCCTCCATGGTGGTACCGGTATGGTACCGGCGGCAACCATGGTGCTAATAGCACCATGGTTTACTGCCTACCGTGTAATGAGGCCCATTGTGTTGTATTTAGGTTAAGTGGCTGAAAAGCAACATATGAGAAACTGTCTCCATAGAGAGATTGTCACAAGAGTGACCTTCTTACCACCCACTACCCCATCTAGACATATCTGTTTCCAGAGGAAGGATACTTAACATAAGTTGTAATGTTAATCATCTTGACTGTAATAACATGTCTGGGCCCAACAATTATTCTCTTTCTTGAGCTGGTATGATTGCAATATAACACCACCAAATGGGTAAAGGAAGATATCTTCTCTATGTGCTACCCCATGCAATGATGCCAATATGCCTGTAAGACGACCCCTACAACTGCAAGCAGTCTCTCATTGATTCCCCCACGTATATAATTTACATTTCCAACCAAAATACCACTCCCTAAAAATTCTGGAGCAGGGAAGGCCTCCAGACCCATGCCATTCCCCAACCTCCAATATATGCTCCTTGAAAATATTAGCATGGCGGTTCAGCCATAATATTGCCCAGAATGTGAGGGGATGTAATCTGGGTGATTCATCACAAAAGTTGATACCCAATTCCAATATGAATGGATGAATTTGTGTTTCCAAATCCAGAAAGAGTTGGGACCTAAACATTTCCCTTTGTGCGCCACCCAACTTAGTGCAAGGGACAGTTCCCCACAGATATCCGCCTTAAAATGCAGTGGAAACCACTTTGCCTGATATGCCTCAAGTTGGGTGTCTCTGGATCAAGCTGTGCATTAGAGCACAGCACCCGGCCTGCCATGTGGGCACCTTCAAGCGAACATTTATGGAATTGTTCATGCTATCCACCCAAGGTCGCATATCAAAACCTCATTCAATCAAAGAAGCCACTCCACAATCTCACAACCATATATTATTTCTCCTTCTCTGGTTTCGTACCTATACCAAACTATTTGTTTTGGCTACATCCACTTGGAAACCATTTTCCTTGTAATATTTATCAAGTAGTACCAGCCTAGTGGACAGGCCATTTTTCATTCATAAAAGCTCCAATTCTCTATTTAGGCAGACTCTAGCCCTATCTAGATGCTGCATTCATCTTTACCCTAATGAGCTTGGAGTATTCTGTCTTGGCTTGGATTAGCTTTAACCCCTTCCCCCCTCCCCCCGTACCTCTTGGAGTTCTGCTTTCATTCATTAATAATGTTATGAAGTTCACTCTGTGAGGCAAGCAGTTCTTATAAAACCATGGGTTCATTGATATTAGTATCCTTGGCTTCCCTGGTCCTCCAAGGTCAAAAAACCTGTGTGAAGGTAGCTGCCAGTCATTCACAGGTACCTGTGAAGGCTCTGCTGCTAAAATGGTTTCCACAAATGGCAAAACTCATTCATATCAGGCTGGTAGGTCTTCACGTCTCAGAAATGTCATTTTTCCAATCACCGGGGTGAGATTTGATGCATCCAGCTGTGCTTGTAAATCAATGTCCTTGCAACACGTGACATTTTCCGATCCTCTAAATGAAGCACTGAGAGTGTTATAGTCACTTGCGACCTGTGGTACTACTTCATACCCAGCACCTACTCTTAGGACTAAACATCATATCATATCATCACATCATATCATATCTTATCAGCATCGGCCACACAGTAGTAAATTATGCTCCAATACTGAGATGACATGTTACATTAGGTATATTTTGCTTGCATGCTACATGCCTACAGATGGGATGAGCACAGAATGCTACAAAACTATCTCAAAAGGAATACAATAATATCTCAAGCTAAACAGATCATGTTTCCATAGCTTTTTGAAAAACACCATCTTAGTACGTTTTCTGATTATTAAGACAAGTAGTGTCTAAATGCACTGTTGTTTTTATAGTTTTATAGTTAAGATTGGTGTAGTTTGATAGGTGTCAGACATGGAAAAGTGATGAATGCACATTTTATGTGAATATCAAACATAATAAATAGCAGGTCTTGTCTTCAGCTTCCATTGCATTAGTTTTAGCTCTTTGGGACAATTAAAGTATTAAATACGCCATATGCAGACCAATCTTGTTGTGCCACTAGAAAGACAGGCTCAACCCAAACTTTTAGGTCTCATCGGAAAGGAAGCAGACCCAGACTTGCTTTGTTGTTCCTATGTTGCATCAGCGGTGTGTAGATTGACTCCTTTGTTGGAGCGATCAGCAAACCAATCAGGGAAAGGGTTATTCTTATGCCGCCTTGTTGTATATGAGACCTGATATAAAACATTATTGCTAGGGTCAATTGTCCAGTCATGCATTCCTCGCAGGGTTGGGATAGGTTTATGATGTGGAGAAATGCATAAATGCCTCAAGGTTTATGCTTTGGCACATTCCAATGACCTTTTCTGGGGGACATCCAACCCAGTTGCAACCCCAACTTTGTGAAATTTGTAGGGGTGTACCGAATAGTAGATTTAAATATTTGGCTGAATACTGAATAGTTGGACAAGTACGGCCGGAGCTGAATACAGAGCAGAATAGTTGCCTTTTTAATATATAAAGTAATGTAGACAAGAAAAAAAACTTTGTAAATGAAAAAAACAGATTTTAATATATGTACATTGATTTTTTATTGCATTTCTCTTTGTTGTCGTCTACAGAAGACAGTTGTGTAAACCATGCAAAGAATACATTATCAGAAAATAAACCGTTCAACAACAGCATAGTTTGTATTTTTGTGCATTCATGGGTTTCACTTGCTGGTCAGGACTCAAGTAGCTAAGGTTAGCCCAAAATTATAGTATGCATGTATGGAATCAATGTGAGGGGAGACTGGGGTGTATCTACTTGTACTTTCAAATGTTCATTTCGGACCCTCCCCGTCTTTAGCCTTCTGGCTCTCGCAAGGCACTGAAACACAAGAGGAGTGATTATATCAATTAGCACCCGCTGACTGCTCAAGTGCTACTGAATACAAACCTTTGGGATGTTAAAACCATACTTTCTAACTGTGTTCCTGAGTGGGAATGAAGTATTTGAAAAATGTGTTTTCATTTATAGACAGTGTTTCCCTTTATATTTCGGGTGGGGTATGTGTGTGGTGTTTTGGGGCATGGTAAAAGATGCCAGCTAAAAATGTATATGGAATGCTAAGTACTCCATGATTCTCGGCTGATCCTATAGGGAAGGGACAGTGCTGATTTTCAGATCTTTATTTGGAATGTGCATTCTTATTTTACTTATTTTCTTCACTCGTACATGTTTCTAAATTTTAAACTTGTATCTTTGCATCATTATTACACATCCATCCCTCTTTTTTAACTCTCTGATGTTGGGAGGAATATGTCTGCTGCAACAGACTGAGACATTTGTTTTGTAAAACTCCCACTCCTTTGGCCAGCCACATTCTTTAGTAACATCTGTCACTTTTACCCAATTTAAAGTGACTCATGTTGGAAACATAGGGCAGATGGAGGGCAGGAATTGTAACCTATGTTTCGGAATTACAATCACATCTAAGCTGCAGACACATTTTCCACTGAGCCTTCTTACTTGCTTCATAACCTTATCCTGCAGGGTGAATGCAGTTTTGTGTGCAGCCACCCTACCCCCCGAGCTATTTTACTCAGTGTTTGAAAATCCCTTGCTCTCCAGAGCAGTTATATTAATCCACTTAATTATATAACCTGGATGGGAATTGGTGGATTTGAACCTGTAACCTTTGAGATTACTTGCACAGGTCATCAGCAAACCAATAAGCCCCTAAAGGAAATACCATTTTTCAATAGCGACTTGTAAACGTGTGTTCCAACTCACTGGGTTTCGACTGCAAAATACAGGTAGTCCAGAGACATCTCATTGCACATTAAAAATATTGAAAGTTTTGCTTCAGCTCTCCCCCGGCACATCACCAGATTAAAGTCTGTATGTCCAGCACATAAAGGGTTGAGACTTTGCACTTTCGCACCCCTGATATGCCTGCATTCAATCGAATAAAGGGACAGCAGCATTTGTTTAATGATCCTTTTAACATAGGCACTATGTATCTATTTCACAGATAACATTTTAGATAATTCAGTAGATTTGCTGTGACACCACTCTTAAGAATGTTCACCTTTTCAGACACAAAAACCTTTGTTCTCCGCACTAAAACCCCAACAAAACATGGTTCCAACATGTATGTGTATGATATAACAGAGCCCTAACCACTTCAGGGACGAATTCAAAACTAGTTAGTCCTTATTTTTAATGTGATCTGCCCTTTGTTTACAGTGTCATAGTTATTTCTTGAAACATTCGACACAGTGTTTTGGCCATCTCTGGGGTGTAAATTGTTACTTCTATCAATTGTTGCCTTCATCTTCATCAGGAAGTAACCAATTTTCAATTGCACCAAATGTGTTTCTGTGCCTGATAAATAAAGAAGACATCTTTATATGTACATATTGAAAATGAGGGGGGATGACATCTAATTAAATGCATATGTCTTATTACATCCAGAGTTATTTAATTTGTAAAAAATATGTACTACTTTGCTACCTACCTATCAGGTAATAGCAGAGCCACTGCGAGGGTTGTTGTCCAGCTCCTTCTGTACGGAATTGTGCCAAGTCTGCCAAAATGTGTCAATGAATATAGAGCATAGCATAGATCTAATTTTGTTGCAATAGGTATCTTGTGTCCCGTAATGTAAGGGACTTCTAACCTGTATGTTCGGGGATAGAATTTCTGGGCGAACCTCTGTATTCTCCACAACAACCCACGTAGAACCAGGACTGCTCTTGCAGTGAGGTGGACATACTCCTACCAAGTCAGTTGGTTCTGTGTTAGGAAACATTCCAATATTAGGGGGGCCAATTTTGATATCAAACCCATTCTAGCTACATTTATATCACCAGTACCTAGTCGCCGCAGCTGCCATTAATGCTGTATGCAATTCACACCATAACATCCAGCAGGTGCCCCACCATGTGGACAATATCATATTTGCCCATCCGTCTCTTAGAGGTTATAACACACAGGTCCAACTGTATGCCTGGACATGGGATTACTGATGCATGCCATAACTAGTAGCAGCAAGCCCTGCCGTCCATAGGGGGTACAGAGCCATTTAGTGCTAGTATCAGCAACAATGCCCCTGCCCCATATTGTATATATTAAGGTGTAGTTTTATTATTATGTGCCGCATTGAATCCATAGGCAGCATTTTTTATTCTGCATGAATCATGCGCTAGCATACCCCACAATTCCATTTATGTCCGTGCACTTCCATCACCGAATAACTATGGCATGCTAAAAATGCAATAAGGTAGTGGCTGCTATTGCCGTTTCTCACATGAATTACACTACTCACACCTCGGGACCAAGTACTTCCCTCCTCCCAGATCACATGAAGAATAAATATATGTTTGTGACCTAAGAACTATGAATTTATAGAGGGTACATTAAGAAATTTAAAATGGATGACATTTTGGCATTGATCAACTCTTTTTGTTTATGCTGATCATAGTCGGGAAGATTAATGCCTACCAGGTACCCTGAGTATTTACATTTTTTTACTATGACATGCTTGAATGTTTCCAGGCACTTTCAAAGCAGTACTTAATGTATTTTGCAGGGGAAACTATTTGGCTTCCAGTGAAAATTAATTAAGTATTTAGCCCAAGCCGAATATCTCATTTTCAGCTGGAATTCAGCAGAATACTTACTGAAAAAGAAATTTTGGTACATCCCTAGAAATTAGTAATATTTTTAACAAATGGGCTGCACTGCTACATTGTAGTCATTAATTTATTTTGGGGGGCTGTAAAGCACACAATATGCTAGGACAGCATCCGATTATTCTTCAATACGGTTCTATAAATAAAGCAAATAAAAAGAGTTTAGAAACATATAAAATGTCTGATTATTTGGGAAGGATTGAGATGATGATTACAAGGTTTGATAACAGATCTAACATGTGGCTTCCCCTGGAAATCATGCAAATTACAGCAGTTATTATGTGTTATTAGAAAGAATCTAGATCTTCATTAAATAATGCATACTCAGAATGGATTTACAATGGAACATGCTATGTTGTAGGCTGCAATGAAAGGAAAGGGAATGTAAGGGTCCATGTGCATGTTTGTTGGCATATGGATGAGGAATATAATAAATAGTGCAATTTGAATTTTAGTGTTCAATAAGAAAATAATACACAGGAAGTTATTACAAATTATACAATATGTCCAGTACATTTATGAACAGAACACAAATTCGTTCAGATTGTCATTATATGTAAAACGGATGTAAATAGCATATTTCGGTTACATGGGACATACTATATATTATGTAGTTTAGACAAGTGGCAGCTTTCTTGAAAGCACAGATAACCAGACCTCATTACATTCACTTTGATCAAGGCATTAACCATTTTAATGGAACACCTGTGTTTATTTGAAGACAAGGCCATGTTTCCAAATTACAAAACAAATGCATGGCATGCAAGCTTTATATTATGCATGTGCGTCTATTTTTACTCTGATAAGAAGGTCAACAAGTTCAGTGTCTGATGGATCACAAACAGCATTCTTTGGAACATATGCCTGGAAGGGATCATAACCTGACCTTGGCAGATCAATAAAAAATCAGTAAGAATGTATTTGCTGCATTAAAGGGCCTATTCAAATAATCCCTCTGTTCCATCTAATGACATCATAGCAGACTGTTCTGTCAATACAAGAAGTGAGCCACACATGTATTTCATAAAAAAAGGCATTTAAAGTGATTAGGGAAAATACATGGTATTTGTAATTTTATAATCTTTTGTCTGGGTAAATGAAACAGATACATATTTAGTTTAAAGGGTGAAACTTGGATCACACAAACGTACACATAATGTATTATTATGCATGATTTATTAATGCATTCACATGTTTTAATAACTGTGTAATGCATGCAGTGACAACAACATAAAAGATGCCTCAGAATTCAGATTTAATTATATGTGATATTACTCATCCATTCATGTAATTATATTAAAAACAAATATTTAATTCCAATGTGCTTATCATTACTGAGGGGAGGGCTAACTCGGAGCTGGCACGTTCCCTCATATCATGACACAGAGAATTGAATGGGCCACTGATTCCAAGGAGGAGGTCCTTGCAGGGAGAGGTTAAGTGAAGGAAACACATTACAGGATATGCCCATTCCAAAAAATATTCATTAATGGACACTGAACAGCAGAGATTTCTGGGTATCTAAGAGAGTGTTGGGAAAGCAGAAGAGCAAGAGAGCCTTTACAACACAGGAGGAACACATCGGGACTCCAACTGGAAGTAGAAGATCGGAATTGTCCTTGAGTAGGTCATTTCTAGATAGGATTACAGGCATCTGAGCCAGAACCAGATATCTGAGATGGAATTGTAAGCATCTTGACAGACTAAAACAAAGAGCGTATCTGTAGGTGTTGTCTGACTTACCTGTTTTGGGCCTTTGAAACACAAGCAAAAAGTGAGCACAATGATCCCAGAGTATTTAGACTTTGTACCATAAATGTATTTAATCCTACCAATGAAATGTATATTGGGGATCCCTTTCTATAAGCTATATCACTTAACAGAAAAATAAAAAACAAGGCACATTTTTTAATGATTAATCATGATACTTTAGGTCATTTCATCATAAAAAGTATTTTCTCTTACAGTTTGGGATATCTGGCAGACTTAAACATTAAGAATTGAAATGTGGAATGACAAACCTTTGTGATGGGTCACTGTCAATAAAGTCATTGAAATGTATTCTTTAATGAAGACACTGAACTTGGGTATTGGGAGGGTAAATTTGTTTTCTTGAGAATATTGAGAGAAATATTGTAACACCCCAAAGAATCAGCAAACCATTTGTTAAGCGTGAATATTTTTCTCTGATGACAATTGTTGTCAATGGTTTTAGAGACCAATTAGTGGACTTTTTTGCTCAAATTCTATTTGGAGCTTAGTTTTTACCTTTTTTAAGCAATCAATGTCAATTAGTGCATCTGCATTGCGTAAAATCAATTCACAAAGCGATTACTTTGATTAACTCTCTGTTTACTCTTGGAGAGGGAAATTCGAGTAACAAAAGACTTTACTTTGAATAACTCTCTGCCATAAATCAGGATTACTCAGCGGAAAAAAGTTCTGATCTGTTCCAAGTATCTCTGACCTATTCTTGCCTTACTCCTTGACAAATGGTATTTGGTTCACAAACAAGTAACCAGGTGTAACTCTGATTTGCACCTAACTTAGAGCTGCCCATAGAAGATTAGGTCGCAATGTGCCAGAGTTACTATTAATACAATTTTTGTGAATTACCCCTTATTAGGATTACTCTTGATAATTTCATTATGATTCTCCTCTACTAATATTAAACACTTTTCACAATGAAGAGAGGAAGAATGTATAGTAAATATTTAGACTATGGCATTGTTATATTTGTACAAGTACACAAACCTCTATAATGTTCCAAAACATACTGAATAACTTGTTTTATTTTACAGCACCTGTGGAGACTACCTAAAAATGCTGGATTGTTAAGAAAAAAGAGATCAATTTTGGTTCCACCGGTTTCAATCCCAGAAAACCAGAGACCACCCTTCCCGAAGATACAGCCAGGCAGGGTAAGTCATTGAAGGTGTTTGATAATCAAAATAGAAAATAGTTGTCAAACAGATATAAAAAAACAAACTTAGAATGTTACATTTCATTGTATACCACTTACTTGCACAATTACCATTCAATAATAGTGGACAGTAGTTGACAGTGGAATGTAATGGTTACAGCCAAAGAAACTGAATTGTGTTATTTCTTGTTTTTAAACACGGTAGCACATGAGTGGCTGGCTGTCATGTCCCTTGAATAGGAAAGTAGCAACCATCTCCTGATAATCAGATGTTCCCGTGAATACATTAATAGTCCAAATATAAAATATAGAATTGCTCGAGCTCATGGAGGAGACTTGCACTATGCCCTTGGGAGTGACAATGTGAAACAGAGTTAACGATTTATAATTTACTTGCTATCCTAGGGATGTAATATTAATGAATTGACACTTGCCACTCATCCCATATTCAGATTCATTATGACTTTATGAAACACTAAGCATATGTTTTCACAACTGTAATAGTAATTTTCTCAGAAAAGGTTTGGAACCACGTAATGTAAAATGACTCCTTATTTGCTCTAGCCACACTTGAATGTGTGCTGCTGCTGTTATTATTAGTATTACTATTATTAGTAGTAGTATATTACTATTATTGAAATTATTAATAATATTTATACTAATGTATTTGTATATCGCTTTTATCCAAATCACTTTACATAGTACATTTTTACATACATTATTAATAGTAGTAACGGCAGGAGACGGAGTATTAGTAAACGTGCTAGAGCCAGTAAAGGTAGCAGTAGCAGTAGTAGTGATGTTACTATTACTGTGTTTTTAGATGTTTGCATATTGACACATTCTTGCCTTTCAGCGATTTGACAATACGTTAAGCTACAGTAGAGAATGAAACAAATCATAGATGTAAAATGAAGCATGCTCAACCAACCCCAGCAAACACTGTGTGTGTCTTCCATCATGAGGATAAGTAGGCAGCACACACATGACATGCTTCACAGTATAGTAAAGGCCAGACGATTGATTCTATCATTTCAGACACAATGTTGGTAAGATGTGGATTATTAAAGAAAGTCCCCAAGCAGACAAGGGGGGTGCTCTTATGATTCTGTAACAATTACTCAACATGTTCCAGTGTTTACTAGAGGGGAAAGTCACTAGATCTGATGACATATATCATCAGTTTCTGTTCATGGTTCACAGTACACACATCCATCGCTTTCTGTTTTCAGGTCACCCTTCACATATTACATAAAACCCCAGGCCACCAATGGAAATAGGCTAAGCGTTAATACCGTGGTAGACCCTTGGGCTAATGATATTCCAACCTGTTATCTTCTGTGTAAGAAATGCTGTATTATAATACAAGCGAAACGTGGAATCCACTATTTCAAAGGTGTAGCTTATTGCATTACATTTTTTTAATGTGTACATTTTATTCTAGGTATGCATATAAGTGTATAGAGTAAAACATCTGCTTTGTAGGTATTACATCAGGTGTTGATGAGTCTGGCCAGGTGTGGTGGCCAAAATATGGTCATACGTGTGTGATGTGAGAAAACACCTATAGGCCTATGCCAAGTCAGGGACATCAATTGGGGGTCACCAAGGATGGCAGCTGCGACCCTTGCGGTCCTCGGACACAATCCCTGCAATATTCTTTGTGACCTCAAAATTTAAAAAAATGCACTTTTTTTTTATTTAAGAAAAGACCATAAGCTCCTGGCCTGGCGGACAGAAACATGCTGAGGTTGTGCACTTTACCTGCCACCCTGCTTCACCTATGTTTGTCCTGGCAAATTATGAAGCTCCTCTCAAACTCCAGCACTGCCGCGTCCTTATTCGTACCGCCACAGAGGGCCGAGAATGTCTACTAAAACTGAGCATGTCCATTGGCTGCCAGGGATGAGATGCCTTACTGGGGAAAGTAATTCATTGGGGAAAGGCATGGCGAATACAACTGTTGTGTCGTGTCTCTCCCGGTTGTTTCCTAGAACTGAGGGAGATCAGGGGAGGGGGCAGCATCCAGGCGGAGGGCAGGCACACAGAACCAAGTTTGGCCAGCAGTGGGCATAGGTTTGAGCAGCGCTGTCCCTCAGGTAGGATGCCGCGCTTGGGTGTGTCCTCTTTGCTCATCGGACAATAGGTCGTAGTTTGTGTAGTGCACACATGGATATGGGACAAATTAAATTGTACAATGCCCATTATTAAAAATGCATGCTTGAGTGTTTGCATTACGGCTTGGCCGGAGCAGAGTGCAGCATTATTGGGTCAGCCTGAAGTTAGCCTTCTCCCGCCACTGTCGCTAATGTAGCTGTCTGCAAAAGGAGACAATATCAAGCGTCAAGGGGTTGTCATATCATGTCAGCTGTTAGAGGTTTCATCTAGGAAATCTTTTCAGGCTGCAGAAATGATGGTGGTCGTGGTGGAGGGGGGGAGGTGATCTTCTGTTCAGCACTGATTGTAGCAAGTGAAAGTGATGGTTCAGCACAAATGGAAACAGCTGAACAGTGTGAGCGATGGCCAGTGTGGGCGTCTGCTCTGGGCAAAATAGTTTACATGGTTTGAGACACAAGACATCTGTACTGATTGGCAGTGGGCATTCTGCGACATAAAGTCCCATATTGAGCAGGCCAATGAGCACTATTGACTATGATCCAGGATGGAGGGGTGGTCTGGGCATCTGTATGGGGGCAGCAGAGTGCTTTTGTGGATGTCTGCTTGCATTAATCATGGTGCATGCCAGGAATTTTTGTTGGCGATATTGAGTCTGACTAGGGGGAGGGGGGATAATGCAATTGTACATTTTAGGACTAGCATATTTCTATAAGTATGTATATATTTGTGTGAGTACTTTACTATGGTTTGTGTACTTTTCAAGTTCACTTTATTAAACAGAGTATTGTTGAAAGCCACAGGTGGGGGTGAGAAGGGAGAGGATGAGCATGCAAATGTTATCAAAGCACACGACTCCTGTTTGGAATTTGTTTTCCTTTGAATAGTTAATTATACATTGCTGGATGTAAAAGGTGGGCACCTTGTATACTTTGACAGCATAGTTATTGGAAATTCTCCTCTCTCTGGTTATTTTTCCAGTGTTGATTACTTTTTTTTGAATGGCAAATACTCATTTGTCTTGTGCACTTTATTCTAAGGGAAAGATCATTTGAACTGAATTTTTATATTTCACATTAAGATATGTTCCCTTAAGTGCATATATCAATGGGTGGCAACTTTTGATTTTTGCCAGGGATGCAAGGGAGCTGTACCCATCCCCACGTCGAACAACACATTTTACAGCACATTTTACAGATGCAATAGAGAAAAGCCATATGATTTAAACTCTGAGCTATCCAATTGTGACACAATATGCTGTAGCATCAATTGTGCAATTACTATTGCCTTATGAGGCTAAAGTAACATATGCATGGCAGTGTCATTGGCTTATGTTGGTTCTACTGTGTCTAGCCCTGTCATAACAATACTCTCTCCATGGCATATTAAGGCAGCTCCATTCTTACAATGTGGTTGATATCTAAAGAAGTCTTGTATCTGCTTTAGTACCAATTTGGTATTTCCTGAAATGTGAGGTTGTGTGTGTTTTTATGCCCGTCCGTCACTTTAGGTGCTAACAATGGGTTGGGATGCCGTGTGATGCAATTGACGTCACAAGTCATATGACATCATGTCATCGGTGTGTGATGTTACTTTTGCTACCCCAGGCATTTTGGTGAAATGACGTCCCTGTGTCGAGTATTATTTGCAACAAGATTTTCAGAAGAACCTGAGTCAGATATGGCATGCAGCTGAATAATGTGTTGCCGTAATCCTTTTGGGAAAGTACCAGGCCAGATTGGGGGTTCTGGAGCTGCACTCAGGATGGTGAGTTTGGATTCTGCTGGTGCAAAGATGTCTGTTGTTTTGGTTTTGGTGATATGGCTCTGTAAAGGGAGATTATTGTAAATGAGGGCACACAGGGATCTTGAGCTTTTACAGAGTTGAGGTGTGAATCGTTCAGGCTTGTTGCCAGTCGGCTAGTATTTGAGTTGGCATATAGAGCTGTTGTTTTTTTTTTTTTCATGCAGACACAATTGGTATTGAAATAGGCAGTATCCAAGCTGCTTTTAATTGGGCGAGGCAGTCGTGGAGTTATCTGGTATTGTGTATTGTTTAGATTTTGATATAGAGGTGAGTATCATCAGAGCATTCATCATTTTTGGCGAATATTACTCCCAGCTGCTCCATAAGGAGGTTCAGAAAACCGGGGAGATAATTGGCACTTGTGGAATTCTATCAGTAACTGGGAGCTGCTTGCATCAGAAAGTGGTCATTTGGAGAGTTAAGATGTGGACCATATTAATGTACTGTTGTCAAAACGTGTGCAATGTACCAGTGTGTGTTTATCAGGGCCTACAATCGACCCTATCCTATGTTGACAAAAAGTTAAACAAATAAAAAAAATAAACAGGAGGGAAATGTCACTATGGTTGCTGTATCCATTATGCATCAGTCAGAAACTAGATTAGCAGTCACATATGGGGCACTTTTTGTTGATTCTATCTTTTAATACTATACATACCAACAACTGTTCATTTACCCTTCCAGGAAAAAGCAGGTGTGCTATGGGCCAAACATTTATTGCATGCAGCTTCGCATTTTGCTTTCAAAAATTGCTCTATTCTGTTTTGTCTATCAGGAAAGCTAGCTTGGTGAGTTTTCTATGTTGAGAAGCGCATTGAGTAGCACTCTAGCACAGGTGTTCATGATGTAGATTGGAAGTATTAATGAATTACTAAGCTTAAAGGTGTTTGAGGATCTCAGTGAGGTTTGCATCTTTCGGCGGTTTGAAGATGGACCCCTACAAATGTGTTGCATTGTGGGATGGGTGGGATAATATTGGCAAGTTTGATGCTTTCATTTTGTAGTCTGATACAGGGGATTGTTTTGGTAAATAATGTCTTTGTGGCATTGCACGTGTCTGAGTGTTGGGGAATCATGAGGTTTGCACAATGATTGACAGCATTGAATAGTTGTTTGACTGTATTTATGAACTCAGCAATGTTTATCTTGCAGTAGCAGACTTTGACTCTGAATATAAGTTTGTTTTGGGTGGTTAAAAGGGTGGTTAAAATAGTTTTTAATGTTATGGGATCATCTTAGTATTTGGTTCTGCATGCTGTATTGCTTTGATTGTTTGTATCATGGTAGTTTGATTGTTCCCTGTTGGTCCTTTGGTGGAACATAAACACCAATAAAGGGCTCAGTGTTTGGCTGGCTTAAAGACCCAGGAGGATGTTGCCATTGGTTAAGACCAACCTGAACTAGTGACATACCTAAGGACATGCTGGCTGCATCCACGGGGAGGCCAATTATGTTTGGCATGTTTGGCTTGACCCTGTGGCTTGACCCTGTGTGGATGCTATGTGCAGAATGCCAACTAGTTCATCCAATATAAAGGTATTCAGGGAATGGAATGTGTGTGTTGGTGTGATAGTGAAGATCTCCAAAGACATCATGAACTCTGCCTTAACGATGACATGACCGAGCTCCTACTTCTAGGTTCCAACCAACGCCTTAACAAACTAGATCAGACCTACAATTCATTCACCATCGACGGCTTGTAGACCCTTCCTTAACTCGACCAATTGCATCACCCTCGCCAGAACTCTCGTCATGGCCAAAATTGACTACTGCAGTGCCCTTTACCTAGGGACTAGTCAGTCTAACCTCAATAAACTGCAAACTGTCGAAAACAATGCCTTAAGGGCAGCCTTAAACATCCCGAGACGTTCCCATATCTCCTCTGTCAGATCGGACCTACGTTGGCTCCCGGTAAAACAAAGAATTGCCCTGAAAACGCTAGCATTGACTCACAAATGTCTTAACAACAAAGCCCCACCTTAACTGTCTGCCCGCCTCACACTACACACATCATCACGTCCAATTAGAGCAGCCCAAATTCACAGCCTCACGTTGCCTAGATTTAAACTCCAAAAAGCGGGTGGGGTGAGCTTCCCTGTTCTAGCCTCCAAACTTTGGAACAAGCTCCCCACTCCTATCAGAACTGAACCATTGTTCCAAGCCTTCAAGAAAAACGCTAAAACTTGGCTGTTCTCCCATGATTTATGAGACCCTCACTCTATCTAGTACTCGTGTGTGTTTTAGGCCATGCTTTACACCTCACTGTACTTACACTACAACCTGCCATGGCACTCTTTTCTGTACATCTCGGTATATCACTGTATATTGTGTGTAATTTCTTTGTAATTAACTAATTCTGTAACTAATTGTACTTAATGTAATGTAATTACTTGCTGTAACATGTCTTCAAGAGTATGCACCCGGTTGCCCATGGGCCTGGTTCTTTGCGCTTTATAAATAAATAAAATACAAAATACAAAAACAAATACAAAATAGACCTACAATTCATCACAGAAACATGGCTTTCTCACAACCAACTTGCAAGAAAATGAAAGGAAGCGAGGTACTGGTTCATAGAGGCTCCTTCAGAGACTGCAAGATCTGCAAGAGAATTAAGACATCCCTGCTAAATATTTACTCTGAGCTAATATGGATGCATGAAGCCTCAAACAATTAGTTATGGGTCCCACTCACATAGCTGGTAGTACTTTGGATGGCATTTGCTGCAACATTAATATGATCTCTGTCTGCTCTCCAGTTCATCTTCCCTGGGGAGTAGAGCTATCAGTTCCTTCCACAATATTCACAGAATCACCACCCATTGGAGAACCGTCCAAAGGGCCTGCAACAATTACCAGACCTTGGAAAGAAATATAAATCAACACTGTAATGGAAAGACTAGAGGCAAGCGAGTCTACCATTCCAAATGATGATCTAACAACCACTCTAGATGTGGAACTACACAACATTTATAACTGTATTATCTCTTTATTGGTCAGTATCACCCTTAGGAAACCTTTCAAAAACAAATAGAAGAGAAAAACTAGCTAAAATGGTTCACCCTCCAACTAAAGTGCATAGAAAGGAAAATCTTAAACTTGAGAAAATGTGGAGGAAAAAAAACTACTTAAAACTAGCAAATTATCCTACCAGCAACAGTAACACTTTTTACAGGGCAGAAGCCCTTAAATCAGCACACTAGTCCAGACACAATGCAGCAGCACAACCCAGAAACAGGGACATGTATGAGAGCATCCAAGAATGTAAACACATGGCATCTTGCACTGCAACTTCTACCACTGGTCAAGAATTGGGTGATCAGATTGTGGCACATTTCAAGAAAAAGATCTGCAAGGACGGAGAATTATGTTAAAGGTTTTTCTTTCCTTCCTCGAAGACTCTATCAGCAACATATGCATCACAGCTAAATTGAACACTGCTCATATCAGACCACTGCTCAAAATGCCCACACCCAACCTGGATGGCCCATTGGTTCTATGTGATAATGTCCCAGCAAAAATGTTGCCATGCAAAAATGGTGCCTTTTTTTGCAGAGACATTATCATTAGGAACATAAGGGGGACACCCCCGCAACGCCTGCTCTTATATCCCCCATATATTGTCCCCATATGTAATGTCACCTACGCTGTTTCCCATTGACTATATGTATGGCAACATTATATACAGGGACAATATTACCTGATAACGGCCCATTGAGCTACCATACAATCTCGAACTCTCCTTTCATCAGGGCACACATGGAAAAATTAATATACAATCAACTTCAGGATGTTCTCATAACCAACAACCTCGTGGATGAAACACAACACATTTTCAGACCATTTGGGTTACACAATCTGCTCTGTGTTTCTCTGGATAGACTTAGAAACAATACTGATGATAACTGAGAAAACACTTTTATCTTACTGGATAGTTCAGCTGTGTTATGCACCATCAGTCATGATAACCTCTTAAAAAATAAAGGACCTTGGAATTAAATAAACATCTCTATTCTGGATTATCTCCTTCCTCCCGTGCAGAATGGAAAGCACTATCCTGGTTCTTTACAAATCCAAGACTCTCCCACTAACTTCTGGGGTACTCCACAGATCCGCACTCTCACCTCTTCTTTTCAGTATCTACATGGCACATCTACTAGATTTCATCAATGGATCTGGCATCACCTGCCACAACTGCGTGGATGACACACACATAATGTTCAAACTTTATAATATTAAACCATGTCTTGTATATGTTATGTTATGTTATGTTATGTTATTTTGCATTTATATAGCGCCTTATATACCATTGGTATGGTCTGAAGGCGCTGGTAGGTCGAACGCCCTTGGGAACCGAAGTTCAGATCAGTAGAGAGAGCAGAGAGAGTCAAAGGTGCGTATGAGCACCGGGTATGTGTGCAGCTGGTGCGGTATTCGTGTAATAGCTGCTTCTTCGCAGTAGGTGTGACGGTTGAGAGATCAGGAGTATGTGTTCGTTCTGGCAGGATTTATCCAGACCGAATGTGGCTGCGTTAGGACTGAGGAAAACGCCTGGCTGGGGGGTGTGTAACCAGCAGTGTTTACTTAGAATGATGGGTAGTATGTGGTGGATGTTAGTATGAGAACAGTTATACCGAATGGTGTCATAGTATCTCTGTGTTCTAGTTGAGTGGTGGTGTAAAGCAGAGAGTAAGCGTGGTGGTGTGATATGATGGGTTATATGCTCTGTCAAACATTCTCTGCATTTCAATCTATACTATATACGTCACACAATTCTATGCGCTGCAGTCCATTCCATGCACTCCTATCCGCTCCATGCACCCCAGTCTGCTCACACACTCCGGTCAGCTCGACGCTCTCATGCACTCAGTCCGCCACGCGCACTCCAGTCCGCACCAAGAATGTACTCTTGTCTGCCCCACGCATGCACTCTTATCTGCCCCACGCATGCACTCTTGTCTGCCCTATGTACATACTCCTGTCTGTCCCATGCATACGCTCCTGTCTGCCCCATGCATACCCTCTCGTCAGGCTCATGCATGCACTCCTGTCTGCCACACACACTCAAATGCGCTCTATTTATTTTGATCCGTTTTGTGTATTCTAAATTGTTTTATGCACTCCATCCACATATTTCACCCGTAACATCTTCATTCTTCATCCTTTTCAACTATTTCACACGTTTCATCCACTTACGTCACCCGTTTCGTCCACATACGGCATCCGATCCATCCATATACGGGACCCGTTCTATCCACATATGTCAGCCGTTCTATCAATGTACGTCACCCGTTCTATCCACGTCCAGCACCCGTTTGATCCATATATTTGATTGATTCCATTCACATACATCATTTGTTCTGTCTATATATATTCAATAAACATGCTTCACTCGTTCCATCCGCTCTACGCATTCAGTAGCTCTACGTACTCGTCCATTCTACGTAATCATCAGTACTGAATGCAATCTGCGCTCTTTCGTTCTACGTACTCATCCGCTCTATGCAACTCATCCACTCTATGCAACACGTGTGTTCCACTCTAGGTACTCATTCGCTCTAGGCGCTCATCCACTTTATGCCCTCACACGCCCAATGCATTCATCTGTTTTGCTCACTCACCCGCTCTACGCACTCACACCATCTACGCACTCACCCCCTCTACGCATCCACCCCGTCTACGCACTCACCCCCTCTACGCACTCACCCCCTCTATGCACTCACCCCCACTACGCACCCCTTTTTCGTAAGCACTCATTTGCTCATATGTACTTGTCTGCTCTATATACTTGTCGGTCCTACCCACTAGTCTGTTCTATGCAGTCCTCCACTCTACACATTCTTCCGCTCAGCTTATCCATCCCGCTCTGCTCATCCATCCTTTACCGGCACTCATCCGTTCTACGTACTCATCAGCTCTGCATGCATTTTACACTCATCTGTTCTACATGCTTATCCGTTCTACGCACTCACCTGGACTATGTAACTCATTCGCTCTAGGCATTTCTCCGCTTTATCCCCTTGCATGCACTACACCTTCATCTGCTCTATGCATTCACCCACCCTACGCAATCACCTGCTCCCTGCACTCGTCCGCTCCCTGCACTCATCCTATCCCCGCACTCATCCGATCCATGCACTCATCCGATCCATGCACTCATCCGATCTATGCACTCACCCGATCTATGCACTCATGCTTTCCACACCTTCAATAGCAATATGCACCCTCAGCCTTATAAAGTCATTCGCTAATACACAGTATTCCTGTTCTATATATTCATCTGCTCGCTACATTCATCTGCTGTATACCCTCATCCGCTCCATACACTCACCCGCTCCATACACTCACCCGCTCCATACACTCACCTGCTCTATACACTCACCCAGTCTGGACTTCGCCAGGTCTGGACATTCGTCTGTTCCAGTGATCTACACACTCTCCGCATTTCCTTACTCATCCGCTATACACACTCATGCGGTCTACATGCTCTTCGCTCTACATACTCATCTGTTCTACGCATTCATCCGGTTTCTGCTCATCCGTTCCGCACATTCATCTGTTCTATGCACTCATTCGTTCTACTCTCTTCTCTCAATTTACGCACTCACACGCTCGTCCGTTCTGCACACCCAACCACTCTACACACTTATCCGCTCAAAATGTTCATTCGTTCTATACATTCATCCGATCTCCATACTCATTCGATTTACACACTCATTCGAACTATATAGTCATCTGTTCTTCCACTCAGCGCATTCCTCTGTTCCACATGCTTCATCCATTCTAACTATTTCATCCACACCATTCTCTTTTTTCACTCCTCATGCATTATGTCCATTTAAGGAGTTTAAATCTCTTTACTGTTTCCGTATGATTTATTCTTATTAACCACTTCACTGCTTTGACCTAGTTTACTCGTTTAATTCTGTTTGTCCTTCTAGTTTATATTAGGGGTTATTAGCTGTCAATTTCTCGCATCAGGTAGTTTGTTGGGTTGGTGTCAATGAGATGATGTTAGTCTGTTTGGGTTAGTTTGGTACGGGTTGGTTTTAAGCGAAGAGCCAGGTTTTCAGCAGTTTGCAGAAAGACGTTAAATCCTCAGTTAGGCAGATGTTGGGTGGGAGTGAGTTCCACAGCGTGGGGGCCAAGGCTGAGAATGATGATCTGCCTAACCTGACTGAGTTTGTCTTAGGTATGACTAGGAGGCCGGCTGAGCTTGATCTTAGGGTGCGTGGGGGGTGATAGGGTTTTAGCTTGTCTTGAAGATATTGAGGCCCGTTTTTTGTGCAGTGCTCGATGTGAGATGCATAAGGTTTTTAAAGTCACCCTTCGGGCTACCGGGAGCCAGTGCAGCGTCTGAAGGGCTGGGGAGAGGTGGTCTCTTGGGCCGAGCGCAAGTAGCATGTTGGCTGCAGCATTTTGGGAACTGGATAATGGAGGGGCGATTCTAGAAGACAGAGGGGGGGATAAGCTTTGGTTCTTTCCTTGCAACCCACCTCCCGGGTTCCCCTCGCAGTTCCCCAGGGAATGTCTCTCACCTTGTCCGCAAATTGCTATATATCTTCAGCAGCATTCCTATTTGGCCGGGCCGCAGATTCTTCGAGATGTTACAGAGACATAGCGCTCACTTTGTGTGGGGAGGCACTGCACCCAGGATCAGTTGGACCAAGATGTGCGAACACTATGATACAGGAGGTCTGGCCGCGCCGGACTACTTGCTATACTATTATGCGGTCCAAGCTCACTTTGCCAGATATTGGTCCCAAGACACAGAACAGTATGCACATATACATGCTGACGAGTGTGCGGCGGCCCCGAAGGACCTACGAGGGATGCTGTTCACCAAGGTAAAGTAGGAGAGAGTAGGGGCGGACCCAGTGACTTCCACAGTTCTAGCATGGATGCAGATCCTGAAGAGAGTCCAATTGCGACACACCCTACTGGCCTCAAGCCCCGCTGTGGGTGTATCCGGACCTCAAAACAACTCTGGACAGTACCATGCAGGACCGCTGGGTCCCAGAGCCAGATTGGGCGACCTTTTCCCTGAGGGGCGCTTCATAATGATAGCCGAATTACAGGACAGAATAGGCAAAGGCCTGACTCTGACATTACAGTACCATCGCCTAAAGGTGGCCCTCTTTCCCTGAAGAACCCCCGGTACATAAGTTCCTTGCAGACATACTAACACCGAAGGGTGCAAGAGCAGCGTCTCTGAAATATACAAGAAAGTACAGACACACACCCCCTCGGCCAACACGATGCGCTCTAAATGGGAGAAAGATCTCAAGTTGGAAATCAATGAACAATGGGCGCACTACTGTAGATACACGAAAAACATATCTCTGAACGCCAATTTCTGCCTAATACAGTTCAAAATCCTAAATCAGTTACATATTACTCCAAAAAAGATTGCCAAATTTGACTCCTCCAAACAATCAACCTGTCCTATATGCGGAACATTGGAGGCAGATGCGATACATATGTACTGGCACTGCCCACCGATCCGTCAGTTTTGGGAAGAAGTGGCAGAGAAGATGAGTGAAATACTACATACCCAAATCCCAGCGACCCCGCTAAAATACCTACTAGGGGACATTCGAAAGACCTCAGTTAAGGTCCGCAGACTATTCGGCGTAGCAGGAGCAGTAGCCAAGAGACATACTCCTGAAATGGAAGTCTAGATCGCCTCCCACGGTCCAAGCATTGCTTAAAAGTCTGGCTCTCATACAGGAAAATGAAGAGACATTTGTACAGGGAATTCAAGCCCGCTCTAGACCCAAGGACATATGGGCCCCACTGCAAGCATACCTCCAAGCCCCGATGGTCAGTTCGGATGAAGAGGGGAATTAGAGAAAATGAATGTTAAATTGTGTGCGAAATGATAAAACTGTATGTGATACGAGTTGTAATGGATAAGAATACATTTATCCGAATGTCTGAACTAACATTTATGTTCTTTGCCAAATGCCGTGCCACAATTAAATAAATGTTTATTAAAAATAAAAATAAATGTGGATGCATAGCAAGCAAAATCTCAACCCTACCACAACTGAAATGATGCTCTCCAATCCAAAACGTCCAAACCCACCACGGTCCTTTAGCCCGGTGAAATGGGCCCCTGCACAGTTTCTTCCGCCCTGGCAAGGAATCTCTGTAACACCATGAACAGCACAATCACACTTGAACTAGATGTCAGAGGCAGTGGCAGTAGCTACATTTTACAAATCTGCCTCTTTGCCACATCTTACCTTACCAAACTTTCACCCGCAGAACCATGGCTGTGATTTCCCTAGTAACATGCCGATGAGACTATGCCAAGCCCATCAATAACAAACAACAACAGGAATCTTCATCCTGCTTTCTGGCAACCAAACTCTGGAACACCTTAATTAAACACCTATGCCTGCACATGCACCGCCGGGCATTAAGGACACAGCTCTAGACCTGGCAAGTCAACCAACCATCTTAAAATATATGAGAGAAAACAACCCCCCAGTGGCTAATCAGCAGATACAATCGAGAACCCAGCACCATGCTGAATAAATGGAAAAGGGCTCCAGTGTGGCAGCTAATCACTTAATATCATGAGAGCGTCCCCTTCAATCTCACCAGTAAGGAGTTTTCACACACAAGTTCTTGCTGCCTAACATAAATTGGTGCTTTCTGGAATAATAATGCTTCAATAAAATACTCTCTAGGACCTTCAACTTGGAATTCTCTTAGAATCTGGACTAACATCACAGGATAAACTGGTGATCTGTGGATCCTGGCTGCATGACATTGAAGCACACTGGAACCTCTCATAGAAATTTACAGCTAAGAGCCAGAGAGTGAAACTCCCCAAATCCCCACACCAAACACCCCTGCCACTCCTCAACTAGCCATTTCTTACAAAAAAATTGTGCAACCTTACACTTCATTCACTCCATTCAGATGACGTACCAGGTCTATTCTACTTAACCGACTTCTAGTCTACCCAACTTCTACCACAAACCTCTCTATCAATCAATGTGTCACAACCTGGGAACTGCTCCTGCGACTAACTTGCACTCCTCCAGACTTAACACAAAGAACAAACAGTTTTCATATTGGTACACAGATAATGGGTATTTCAGACCTGCACACATCAACACTACAAGTTGTCTGTATTTGCCTTTCCAGCTATCCAAGTAACATCCCCGCCCACATTTCTTATAGAGCCATTCGCATCAAGGCCTATATTATTGGGAGAAACGCACTATATACGACCATTTAACTTAACATCTGATTGAGAGTGCTGTTCTTAATATGATTAGGTACAGTAATGTGCCACTGGAACGATTAAGGTGTAGAGACAGACATGAGATGTATGTGTGTTCTTAGTTGTGTAGTCTCCTTGGAGGGTAAGGACCCTGAGGACGATACTAGGATGGTTGTGGATTCTTCCATTGATCAGAACATTGCTGAACACACCGATTAGTAAACAAGGTTCTTTGTATTTGGTGGACATTAAATACTTTTTAGAATTCTGTGCCTAAATGAAAGGATCGTTAACGGTGATCTAGTGTTTTATATACAACAGACATCTTCAGTTATGTACTATAGCCTTATAGTGTATAGTCAGGGTATATCTTTTTCTACAGGACATCCCTTCATGGCAAAAACCAACCATAGGGGAGATATAAAACAAAATCTTCATCTGCTCTTTGGACAGCAAGACTTTACTTATTGTTTTGCTTGTTATAAAGCGATTTCTTCTTTTTACTACCTTATATTGTGACCCCACTTTGACGAGATCATTTGGGTTTATGTCTTAGTTGTGTTTGAAGCTGTTTGATGCTGAAAACATTTCTTTATATGTGCTTCCGTGCAGCCAAAAGTCAAAAGATTCCAAAATGTCAAAAAGATCCCAACTACTAATACCATATTATAATTTCTGATGTTTCTTTCATAGAGGTGGTTTCTATCATCCCCTACCTTTCCCGACGAAAAGGTTTACAGTCTTTTGATATTTTCCATCATCAATCCCAAGTGTTAATGTTTGGCATTGGTTGTTAAACACAGGTTGACATTAACATGTAAGATCAGGCTGTAGAATGCTCAAAATAAGTTGCACTTAAATGCTGCAGGCATGGAACATAATTGCATTTAAAGGGCAGCATGCAAGTCTGCTCTTCAAGGAAATGTCCACTATTTGCTCATCATTCTTGATCATTTACAAAATCACGAATCTGTGTTCTCTAAATTGCTACTGAACATCAGATTTGGACGGGTTAAATCCACCTCTGCCTAAACTCAAACATTGTATAGAAATCTAGACCTTCCAAATGATCTAGAAGGTGACAGGTGGATTCCCCATGAGGATTTCAATGGCCTCACGTCTCAGCCGGATGGATAAGAGCGCCTGACTTTACTAGAGATGCTGCCATCAAGCCTGAGCCAGTGGAACCTCCAATCTCTACACAAAGCTGCAGCTTGCACCCTTAAAAAAACATGTGCTTTGGTCAATTACATTAGCGATATAATTTAGTGGAATCCCAAGGCATCTTCTCCAACCCATGGTGAATTCCTGCCAGGATCATTTCCATCAAAGTGTGCCACACATCCAGTGGGGAAACCTAACTCTCCCCTCAGGCAACTTCAAGCAGTTTAACAAATACAACGTAACTTATCCCACATACAGGAACTTGCATCATCAGTACAGAAAGGTGTGAAGATATTGTGAGTGCCCTCTGTACACCCAAAATGTCAACCTATGTTAAGAACATCCCCTGAATCTGATGTTCCTTTCTTACAATATCTTCTGCATGAATTAGCATGGCAAGATTGCCCCTGGCATGAGGTTATGTACGCTGATAAGGATACCATCTCCCTTCAGTATTTGTGCTTTCCATCCCTACTGTGCTGTGGAAATTGACAATGTGCTGCTCGGTACAGCCAGTTATTTTGATCCCCGCCATTCAGGCAGCCCGCCCATTCCCAATTATCATTTGTTGGACAAAATTCCACATTTAAAGGAATTAAGCTCTCACCCTTATGGGCCAAAGTGACATGCGATAGTGAAAACATGGTCACAATATGTATATAATCTTTCTAGAGTCCCACTGTTAACAGGTCATTGTTATAGTACATAAAGGGCTTTCCTGTACCGGCATTAACACAGTAGGTCCTTCAGCATGTTATAATAGTTTTGAAATACAGGGATGCAGGAGATCTCAGAAAAGGTAATTGCAAAATACTTTTACTATTAGCAGCTAAAATGGACGAATATACAGTAAGCAAGGCAGCGTTGAACCCCCACTGCATACGGAGTGCGCCGATTCCACAAACACAGTGTGATCACGCTGATTAATTGACACCCCAAATGACAGCCCCCACTGTTCACTTGATTCCATATGTATGTGTTTATCAAGTATCTATTGAGCACATACTGTGTTTGAGAGGCAAAACAGTTCCCGATTTTAAGCATCATACCATCCAACACGGATACGGCTCAGTCCGTGAGGGAAACAATAAGACTGAAACAATGAATGCGCACTTGGCAGCTCTGGGTGTTGCGTCCAGATGGCCTGGCTGACAAATACCAAATACTCACCGTTATTGATGTGCTGCTTCCATCGCTCGCTGATACAAGCGAGGGGATATCTTATTCAATTGTTGGTCTCTCTCCATATGCTACTCTACCAATTTATTTGTCCACATCAAGTAAATTGCAGTCCAACGCAGCGGGAAGTACAAATCTGTTTTAATTACAATGATGGAAAATTTGTCATGGTTCCATACAAATTATGGATATTTATTCAGTAGAAAACCAAATAGATGGATTGATGTTCACACGCTGCTGATTGAGATGTCTGTCATTGGGAGAAATTGCTTTTTATTTCGAGTTTGTTATTTAGAATTTTACTCAACGCGCTCATCGTGCTCTGAAACACTTGTGTACGAGTGCAATACAAATAAAATATCATATCATACCCTTGGAGGGGGATCTATTTAGGCAAAAAGAACATATCCTCATGAATGCAGTACTTGAAAGAATGTTTAAGGTGGCTATCCTTCCATTTGATGACAAATGACACTCTCAATGCATTTCAGAATGCTTAAATTTTTCCACATTCACTGGACTGTTATTTGACATCACAAACTTCACAATTTGATAAAAAAAACAACAAATACAGTAATAATTTCTTCCTCTTGAACTCTATGTTTCAAGAAAATATTGACATGCCAATGTTGTCATCACTTTTCCATTACGCTACGGTGATATATCAAGGCAGATTGCCTAAACAGACTATTTTTGGGTGTAGTTTATGAATGTCCTATGTTTCACCAACATGAATCTTGACGCATGTTTACATATCACTAATATCCCAAGTGAATTCACTCGGAGATATCATGTGTCAGTAAAATAAAATATGCAGGCCTTCCATCTGATGAATGTATTCCTGAGATGAGATGGCCATACATCATCACTGACAACTGGATACCCCAGCACTCAAGAATCCTGCAATGCATCCTTGATACTCATGAGAAGACAACATTTTCCTCAAATAAAAACATATTTCACCAAGCTCCTTCAAACTTGGAATGAGCTCAAATTGAGCCATGTTTTTCACCCAATGTCTAGGGCCGAAGGTGAAGTGTCTCTAGCTTTCCTCCTCATATTATTTTAACCACATTGTATTCCTATTACACACTTTAAAATGGCATTCAAATTCTCAAGTGAACATCAATTTTCTCCCAAAAAAAGTTCAAAATAATGTGTCTTCATTAAAAGATAAAATAAATGGAAATAGATAGTCTTCCCTATCCCTCCACAAACACTCACACCATCCATTTGATGCTGTTTCACTCTCCCCAGTGGTCGAAATGGTCGGGAGCGGTTCAGAGCGGTGCTCCTCTACTTTATTTAATTAAGTTTTTACTCTTTCTATACGTTTATTTTAAAAAGAAACCGTTCAGGAATTATTTCATTTTAAAATAGAATTGTAGGAAGAAGTTGAAACTTTGCAGTGCAGTGCACTGAATGTTCCCTTAAACAGCAGGCACTTTTGTTTGGGGATTGTATGGTGTGTGGAAGGGAGCGTGGCAATGGGATTTGTGGGCAGCGGGGACAGGCCAGCAGGGAACATAATTCCACTACTTGTTTTTGTCCACTTCGACAACTGGTCTCCCCACACCTATCCTGAAGGCAAACATTTCCTTCACCCCTTCGTAATATCACATTGGGGCAGATTACGAGGTGGATGGAATGGGTTTAATGGCGCCGGTAATGGTGCCGGTGCCGGTAAACCCATTCCGCCCTATTACGAGGTTCCCTTGCGGGACCCGCTCAGAAAGTCTGGTCAGACAAGATGTTCTTTTGCAGTTCCTGCAAGAGGACCAGGGAGCTAATAACGGGCCCTTTATTAACGGGCCCGTATTTAGCTCCCATTCCCATTCCCATTCCCATTGAGCCCTATGGGGGCTCAAATGGGAATGGGGATGGGTTTTATGAGTGAGGAATTACCGGGTCCTCCAAGGATGGAATGAACCAGTAATTCCTCATTCAAGGAACCCAGACCTGGACCGGAGTTTAGAGGCAGCCAAAGCGCTAATAGCACCATGGCTATGTCCAAACTCGTAATGAGGCCCATTGTGTTTAAAGTTGTCAAAGGAAGGCCTCACAACAGTAAAAAAAAAGCCTTACTTGCGATGGTGTACCATGGGAAGTACATGCAGGTTTTTGGTAACAGGATACACCATGTTCTCTGGTAAATTAAAAAATATGTATATTGGACAGATTTGCACCAAACCAACAAAAGGCACACATACAACACTTTGAAGCAAATATGTCCAGCAATTTAGGCTCTGTTCCAGAAAAATTACAATACATCATTTTTGTCAACACTTTATAACTTCTAAAACATTGCAAACATTTGCAGCAAACATTCCAATTTGTGGGGGGAGGAGGGCTGGGCAAGGCAATATCTTTGGAACATTCCAAGAAGATACTTTACACGAGTCAAAAGTAATTAGCATTGATCTTTGCAAGACCATTGGTTCTGATGTTGGACCTAAATCGGTTAACCACCACACTTGAAAACATACCCTAATTTGCTTATATTGGAGACTGATAGAAGATGTTGTTGTTAGAGTTGAATACATATTCCCAAAAGCAAAATAAGTGAATTTTGCTGAAAAATATCCATGAAGTGTGAAGTGATTTCAATTTTGTTCCACCATCTCAGCAACGACAACACTAAATTGAGTGGAACCTTGACAAGAAAAAACTGGTTTCCATAAAAAATAATTGAGGTGGTACAAGTGTTAAAGTGTGATTTGCTAATGTCTATGAAACCAATAAGTGTCTGGCCAAAATGTGTGATTGTGAGAGAGCAGACATGTTCATAGTGAATTGAAAGAACAGACAGTAACCATATTGTAGAAAGAAAGCATGAGACCTCTACTTGCTGGGAGTATTTACAAGGATCTCATAGTGAAAATGTTGTCCTGGTGAATAAGAAAAGATTGCTTTATTTTTGGGAATCAAATAATTCCAATGTTGTAAAAAACACTATGGAAAATGCGCAACATTTCCAATTTTTTATATAAAAGTCAGTGCACCTACATCTACCAGTATCCAAAATATGTTGACCTTTCTTAATCTACTGATGAAGGATAACATTTAAACAGCTTTGCTGGGATTAGAACGTGAAACCACAGGGATTTACAGCTTCATATTTATTTTGCAGCCGAGATTATTGCTCACAGTACCAAGGATGTTTGTGTAAACCATGCACAGTTTTTGCAAACATTTGTTGAACCCACATACGACAACAACACTCAGGTAAACTTCATCTCTACCTTGGACTTCATCATTGAACAGCAAACTCCTCCATAACCATACTCATTAATCTTAAATGACCCCATTCTTGGCACACCAACAGCCTTTAATAAACTCTGACCACCATTTTGAAAACACAGGCTTCTCTAACATCCAGTTACTAGTGTTAGTGCAGCTCACAAGAAAGCTTCCTCTGAAATCAAAGCCAAACATCAGCAAACATATTAAAATCTTTGTGCAAACATCCACTGTCCTACTCAAAGTAATCACATTTTCCAAACACTCAATCACTTCTCTCCCACCGCCCCACACTCTATCAAAGAATTCAAGCCAATAAGTAGTGTGTTAATGGACAAAACCACTATAATCATGAAACACAGCAGCACCAGCAACCACACTCTCAATTGTACATCTCGCCTTGTCACTCCATAACAACTCCAGCATAGATGACCTTGCAAAAATCAACATGATATTAACATGACACCTTACCCTCCACCATTATAATGTCTGTTATCGAAGGTACTCATCATGCTCTTCAACAATTACAGAATGTTACTCCTCACCTGAACATTGTCACCTTCACTCACAAATAAGCCTGGGCATACATATACGCACAAACTCTGAATCACCCAAAGTGCTGCTGTTTAGACCACACATACTTTAGCTTTCTCCGAGATTCAGCCTGGGTGGTTGTGGTGCATTGAACCCTCCACATTAGATAAGAAAGTGCAGCTTAAGGTTGAAATCACCATTAGGCAGCTGCAGAGACACAAGGTTGGTCAGGTAGAACTGTAGGAGTTATTGTTAGTGTTAGAGCGTGATGCCTGTGTCCACCTTATTGAGACATCTGTGTGCTTGGATTAGTTCATTTTTTGTGACTGTAGCAATATAGCAGACATCAATTCCTGAAGCACATGTGAGCTGTCGTAGTCTTACCATCTGGAGGCTGCAGATTCCAATGCAAAGCTCCAAAGTAACGCAGTGACCGTCCACCATATCAGATGTATTGAGCCATCAGGATTTGGAGTAGAGATGCCAATGTGCATCTCAACAGTAGAATTGATATCTCTTGGCAATGAACAGTGCTGCTTGGACATATGGGGCATCGCCACAAGATGGGTGGTCTCCCAGCAGTAAATCTGCCAGGATACAGCCCAACACAAATAGCGTTGCCGCAACTGGCTGCCACGCTATTAGCGCCAGATCCTGAGTTGTGGTAAGGCTGTAAGCCCCCATTTTTTTAAGGGTTCATTGGCTATGGTGGGTGCTATAACCGCTGGCGCTAATAGTGCTGCAATAATAGTGCCCCAAATGGGTGGAAAGTCATAATATTTACCTCCAGCTCAATCTGCAACTTTCCATCCAAACTCAGGATTGGGCAGAGTGTTAATGCGGCAGAAATAGTGTTACCACTGCATGTTTACCTAACCCGTGATGAGGCCTCCAAGCAACAGGGGGCAATTACAGGGTACACAAGGCCTGTGTGGTTGATGAATTGTGTGCCTGGGAAAGAACAATTTTGTCTCTGAGGGTTGGACATTTTCAAGGTGATTAATGACCTTTTTTGCAGGTCCAAATATGCTCAATTAACATAATCCTTGTGGTAGTTAGTGCAGTAGTGATAATTAACCGTTTTGGTCTATGAAAATATATCAATATGTCAATGAGATTTATCAAATGCCCCCAGCAGGCCTACACATTTTCACAATTTGAGATTGAAAAGAAAGACTTTGGTTTATTGTAATTGGCAGGTCTCTGAAATCAGTGCTTGCTACTGACAGAGCACTTAGACATGTGTGTCGATAGTGTGAGACCACTGATCATTCATGAGGGTACAGTATTATCATGTCAGGCTTGATTGGATTGGATTGAAAACTTTTGAAGTAATCCAGATTTCATTGTGTGGTCATCATGTTTTCATTGTCTCCGGGCAACTCTTGTGTGCTCCCTGTGTTTGCAAAATTAATTTCTGTCTCATCTGCATAATTAAAAAACGAATCTCAAACCATTTGAACTGATAAAGTGTATCAGTGGCAGGTGATACACATTATAGAGAGGAAAGATCAGACCACTGAGGAACGCTTTATGAAAAAATGTGTGAGTTGGCGAAATAGGAAGGAATAGAAACAGATTGGGCCTCTTATTCACAGAGATATGGTATAAATGTACTGCATAAAAGTAATGTGTAAGACCTTTTATGCCTTACATTTACTTTACACCTCATTTCCTTGCATTTACATGGCGAGTGGAGACATGTGGCCTCATTACGAGTCCGGCGGTAACTGCGGTGGTTAAACCGCCTGGTTACCGCCGTACTCGTATTACCATTTCACCTCCGTGACTCCCGGAATTACCAGGGCATTACAGCCCCGGTGTCCCGGGAGTCATGGAGGCGGAATGGTGTTAATCCCCATTCCCATTGAGTGCCATAGGACTCAATGGAATGGGAAAGTGGAAACACCAGCACCATCTTGTGATGGTGCCGGTGTTTCACGTCCACCTGCAGGTGGGCAGTGTTAAACCCGCCAGGTCAGACCTGGCGGGAAGATCACCTCCCGCCTGCAGGACTCAGGATCGGGCGGTCCGGAATTAACAGTGGCGGTGGGTTTACCACCACTGTTAATTCCGGACCGTCCGAACCGTAATGAGGTTTGATTTACAATTTCTCCTCCCACTTCCTCTCCGCCATAAACATACTTATTTATGCAAGCATGACATGTTTATTCTGTTGTTAATGTTGTGGATTTCTTTGGCATCCACATGCTTTTTACACCAGCAGAAAGCAGGTGGATTTCATAGAAATCTGTTGTAAACCCTACCTGTCAAGTGTAAATGACAGGTAGAGTTTACCCAATTTGGATGTTGAAGTTCAGTAGTGAGGTGTGAAGGCGAGCCCACCACCATTTTACACTCTTATGTTGCAGTTCGACATGCAAACATTCATTGAACATTGCATAAAGGGGACCTGTTGACACCGAATTGCAAATGCAACAAGTCCCGTCTGAGTAAATTAAATGGACATCAAAAAGGATCTGCAATGGGTCCAGTGCAAACAAATGTTCTACTCCATTGCAGTGCAGATTTTCAAATGCCTTGACGTCAAGTCTGGAGAAGATGTCGGCTGATACATATTGAAAGTTATCGGGAGATCTAACAAAAATAATGAAACCACTACTATATCCAGTTTCTCTATGATCTCATCAAATAATATCAGTGCCACTAGAATAGTTTTTCCATAAGTTTGGTCAAATACGGAATTTTAGTGTGTTATTTGGATAATGCTTCCTATTTGATCCTTGATTTTTTAATAGGGAGGGTGATAATAAAATGGTTGAGTGGAGACAAAAGATCCCTCTGCTGGAGCAAGTCATTTGTTTCGGAACACAATGTCACAGCCATTACAGGGAGCTGCAGCAAATCTTGAAAGGTCCTTAATGGACATGGGCCCAGTGGCGAGCCTGACCATTTCATTGTAGTTGCTAGGTTCTGAAAGGTTTGTCTTGACAGGGAGAAAGATTTTTTTCGTTTGTTCAAGTGGTTGATCTGGGGGGGCAGTCCTCAACCCGAAGGTCCTGGTTCTTACTCCTGCCAAAATGCTTGAGAATATCGAGGATCATAAAGGGAAGTTGGTAAAATATCAGCCAACATTTTGCAAGGTGTGATTGGTTGTGCATAGCAGCAGTATCATTGAGTTCATTCACAATGTCAAAAAGTTATTTGTGTTTGTTGGTGACACTAATAAATGCAATCAGAAAAGTGTCTTTGTTTACAAGTGCACATTGTCGTTTTGCATAATCTAAGATGACTCTTATAGAGATGGGTTGAATCACTGGTAAAGGAAGCTTAGTGTGGCATCTCTATATTTCTAGGGTTTCTTTTTGACTGTCTACTTTGTTCTGTTTACCAACAGTCATGTTGTTTTAATAGTTTTCAGATTATTTGTACTTGCACGTGCCGAATGTGACACTAATATGAAATAAGTATGTGTAGGTAGCCAGACAAAAAAGTCCATGGAAAGGTCTTTCAAGTTTGTGGTGAGAATCGATGAGCACAGCACTTTTAGCATTCAAAAGTGATGAGTCAGGCATTCCATTTACATTAATTTCGGTTTGTTTTTTGCAAGCATCAGAACACAAAAAATGAAACGCTGGGTGGTTGGACCAAAAGGTTATGATGGGTCAGCAGAAAGAAGTCTTCAAAAAATGTCATATATAGCGAATGCCCATGACACTGACATTCCTTAGTTATCTGTCTCAGGACTATTACCCCAATTTCCTTGATAAACATCCGTGGGGGTGGTTCGATCAGTCCTCACATTAAATGTTACACTTGCTGTGCATGTGCAACCCCTGACTGTCATCAGTGCAGCCATTCTACAATGGCAGTTATAGAAATGTTAATCATACAATCAGGGGAAAACAGATACAAAGTGAATTGTTAAAATTCTAGAATTTGAGACATATTAGCCTAAGCCCGACCAATATCTGAACCATCAAATGATTGTGTGATTAGGTGGTAAAATAAAATCAGCAACTCGGGGTGAAAGTTATGAAGCAACTACAATTCATACATGCGCACAGATTTGGGCTTATTTAGAAGGATGCGTAAGAGTAAGGGGAGTCTTCAATGTAAAGTAAAATGAAAGAAAGACTGTCATCAGTGCAGCAATTACACAGTGACAGAGTACCTTTCACTCCAATCAATGGGCCTCATTAGGAGTTTGGAGGTAGCCATGGTGCTATTAGCGCCATGGCTGCCTCCAAAATCGTGTCCGGGTTCTGTGAATGAGGAATTACTGGGTCATTCCAACCTTGGAGGACCCGGTAATTCCTCATTCACAAAACCAATCCCCATTACCATTTGAGCCCCCATAGGGCTCAGTGGGAATGGGGACTTAGCTAATAACGGAGCAGTTAATAACGGGCCCGTTATTAGCTCACTGGTCCCCTTGCGGGACCCGAAAAGGACGTCTGGTCTGACCAGACGTTCTGAGTGGGTCCTGCAAGGGAACCTCGTAATAGGGCGGAATGGGTTTACCGGCACGATTACCGGTGCTGGTAAACCCATTCTGCCAACCTCATGATGAGGCCCATGTCTTGGAATAGTGTGGCAATTGACATTGTGGGTCACATAAAAGTGTGAAGTGCTATTGGAACTATGTTTTAAGGTGAATTAAGTATGTATACATATTCATCCAGGGGATATTTCAACAGGAAGTGTGATTATGTTTTTTGAAAAATGTGTTTGGGAGAGAAGGTTTCTAATGGCAGATTATGACAGACAATGGAGTGCAGATGACGTCTAAAGAGATGGAACAGTTTCTAAGGGAGACATGGTATAACACTGTCCTTGCAGAAACATGGTATATCATCCTAAAATGAATGGGTTCATTGAGAGTTTTAGAGAAATAATAAAGGGTGCCATTCCTGTAGCAATTCAGAAGCAGGAGGAATGGATTAGATGGTGACATGCCAGCAGCCTAGAAATGTGTTCCACAATCCACAACAGCGCTAGTACCTTTCAAACATCTGTGTGGAGGGAGACTGAACATAAGAGCATGTCGAGGATCAAGGACAAGAGCAAAAGTGCCATTATTGGATTGACAAAAATGCAGGCGATAAGTGAATGAGAAGAATATCATGAAGGAAAGAAATGCTGACTGTAGGAAAGTATGCAAAGAGGAATTTATCAGACCTTGTGAAAAGTTATATACTTAAACAACCCAGATAGGTATGATATGATATGATATGATATGATATGATATGATATGGTATTTGTAACGCGCCTATACACAAGTGTTTCAAGGCGCGACGAGGCAGGGAGGGAGGGAAACAAGGGGGAGACAGACAAATGATCCTACTAGGCCAGGTGTCATTCAGATCGGGCAAGTGCAGAGGTAAGGGGAAAAGGAGAAAGTGCAGGGGGAGGAGGAAGGGGGGAAAGTGCAGTACACAGTAAGTAGCGTAATAAAATAATAAATAATAAATAAAAGGGCCAGCTGGTGGCAAGTGCGAGGTAAGTGCAGAGCAAGTGCTAGGAAGGGGGCTGTAGGGATACAGTGACAGTCCCACAGTGCAGGGGGAGCCAGGGAGGCAGTGCAAGTGGAGAGTGGCTGGGCCCTGGACCGAGGTCGCTGAGAGTGGCCAAGATGCAGGTTTAGTGCAGAATTTCAGTGGGGAGTTAAGCAGGTTTAGCAGGGGAGAGGGAGAGAGAAGGCAGAAGCGAAGAGGAAGGTTTTGAGGTGCTTCCGGAACCGGAGATGGTTCTCCTCAAGTTTCAGGGAGGCAGGAAGGCTGTTCCAGAGGGAGGCCCCTGCTGCGGAGAGAGATCTACCCCCAGCTCGTTGCTTCGAGAAGCGGCTGACCATGAGGGAGTTGGAGACGGATGAGCGAAGGGCTCGTGAAGGAAGATATTTAGGAAGAGAGAGTTGAAGGTATTTAGGCCCCAGGCCCCAGAAGGCCTTGTGGACAATGCAGAGGGTTTTGAACTTAATCCTTGCAGCCACTGGGAGCCAGTGAAGAGATTTCAGTCCTGGAGAGATACGGTCCCTGGGCTTGAGGCCGAGGACAAGTCTCGCAGTTCTGTTCTGGATAAGTTGCAGAGGGCGGAGAGTGGAGGCAGGCAGATTAAGATAGAGGCTGTTACAGTAATCCAGCCTTGAGAGAACCAGGGCTCGGGAGACAGTGAGCTTCTGGAGGAAGGAGAGGAAGGGAAGAATACCTCTGAGGAGGTGCAGCTGGTAGTGTGACTTCTTAGAGACGTCAGATATATGAGGAGAGAAGGAGAGTGTGGAGTCGAAGATGACCCCAAGGTTTTTAGCCTTGCAGGTAGAGGCAGGAAGGGGGCCAAGGGAGGCCGGCCAGAGGGCTGCAGGGAAGGAGGGAGTGGGTGTGCCGATGAGTAGAATCTCAGTCTTGCTGGCGTTAAGGCAGAGGTCATTGGCGGCACACCATTCCTGGATAGCAGACAGACAGTCGGAGATGAGGGAAGAAGAGGAGGAGGCCGAGGGTAGCCTGAAAATGAGCTGGGTATCGTCCGCATAGCACTGGAAGTGGGGGCAGAGAGCGGCGATGCGGTGGGCAAGGAGTGCCAGATACTGGTTGAAAAGCCAGGGAGAGAGGTTGGATCCCTGGGGGACACCACAGGTGGAGAAAAAGATGTCGGAGAGGAAGGAGCCCATTTGGACCTGGGAGGGTCGACTGGAAAGGAAAGAGGTCAGCCATGCCAGAGCCTGACCAGTGATACCCAGGTTATCACGGAGACGGTTGAGCAGGATGGAATGGTTGACAGTGTCAAAGGCAGAGGAGAGATCGAGCAGAATGAGAACACAGGGAGTGTTGGAATCGAGGTTCAGGAGCAGGTCCTCACGGATGTTCAGGAGAGCAGGTGCAGACATGTTTGTCTAAATGGCATGTTGAAGGGATGAAAGAAGCAGTCTGATCTATGAATAATAAAATCTCGGATGAAGATAGTCAGAGATTACCCCGATAGACCCTCAAGCCCATTACCCCATGGTTGATTTTGAATTGACACAGTCTCGGGATGATAGCTCAGGGGCAAAGTGCTCACCTTGGAAACAAGACGACATGGAGCAACAAAGGCTCGATCCCCTGGTCCGCGCTTAGTAACCTCTGGTTATTAAGCATGTTATAAATAACCAATCCTATCACATCAAATCATACACCCTTACAAGTGGTCACTTTCCGCACTTAGAATGTAGGATTATGAATGCAATATTGGGCGGAGGCTCTATGCTCCTGCACCTGTTAATGTTAATGTTAAAGGATATTTGTACCGTGCACTATCACCACACCCTGGCGGTCTGGCGGCTCTGAAAAAAGGGAAGGTGGGGTGACTTAGTGGGAATAAGCTGGAAAAGTGCAAGAGAGCAGTGATGTGCAGTTGGCGGCCTCAGCCCCGTGGGTCCGTGGGAAGAACTTCATGATGTGATGCATGGGAATATGTGGTCGAGGTGGAAATCCAAAGAAAAGTGCACTGCATCTATGTTCATCACCTAGTCAATTTTAGGAATGAGGCAGTAATTCTCCTTGTTTGTTTGTTTGTTTGTTTGTTTATTTATGGGGTGAGGAGAGTCTAAGGGTTAGGTTGTTTTTGGCAATCATAGCCAGGCCGCCACCTCTAGACATGGTGCGATCCATGCGTATAAGAGTGTAATTGTCTGGGGTGGCTAACATAATGGCTGGTCCTGCTGCGGGATGGAGCCAGGATTCCGTGATGGCCAAGAGATCCAAGTTCTGACTTTGTATTGTATCTGCTATTTCGGTGGCATGGGCTACCATAGAGCGGGCGTTTAATAAGGTGCCTTTTATTCCAGGTAGGGCGGGTGGGGCAGAGGGCGCTTGGGCTTTGTGGTGGCATTTAGGGGAAGGGGAGTCTCTAAAGATTCGACTGTTGAGTTGTAGTCAGTGTTGGCCGGTGTTGACTATATGTAGTGGATTGTTGGTGGTAAACAGGGTGTGCTTGTTGTAATTAGAGGCGGGTTGGGCATTGGCTAAAGTGTCATAAATTCTTGGGAGTCTGGCGCGGAGTCTAAGGTTTCGCTGTTGGAGGCTGCATGGTTTGATGGTTCAATCAAATAATGCTCTACCGTTAATTGTTTGATGTTGTACATTTAGTGCTCACACAACACCTTCTGTTCTCACGTACTAACCCCACAAGATTTCTTGTGCATTTCAGACTATTCAGCTTTGATAAACAAAAATTAATTGTTGTAGTCATACTGTGCATTGTTTTTCCTTTTTAACTGAACTTTTAGATGGATTTTAGCATGATTAAAAATAAAAATTAGTTTTGTTATTATTTAGTGTTTGTCTCCCCTCAATGTTTTTGCAAATGGTTTTTGAAAAACTTCGTTGTTGTCACTTGTTCTTTCAACTTTAGACTAGTTGAGCATTACTACCATACCCAACTTTTTATATACAAAAATTTAAAAAAGTGTTTTTTTTTGGCTATTTTTCCTAATGACAGACACACCATTCACCTGATTGTGGTTTCAAGGTCATAGGGTCACCACTCCTCCCTTTGTTGCTCTCCTTACTTTCTTGTGATCCCTGAGGGTGGTGTTCCCAGAAACTGGCTCTCTCCTAACGTTAAATATTCATTGTTTAATGGCCATGTTGGTTTGCTGCGGGGGTACATTACCATGAAGTAGATGATTCTGTGGTTGAGCTAGGTTCATGTTGTGAAAGTTGGTCAAATGGAGGATGGTTCTGAGTAGAACTGTGTAGAGTAGTGGTAGATACATAATAGTGGGCTAGTGTAGGTCGGGCAACCTAAGCGCACATTACTGAAACAGGCACGCTAGATGCAGGTTTGCAGGGTGCAGGGAGGAGACAAGAGTGGGTGGGCAGGAGGCTAGTGGATAGATGCAGGCACTTGCAAGCCAGTTACTAAAATAGCCAGAGGTGAGTGTGATAGCAAGTATATATGTGATTGAGCAAAAGGAGTTCGCCGAGATTCAGAGTTCACACAGCGGTTAAGGATGCATGTGAAAGCAGATACAGTTGAGCAAAGGGTTCACCTAGGTTTAGAGTTCACGCTAAACTAGAGGAGGCGTATACAAACACAGTTCAACTAGATTCAGATTACACACTAGGGCTAAATTGCATGTGCAAACAGGATTCACCTAGATTCAAAATTCAAAATAGGGCTAAAATGCATGTGCAAACAGGGTTCACCTAGATTCAAAATTCAAAATAGGGCTAAAATGCATGTGCAAACAGGGTTCACCTGGATTCAGAATTCAAAATAGGACTAAAATGCATGTTGTGCAAGTAGGGTTCACCTAGATTCAAAATTCAAAATAGTGCTGAAATGCATGCGCAAACAGGGTTCATCTTGATTCAGAATTAGCACTAGGTATGGAGGTGCATGTGTATACAGGTACAATAAGGTAGAGGGTTCACCTATGTTTAAGGTTCACATTAAGCTAGAAGCTAGAAGTGGCATGTGCAATCAGATACAGTTAAGCAAAGGGAGTCAACTGGGTTCTTAAAATCGCCATACAAGTAGAGATAGTAAACAATCGCTAATAGGGAAAAGGTGCACAGTAAAATGTCAAATAGGGCTAGTGGAGGGGTGCAAATGCGAATTTGCACATACAAGTAGAGATAATTAAGCAGTGGCAGGTTGATACTAACGATGAGCAGGTAAGCTTTGAGATATTTAAATCAAAGTGTGTGCTAGTAAGTTTGTATCACGTAGACTGCAACTAGTGCAGTTGCCGTGCAGTTTACAAATGCATGCAGCGGTAGGTGATCACGGGTACAGTGGTTCTAAATTACATTTTGTACTATGCTATTCGTGAAAGGGAGAGGTACATGGGAGAACTGACAGAAAGAGAAAGTGCTCGCATGTGAGGATGATACACGATACAATGTGATGCACATAAGAGCATCAGTGACATCAGAAAATGGGGGCCCACAGCTGCAAGTGTACAATAGCTGCTGGCAGCAGGTGACAAAGTGAGTCAAGGAAAGGGCAAAGTGTACTTAGGTGCGATCCTGGGGGCCATGGAGGTAAAAGCGTTCGACCATCGGGGTATAAAGGTACCTTGTGTGCGCCACTCCGGGTGATCACAGGATGTTCATGGCCGACTTGCAGGGTCTCTGGCTGACGGCTGGTCAGGCATGGACAGGCTAGGGACAGGAAGTAAACCATCTTTCATGGGCCTTCCTGAACGTGGGCCGGCTTCGCCTGCCAGCTGTTGATTGGTGCAGAAATGCGTTATGATGGCCAATCAGAATGCAGGTAGTCGTCCGGAGTCAGGAAGTCAGGCAGTCAGGCAGCTGGAGTTCCTGAGTATGCCAAGCGGCCATTAAAGAGTAGGGGCTCCTCGTGTGGGGCAATGGCGGCACGGGGCACCAGGACATAAGCTGCCACAGCCTAGATTATATGAGGGCTGCCGCTTAATTAGCAGGATCATGCACACAGACTCCTCTCAATGTGCGCTCTGTGCCTGAGTGCATTATCCGATCAATGCTCGTACCTCAGAGATATGGGGGCATTCGGGGGCATGAAGGCACTGCTCGCGCAGTGTTGGGGAGCTCCTGCTCCACCCAAGCCGTACTATGATGTCCCTAGGCTAGGGACAGAAGGTAAGCCTTCTTTTGTGGGCCTTCCTGAATGTGGGCCGGCTTCTCCTGCCGGCTGTTGATTGGTGCAGAAATGCATTCTGCTGGCCAATCAGAATGCAGGTAGTCATCCGGAGTCAGGAAGTCAGGCAGTCAGGCATCTGGAGTTGCTGAGGATGCCGACCAGCCATTAAAGAGTACGGGCTCCTAGTGTGGGGCAATGGCGGCACGAGGCAACAGGACATAAGCTGCCACAGACTAGATCATATGAGGGCTGCCGCTTAATTAGCAGGATAATGCACACGGATTCCTCTCAATGTGCGCGCTGCGTCTGGGTGCATTATTCGATCAATGCTCGTACCTCAGAGATATGGGGGCATTCGGGGCATGAAGGCACTGCTCCCGCAGTGTTGGGGAGCTCCTGCTCCACCCAAGCCGTGCTATGATGTGCCGAGGCTAGGGACAGGAAGTAAGCCTTCTTTTCTGGGCCTTCCTGAATGTGGGCTAGCTTCGCCTGTCGGCTGTTGATTGGTGCAGAAATGCGTTCTGCTGGCCAATCAGAATGCAGGTAGTCATCGGAATCAGGAAGTCAGGCAGTCAGGCATCTGGAGTTGCTGAGTATGCCAAGCGGCCATTAAAGAGAAGGGGCTCCTCATGTGGGGCAATGGCGGCATGGGGCACCAGGACATAAACTGTCACAGCCTAGATCATATGAGGGCTGCCGCTTAATTAGCAGGATCATGCAAACAGACTCCTCTCAATGTGAGCGCTGCGTCTGGGTGCATTATTCAGTCAATGCTCGTACCTCAGAGATATGGGGGCATTCGGGGGCATGAAGGCACTGCTACCGCAGTGTTGGGGAGCTCCTGCTCCACCCAAGCCGTGCTATGATGTGCCGAGGCTAGGGACAGGAAGTAAGACTTCTTTCGAGGGCCTTCCTGAATGTGGGCTGGCTTCGCCTGCCAGCTGTTGATTAGTGCAGAAATGCGTTCTGCTGGCCAATCAGAATGCAGGTAGTCGTCCAGAGTCAGGAAGTCAGGCAGTCAGGCATCTGGAGTTGCTGAGGATGCCGAGCGGCCATTAAAGAGTAGGGGCTCCTCGTGTGGGGCAATGGTGGCACGAGGCACCAGGACATAAGCTGCCACAGCCTAGATCATATGAGGGCTGCCGCTTAATTAGCAGGATCATGCACACAGACTCCTCCCAATGTGTGCGCTGCGTCTGGGTGCATTATTCGATCAATGCTCCTACCTCAGAGATATGGGGGCATTCGGGGCATGAAGGCACTGCTCCCGCAGTGTTGGGGAGCTCCTGCTCTGCCCAAGCCGTGCTATGATGTGCCGAGGCTAGGGACTGGAAGTAAGCCTTCTTTTGTGGGCCTTCCTGAATGCGGGCCGGCTTCGCCTGCCAGCTGTTGATTGGTGCAGAAATGCGTTCTGCTGGCCAATCAGAATGCAGGTAGTCGTCCGGAGTCAGGAAGTCAGGCAGTCAGGCATCTGGAGTTGCTGAGGATGCCGAGCGGCCATTAAAGAGTAGGGGCTCCTCGTGTGGGGCAATGGCGGCACGGGGCACCAGGACATAAGCTGCCACAGCCTAGATCATATGAGGGCTGCCGCTTAATTAGCAGGATCATGCACACAGACTCCTCCCAATGTGTGCGCTGCGTCTGGGTGCATTATTCGATCAATGCTCCTACCTCAGAGATATGGGGGCATTCGGGGGCATGAAGGCACTACTCCCGCAGTGGTGGGGAGCTCCTGCTCGACCAAAGCCGTGCTATGATGTGCCGAGGCTAGGGACAGGAATAAGCCTTCTTTCGTGGGCCTTCCTGAATGTGGGCCGGCTTCGCTTGCCGGCTGTTGATTGGTGCAGAAATACATTCTGCTGGCCAATCAAAATGCAGGTAGTCGTCTGGAGTCAGGAAGTCAGGCAGTCAGGCATCTGGAGTTGCTGAGTATGCCGAGCGGCCATTAAAGAGAAGGGGCTCCTCATGTGGGGCAATGGCGGCATGGGGCACCAGGACATAAACTGTCAGAGCCTAGATCATATGAGGGCTGCCGCTTAATTAGCAGGATCATGCAAACAGACTCCTCTCAATGTGAGCGCTGCATCTGGGTGCATTATTCAGTCAATGCTCGTACCTCAGCGATATGGGGGCATTCGGGGGCATGAAGGCACTGCTACCGCAGTGTTGGGGAGCTGCTGCAACACCCAAGCCGTGCTATGATGTGCCTTCGCTATGGACAGGAAGTTAGCCTTCTTTCGAGGGCCTTCCTGAATGTGGGCCGGTTTCGCCTGCTAGCTGTTGATTGGTGCAGAAATGCGTTCTGCTGGCCAATCAGAATGCAGGTAGTCGTCTGGAGTCAGGAAGTCAGGCAGTCAGGCATCTGGAGTTGCTGAGGATGCCGAGCGGCCATTAAAGAGTAGGGGCTCCTTGTGTGGGGAAATGGCGGCACGGGGCACCAGGACATAAACTGACACAGCCTAGATCATATGAGGGCTGCCGCTTAATTAGCAGGATCATGCACACGGCTCCTCTCAATGTGCGTGCTGCGTCTGGGTGCATTATTCGATCAATGCTCGTACCTCAGAGATATGGGGGCATTCGGGGCATGAAGGCACTGCTCCCGCAGTGTTGGGGAGCTCCTGCGCCACCCAAGCCGTGCTATGATGTGCCGAGGCTAGGGACAGGAAGTAAGCCTTCTTTTCTGGGCCTTCCTGAATGTGGGCTAGCTTCGCCTGTCGGCTGTTGATTGGTGCAGAAATGCGTTCTGCTGGCCAATCAGAATGCAGGTAGTCATCCGGAATCAGGAAGTCAGGCAGTCAGGCATCTGGAGTTGCTGAGTATGCCGAGCGGCCATTAAAGAGAAGGGGCTCCTCATGAAACACCTGTGTATAGGCGCGTTACAAATGCCATATCATATCATATCATATCATATCATATCATATCATATCATGTGGGGCAATGGCGGCATGGGGCACCAGGACATAAACTGTCACAGCCTAGATCATATGAGGGCTGCCGCTTAATTAGCAGGATCATGCAAACAGACTCCTCTCAATGTGAGCGCTGCGTCTGGGTGCATTATTCAGTCAATGCTCGTACCTCAGAGATATGGGGGCATTCGGGGGCATGAAGGCACTGCTACCGCAGTGTTGGGGAGCTCCTGCTCCGCCCAAGCCGTGCTATGATGTGCCGAGGCTAGGGACAGGAAGTAAGCCTTCTTTCGAGGGCCTTCCTGAATGTGGGCCGGCTTCGCCTGCCAGCTGTTGATTGGTGCAGAAATGCGTTCTGCTGGGCAATCAGAATGCAGGTAGTCGTCCGGAGTCAGGAAGTCAGGCAGTCAGGCATCTGGAGTTGCTGAGGATGCCGAGCGGCCATTAAAGAGTAGGGGCTCCTCGTGTGGGGCAATGGCGGCACGAGGCAACAGGACATAAGCTGCCACAGCCTAGATCATATGAGGGCTGCCGCTTAATTAGCAGGATCATGCACACGGATTCCTCTCAATGTGCACGCTGCGTCTGGGTGCATTATTCGATCAATGCTCGTACCTCAGAGATATGGGGGCATTCGGGGGCATGAAGGCACTGCTCCCGCAGTGTAGGGGAGCTCTTGCTCTGCCCAAGCCGTGCTATGATGTGCCGAGGCTAGGGACTGGAAGTAAGCCTTCTTTTGTGGGCCTTCCTGAATGCGGGCCGGCTTCGCCTGCCGGCTGTTGATTGGTGCAGAAATGCGTTCTGCTGGCCAATCAGAATGCAGGTAGTCGTCCGGAGTCAGGAAGTCAGGCAGTCAGGCATCTGGAGTTGCTGAGGATGCCGAGCTGCCATTAAAGAGTAGGGGCTCCTCGTGTGGGGCAATGGCGGCACGGGGCACCAGGACATAAGCTGCCACAGCCTAGATCATATGAGGGCTGCCGCTTAATTAGCAGGATCATGCACACGGACTCCTCTCAATGTGTGCGCTGTGTCTGGGTGCATTATTCGATCAATGCTCCTACCTCAGAGATATGGGGGCATTTGGGGGCATGAAGGCACTGCTCCCGCAGTGGTGGGGAGCTCCTGCTCCACCCAAGCCGTGCTATGATGTGCCGAGGCTAGGGACAGGAAGTAAGCCTTCTTTCGTGGGCCTTCCTGAATGTGGGCTGGCTTTGCTTGCCGGCTGTTGATTGGTGCAGAAATACATTCTGCTGGCCAATCAAAATGCAGGTAGTCGTCTGGAGTCAGGAAGTCAGGCAGTCAGGCATCTGGAGTTGCTTAGTATGCCGAGCGGCCATTAAAGAGAAGGGGCTCCTCATGTGGGGCAATGGCGGCATGGGGCACCAGGACATAAACTGTCAGAGCCTAGATCATATGAGGGCTGCCGCTTAATTAGCAGGATCATGCAAACAGACTCCTCTCAATGTGAGCGCTGCGTCTGGGTGCATTATTCAGTCAATGCTCGTACCTCAGCGATATGGGGGCATTCGGGGGCATGAAGGCACTGCTACCGCAGTGTTGGGGAGCTTCTGCTCCACTCAAGCCTTGCTATGATTTGCCGAGGCTAGGGACAGGAAGTAAGCCTTCTTTCGAGAGCCTTCCTGAATGTGGCCCAGCTTCGCCTGCCAGCTGTTGATTGGTGCAGAAATGCGTTCTGCTGGCCAATCAGAATGCAGGTTGTTGTCTGGAGTCAGGAAGTCAGGCAGTCAGGCATCTGGAGTTGCTGAGGATGCCGAGCGGCCATTAAAGAGTAGGGGCTCCTCGTGTGGGGAAATAGTGGCACGGGGCACCAGGACATAAACTGACACAGCCTAGATCATATGAGGGCTGCCGCTTAATTAGCAGGATCATGCACATGGACTCCTCTCAACAGGCGCGCTGCGTCTGGGTGCATTATTCGATCAATGCTCGTACCTCAGAGATATGGGGGCATTCGGGGCATGAAGGCACTGCTCCCGCAGTGTTGAGGAGCTCCTGCTCCACCCAAGCCGTGCTATGATGTGCCGAGGCTAGGGACAGGAAGTAAGCCTTCTTTTGTGGGCCTTCCTGAATGCGGGCCGGCTTCGCCTGCCGGCTGTTGATTGGTGCAGAAATGCGTTCTGCCGGCCAATCAGAATGCAGGTAGTCGTCCGGAGTCAGGAAGTCAGGCAGTCAGGCATCTGGAGTTGCTGAGGATGCCGAGTGTCCATTAAAGAGTAGGGGCTCCTCGTGTGGGGCAATGGCGGCACAGGGCACCAGGACATAAGCTGCCACATCCTAGATCATATGAGGGCTGCCGTTTAATTAGCAGGATCATGCACACGGACTCCTCTCAATGTTGCGTCTGGGTGTATTATTCGATCAATGCTCGTACCTCAGAGATATGCGGGCATTCAGGGGCATGAAGGCAGTGCTCCCGCAGTGTTGGGGAGCTCCTGCTCCACACAAGCCGTGCTATGATGTGCCGAGGCTAGGGACAGGAAGTAAGCCTTCTTTCGTGGGCCTTCCTGAATGTGGGCCGTCTTCGCCTGCCGGCTGTCGATGGGTGTAGAAATGCGTTCTGCTAGCCAATCAGAATGCAGGTAGTCGTCCAGAGTCAGGAAGTCAGGCAGTCAGGCATCTGCAGTTGCTGAGGATGCCGAACAGCCATTAAAGAGTAGGGGCTCCTAGTGTGGGGCAATGGCGACACGGGGTACCAGGACATAAGCTGCCACAGCCTATATCATATGACGGCTGCCGCTTAATTAGCAGGATAATGCACACAGACTATTCTCAATGTGCGCGCTGCGTCTGGGTGCATTATTCAATCAATGCTCGTACCTCAGAGATATGGGGGCATTCGGAGCATGAAGGCACTGCTCCTGCAGTGTTGGGGAGCTCCTGCTCCACCCAAGCCGTGCTATGATGTGCCGAGGCTAGGGACAGGAAGTAAGCCTTCTTTTGTGGGCCTTCCTGAATGTGGGCTAGCTTCGCCTGCCGGCTGTTGATAGGTGCGGAAATGCGTTCTGCTGACCAATCAGAATGCAGGTAGTCGTCCGGAGTCAGGAAGTCAGGCAGTCAGTCATCTGGAGTTGCTGAGGATGCCGAGCGGCCATTAAAGAGTAGGGGCTCCTCGTGTGGGGAAATGGCGGCACGGGGCACCAGGACATAAACTGACACAGCCTAGATCATATGAGGGCTGCCGCTTAATTAGCAGGATCATGCACACGGCTCCTCTCAATGTGTGCGCTGCGTCTGGGTGCATAATTCGATCAATGCTCCTACCGCAGAGATATGCGGGCATTCGGGGGCATGAAGGCACTGCTACCGCAGTGTTGGGGAGCTTCTGCAACACCCAAGCCGTGCTATGATGTGCCGAGGCTAGGGACAGGAAGTTAGCCTTCTTTCGAGGGCCTTCCTGAATGTGGGCCGGGTTCGCCTGCCGGCTGTTGATTGGTGCAGAAATGCGTTCTGCTGGCCAATCAGAATGCAGGTAGTCGTCCGGAGTCAGGAAGTCAGGCAGTCAGTCATCTGGAGTTGCTGAGGATGCCGAGCGGCCATTAAAGAGTAGGGGCTTCTTGTGTGGGGCAATGGCGGCACGGGGCACCAGGACATAAGCTGCTACAGCCTAGATCATATGAGGGCTGCCGCTTAATTAGCAGGATCATGCACACTGACTCTTCTCAATGTGCGCTCTGCGTCTGGGTGCATTATTCTATCAATGCTCATACCTCAGAGATATGCGGGCATTCGGGGGCATGAAGGCACTGCTCTCGCAGTGTTGGGGAGATCCTGCTCCACTCAAGCCGTGCTATGAAGTGCCAAGGCAAGGGACAGGAAGTAAGCCTTCTTTCGTGGGCCTTCGTGAATGTGGGCTGGCTTCGCCTGCCGGCTGTTGATGGGTGCAGAAATGAGTTCTGCTGGCCAATCAGAATGCAGGTAATTGTCCGGAGTCAGGAAGTCAGGCAGTCAGGCATCTGGAGTTGCTGAGGATGCCGAGCGGCCATTGAAGAGTAGGGGCTCCTCGTGTGGGGCAATGGCGGCATGGGGCACCAGGACATGAGCTGCCACAGTCTAGATCATACGAGGGCTGCCACTTAATTAGCAGGATCATGCACACGGACTCCTCTCAATGTGTGCGCTGCGTCTGTGTGCATTATTCGATCAATGCTCCTACCGCAGAGATATGGGGGCATTCGGGGGCATGAAGGCACTGCTCCCGCAGTGGTGGGGAGCTCCTGCTCCACCCAAGCCGTGCTATGATGTGCCGAGGCTAGGGACAGGAAGTAAGCCTTCTTTCGTGGGCCTTCCTGAATGTGGGCCGGCTTCGCCTGTCGGCTGTTGATGGGTGCAGAAATGCGTTCTGCTGGCCAATCAGAATGCAGGTAGTTGTCCGGAGTCAGGAAGTCAGGCAGTCAGGCATCTGGAGTTGCTGAGGATGCCGAGCGGCCATTAAAGAGTAGTGGCTCCTCATCTGGGGCAATGGCGGCATGGGGCAGCAGGACATAAACTGCCACAGCCTAGATCATATGACAGCTGCCGCTTAATTAGCAGGATCATGCACACAGACTCCTCTCAACGTGCGTGCTGCGTCTGGGTGCATTATCAATGCTCGTACCTCAGAGATATGGGGGCATTCAGGGGCATGAAGGCACTGCTCCCACAGTGTTGGGGAGCTCCTGCTCCACCCAAGCCGTGCTATGATGTAGGTCTTCCTTTGTAGGCCTTCATTGGCAGCTACTTAGCTCTCTAACCTAGTTTGTGCAGCAGCATGTACTGGGACCCTGGTGTCATACAGCTGTTCCGTAATCTAGATAGAGTGCACCATGAAATCAGAGATAGTGGGTTATTCTTGGCGATAGCAATAACTGTCTTGGGATCTTTGATAATTAGTATATTCATATATTTTTTCATGAGAAGGAAAGAGAGCTCTTATTCTCCCTTATTAAACAGGGCACACACCACTGTGCTGAACATTTCATCCTGTAAGTGGATTCACCCTCAACCTACACAGAATTCCCAATCACCCATCCTACACACATGGGCCCAGCTTCTTCGACCATCCTCTGTGCCCTAAGAGAATGGTTGTCCTCTTCTCATTCTGCAACTTAAAAAGCACACAATACCCTCTAGAAAAGCTACCATTCATTACCTTTGCAAAATATCAAATGCAGATGTTGGCCTTACAGAATGCTACTGGCTAGCTGTAAAGTGTAGGCATATGTATCTTGTCAATCACATGTATGTGCTGTAACTTCATGTTAAGTGGTCTTATAAAGCAATACTCTGTCATGTTATTGGTTTCGCTGCATGTAGCTCTGTAATACAAAAAGGGAGAAGAGATTGTTAGTGGGATAGCGGGAGAGGCATAGCAAACACTTTGGTGGCATTGACGGATGCAGATTGAAAGTACCCATGAGCCTTTCTGCTTCTATGGGATTTGTGGAGGCGCTTGGGGGCTGTTATGGCTTTAGAATAGTGGGTTTAGTTAGCCACTAATGTCTTTTATTTTTGTATGCAGGTTTGTTAGTAGTGTTAAGTGTGTGCCCTTTGGCAAATGGGTGTGTTGTGTGTTAAACACATTAAATAATACAAATAATAATAATAATAATAATAATAATAATAATAATAATAATAATAAATAGGGATAGTTCTAATGATGAGAGGCTATTTATAGCTTGATAAACGTACACACAGACAGTAATGGCTAGGCCTGCAGTGGCCAGGTGTGATTTATTTGTTTGTGTATTAAGGTGGTTGAAGATTTTAGCGATGAGTTTGACTAATCAGGGAGAAGAGGGTAGAAGGTAAGTGAGGGGTACAAAAGGAGATGGGCGGAGTGTTGGGTGCCACATGGGACAATGATTTTGATGGGTGAAGACAATCCTGAAAACACATGTAGCAAATCATAACATGACCTAGCTAGGCATGAAAATGCATGCAAGACAGCACAGAGCATTAGATTACACTTTTTCCTCAGAAAAGGATAGATTTTCATGAAATTGTGATACAGCTGTTAAAGTTAAAACAAAATAATAATACACCTCAAAATGCCTATTTGTATTTATTTGCACTGAGAATGAATGTAATGCTGTGTTTGTCCGGTTTCAAAATCAAACAGAATCCAACGTTGCATACCTTTTATTGGACTAACTGAAAATATGCTGAGATGGTAGTTGCATTAGCTTACGAAGTTCTAGGGACTTTCTCAACAGATGGTAGTCATAGGATACATTAGCAACATTGAGAATCACACACAGACAGAGCTGGACATTGCTTTTACATAGAATGCAAATAAAGACATGGGATTCTCACACTCAATTGGCTGCAGGAAAGAGTATACAAGCTATTCAGTCCTTGATGGCCCTTTTACTAAAACTGCTATGGAATTAGAAGGAAGGGGGAACATACCCAAACACTGAGGAGAAGTTCTGATTGCTCAGACTTGTTCAGAAGTGTTCATCACTCTTTCAAGGAGAATCTTGAAAAATGTCCATCCCTGAAAGGGACTTTGTGCCATTCCTTGTAGATCATGGTGTTTCCAATAAAAAAATAAAAGAGCATTCCCTTTTTTAATGATTCCTTTAGAGCTCCGATTCAAGTTGGGGTCCTGGGACATTTATTTACTCTTCTAGCTCTGTTGTGTGAGTGTTTATCTCACACCTCAGTCTAAGAGTGAAATCATATTTTTGTACTAGCTACTTTGCATGTGAGTCACTAAGGTACTGACACACAACTAGCTTAAATTTGGACATGGGCCCCTGAAAGCTTAGAGATTATTTCTGTTTTGGTTCAACCAAAGGCGTAATAGGCCTAAGTAACTCTGGTTGACCTACTTTGTGCATTAAAGCTGCAAAAAGATGGACAGACTTCTGACAATGTTGTACTCCCAACACACTGGTGGTGGAGGCTTCTTCTTAGTCTGGTTTGGCATTGCAATTGATGCAGCCAATTCCTCGGATGTGGCTGCCAAGAAGATGATAATACACATTGTAGTTGGAAAAATGGATGGCTTCTTGAAACAATTAAGCAAGCTGTGCATTTGAAAACCTTAGTCTGTGCATATCCTTTCTTTCTCAAACTGTCTGCCTTTGAATATAACATTTTGGAATATCTATAATAGCATTATTGCATTTTTCATGGGGTGTCCACTTGTTAGTGAAGTTGTGGAAGTCATCAAGGATATGAAGTGCAGAGGTATTGGTGCAGTATCAAGGTCAATGTACAGATAGGAAGGGGTTGAGGAGGTTGCTTGTGGTGAGAATAGTTGTTTGGTTGTATTGAAGAATTCTATGAGGTATGCAAGGGTAGAAATGGGATGGTATCCTTCTGGGAGCATGTGGTCGAGAGATGTTATTTTGATGAGTGAGGAGAACCTTGATTGGGCATTCCTTTACTTTGGACTGCTATACTTCAGTGTTTGGTTTGCTTTGGCATCATAAACAGACCCCTCTTAAGAGTATAACTGTTGTATTGTGCATCTTCTGTGTTGTTGCCAGCAGCCTCAGGCCATGGAACCTTGGCTGTGGTATTTTGTGGTGGAATGTTTACTTTGTAATCTGTGCCAGTTGGGAGTTGGCGAGAAGCTGGCCAGTGCTAGGGGTGTCTGTGAGAGATGTTCTCTTAAATAAAGAAGCGAGTATGAACATACCTTATGTGTGGTCTACAGTCTGGCCCCTGGTACTCTTGACCCACAGTGAGAAATGCTGCGCTGACCATACTGTGTCACCCAGCCTGGCCCCAACCATCCCATGGACCTGTGCTGTCACACGACGTAACAGATTGTCTTCCCAGCCCTGCTCCGGCAATCTTGTGTTCAGTATCAACAGGAATTAATATGTACAGAAAGGATCTACGCCCGCAGTGGGATCGCACAAGGCGCCGCTATTATGGTGCAGAGGTGAGCAGCCAAGCATCAGAGAGGTGATGCAGTAAGAAGGGCTATATATATATATATATATATATATATATATATATATATATATATATATATTCAGTGAAAAAACTTTGTTAAAGTGACGTTCCAAGTAAACCGAATAACCCCTGACATTCGCAAGTTATGGTAAACTAAGCAACCATAACTCATGCCACCACCGTGCACTGCTAAGACTAACACCCACGACATCAAAGATGACATCACAAATGTCATTGATGACATCACTGATGACATCACATGTCTGTCTCCCTCTTTGTTCCTTTACTGACACATCTAGGCCACATGGTTTTCTTCAGTAACAGTCAGAAACTAAAAATTGTAAACATACTATATTTGTAGACTTATCCTTCAAGTATGTTCTTACAGTAATTCTCTTAGGATCCAGTCATATCATATGAAACATATACATAGGGGAAGACACAAGCTTGAAAGACAGCAATCCTTTCTGTGCATGAAAATAAGCAGTAGAGTTATCAGCACTTTCTGATAGTTCTGTTGTATTTTTATTACTATTCTATACTTTCCCTGTATATGTTCATATTTGTATACATTGTACTCACACTGCTTTCCTTAGGGTCCAGTCTCAGCATGTGATACATATACATAGGGTAAATAGCAGCTTTGCAACAGAACAATCATTTATTAGCATAAAGATAATCAGTTAGGTTATGAATTGTTTCTGTTACTACATCTGCTTTTTTGCTTACTTCACTTTCCCTGTATATACACATATTTGTATGCATTATTGTGTCTTTGTGTTTTGTCTGTAATAATGCAATTTTGTAATACATGGGTTTTATTAGCTACTTATTACATATTTCACAGTACACAAAACTCTAATAAGAAAACAGTTATCATTTCATTATTCAACATATCAACTTATGAATATTATACCTTCATCATGTATGCTGCACACAATGCCTAGGTTTCTGCATGAGTAGCTTAGTATACTGGATAGAACTTCGTAATAAAATGCTATTTATATCAATGCATTGCTTAATGCACTATTAGCTCATGATATTTATTCCAATGATCCTTGACACTTTTTTCTCAACATTATAATAAGAATCCCTTATACAGACATTTCATGAAAAGTAAATTCATATGTGATGTCATCAGTGATGTCGTGGGTGTTAGTCTTAGCAGTGCACGGTGGTGGCGCGAGTTATGGTTGCTTAGCTTACCACAACTGGCGAATTTCAGGGGTTTTTCGGTTTTACTTGGAACCATAATGTCCCTTTAACAAAGTGTTTTCACTGAATTTCATGGGTTTTTCGTGGCGCAACTTAACTATAATGTCCCTTTAACAAAGTTTTGTTACTGAATTTCATAGGTTTTTAGTAGCGTAACTTAACAATAATAACTCTGACTTTATGTACAAGTAACATAGAACATACTGAACCCCCTCTAAAGAATTTGATGTCTGCAAACTCTTTTAATGTCCGCGGACATATGCGGACAACAGCACCACTACCCAAAAAGTCTGGGGGGTATGTTTAATTGTTATGTAGTAATAAATAAGAATTGTAACCCATATATATAACACACTAACCATTCATTTAAATATAAAATGTTCTAAAATGGAATATACCAAAAGAAGAAAGATAGTCTTCGGACATGATTACCTCACAGAAACTCCATAACTAAGAGCAACAGCAGATCTACAGACCAGTCAGAACACATCTTACCAGAAGCTAGTAAGTGTACTGCATTTTACTCATATATTCGTAAACTTTCTGCATTAGATACAAAAAAAGTGATATTATGTTTTTTTTCTCACAGATATGTCTAGTACTCTGGAGTGGCTAGAGGAGCATTTCACACGTGAGGAAATGTCTGAAGATAGTGAACCTAATGGTAGACACTTTACTATATAAACCAATTAATAAATATTGTTTTATATACATTTAACATATACATTTGTTTTTGTACAGACCATACAAAAATTGAAAATACTAAAGAAAAAGCAGTATTGGATAAGACTCTTCAGCACATAGAAGAAAAAATTGACCTACTCATGGCAAATTTTAACAATTTAAAACACTTTGTGGAGGATCACTTGAAACAGGCAACTACATACCATTGTCCCACATGTACTTGTCCCCCCTCACCATATCCCACTCATTTATCCCCAAACCCTCTCCATGAACCAAAATGTTTTGATGAGACGTCCATCCCTTCTTCACCTCATATAAATCCTATGGAAACCCCCAATTCTCCTGTTTTTGTTTCAGTTTCTGCCTCACCTTCTCTGTCATAAATGTAACATCCATATAAAATAAAGTAAAATTATTATATTGTGTCCTAATTCATTTCTTGTCTTTTTTTAAAAAGCAGTTCAGGTGTCCGCGGACAGCGCGGGTGTCCGGAATGTCCGTAAAGAAACAAAAATGGGGGCGTCCTAAGGACACTATACCTGACCGTACTGTTCGCTAGCAAGTTAAAACTGTTCTAAGAACACACGCGGTGTCCTGAAATGTTCATATATAAACAAAATGGGGGTGTCCTGAGGATGCTATGCCTGTCCGTATTGTTCGCAGGCAAGTTGAAACTGTTCTAAGAACACATCAAGTGTCCTGGGATGTTCATAAATAAACAAAATGGGGATGTCCTGAGGACGCTATGCCTGTCCGTATTGTTCGCAGGCAAGTTGAAACTGTTCTAAGAACACAGGCTGTGTCCTAAAATGTTCGTAAATAAACGAAATGGGGGTGTCCTGAGGACAATATACCTGCCTGTACTGTTTGTAGGCAGGTTGAAACTGTTCTAAGAACACATCAAGTGTCTGGGATGTTCATAAATAAACAAAATGGGGGTGTCCTGAGGACGCTATGCCTGTCTGTATTGTTCGCAGGCAAGTTGAAACTGTTCTAAGAACAAACGCCTGTCCGTAACTGTTCGTTTCACTTGTGATGCACTTTTAATCACTTCAGGACCCGAACAGTGTCCGTAGAACACCAACGCGCATGCGCAAAGCAGTTTCACTGCATTTGGTGTCCTGCGGACACCCGCTCCCTTCACGTACATGTACGCAAAGCTATCATGTGACCGCGCCCATGCTGATCGTGTGTTCTGATTGCGAACACTGTTCGTGTCCCCAAACAATTTAAAACTACATTTTCAAGCAATCTACAATATTTTTCAATAAAAACTCCCCATATCACAAGTCCCACATAGTAATCCTAAGTTTCTACATAATTTTTGTGACCTTTTGAACCCTTTTTTGTTTTCGATCTGTCCGCGGACAGTGTGCATGTCTCAGAACCGTGCACAAGCACCCCTATAAAAGGCCGCACCCTAGATCTCATTCTCATTGTGTTTCTGGCTATCCTACAGAACACAGCGAATTTTGCTGCCAACTTTGCAGACTTTCATCTCGAACCTGATGGCATCCATGGCTCCACTCGTGCCACTTGGTGCTGCATCTGCCTCAGCACCACCCCCACCCCCTCCAACACCACCACCTCCCCAAGGGCCTAAAGAGGGGAACAGGAGTGAGGATGCAGAGGAGGATGAAGAGAATGACGAGAATGAGGTAGTGGAAGTCCCTACTACCAGCACTCGGCATGAGTCTTGGGTGTGGCGGTTATTTACCATTCATGGTAATGGTCCTAAGGCGTGTGCGAACCAAGTCACCTTCAACGAGTGCAAAATGGTACTCAGTCGAGGGAGGTCTGGTTCATACAGCTTTGGGACAACTACCATGAAGCGACACCTAAGGTCATTCTACACTGGGGCCATTCGCAAGGTTGTACCTTGCGAGGAATGTAGTAGGTTGACTTCCTCTACTTCATCCTCCATTTCCGATCCTGTCACCACAAGGAACACTCCTGTGGGACAGCGTATTCCTCAAGCTGCCTCACAGGCCATATGCAATACTGATGACCCTTACCTTTCGAGGGTCATAGGTGTGTGTATGTACTGCGACACAGTACTGTGCAAGGGGGAGAGACTTTGTTGTGCTTTTGAGGCTATCGTCTCAGAGCACGAGAAGATCTGCTCACTACCCAAGTAAAACCCTCTCTACATCTTCTTCTCTCCACTCGCCCTTTCTTATCCCCGTGGTTGGTGTCCCCCCTTACCCTCCTTTCCCCTCCTCTCCTAGTGTGTTGTGTATAAAAAACCCCAAAAAAATAAAACAACAAAAATTTAAAAAAGGCTCTTTTCAGAGCCGCCTTTCACAGTTAAAAAATAGAAGTGAAAATAAATGAAGCAGGGCCCTGTATATTATTTAGAAGTCAGCGGACAGTCCGCAAACAGCTAAAATTTTAGAGTGCTGTCCTATCATAACCATTGCAGTTTTATCTGGGAGGAAGTGGTGGCTCTGAAAAGAGCCTTTTGGTGGTGTTTGTTTGTGTTTGAAAAATTTGAAATGCTCAACACCTACTACAAAATGGATGCTGTAATTCCAAAAAAGGTCGCAATGCATTTTGTACATTTCTCAGAAAAATCGGATTGCGAGCAGAATGAAAGATGGACTCCATCTCTGCGAAAAATGTATGTACTACAAAACATAATATTTTCATTGTGAAAAGAGGACATGCCAAAATCTCTTAGAAAGGCACAAACAGCCTTATTGACATTGCGCCTTGCTTTCTCCATTTGTGGACCAAATGAAGAAGAACGAAGCCACAGTTGTCTCTGCGCAATCCGTGAAGAAATTACTTGAAAATTTGGAAACATGTCCATGACCTTCCCAAGTTCTTCTTTCATTGCAAATTGCAAAGAAATTCCAGACACATGTCCTAAACTGTTCCCTCCACAATGAATTACAATTATGTCTGGATGTTGCTCTGTCTCCAAAGTAGCACAGAGAGGTAGCAAGTCCAACCACTTCATTCCACCTACTCCATGCCAGTGCACTTCCACATGTGGGAATCCAAGATCTACAGCTACTCCACAGATTTCTACATGCACCTTCAACCAATGTATCCACGAGTCTCCCAAAATCCAAACAATCTGTTTTCTGAAACACACAGCCATAGCTATCTGTTCTTCTCTCAGCAAAAAGAGTATCTGAGATTCTCTCTCCTGGCACAATACACCCACTAAACTTTCCTGACCAATCCCTTTCTCTGCTCATTCTCATTTGCATCGCTCGCCAACCCAAAATCCCCAGATGTAACACCCGATGTCCGCGGACTACCGCCATGTCCGTGGAAATATCATGACATGGGCCCTCATTACAAGTCAGGCGTTAAGGGTTTAACGACGCCGTCGGCGCCTTTAACCCTTAACGCCTGATTCACACTTTAACGCCTGCTTTTTGCAGGCGTTAAAGTCCAAGGCGCTAAGCGACTTTGGTGGTAATTACGGCACCGTAATTTACGGTGCCGTAATTTGCACCTTCCCCATCCCCATTATGTCCTATGGGGCAAAAATGGGAATGGGAAAGGGCAAATGGTGAATGGGGAATTATCGCCCCACTCACCTTGGAATGGGGCGGTAATTCCGCCATCCACCATGGCGGAATCCGGCATGGACCATGGTGCTAATAGCAACATGGTCCACCGCCTGACTTGTAATGAGGGCCATGGACAGTCCTTCTACCATTTCCATTTCACTTTCTGTGCCATTCCCTCATTGGATATAGCTAAGAAGTCACATGACCGTCCACCAATCACATCCAAGACCTCTACATCTAACTGCATCATCATAGATCAGCACTTCAAATGTACTGTTAATCTCTCTGAGTACAAGTGTCATAACATTGGAAAGCACCTTCTACAAGAAATACTGTACAAGTCTCCAAGATTTCTACTTGCAGCTGCATACATATCCATGTGCATGAACACAAACTACAGGTATGCATATTTTCTGTATAGTACATGTACAATTCTTATAGATTCATATAAACAGATTAACTGACTTTTAGCTTGTATAATCTATAACATTAATTTACTGTCATTTTTTCCATCTCCTAAAATCAACTGTCACTTCCAAACCTATCTGCTATTTAATTTCTTTTTACACACACATTTTCAAAGCATGTTGAACTAACATATTTAAAGTACAATATGAAGAGTTAACATACTCAAACAAAATTGCATGCACACAGTATGTTCAAATATCAAACAACAATACTTTTACAAAAACATACAAATGTATTAATTTATTTATTTATTTACTTATATTTATATAGTGCGCAAGCAGCCCATGGAATTGAGGCACTGTTACTTACAAGAGCTTAGTTACAGAAATAGTGGTATTTAGTGGTACATTATGAATTCCACAAGGCATAGAAATGATATTTTGGTTGGTACAGTTAGTCATTACAATACAGTTTATGCATTAAGAACATATGATATGTATTCAACTAGTGCGATGCATCTTATGTGAACAAGATAGTTTTCATGGTTTTGAGGAAGGCGACGAGGGTCAATGTCAATTAAAAAAATCTATATCTAAATTAAAAACACTGCTATATACAAACAAAATTACTAATTTGTTTACTTTACAATTGCAGTGAAGACCATTCTTCTGAAAAGAAGCAGCCGAATTTGAAGTGCAAAGAACAACCAAGAAGAAACCTGCTCATTTCAGAAAAAAAGTAAATTGAATACCACCATATTATTTGTACTATTATTCAAAAACACTGTAAGGTTATTCATGCTATTTCTGTGCCTAAAAATAGAGATTGTGTACCATTCTGTCTACACATCCTTATTTCTTAAACACAGATTAACAGGCAGAATGGCACACAATTTCCTATTTTTGACACACAAATGACCCAACTCAGACCCTAGAATTGTGATATTATAGAACAAACAACTGTTTTAATTGTATACCATTAGATTTACTAATTGTACTTCTCCACACCACTAGCTTTCTTTCTACTGTCATCTGAACCCCAGTTTAGTAGCACATAAATGCAAGAATACCAATCCCAAGTAGCGGTAGTTGCCCAATACACAATCACACACCATTACATACATCTTTATCATCTTACTCAGACATTCATGCACACAGCACACATACATTAAGAACACCCCAACCCATACCTTCTTTATTTTTTTCAACAGACCCTAAAGAATGCCTACCAAAAATCAAGTCCGTAGAAAGCAACAGAGAAGCAGAGCAAATGAAAATAGAAGTGTCCAAAACAAGCATCCATCTCTAGCAGAATTTGTAAAAAAAAGTTAAAACAAAACAGCTAATACAGTCATTTAGCGATACAAAACAAGCTTCAAGTACAGACACTTTACATCCTCTATCAAAATGTAAAACGAACCACAAAACAATTAACAAAAAATCAGCTGCCACTACAGATAAAACTGCTCCTTTAAATCTTGATATAGTGTAAAGTAAGCATACCAAAAAAAGTATTTTAGCAAAAATGTTCCGTCACAGAGTCCTTCAAAATCTTATAAAAACAGGAGAGAAATCAGGCTCAACTCTTAAACCATATCGTAGGAAATTCATCTTAGAAGCGTTGATAGACAGTGCAATCCTTCTCAAAAGAAAGTTATTTATTTTAGTGTTAAACAAAATGAAACCACGGACAAAACTAATGACTAAATTACAAAAAAGACTTCTCAATAAACTAAATGTCAACAGAAATAACTTCTTAAGCATCTGTGGAGGTGAGTGGAGTCACACTACGAGCACAGAACCATACTTTAATGAAGAAGCATACAAACAAAAGCAAACAAATACATTTGCCATACATAGCAGTGGACGAGGTTATGAAAAAGTTAATAATACCATAATGGAACAAGAAATACTGCTTACAAAAATATCCCCAGAAAACTTAGAATTACCTCTCCATTCAACTGAATCAGAACGTCTAGTATACAAATGGCCATGCACGTCAATGTGTAACATTCCCAAAAAATCTTTTAAGTCTTTACGCCAATACCTCAATCAATATGTGAAAGGCAAAGACAAAATCAAAATTAAACTACTGCAAAATATGAATACCTGTCCAGTGCCCAAGTACACAGGACTACAAGGACATTCAGTGGCCTGCATTTCAGGACCTACTTGCAAAACCACCTTCCATTATATCAAAATGATATCAACACATCATTCAACTATAAGAAATCTAGTCTATAAACTATACTATGCTAAACGTCCTGCTTTAGCACTAGCCAATTTAAATAACATTTGTCTACATGGTACAGCAAAAGACCTACTTGAAGAAATCGACTATATCCAGATAAAATATTTTGGAAGTGAAAGCCACTTACAGAATGAAATAGCTTTAAAGCAAATTAGCATCACTTCTATGCATGGCAACCTTCTACTACACACATACAAAAAAGAAATACTGAAATTTAAAAGTACATTTGCTGAAGTACCAACCATGTGTATGTATGTTGCTGTAGAACTTTTTATAAAAGTAACACAAAAACTGTAGACCTAACATACAAAATAGAAGACAATGAAGATTCTAAATGGTTTGAATTAGCTCTCTACCTTATAGCAGAAAAACATACAAAATAACTGAACCCTTAATACTTTAAAGTTACTGCACTACAAAACTTGACAACAACCAAACTCCATCACGTGCTATCACAAATAATTTTGAATTATTTCCACTACCAAAACCCCTACAACAACTCCATTTATATGAGAGCATCATAAGTCAAACAGTGCACCCCTTTCAGGTAATAATACTTCTTCAACCAAAAACAGCAAAATTACCTCCCTCTGAATTAGTGAAATGTATTCGGGGAAAAGTAGTGTATTTACCATTAGATCTAAAAGAAAATGTGCACACTCTAGGAGTGCAAGTCCAATTGAGCAATCTTTAATTATCTTAGTAAATGGTGTACCTACAAAAGACAAAAAGAATTGGCAATAACTGGTAGATTTACATACATTTAGACAAGCCTTCCAATATCTAAAAGACAATAATGAATACTACAAAGAAATTAATATTGAAGAAAACTTGAAGGATACCACTGAAATAATTCAAGAGACACAAGAAGCTGGTCAATTTTAGCTCCTAGATCCTGCTAAAATATCCAATACTTTAGACCATTATACAATTCACCCATTGCACTCTAATGACACCATAGAAGATGCACTAGAAATTTACCAAATGTGTCAAACAAAAGGATCACCAATCAACATATGGGAAAAAAGTATAGAAGCATGTGCTTTTCCTCTACTCTTTCCTACCGGCAAAGGAGGAAGGTACGATGATAGACCTAGTCAAATAACAGCATCAGAATACCGCTCATTACGGTGTATTCTGAAGATCCCAGATTTAGACAAAATGTGGAATACATATTCCACCTACTCTTTGAAAGTGAACTAGCAAATTTATGTTACGGAGTTGCACACACATTAACATCAGGATCCCACTTTCAAAATATGTCAGCTACACAATTATTACAAAAAGTGCAACAAAAAGCTGAGGTTTTACAATCAAATATTACAAATCTATTAGCAAATATGCGTGGTACTAAAGAGTAGTGGTTTCGACGTCATGGAGATGTATATCGTACGATAAGAAACCTTGGCCCACCCACTTGGTTTGTTACATTAAGTTGTGCAGAATATGCATGGGAAGATTTACATGATTTCATACGCATATCAAACAAAAACAAAACAAACATAGATATACTAACACCTGGACAACTTTGTTCTCTGGATCCTGTTAATGTTTCAAGATATTTTCACCATCGCTTCATTGCTATGCTACACTTTATTTGTAATAAAACTACTCCTCCCCTCAGAGAAGTGCAAAACTTCTTTTGGAGAAGAGAATACCAGAACAGAGGAGCACCACATATCCAAATGCTTTTATGGATTAAAGATGTTCCTAAATTCGGTCAAGACAGTGACGCCACTGTTTTACAGTTTATTGAATAACATGTCACTTGTGAAATTCCATCAGAAGCAACAAATAATGATCTTCATGCACAAATTTTACAATTTCAAACACATAAATGTGGCAAATATTGTTGTCGCAAATACAAAAACAGAGGGAAATACTACACCAAATGCAGCTTTTGTTTCCCTAGACTGATTAAAAAAACGGTCAAGTGAACAACTTCATGTCTTCAGTTAGACATAGGGCCTGATCACGACTTTGACAGTAACCCTTAAATCCGGTGGTAGCGCTAATACCGCCGGATTTAAGGGTCTGCCAAATCCGCCGGCGGTAAGAGCGCACATTTTCCCCATTGAGCCCAATTGGGAATGGGGCATTCGTGAATGGGCTCAATGGCGAATGGGGAATTACTTTACCGCCAAACTCATGATCCAGCGCTATTAGCGCCGGGGAGTTCGGCGGTAGGGCTATTACCGCCGGCGGTAATACTGCTGGCGGTAACACCCAAGTCGTAATCAGGCCCATAAAGTTTAAGGTAAATCACCTAAAAATACATATTACATAAAAAGAACAGAAGAAGAAAAATATATCAATGATTACAATGCAATCATTGCCCACTTATGGAACGCAAACATAGATATGCAGTACATTGCACACAATTCCACTGCAGTTGCACAATATGTTACAGCATACTTAACAAAAGCAGAAAAAACAGAGCTCCAAGACCTCTGGAATGACCTGTTATCAGACAAAAAACTTTCTCAGAAATTATACAGCTTGGGCATAAAAATGCTCTCCCATAGAGAATGTTTCTCCTACAAAGCAGCAGATTGTTTAACTGGTACTGCTCTGCATGGAAAATATGAAAATGAGTCTTGGTTCTGCTAAATCTAGAAAAAGAGTTCTAAAATCATACGAAGATATAGAAACAATAGCCAAACATGATCCCAACAGCTAAGACATTTTAAAAAACAATTTAGTGGACACATACTGCCCAAACAGAAGTAACATTTTGGAAACCATATATCTATACCACATAGCCCAAAACTTCACATACAAAAATAATATAAAACCTGATGAAAAAAGGGTAAATACAGAGTGACAAATTGTGAAGGCAGCTTAGTAAAACTTACCAAACAAAATTTAATTAATCATATCAAATTGTCATTAATATGTCTCAACATAAAGAACTATATTACATGTCCCTGCTACAACTCTTTAAACCATAGAGAAAAGAAGAATAAATACTAGATAACTATGACTCATATGAAGACGCTTTCAAAGCAAATGAAAGCACTATAACTGATGTAAACTTTACACAGTACAAAACAATGTTGCACAATGAACAGCAACACGAAAAAGAACTCCAGGCCCAACTAGATAAGGACACCCCTGACAGTAGTCAACCTTCTGCAACAGGAAGCGAAGAACCACTGGGAGAGCCACTAATAACAAATGAGGCAAAATTAGCTATGACAGAAGTAGAAAACAGCGTGTGTCAGTATGAAGATAAAGAAGACTTAACTATACTACAATCAAAACTAAACAATGAACAACGTAGCATTTTTCAAGAAATAACAAAAGAATTTGCACATGGTGTACAACATGAAAACAAATAATGCACCTGCCAAAATTACAAACCTATACTAATGTACGTCAGTGGTGAAGCTGGTTCTGGCAAAACATTCTTAATCAAAATCATCAGTAAGTTCCTTCAACAATCGACAAACAACAAACTGTCAGCTGTTGTCACTGCCCCCACAGGTTTAGCTGCCTACAATATAGGCGGTGTCACTTTACACCGATTACTACTCCTGCCAGTGGAACACCAAACAAATTAGACTATTACAAACTTTTTACAGAAGCTGCAATGGAACTACGTAGAGTATTAAAACCAATGAAAATGCTACTAATAGATGAAGTGAGCATGGTCTCCAACCTAATGTTGGCTTTGATTCACCTCAGACTACAAGAAGTACTCAAATCAAACTAGGAAGAGCTCTTTGCAGGAAAACACATTATTGTTTTCGGAGATCTTCTTCAATTGACATCAGTGAAAGATGAGCCTATTTTTAAAACATTAGGACACACACTCTGCCGTAAAACTGTTGGCAGCAATGGAAATGTCAACCTTTGGCAACATTTCCAATACAGAGAATTAACACAAAATATGCGGCAATCTGCAGATCTCACTTATGCCAACATCTTAAAAAGTATTAGAGTTGGTATACTATTTCAAGAAGCACAAGCAATATTGAAAACCCAGCACATTCATGCACTTTATGGTGATAATGTATGTGCTACAGATGTTATGGAACAATTAGCCCACAAAAATATCAATTGTATGGCCTTAATGCCAACTCTTGCAAGCTGTTTCAAATTCAATTAAACAATGTTAAATAAAGAAATGCAACCAATAATGGAAATTAGCACCACAGACAAACTAGACGTACATGGTATGACACTACCCATGTGTGAGCAAGCCAGAACAAGTCTAAATAGTTTATAAAATTCAATCTCCAACACAGCTGGGTTGGAAAAAATATAAAAATTATCCTTAAATTGCAAAGTAATGCTTAAACGTAACCTTGACGTGGACCAAGGACTAGTTAATGGAGCAATGGGTACAGTTGTTGGCTTTCAAACATACCCACGTGACAACAACATTCAGTTTGTCAATATTTTTTTTTTATTGTCATTTTTAGTTTATTCAAACTTTTATTACAAAACAGAACACCGAAACAAGAGACAGAAAACACAAGAAAACACTATCCTTCCTATCCCCACAGTTATTCACTTCATTTCTTCCTTTGGTACAATCTTTTCTAAAAAATTAATCACTGCACAGGTTAGATGGACATTGTTGCTTGAGAGCAACATAAACCACCACTCCTCGATATTGTCATTTACGGGTGCATATTTTCCAAGGAACAGGGAACGTTCATATACTAGCTCCTCACATTCTGTTATTAAATGTTTCAAGGATTCTTCTGAGACTTGACAGAATCTACAGATGTTGTCCATTGTTTTGACATCATGTCTGGTCCAAAGCACATCTTTTGTATGGTATAAATTTAACCGTAGTCTCAGGAATTTATTACGGTGATATCTGGAAGGAAATTGCTTTAGATATTTAGGTAAGTGATCTAAGCTATTTGCCGCTAGTCCTAAGTCTAATGAAGTCTTCAAAACAGCTTGATTTTCTGAGTTCTGTATCCAACTCCACTGACATAGTTTTTTTTTGGCTAGTTGGGGAGTAGCCATCACTGTTTCCCACTTGATGTCAGCAGAGTCAACAATTAACATAATTTTGTTGACCCAACAGCTCATCAATCCTTCATGCAGACTTTGCGTTGATGCTGACAGAATCCTATACGCCGGAGCAGGTTCATTCAAATGTATTTTTCTTACGGTCACGATTGATCTCCATAGCATCGTCACATATAATGAATCAAGGCCGAGCTCATGTCTGATTGATTTTATTGAGACGTATGCTGGGAGTCTGAGAACACGTCTCCAGAACGTACCTTCTAATGTGTCCCAGCAGTGAAAGCTCAGATTCCAAAGCTGATCGCTGGGACAACTTTCTGTTTGGAAAATGTCAACACTGGAATTGTTGTGAATTTTCTGTATTCTGTGTGTATGCGGGATCCCTGTAAGGCAAAGTTGTCCATGCGATTTTTTAGATCTAACAACCATTCTGCCTCTCTTATTGAATTGTTAAAGAGTATTCCTAAGTAGTGAATAGAAGAGACCTTTTCTATATTTTCGTGACCAATAGACCACTTAAATGCACAATCCTTCTTAGTAAACAACTTGCCGATGGTCAGGATCTTTGTCTTTTTTTCATTTATTGTTCGATCATTTGCTTCACAGTAAGTTTGAAAACTAATGAGGAGCCTCTGTAGCCCAATTTGTGTGAGGTCCATTAACACAATATCGTCAGCATAAATTGCCCAACTAATGTGTTGCCCATTCAACTTTAGCGGGAAACATTTGACATCACCCAATGCTGATGAAATATCTGCAATGTACAATTTGAACAATAAAGCTGCTAGTGGACAACCTTGTTTCACCCCATTATTGGTGGGTATTTTGTTTGTTAGCTCACCCTGAGCATTCGTACACACACACACTGTGGTGTTTGAATGTAGGGCTATCACTGGATTTACTAACGATGGTGGACATTTCCACCTGGACAGCTTTCCCCACAATTTTGCTCGATTAATTGAGTCAAATGTTTGGCGCATGTCAAAAAATGCCAAAAAGATCTTCGATTTTTTTTTCAGCGCCTCCAATTTTAACAGGGTTAGTATCAGAAGGTTTACCTCATTCCCCACACCTTTGGTAAACCCTGTTTGTCTGCAGTCCGTCAAACCTGCACCATTTTCCCATCTCGTTAGTTTGCATTGTAAGCAGGTTGCGAAGATTTTTCCAATGGTATCAAGAAGAGAAATCAGGCGATAGTTTGCGGGTCATCCTGATTGCCCTTCTTGAACACAGGTACAACAACCGCTGTTCGCCATGAGTCTGGTACTTCTTTAGTTGTTGCAATTAATTCAAATAGGTATGCGATGAAATTGGACGATTGCTCTTTTTTTTCATTCAGCATGATATTAGTTATGCCGTCAGGCCCTGCAGCCCTTGAATTTTTTAGATGTTGGATTACAGCCGCAATGTCTGCGGTATTCTCTATCACATCCCATGTTATGGTGATGTCTGTTGTCTGAGCACTACTACAAGAGGGTGCAGCACCAAATACTTTGAGGAAATGTTCTTCCCATTTCATCTTTGAGATGCTGTTCGACTGCATTACCTCTTGATGCAGAGTGCCTTGGTTTAAGATCTTCCAAATGTCTCTTGACTTTTGATTCAAAATTAGCTTTAGCATTTGTTCGCCTCTTTCCTGATCTCTCAAAAAGAAGAAAGACTTCAACCAATTTCTGAATCTCAAATTCCTCTTTTTAATTTCTGATTCTACGTGATGACTTGTTGCTTCTTGAGGAGTCATATCTTTACGTAGGATCTTTTTTTCGTTACACACAGTACGGCTGAAAACATCTTACTGTTCTGGAGACGATCTGGCTCCTGGTTTAATAATGCCACAGAATTTTGTCAACATAGGTGTGAAATTTATTTTACTTCTTGGAGACAGGCTTCCGATCCGAAGATTTTGTGAGAATGTATCTATTTGGGCAGCATTGATTCGTAGTCTGTTCCCACCGTGATTAACCTCAACAGCAGTCTCATAAACTCTCTCAGGTGTGAATTTGTCGCAGATCCAATGTAGATGCAACGGATCGTGGTCGTTGTTAGAACATTTACATATTTCAAGATCTTCAATGTCAACCAACACGTTATTTGAGATCCATATGTAATCTAAAGTTTTGTGCGTTGACCCACAATGCCAGGTTGACTTAGGTGGACTGTCACTCTTTGTCCTCCCATTCAACATTTCACAGTCTCGGGTTTCCATAGCACCACGCCATAGGTGTCTTCTCTCTGCGTTGCAGTCCGTTGTTTCTTTTGTGAGCCAATTCGTTGACTGAATGTCATCGAACCAAGAACAATTTAAATTGCCACATATGATTAGCTGCAGTTTATGGCATTTCAGCAGACTATCATCTATAACTGCTGTTATCGATTTCAGGTAACAGCTGGTTGAAATCATCTTCGGATTCCAATACGTGTTTATCAAAAGTAACTTTTTTGGAACTTCGAAGACAGTTGGTTTGAATTCCATCAAAATCCCTAGCATGAATAAATTGGGCATGTAAGTTTCCTTTATTTCCCATCCAAAAGAATTATTCAGCATTATTAGTAACCCCGAAAATGGGCGACCAAGAAGATTTTTCCCTGCTGGATTTAATATTATGTAATATCCATCTCTTATCGGTACATCACGCAGCCACGTTTCTTGTAAACATAATGCGAAGTTGTTTTCTAGGGAAAAAGGAAGCTCTTGAATGAGATGGGTAAAACCCAGTGTATTCCATGACACCAGTCCGGCGAGCACCTTTCCATTCTGCGGGACTAGTTACTTCCGACGCTGCATGGCCACTTTATCTCTCAGCTTAGTCTGGGGGGCCTTATCAGGTCCTGCAGGATGTATTTTAAATATCTCCTTTAGTATGTCTCTCCGCTTTTCATTTGTGGTACGGCAGTCTTCAACCGAGGACGTGCTTATTAACCGCTGTTTATTGCACTCTTCTTTTTGGAATGAAACCTCAAAACCATATGAGAGAAGTTCGTCTTTCGCTGTTAGTAGTGTTTTTTCAACTGCTTGTGAGCGAATGTGTAAGAAAACTTGGTCAGAACAGGTCTCTGATATGTATTCTACCAGTCTGATATCGTCAGAAGTGATTGTGCGTAATGAAGTAAGCGCATCACATTCTTTCTGTTCGAATTTACTTTGTTGCCGTCCGGAAAAATATTTTCAATCCGAATTTTCCCAGTCGCTCCTGTTTTCTGGTTTCTATTTTTTGTAGCCACCTTGGGTTGAGTATTCAGACTCCTCGGAACAGTTTTTGGAACCAAAGTTTGATCTGCATCTCCATTGGGGAGGAGTGTCGTTTTAACTTTATTCGCTCTACATCCGCAGGGCGAATGGTTTGAGGATTTAGGCATCGGGGTCAGAGCATGTACAGTTGCTACCAGGGAGCCTGCATTTTCCTCTGTTAGTGATTCATCATCGGCGTCAATAGAGTACGTTGACCAATCACCAACAGCCGGTGATTCCTTTATTGACTCTACTGATCTAGATTCAGAGTCCAACCTGGGACGTTTTTTTGGATTGGTTTCCTGTGTCGGGTCCTGTCGTTCAGCTTTCTTCAAAGCACATTCATGCTTGGCTTTATCTACTTGAAGCAGTTGTGTCTTGTCAGTCGTCCCTCGCTGTAATAGGCCCAGTTTGCGAGGTGTTGACAAATTTCATATGAATTGTTTGGTTTTTGCCGGATTCTGCTTACACCGACATTTATTTGCACCACCCTTCGTCTTGTTGTTTCCATCAATTTTTTTAATGGATAGGTCCAATGTCTTTGCGCTCCCCAGAAATATGCCAAAGGTATTACACTGATTTTCTTTTATGGGCTCATGCACTTGCACTGCTGGTAGTTTAGTGGGGATAGTTGGCTCAACTATCACCACAGGTGAAGACAGTTCCTGATTTTTTCCTCCCATCTTAGATGAGTCTTCTATCCCGACAGCTATTGACGATGCTCTTGGGAATGCTGCCTGTACAGATGGAGGTAATTGCTGACTAGTTGTTCTTGTCTCTTCTAGTGGAATAACTGTGTTGTCTAATTTTACAATGCAACTAGTATGCTGGCCCCCCTGTAGCTTGTTACAGAGGGAGTGATCGCACATGCGGTTTTTGTCCAGATGACGAAACCATTTCATGCATTCAAGAATGGCATCCATGAGGTCAGCAGAATTGGTGTGCTCTTTCATTGCTAAATCACCCAATCTATGTTGCCATTGCAGTGATAGATTTGCCTCCATTTCATTCTTTTGTTGCAATAAGGAGTACGTATGTGTCAAATTAGACATTTTATTGTCCAAATTTGCCAATATTACGCCTTGATCCCGTATTGATTCATTCAGTGATTCGTACAGTTTTACGAAGGGTATCCAAGCCAAAGACGTTGCAGCCAACACATTATTATGTATCTGAATAGAGGTGGCTACTGATAGATTTGCCTTCTGTTCGCTTTCCCTTTCCTGCTCTTTTAATGTCTGCTCTTTACCAGGCTGATTTGTGTGGTCCCCGTTGGAAACCACAGAGTCTTCTCCATTATTCTGTGACATTTCAGGAGTGGAATCATAACAGTTTTGTAGCACTGACTCATTTGGTGGTCTTCTCGAGCGATTGGCAGTGTCATTTACTCGCAGGTTTTTCAGATGTGGGGTGCTTCTTCTTTCTCTGTTTTTAATTGACAGGCGAGCTTCTGCAGGGCTGACACTTTTTGAGCACAGGTTTGCATCCACATCACACAGTGCAATCTTTTTGTTGACTGGTTGTGTAAAGCTTTTAACCAGTCTGTCTTTAATTTGCAGGTAATCTTCAGTCAATCGCTTGGTTAAGCGAGCCTCCCGCTCGGCCATGTCAAGACTCGATTTTAGGTGGACCGATGCTTTATTTTGGATAAAGTCAGTGCCTGTAGATTTTACTTTGAATGAGTCATTTTCGGGCCGGTATCTTAAATCCCTATTCAATGCTGTACCAATGCTTCGTTGTGTGTCGGCAGTTACAATTTTCAAAACGTTCAAAGCTTTTAGCCTGGTGCCCGATTCACCATTTAAGGTGCCTTTGGTGTTGGAAATTCCAACCACGTTACTTTTTTGACATGGCTCGTCTCGGCCATCTGGAAAAACAAATCTCATTTGTTTAGGTTGGAGTAAAGGATGGTTGACAACACATGCGTGCAGCGTGTTCACTGGCACTAAGAGTGAAGCCGTATCCTGGTCGGCTGCTTGCAAAATAGACACACTCTGTGCTGCAGCCATTGATTCGGCATGAGTTGGTACTCGAAATACATCAGGTACCATCATGCATTTCGTCAGCTCTCCTTGCAACTGCAACTGGTGATCGAGTGACACTTCTCTCTGTTCGAAGGAGCTTGCAGCCACTTGTATCTCCAACAGTTCAACGTCCTTGACATCAAACAGAGATTGGAATTGCGTGGGGTCGATGGTTATGCAGTTTTAAAGTTCACATGGTAGATCATTTCCATCGCCGTTAAGAGCGCTGACTTCCATTTCAAGTAAGTTAGCATGTAATGATTGTACTATTTGTGTTTTCTCCACTCCTGAAGGACACGCTTTGCCTTCGAGCTGTTCAGGCTGTACAATGGGAGGCAACTGTTTGTTCGTAAGTTGTGTGGCAGTAATTTCCTCCACACTGGTGTTTACTTGAGCAGAAGCAAGAGTCTGTAAAGATGGCACAGCAGTCTGAGTGTTATTTGTTAGAAACCTTCCAACGCTTACCTCAACATCATTCTTGGGGATTGTGGCAAGACTGACATTTTTTGTCAATTTCGACTGACGGCGCTCAAACAGCATTTTCAGCCGTGTCTGAGGGCCCGGCACCACCATTTTGCCACTGTTAACCATCTTCTTTCTTTACCCCGACCATTTCACCATCCTGAGGCGGACTGGGTGGACCGGGCAGACTGGGCAGACTGGGAAGACTGGGCAGACTGGGACTCTACGGGACACCGCGCGGCGCTCTGCGCCAGCAACACCTATTTAAGGCAGAGTCGACCAGTTAAAGGGCCTGTATAACACAGTTTTGAATAGTTCCAAAAACAAAGCACTCTGTAGCAGCAGCTCCACTCAGTGCAGAATCCTGGGCAGACTGGGACTCTACGGGACTCCGTGCCAATATTCTCTTTGACAAACTTTCAGAAGTAAAAAGGATAGGACGCTCAACAGCTCCATTCCTTCTCTTCAAAGACATATATGTACGCAGAGAACAATTTTCTCTAACTCTTACATACGCAGTCACCATTCATAAATCACAAGATCTTACCCTAGACAAAGCATTAATAGACATTGGTAACACAGCCTTTAAAGAAGGCATGAGCTACGTAGCACTGTCACGCTTACGTACACTTGACGGTCTATTTCTAATCAACTTTGATGCAAGTAAAGTAAACGCTGATATTCCTTGCATTTTAGAATACAATAGACTTGGTTCACTATACACCGCCCATCTAAAAACATATCCTGTTCCACAAAAAGTAAAACGTTGTAAAAGAAAACTAAATCAAACAGAACTACAACAGGATATCACTGCAAATCCTCCAAAGAGAGTAAAAGAAACTAATACTTCATCAAGTACCACAAGCAAAAAAGAACCAATTAGGGAAAGTCAACCAGGTACTTCTTCAAAGAAGGAAGACAAACTCAAAATAAATCACTCAGATACAGAATTACCTGGTCCATTAAAACTCTCAAATATAATTGGTGTAAATAAATACGCAAATGTAGCAATGAATATTCTATTTCAATTACCACCAATTGTTGGCAACATATACTTACACAGTACAGACCAATTGTGTTTACTTCATAGAAATGCAACAAACAATCCTAATAACACATAGTGTTTATGGAATAAAACACCAATTGGACTACTGTGCTGGAAAGGTGAAATTCACTATAAACTCACAGGAAGATCCACAAGAATTTCTAATGTACTTACTACAAGTACTGGAAAACAAAAACATACCTATACATGGAATCTTCCAGGTTTCATACATGTGGAAACATACATGCACTCTCTGCAACAATGTGACACAAGAACAAATCCCCAATGAGCGCTTTGTGTATGTATCAATACCTAATTGTGAATCTGTTCCATTTCAGCAATTTGTACAAAATGCAAACCATGGTAGATTATGTACTACCTGCAATTCGGATAATCGCTCCACCTTACTAATACAAACACATAGTAAATACATAATACTAATGCTTCTACGTTACAATGCAGATGGTATCAAAAACAACTGCAAGCTGACTGGATTCACACATGGTCAAGTATCACTTGGTAAGAAAACCTTCACAACAATAGGTAGAATCTACCATGCAGAAGCCACAACCAATGCAGGTCTCTACACTGCATATATAAATAAAACTGTGGATGGTTCGAATGTAATGATAGTACCATTACTCTAACGCAGAGATTACCTGCAAATCTTACAAACGCTTATTTAATCTTCTTAAAACCAAAATGTATTAACTGAACTGTACTTAAACCTTAACTGAAGTTCTATTAAAAAACTATAAACTGTTAGAATATGCCAACAGGTATCTAACTACCCCAAGATTCTACAACAACTAAACAGATAAATGAATACTACTAAATTATATAAAAAAAATAGATAGTTAGAATATGCCAACTGGTATCTAACTGCCCCAAGATTCTACAACAACTAAACAGATAAATGAATACCACTAAATTATATCAAGCAATAAACAGTTAGAATACGCCAACTGGTATCTAACTACCCCAAGATTTTCAATAACCAAACAGATAAATGAATACCACTACATTATAACAAAAAATAGACAGTTAGAAGAATACACCAACTAGTATCTAACTGCCCCAAAATCTTACAATATCCAAACAGATAAATCAATAACACTTCATTATAACAGAAAATAGACTGTTAGAATATGTCAACAGGTATCTGACTGCTCCAAAAATCTGCAACAAGCCAATGTATAGTGCATTAGCGAAAACAACAAGTGAACACTGAAAACAAACAAACAAATAGACTGTAGCATAACAAAAAAGGTTATTTTTATCCAACATGGATTTTTTTTTCTCCCACAGACCCAATGATTTTAGCAACAAACACAGAAACTGAGCAAATTGCACAGTACACTTGTTTGTAATCTACTAAATATGAGGGGGGAAAAAATGTTGATTATTCAATGTTATAAGTCATTACAAAATACCAATACTAACATGATCTTTTCTTTTATCACAGAAATGAACAAGAAATACGTGTACTTCAGTTACTAAACCAAACAGTAAGTATATTATGATAAGTACAACCATTGTAACAAATCTCACCCATAGTGACTTATAACTTTGGTGCTTATAAAGGTGGTGTTGTCCATGCACCCAAGACTATACGCCCTGCCCACAACCACCACAGCATATCACACCCATAGTGGCTTACAACTTTGTTGCTTATAAATTTGTTCTTGGATCCCAAAGTTATAAGCCACTATGGGTATAATATGCTGCAGTGGTTGTGGCCAGGGCATAGAGTCTTGGGTGCATGGCCATATGCCCATGCTCCCAAGAATCTATGCCCTGGCCACAACCACTGCAGCATATCACACCCATAGAGTCAAACATTTTGACTATGCCATATGGGCACTTTTAATGTCCGCAACCTCATGTGTGTTCTTAGAACACTTTCAACTTGCCAGCAAACAATACGGACAGAGTCCTCAGGATACCCCCATTTCGTCCATTTACGAACATTTTAGGACACCGCGAGTGTTCTTAGAACAGTTTCAGCTTGCTTGCGAACAGTACGAACATTCATACCGTCCTCAGGACACCCCCATTTTGTTTATTGACGAACATCCCAGGACACATGATAAATTCTTAGAACAGTTTCAACTTGCCTGAGTACGAAACGGGCAGACATACCGTCCTCAGGACACCCCCATTTCGTCCATTTATGAAATTTCAGCAGGACACACCGCAGGTCTTCTTAGAACAGTTTCAACTTGCCAGCAAACAAAACGGATAGCCATACCGTCCTCAGGATACCCCCATTTTGTTTATTTACGAACATCCCAGGACACATCATGTGTTATTAGAACTATTTCAACTTGCCAGCGAACAATACGGACAGCGTCCTCAGGACACTCCCATTTCGTTTATTTACAAACATTTCAGGACACCGCGTGTGTTCCTAGAACTCGCCTACGAACCATACGTACGGACATAGTGTCCTCAGAACACCCCCATTTGATTTATTTAGAACATTTCAGGACATCCGTGTTGTCCACAGACAAATCGAACACAACAAGGAGATCTACCTCCTAAATAAATACAACATTTAACCCATCTCCTACTGCCCCACCCTCCCCAAACAGTTTTACACACCAACACACTCTACTAAATAGCATTTCTCCACCAGGTTTCACCGCGTTGTCCGCAGACATCCGCGAATTCAAGATGTCACGCGTTTCCGAAAATCTGACGTGCTTCAGGGTCTTCGCCGTCCAATCAGCGAACACGTTGCATGTCCGCGGACATGACGCAAGCCGGTTGGCCAATGAGGACACTGTCCATGGAGCGAACAGGGAAGTGTGTCCGTGGACCCAACATAGATATCACTCATTTTCTTTTACCTATTTTTTGCTCATTTTATAAAAAACTACTGGACGGATTTTCACCAAATTTGCAAAAGCACGCTTTCGGGACCAAGCCGCTGCTCCTGGTCCAAAATTTGGTGAAAATCCGTCCAGAGGTTTGGGCTGTAGGCGTGAGCAAAGTTTTTTCCCCATTCAGTCTATGGGAAAAAAATAAGTTTTGGGACCCCCCTTGTAACTTTGCCCCCCCTGGACCAAACCTCACCAAACTTTGCAAAACAATTCAGAGTGACCCATATACTTTTTTTTGCAAAATTTGGTGAGGATTCGTCCAGGGAGAGCGAAGTTATAAGCCACACAAAAAGGGCTCTTCCTATGGAAACAGCAACTTAACCATAACTACACAGCCACTACAGCCAGTTGGTGTTTCCATAGGAAGAGCATTTTTTGGGTGGCTTATAACTTCGCTCCCTCTGGACGAATCCTCACCAAACTTTGCAAAAAAAGTATATGGCCCACTCTGAATTGTTTTGCAAAGTTTGGTGAGGATTCGTCCAGGGGGGGAAAAGTTATAGGGGGGTCCCAAAACTTGTGTTTTTTCCTATAGACATAATGGGAAAAAAATGTGCGCACGACCACAGGCCAAACCGCTGGACGGATTTACACCAAATTTGCGGCAGGAGCGGGGGCTTGGTCCCGAAAGCGTGCTTTTGCAAATTTGGTGTAAATCCGTCCAGTAGCTTTTTATAAAATGACCAAAACGTAAGTCAAAAAAATTAGTGATATCTGTGCTCGCTTCGCGGATGGACTTCTCTGTTCGCTCCGCGGACAGCACCCCGATTGGCCCATGGCCTTGCGTCATGTCCGCGGACATGCGACGTGTTTGCTGATTGGACGGCGAGGGGCGTGGAGCGCGTCAGATTTTCTGTGGCACCCGCCATCTTGCATTCGCGGATGACCGCGGACAGCGCGGTGGAACGTGGATAAAAAATTGTATTTAGTGCCGTGTGTTGGTGTGTAAGAGTGTTTGGGGAGGGTGGGGGAGTATGAGATAGGTTCAATGTTTTGTTTCTTATGTGCTAGACTTTTTTGTTGTGTTCGATTTGTCCGCGGAGAATACGGCTGTTCTGACATTTTGTAAATAAACTTAATGGTGGGGTGTTTAGAGGACGGAGTATGTGTCATTTTTGTTCACAAGGAAGGTAAAAATGAGCTATCAACACTCGCGGTGTACTTAATTGTTCATAAATACACAAACTGGGGGTGTCCTCAGGACGCTGTCCGTATTGTAATCTGTCTAGTTGAATGTGTTCTAAGAACACTCGCGGTGTCCCGAAATGGTTGCAATTACACAAAATGGGGGTGTTCTGAGAACGTTGTTTGTATTGTTCTTTGTTAGGGTGAAAGTGTTTTAAGACCACTCCTTATGTCCGCTAATAGTACAATTTCCTATGGGCGTCAACCGACTTTTTGTCCACTAAAGAAACGATAAATCCGGCTGGTGTGCGCCGACATTATGTGATAATCCTATGACTGGTGCTATTGACCTGGCTGACTTGCTTTTGCGACACTAAATCATATCTCCCGCCCCTAAGCCTGATATTATCAAAGCATTCATATTCCCCACCTCTCTCCGTTACAGGGTGCGTCATCAAACGCGCCCAGTCCTCTCCAGTCCTAAGTGACTTTACACAGAACCCGGAAGACAACACATATTATGTCACAACACAGCGCGCCACAATTCGGAATATGAAACAGTGATTTAAAAGCAAACAGCAAGATTGTAAATTTTGTAAAGTACATTTATTTGACATCAAATGTTTAGAGAATATTCAGCAATTTGCATTTGTCTTTGTTGTCGATCCGCAAAAGTTCATGTTGAGGCACGCAATGTTCCTTTGCGGTACAGAGGGTGTTAGATCAGCTTACAACTCAGTGCGCCACAATTCGGAATATGAAACTGCGGTTTAAAAGTAAACAGCAGGATTGTACATTTGGTAAAGTAAATTTTTTCACATGAAATGTTTAGTGAATATTCAACGATTTGCTATTGTCTCTGCTGTCGATCAGCAAAAGTTTATTTTGAGCCACGCGTTGTTCCTTTGCGGTAGATAGGCTGTTGGTTTATGATAAAAGCAGTAAATGGTTGCTCTGATAATCGGAAGGTTGCTCCAACAACGAGCCATTAGACCACCCTATTGGTTGGTATGTTGTTTGTAGCCGCTAGTACTGCATAAGGGCATATTGGTCCTTGGCGATTGTCCCATAAAATGGTGAGGGTCATGAAGTTGCATATTTGGACCTGCACCTGGCAGTTGAAGACCCCATCCGCTGGAGTCTGTAAATTGTGACATAGGCAAAATGGGGCGACATACCTGTTTTAAAAAACACCAGCCGATCTTCATTAAAAATCATCATTTTATTTATTAGGGCGTGAAATTATTTGCTATCGAAGATAGAGCAACGGAGTATGTTAATAATAAAATAATAATATTTTCCCATTCATATAGCGCTAAGAACCGTGAGGTATCTAAGCAGTGCTTATTATTACCCATGGTGTGTGGTGCTCATTTATCAACCACGGAAGGATGAAAGGCTGAGTTTGGCCTTGCCGGGATTTGAACTTGCGTTAGCAAGCTGTGCACGGATGTCAAAGCAAGCGTTGTACTCGCTGTGCCACTTGACAGGCTACAGTGAAGTAGCACAGCGAGTAGAGCGCTTGACCGCCTATAGACCGGTTCAATTATTTCTATTAACCCACCCTGTGTCGTCTGCCTTTTTCAGAGCCCTCTAAACGACAGGGGATCAATTCGGCAGTGATAGTGCGCGGTAGAAAAAATTATGCCACTTTGAACGAACAAGTTCAACTTGAGCGGTCTTTAATGCTACGCTATTGTAATTATATTTGGTATAAAATAATCTAAACGGTTACTTACAGTACAATTGCAATTTCCATTGTCTACGAGTAGTGCAGTCCCAAAATACGACTCTGCGTGTGCGAACGATCTTTCGCATAGTGATATAATATATAAAAGTGGTTTTGTTTCAGAAATTTCATCCTTATCTTCTCTTACGTTTTAGCAACACTCCTTCAAGAGAAGTCTTTCATCACAATCTCTGTCTTTCAAGGTCAAAACACAATACAACCTTATAGTCCGCTTCGTGAGCCTCTCCGGGGCCAGAGAAAAAAAAGGAAGCAGCTGACCTTCACTGTGAACGAGCATAAATTCTTACTTTGCAACATTCTGTGTAAAGCCATCTGTGAGAAGTTGTTTTTTGCACGCCATGTTTGTATATTGTTTGCGTGATATTAAAAAAAGTTTGTTTAAGGGACGTTATGGTTCTAAGTACAGCCGAAAGACCCCTGAAAATCGCAAGTTATGGTAAGCTGTGAAAAATAACTCGCGCCACCACCGTGCACTGCTAAGACTAACACCCAGGACATCAAAGATGACATCGCAAATGTCATTGATGAAATCACTGATGACATCACATGTGTATGTACTTTTCATGGAATTTGTGTACTAGGGATTTTTATTATAATGTTGCGAAAAAAGTGTCAAGGATATTGCAATAAATATCATACCGTTATTAGTGCTTTGAACGATGCATTGATATAAATTGCATTGTATTATGGGATTCTATCTAGTATACTGAGCTACTAATGGAGAAACATAGCATTGTGTGCAGAGTACAAGATGAAAGTATAATATTTGTAATGTTAATATGTTGAAAAATGAAATGATAATTGTCCTGAAATGTTTGAAAATTCACAAAATGGGGGTGTTCTGAGGACGTTATTCGTATTGTGTGATTGCTTAGCTGTATGCAATGAGGGAATGGCACAGAGAGTAAAGTGGACACCGTCTGCGGACACCGCGGCTGTTCGTGGACAGGGCGTGCTACATCCAGGTTTTTCCAGGAAATCCAACATGGAAAGAAAACTGTACGGATCAGCCAATCGGATGTCGAGGTTGTGGATTTGTGTTGAAAGAGACTGTGTGTGGTGAAGATGGCAGAAGTAGAGAAAGTCAGGGTGTTGGTGCTTGGAGATATGTTTGTGCATGGTTTACAACAGTACGCTCAATGCAGGCATGTTGCAAAGAACTTTGATGTGAAAGAAGTGGAGGTGGTGTGGAGCACTGTGCCTGATTGCAATGTACAGGGAATTGTACAAGTTTGTGAGGATATGGCCACGATGAACAGTCCGCATGTGGTAGTTTTGCACTATGGTGCTTTCCATTTGGGCAACGTCACTGCCCCTACTTTGTTGGCTGATTTGGAACGCTTGGTTCAAGCCGTAATGAAGATCCTTCCAAATGCGAAAGTAATTTTTTCTGGATTACTACCTAGGGCAATATGGGACAATAGTTCAGTTTTTTGTCCTCAGCAAAACATTGCTAGGTGTGTCATCAACCGAGGCATGTGTGCCTTCATGCTTAGAGCTGGTATGTTCTTCTGTAATATTGAGAATATTGATGCCAGTAATGCTGTTAGATTTAAAGAAGATGGCATCTCTTTATCTTTTACGGGAAATGCCTTTCTATTTTGGAATGTAAGGGTTGCTTTGGAGAAGGTTATGTGAAGATTTTAGGAGTAAAGTAAGAAAAAAAAACAAGAAAAAAAACAAAATAACAGGTGTCTGACAAGCATCTGTAAAAAAAACAAAAAAAAACTGCTCTTTTCAAAGCCAACTTCAAAGGGAAAATGGGGCACACTATTTAAATTTACATTCACCACGCTCAGATTTTCGATATGTCCGCGGACATGGCGGTAGTCCACGGACATGAAAATCACTACGAGGGGGTTAGTATGTTCTATGTTACATGTATATGAAGTCAGGGATATTATGGTTAAGTTGTGCTACTAAAAACCTATGAAATTCAGTGAAAAAACTTTGTTAAAGGGACATTATGGTTAAGTTGCGCTACTAAAAACCTATGAAATTCAGTGAAAAACTTAGTTAAAGGGACGTTATGGTTCAAAGTAAAACTGAAAAACCCCTGAAATTCGGCAGTTATGGTAAGATAAGCAACCATAACTCGCGCCACCGTGCACTGCTAACACTAACACCCAGGACATCAAAGATGACATCACAAATGTGGTTGAACAAGTGTTGCATGTGGGAGAGAGTGTGAGTGTGCTTGAATCATATCTTGGTGTGTTCTTGAATGCTATTGGATGCGTGAAAGGTATACAGCACAAGATAGTGCTTAAAGAAGGTAGTGTTCTGATTGCTGCAAAGTTTCCCGCATTACCCTTGGTGATGAGAGAAGGAGTAAAAACTGAACTTGAGAAAATGAGGGCATCTGGAGTGTTAGAGAAAGCAGGAAGTGTAGAATGGGTGTCACCTTTGGCAGTGGTGAAGAGGACAAGCAGTGAGTTGAGGCTCTGCATGAATTTACGAGAGCTTAACAAGTGTGTTGTTGTGGAGGGACACACCCTCCCGAATATGACACAGATGCTGACAATGGTGGGGAATGCAAAGCATGTCTCTAAGCTTGACATGGCCTCGGCCTAACACCAAATATAGTTAGATGAACAATCAAGGAAGTTAACTGCTTTTATCACCCATGAAGGAGTATTCCAATTCTGCAGAATGCTGTTTGTGTGGGTCTCTGCTTCATGTTTTTTGAAAGATTGTGGACATACATTTGAGTGGCCTGCAGGACGTACATTATTTCCAGAACGATATGTTGGTGTGTGGCGAGACTTTAGAGAATCATGAGGAAACCCTAAGAAATGTATTAGATATTTTGAAAGATTGGGGTATTACATGGAGGTGCGTGTTTAGGAAGGAGGTTGTGGAGTATTTAGGCCAGAACATATCTGCTGAGGGTTGAGGCCCAAGAGTGACATGGTTGATGCAATAATGAAGGTTCCATCTCCAAAGGATAAGGGTGAGGTGAGGTCGTTTTTAGGAATGATTACATTTTATCAGACATGTGTGCATAACTTTGCTGACAAAGTAGTTAGGATGAGGAGCCTATAAAAAAAGGAGTAGAGTTCTTGTGTGATGCGGAGTGTGAGAAGGAGTTTCTGCAAATTAAAAGCAACATTGACTTGGCAAGACCGTTTGCACAATATGATTTTAAAAATGTGTGTGATCACAGTAGTTGCCAGGGATAGTGGCATTGGCGCAGTTTTGGCACACGTTAGTGAGGATGTTTGGAGCATGTGATCATGTATGCTTCAAAGATGTTGAGAGGAGCAGAAATATACTATTCTGTCCTAGAAAAAGGAAGCCCTTGTGTGTCATTGGGCAGTACGGAAATGTCAAAACTTTGTATAGGGGCAGTGTTTACCATGAAAATTGATCATAAGCCCTCAAGGTGATTTTTGAGGAGAAAAGTTGGACAAGGTATCGAGGAGGGTTGCTGGATGGGTGGCCAGAATGCAATGACACAAATTTACACTGGTGGTGATTGCAGGAAAGGAGAATGTTTTGGCAGATCATTTGTCGAGGTTGGGTGGTGTTGATGATAATGAGGTTTCAGAAGTGATGGATGCCGTGTTTGTGACTCATGATGGAGTTGTGTCTCGGGAAGAATGGTCTAGGGATGTGGGGGAGGAGACTGTTTTGGGAAGAGTAAATGGATTTGTGGCCCATGGTTGGCCACAAAAGAGATTGTTGAAGGAAGAGGAGGGCCTTTTAGGAGGTGAGCTCTGAGTTAAATGTCAAGGATGGTATTTTATGGCACTGGGACCTTGAAGTTATTCCCAAGAGCTTACGAAGGAGCATGGTATAAACAGCCCATGAAGGTCATATAGGGATTGCCAAAACAAAAGCCATGTTGGGGAGTGAGTACCGGTGGGTTTGATCAAAATATAGAAAGAGCACTGGCAAAATGTGTTGAGTGTGAGAAGTCGGGTAAGGTTCTAGTGCCTTCTTTGCTGCCTATGGTAAAGGTGGACGTCCCAGAGAAAGTATGGTGTGAGTTAGCTTTGGACATTTTGGGTATGGTCGACCTTGGTGGATGTTGTGGGAAGTTCGTTTTGGTCCTAGTCGATTTGTTATCCCGCTGGGCAGAGTTTAAGTTTGCTCGGGAGACTACAGGGATTTTGGTGGTTGAATTCTTACATGCGTGTTTGAGAGAGATGGTTTTGCCGATTCTGTGTTGATGGAAACCGTCAGACAACTTGTAAGATGATGTTTTGACGAGTATTTGATGCGCTGTGTGGTGAAGCACAAGAAAACAGCAGCTTATCATCCCAAGAGAAATGCTGTGTAGAGTGTAAACAGGTGTGTGATGGGGGTGGTAAGGATGGCAGATGCATGTGCTAAGGATACACAGGTTGCCGTGAGGGAGAGGCTTTAAGCCATGGCCATGGCTCCCCATGCCGCTGCTGGTGTGAGCCCATTTGAGTTGATGAGGGGGAGGAAACCCAATGCCAAGGTATCTCCTCCCTGGATTGGGCGAACAAGGGAGACAGATTGTGTGGTGAAGGAGGTGGAGAGGAATTTGGAGAGAAAGAAAGATGTGTGGGTAAGAAAGGAGAATGAGCAACGTGGTTGGAAGATAGTTGAGGTGCCTAAGAGTGATTGAGTGTGGATTATGAAATGGGTAGTGAGGGAAATGGGGGTGTTGTTGTATTCAGATCTTGTGCATGTGATGGGAGTATTGAGAGGTGCAGTGAGAGTGTGTGGAAGGCAAGTCTGGAATAGGGCCACGGTGGTGCCAATCAAATGCAAGTGAAAGGAATAAAGTAAACCAAACAAATCTAATTATATTTGTACATAGTTGAGGAAAGGAGATGTGTTGTTGCCAGCATCCTCAGGCCATGGAACCGTGGTTGTGGTATTCTATGGTGGAATGTTTACTTTGTAATCTTTGTCAGTTGAGAGTTGGAGTGAAGCTGGCCAGTGCTGGAGTTTGTTGTGAGAGATCTCTTAAATAAATAAGCGAGTATCAACATACCTCATGTGTGATCTACTGTCTTTTCAATAGCCTTCCCTCGGCCCATGTTACCATATAAGGACAAAGAGATATATCTCAACTGTGTCTGTTTTGCCTTATGGTTGGGATCACTGTTGGTTTGCAGAACTATGACGGCTAGACAAGTGGTTTAGTTACTGCTCACCCCTATACTCGTGCATAGCAGACGTAATGTTGTCACAGTAGTACACGTGGTTCGAGCAGGCTTCTCCCATTGGCTGGATGAAATTGATCCTTTCCCATTCTGCACTGATGTGAAAGCATTATATCAACTCCTAACTTTGGGCGAACTGCGTAGTGAGTGATGAACACCTCTACCTTGTAAGAGCCCTCCCCGTCTTAAACGTGCAATAAAAATAAATGAGACACACCCCAGATGGGGAATGAGGCTAAGAGAACAGGTTGCAAGAGTTCAAAAAAGTTTTATATAGAATTGGCATCCAAAGAACTCTGCTGCCTGAGAGCGCTCTAGCAAATGTTTCAATTACATCACATTATAAAGAGAAAAATCGTCATAGCTGACGCAATCAACATAGGGTACTAAGTCTGCGCAGGATTGGACAGTCATTATAGCACTATATAGTTGTAGAGGGGCACAGTTTCATCCAGATTGGTTGCTCCTTTGGCGGGAGGGTGAATATCACGTGGTCCGGCTGTCAGCATCCAGGAGGGGTGAACGTCAGGTTGCTGTGAAGCGGGGTGGCCACTAACTAAGCTAATATAATACATCTTTGTGAAGCATGCACTAAATAATGATCGTTTCAACTCTTTTGAACAAATCATTGTAAACCTATAAACTTAATTCATGTATTTACATCATTAATAACTGAGGCTTATATGGAGCATCAGGTTAAGGGTTTTGACCATCATGATAACATTGATTGAAGCGAGGGTCTGGACTCGTAAAGAATCTAAGGCAAGTCAGCATTTGTTAGTAGTGAGAGACAATATACTGCAACAGAGGTCTAATGTTAGTTTGGGGCTCGCCAGGTGGGCATTGTGGCACGGTCGCATATCTGGTACATCAAGAGAATACCTTGCAGGGACACAGGGTTACACTGGCAGTCATTTTCCAGTCGCGAGGATGAGGGGGCATGGACAGATTTGTGTAGATGGATGAGCTACAGACCCTGGCTCAAGCCGGGTCACACGCGGGCCAGTGATCTCAGAGGAAGAGTGAGATGTTACATTTGTTCTTTGTTGCAATTACCTCCAGCTTGAGCATGTGAATGGGGTTGCAGAGTTCTACAGACACAGTGAGAGAAAAGGTGGGGGCCATGTGCGCTGTGTGCGTGGCGATGCAAAGGGGAGAGAAGCCTTTTCTTATTATCGCAGTGAGGCCTAGTTACCAAGATGGAGTCAAGGGGGCAAAAAATAGATGCCCTGTGTCCAACGCAACGGCCCCATCTACGCAAGTGCCAACTGATGCTGGCATCACATAAGGGTAACGGGGGCACTTCCCACCATTAGAGGCACATGGTCCAAGTTTGTGCTAAAGGAAGGGAGGGACAGGGGGCCTACTGGCCCCTCACTCCCACACAGCCTGCACCTCAGATTTAATTGCTCAAAATCCCTTTATTTCTTTACAATGAGATCCATCCAGCGCATTATCCCTTTAATCCCTTAACTCGCAAATCCAGGGGCGATGCACGTTTTTAAGAAACTATTTTTTAACTCACAAAACAGTTTGCCCCTCAGCACATTGGGCCATTAGGGTTCATTATTTGAACAAATGTTCAGTCAAGTCAATGTTTACCATGGAAACCTACCAGCTGTAATATATGCAGGAAGTAATGTGGTTGTATTGGAACAGCTGCCTTTAATTTCTGATGTCTGTCAGCACACTCATATTGACTCGCCATGCTGCGTGACTCGATATTAGTGACTAAATGCATCACATTTTCAGCGTGGAATTACCGAAACCTGCCTGTGGGAATGACCCTCGAATTAATCCTAATTGATAAGGGACTTGCTTCCTCTTGTGTGCACTTGTTATGGATTTATTGTGAACTAAACTTCCATCTGCATAGAAATGCTTGGGCGCTTCGGTTCATCGCAGAGGGGTATTCCGCCAGCCTACTTGAACATTTCCAAATTGTGTCAAATGCTATTTCACCTTATGGCAACTCACACAATCTAACTAGAGGTTCATTATATGGCCCTAGAATCCTAGAAGAAAAGAAAAAAAAAAGAAAATCAGATGTCAGCCGTGCTGGATACGCTTCCTAACATTGTTTTGTTTGAAAAGTGCACTGGCATAAAAGGTGACTTTCATAACCAGGATGCAACAATGATGACCATAATGGTATAAAGGGGCCGATTCATGGAATTTTTTGCACGGTTCAACGTGACTTTGCGCTGCCGACACAAACCTTGTTTCATGGAACAGTGCAAAGTGTATTTTTTCAGTGCAAAGTCAGTGCATAGTCATTTTTGCAGTACAAAATGACTTTGCATTGACTTTGTACTGCAAAAATACACTTTGCACTGTTCCATGAATCAAGGTTCTTAATGACTTCTGTGGCTTACATGGCTCTATGGAAGCACATGGGGTTTCGCTGCTCACATTTCAGCAGCAGGGCCAACTAGATGTGTCCATTTCACCACTTGTTCTAACATCAGAGGGGCTGATTCACAAATAAGTTCCCTGTGGTTAGTGTGACCTACTTACTCATATTTTCCCAACAGTAATTCAGTAGTAAATCAGAACTTCTCCTGGCGACACCTTTGTGAATTGAATGGATTTTCCAGGTGTAAGTGAATTGTAAGTGAGAGTTATTCCTGCAAACATATTTATGAATTTAATCAACTCACTACAGGAATAAGTCTGGAGCAAGTCAGAGTTACAACTAGTAACGTTTTTTGCGAATCATCTCTATGGGTCTCTCCTTTGACTCCAATTCTGGTTTTGCTCTGGTATTAGAGCTATTCCCTTGTGTGCGCCATGCAGCATCTACTAAAAGTGTCAGTCACTTTCTTCTGCAAGTACTGCACTAGTCTGGCTTAAACATCTACCACTGTTCAAAGAGATGACCTTACATACTTTATTTTCGAGCCTTCTGCAAAAAGTTGCATCGGTCCTTGTTCTGGTGTCAAACCCTAAATGGAATTGTGCGTTTCATTGACGGGTTAATTTTCGCTAAAACAAGTTCAACGTTCCCAAACGCTTTATCCATAAGCAGGAAAGAGACCCAGTTATGTCACTTTTTGGGCAGGTGAAGCACTTGAGAGGAGTGAAAACTACAGTGAAAATATCTGTATGTCCCAGATTTATATCCCATGAGTGGCAACCTAACCTTTTAAACTTCTCAGGTAAAAAAATGATGTTGAGTCAAGCAGTAATAGCTATGCCTTGTTATGCCATGGTTGATATAGCTGACCGTTTGGCATGGGCAAGAGTACTTGTTAATTGAAACAATCACTTGGTATCAAATTTCAGCTGCCCCCTGTTCTTCCCCTCAACACACCATATTTCCTTTCAGATGGTTTTTAAACACATTGATGTTAACCTTCATTGGGAGGATGGTGGACTAGGACCTCTGGCCTGATGTTATGGTCCTTTGGAGTCATCCCTTGATGTTCAATTAGATATTATTGACATTGTTTTTGTCTTCTTGTTTATTCGCTTCAGATGGTCTTAATCCATATTTATTAGATATATTTAAAAATATCTCCTTTATTAATCAACATTTATTTTGTAACACTCATGTTCACTTCATATTTAAGAAGATTCAAAAAGTGCTTGTTTTTGATCTATTCAATCACTTTTTAGTGACTGTTATGTTTCTTCATATTACTTGGTTAACCTATGTATGCTTCATGGCTACTCAATTAGATATAACATACATATACCAAATCAATCTGATGTCTCTATTCAAAAAGGGTAATATTGTTTATTTGCTACTGTTGATCGTTACTGACCCCCATTCAGCCAATCAGAATTTTCAGAGTGCAGTCAACAACTACTAGTATTGACTGGATTATCAACATTTCCACTTGAAAAGCACACAATGAAACAATAATGCTATTTTTCATACAGATATTTTTCAAACATACACTCCTTCTTTGGGAGGATATTTATTTCTCTGCAAAATTCAAATGAACACACTAAAAGGAACACAAAATCATGGGATAATGCATTCACTTTTTTAAGATAAACCATTTACTTTTACACTACACCTAGTGCATGCTCAGGTTTCTGCAAATTAGACCACATCACCCCGACCATCATCAAATTGCACAGGCTACCGATGCAAGCCTGTATCATTTTCAAATCCTGTTGCATCACCTAGTAGGCTGTCACCCTGAAGTCCCCAAGCTATCTCACTGTGAAATGCAGCATCTTCTGAGGCCTACCATCCACCAGTAGTAAAGACATGTGCAGACTTTGAAGGAAAAATAACAGAAGACAGACCTTCTATGTCCATGCCCAAGACTCTAGAATCCAATCCCCATCAACATCCAACTCGCCCCCTAATGTCTACAGTTCAGGAAGGAGGTCAAGATCATCCTCTTCAAGGAATGGCGCCTCCCTTTCATGTCTGTCCATACACCATCCATTTTCCACCTCACCTGAGACTGGGTGATCTGATCCCCACTGTTTCCTCCCCTGGGTACTTTAAGATCCATTGCTGACTTTTCCCATCCGTCGCCTGTTTTTAAATCCCCACTACCTTTTTACTATGCTTCCTGATCTTTTTTTCTCTCTGTGATTGTAAAGCACTCTGGTGCTTCCCAAAGCAAGGTATGCACTCAATAAATACAGTAATAATAATATAATCATAATAATCATAATAATAATGCTCATGTTAAACCTTTTACAGTTTAATCATGCTTGCAATTAAAATGCTTAACAACCTGTTATTTAAGTACTGTAGGATCAAAAGAATTATGGTGCTTAATACCACCAAAGATGAAATACGCCAGTCATGAGTTCAAAAGTACATGTACAGTTTTATTGGTCAGATAGCTATCTGGCTCTCAACACCTTGCAGTGTGTACCAGCAGACACTGTGAGGGGGAGAGTGCTGGACATTACAAAGACACAGGTGTATATACCTTTTCCCTAGTCCCAGTTACATTATCCAGCCCAGCTTTGAATTACATATTCATTAAGGATTCCAAGCTGGTTCACATACTAATACAGATTCAAATAACTATACATTGTTCAATGTTTTCCTCAAACACTAGACATGTTTGTCTATACATAAAATGCAATGGTAACATTTGGTTTCAAGCTTAAAGTTAATCCAGTTTCAAGGAACGTACACACAGATTTCTGCAAAGGCACACGGTTTCAGCTATTCAACATTCTGTTCCACTGTTTGAACGAGGATGATGCTTTTGGTACAGACAGCATCTAAATTACTGCTCAGTTCAACTCGTTTAGCTCCAAGGTTTCTTAGTGCAGGACAAACAATCAACTTTCAGCAGCCACAACATGTTTATCTACGTTGACACAGTGCAAAGTTCATTTTTCTCTGCTGGAGCCGAAAACATAAAGTTTAAAATGAGACAGAAACAGGAGTTAAATAAAATGGTGGATGATTTGAAAATGGCGGCTTTATTCAGGTTCATTCAAATGTGATTTTCAGTGCGATGCCCATGCGCTTAGGCCAATGTTCGTCATCAGGCGGTATTATGTGGAATATACTTGAACAATACAACAGATTAAAGTACATTTAATTTACTAAAACTGTTTGCTCTTTACTTTGATACTTCACTACTAAAACTCCAAAACATGTATTACTATTTTCATTATGTGCTAATAGCCCTATAGAACGAGGAAGGGGTCAAGATCGCTTGAGGTAATGACCTTTGCCCAATTTATGAGCCACAGCACTGCCTCAGGCCATAACTCTGTGGCGCGTCATTATCCAGCAATAATTAACTCCTCTTGGTCTATGTGGCTATACTACTGCCATTATAGCAAAGGTGCTACATTCTATGTCAAACCAACTTGTTTCAACTGCATACATTTTTTGTAAAAATGAAACAAATTACATTACATTTGGATGACTACCTTCTTTCAGATAGAATTAATTTGCATGACAGAGTTAATTTTCTTTAATGTGGCAGACTAAACCCAGGAGTAAACATTGTTCAGGTCCAGTATTTTTAATATTTGCATGCATTTGTAAACATACACTCTTGTTTTTAGGGTTGGGTCATCAATGGTCTGCATTTGATAACTTAGTTTGTGCTTTAGAAGCTTACGGAATTAGGACTCCTGTATCTATCAAGCAATCAGCTTTCAAATAGTGCTTTCTCAGATGGTGCATGTGATGTATCTTTCAATTATCACTTTTGTGATACCTCTATCCATATTTCATTATTTATTTTTCTTTAATATTCTTTGTTTCAACTAGTAATTTGGGATTTGACTTTCAGCACACGACATTGTTTGCCAAATGGGTGTTCACAGTACAAATGTTTTTGTATGGACTGTTCTTGTATGGAAATTTTTCTCAGTTGCTTATAGTAACACATGATTTTAATTCCAGCTTGAAACATTCTTTGACAATGGGCCTCATTAGAAGGTTGGAGGTAAGCATGCCGCTTTTAGCGGCATGATTGCCTCCATACCGCAATCCTGGCCCGGGTTCCTCGAATGAGGAATTACCGGGCCATCGCAACCTTGGCGGACCCGGTAATTCCCCGTCGAAGGAACCTGGACCCGGTCCATCCCCATTCCCATTCGAGCCCCCATAGGGCTCAATGGGAATGGGGATGGAGCTAACAACGGGCCCGTTAATGACGGGCCCGTTGTTAGCTCCCTGGTCCCCTCGCGGGACCCGGTAAGGACACCTGGTTTTTCCAGGCGCCCATTGCGGGTCCCGCGAGGAGACCTTGTAATAGGGCAGAACGGGTTTACCGGCACCGGCACCTTTACCGGTGCTGGTAAACCCATTCCGCCAACATTATATTGAGTCCCAATGAGATGTCTGAGACGCAGCCCAGGAACTCACACTCTAAATCACGGAAATCACAGTTTCTTATCAATATAATTGTTTCCATTCATGTCCTCTCTTCAAAGTGCTCTACGAAACATATTGAGCCATTTTGCTCCACAATGTAAATTGCCGAGAGTGGACTGTTTATGTTTGTGCTTACTTGCAAACAGCTGGCCTCTGGGCAATTTTCGTCATTTACACTATGGAGTGCAAATGAGATGAGTAAAGAGACAGTGTAATTCAATTGCCACCTCTCTTTTGCCCCCACAGTGCTAATAGAGTAAATTTCACCTGCCATGTACAAATGGCAGGCAGCGTTTACATTGATTGCCTATTGAATCCCGAAAGCAGGCAGATTCCATAGAAAATCATTGTTTTTTAGCCACCATGAAAGTCTCATACTGGCATGAAACCGAGTTGTTTTTTAAGGTGGAGGGCAAAATGGAGGCGGAAATGTAACTCTTGTTTTGCCCCTTCTCTTTGCCCTAAAAAATAAGGGAAATTCTACAGGGCGTGAATGGAGGCTTTAAGAAAGACAACATACTATTGCACTTGTCTTTAGCACTTCCATTTATGCTCTGGGGTAAAATAAGCTCCACTCTTTCTCTTCTTCTGTGGATTATTTTGTACATCTTTACATTACAAGATTTTAGTTATGGACCTCATGCTGGAGTCTCTCTTCTTTCGGGATTTTCCTCTGCTCTGCTCAGGAGTGTGTCGGGCATGTGTTCCTGTGCTCTCTGTCTCCCTTTACTCTCTCCTTCTCTGTGAAATAGCTAAACTCATAGCAATTGTTTTCCTTCTTCTTACTTATACTTCCTATGGGCCCTCATGCTGTGGTTCCTCCTATCAGCTTCACTCAGCCAATGCAGGTCTCACCCTTCTCTTGCTTTCTGTTCTCTACAGCTTTAGGTGAGGCTCTGGCAATGGTTCCTCTCCTCATCCTTGCCACTACTCAGTGGCATTGTATTTGACATGTAGCGGGTCTAATTCTCTCGACCTTCATCTATCGACTGAAGAATCCTCTACAAGAGGCTCTATGTCTTTTGGTCACCCATACGAAGCCGCTCAGAAAAACGGACTGCAGTGGCTTCAGACAGTGGCAAAAAACCTTTTTTCCCTTTTCAGTCACTGTTTTGCCCCTAGATTTTTCCATTTCACCATCTCCCTGCCCCAAAACCCACCTGCCACATGCCAGTTAGTGCTCCATGTCCCCAGCCCTGCCCACCCCATACTTGCCCACAAGAACGGCCTTAATGGCTTCCTGGTATCCCCCATGCCAACCACATACAATGCCTCCCGCCCCTACCCCCCCACAAGGACCTGCACTGTACACTTGGCTGTTCGAGTGTGTGACACAGAGGCTCTCCTCTTCCTTCTTCCGGTCCTGCGCATTTGTGGGATTCTATTGGCGGTGTTTTCTGTGCAGCCTCTTTTGAGGGTGTCCCAGGAAACATGGTCTATAGACGTAATACCCTGCCAGCAAGAGAGCCCAGTGTGGACTGCCAATTTTCTTGCAGATGGTGCTCCTTGTGCAAATACTGCTTCCCAACTAAGCCTAGACTCCACCTCTTTTTCTCTCACAGTCCTTTCCGCCAGCCATTTTGCCTCAGACCTGATCACCTGACATGCTGTCAGGTAAAAAAAAAAGACTCCCAACACATCATTTGTGCTACTTTATGATGGCGTTTTATCACTCCGTCTAACACATTTGAGGTGATGATGCTCGGCATTCATTGAGTCTTTTTAAACTGTTAATCAACTGTAGTCCAAGCATGGTGGCCGCCATTAACACACACGTGGCAGGAACAAAGTCTTCGATGCGCCTGTTTTCAACCATTATTGGTTTCATACACTGACAGCTACTCACTTGAAGGAGCAGATCGTTAAGGTAGGGTCCAAAACAGTAATGGTGTTGTTGGGAGGGATCGGCACTGTGTTTATTTCCCTCCCATCCTGCATTACACTGACAGCCCCTGAGTAATTTGGCTGAAATGGTGTGGAAATAGCACAGCTGCTTCTGAAAGCTCAAACATGTTTGAAAGTCCACGCGTCTTCGTGTTCAGCCGCATTTTCCACCCAAAGTTGTAGATAATGAACATGATGTTTCAAAGGCAATGGATCAGGCTGATTCATGGGAATTGCCACTGCATGTGCATTTCCTATATCTGGGACACATTTGATGAGTTTTTTTTTTTTTATTTAGCAAAAATAGTCATGGCCCACTTTTGAAAGTATAGATTAATTTCTGAATAGAATAAGCCATTTCAGCTGATAAAACACATGCAGCAGAGGACCACCTAGTAGCCATCGCTAGAGGCTCACCTTCATATCAGAGCCACACAGCAATGCATTATGGGTATGCAAATTAGCTGAAGCTGAAGCGCTTGCTGTTTTACTCCATGCAGAAAATTGTAATTTTGGTACAGCGAAGTGCTATTTTGTATTTGGCTTTATCAATATAAGTGTGACCGCTCTGAAGGGCTCAGCAAATCATACGTAAACACATGCGTGTTTAACTCTGACGATCATCAGGATGGCGTAAGGTGTCATCCTTGTGATTGGAACATTGGGGCATGTTAATTAATTTCAGAGACTGGTTAAAATGCATCCCTTGTCTAGAACGCTGTACTTCGGAATGAATGGAAGAATTAAAACAACACTGCATCAGCTAACTCATGGGATGGCGCTGGAACGACAGGTGCCATCCTTGGCAACTTAAAATGAAAGCCGCACCGCTCAGACGTGAAAGGGATTCATGTTTCTTCCTCTATAGATTCTTTAGAACGATATGCAAGGGTTAATAGTGGCCAACAACACATTGGGCCTCATTACGACCCTGGCGGTACGGTGTAAACGGCGCCGTAAAAGGTGCTGGCACCGTTTACCCCGTACCGCCTCATTACGAGGTCCCCTCGCGGGAACCAGGATGCAATGCCTGGTCAAACCAGGCATGCTTACTGGGTCCAGCGAGGGGAACAGGGAGCAAACAACGGGCCAACTCGTAATGGCCCATTGCTTGCTCCCTCTCCCATTCCCATTCAGCCCTATGGGGGCTGAAATGGGAATGGGGAAGGACCGGGTCCGGGTCCTTAGAGGGAGGAATTACCGGGCCTTCCGAACTCGGAATGAACCAGTAATTCCTCATTCTGAGGACCCGGACCCGGACGCGATTTCGGCAACAACCATGCCGCCAATAGCGGCATGGCTACCACCGAGGTCGTAATGAGGGCCAATGGGACCGGCCCCCTTCATTACGGGAGCGCCGATTACAAGCTTCCCATTGTGGGACCCGGATCGGATGCCTGGTAAAACCAGGCCTGCTTTCCGGGTCCCGCGAGGGGCAGAAGGAGGTAACAGATGGCCAGTTGTAATCTGCCCGTTGTTACCTCCATCCACATTCCCATTGAGCCCTATGGGGGCTCTAATTAGAATGGGGAATGGTTCCTGCAAGGAGGAATTACCAGGTCCTCCAATGTTGGAATGACCCGGTTATTCCTCATGGCAGGAACCTGGTAAACTAGCCCGGTTTGGTGGCAGCCATGGAGCTAGTATTCTCAGCACGTGTTCTCATTTCTCTCTATTAACTTTATCGAAGGCAGTGCTTAGGTCCATAAATGCAAAATATATTGGTACCTTTTTCACAAATAGGGAATCGGCTGCCACTAAGTAGAGATTTAGTCCTTGTTCCATCGTACCTAGAGAGGGGAAAAACCCAATTGTATTGGTGATAGAATGCAGCTATCCTTGACCGAATTTTCCAAGGAGTTCAAAAGACACCTTCCAAATATTTTGCATCCCGCTGTAGGAAGGAAAATCCTTCCTTCCTACTGTAGGAAGAGAAATCTAGTTTTTAGCACCCCGGCTTCCTGCTTTGGGAACCAGGGTTGCTAATGGCCTTCATCCTCCATTGCAGGGGCTGCAATGGAAGATAATGTTAAGGATTCCTCGTTATTTATTTATTTATTTATGTATTTATTTATTTATAACATGATAAAGCCCGCAGACATCAGGGCGCACACAGACACACTTCGCTTGGGCCGATAACTTGCTGCCGGGCTGTTATCCCCTGTTGCGGACGAAAAATGGTGTTAAAGTGGCCATGTCCACCTGAGACTGGCTCTGTGGTAAAGTTATTCGAAAGTAGGATAGGTTTGAAAGGGAAAATAAATGTACTTGGGGTAATATGGTCATAGGGTTCTGCAGGCTGCCACAGAAAGGGAAGAGGGGCTCTGTATGGAGCACTGCATTCTCTTTCCATGGTGGCAATCTTGGAAAAGGATTGTCCTTCCTACAGTGGGATTCCGCAGGCGTCCTGCTGTAGGAAGAACATTTTTGTGCACCCCTGGTTCCCGCTTTGTGCATTTCACTTTGGTATCTTAAGCCTTCGGTACACTCCCAACAGTGGTAAAGAACTGCCACACCCATGATTCTCTCTGGGTGCTAGAGGTAGGAACATCCTCTACCTCATCTTCTTGGTCCTCTTCATTGTCTTTGGAAGTACTTCACTTTTTCTATTGTGTAGGTCCTCCAGCTGGTGGTGGTGGCTCTTTGGGCGGAGGGAGGCCAATATCTGATGCCATTTTTAAGAGAAATAGCAGTTTTACTAATATTCTTCCAAGTATGTGCTTTGAACTAGATTGTTAATGGTTAATTAATAAGTATAGGTGTAGGAGCTCTGCAAGGGTACATTTTGAGCTTGAAAGTTCCTAGATCCATCGAAAAATGCAGTTCCAAACAGTTTTCCAAGCATGGACCCGTTTCCGAAGTGCGGACGCCTTCGCAGACACGTCATCATGCTGCGTGCAAGCGCATGGTCACGTGGCACTGTCTGGAAGGTCTGTTATGATATCAGACGTTTGCGGACGTCGATAGTGGAGAAAGTTGCAAAAAGTGTAACGAAAAGTTAAAAATGATGCTAGAAGGTGGGAAATGGCAGAGTTTTAAGTTGAAACATTGTAAATTGGACAGAAGTGTTGCTATATTCGGATAAGTACGATATTAGTAAGTTGTAGGAAAATAGCATGTACTGGTAAAAAGACCCATGGAATTCACTGAAACAACTTTGTTAAAGGAATGTTATGGTTAAGTTGCACTAATAAAAACCTACGGAATTCAATGAAAAAAACTTGTTAAAGGAACATTATGGTTAAATGTAAGACCGAAAAACCTCAGAAATTCGGCAGTTATGGTAAGCTAAGCAACCATAACTCGCACTACCACCGTGCACTGCTAAGTTTAACACACAGGACATCAAAAATGACATCACTAATGTCATTGAGGACATCACTGATGACATCACACATCTGGGCCATTTGTTTTTGTTCACTGACATATCTAGGCCAGGTGGTTTGTTCACTGACAGTCAGAATATTAAAATTCAAAAGGTACTATATATCTAGACGTTAAGCTTGTTGTATGTTCTTAAAGTTCTTTCCTTAGAGTTTCATCTAAGCTCATGGTGCACATGCACAGGCATCAAACCTACAATTCATTTGTGTTCATGCAGATTGTAATTGTAATTGTTTATTTGTAGAGCGCTTATACATAAGTGAAGTGCTTCAAAGCACTTCAAGGCTGGAAGGGAACACAGGGATACAGTTGGCATTCTCAGTCCTCGAAGATTCCGAATTATCTAACAACAATGACTAGCATACTAGCCCAGGGGCATTTCTACTAGTGAAGTGCTTGACAAAGGGTGAGGGGAGAAAAAAGGGGTGGGGAGACATACAGATCAATAAACTCCAGTACTGGCCTGGCGAGCATTACAGTCAAGTGCAAGGGTGGGGGAAAAGTGTGCTAGTCCAGCAGAACCAGGGTTAAGTTCATAGTGGATGCCCCTATCATGGAGCATAATGCAGTATTGCCAGGCAGAGTGACAGGCCAAGAGGCAAGTGCAGGACTGGCAGGGGGAGTCAAGGCCCTGTGAGGCTCTGTAGGTGCACCAGGTGACCAGACAGCTAACTCAGCATGTTGAGAGAGAGAAGGAAGAAGGGCAGCAAGCGAAAAGAAAAAGGTTTTCAGGACAGAGGGAGAGGGAGAGAGAACGAGGAAGAGAAGAGGATGATCTTGAGGAGTTTCTGGTACTTAACGAGGTCTGTCCCAAGAGAGAGGTAGGTCGGCTCTTCTAGAGGGTTGCACCTGCAGAGGATAGGGAACTACCCCCAAATCTCTGTTTGGAGAAATGGTTCACCGACAGAGAGTTGGAAGAGGACAATTGGAGGGCTGTAGAAGGAGAGTATTTAGGTAGAGAGCATTGTAGATAGTAAGGTCCCTGTCGTGAGTAAGCCTTGTGGACTATGCAGAGGGTCTTGAACTTGATCCGCGAGGAGTCAGTGGAGAGATGTCATCACCAGAGAGATGTGGTCCCTGGGCTTGAGGCCAAGGATAAGTCTTGCTGTTCTATTGTGGATCAGCTGAAGAGGTCAGAGAGTAGAAGTAGGAAGATAGGAAGAGAAAGCAACTGTTGCTGTAGTCCAATCTGGAGAGAATCAGGCCTCTGGAGACAGTGAGCCTCTGGGGGAAGTTGAGAAACGGTAGAATACCTCTGAGGAGTTGCAGCTGTTAGTGGGACTTTTTGGACATGTCCGAGATGTGAGATGAAAATGAGGGAGTGGAGTCGAAGATGACCCCAAGATTTTTTGCCTCACTTGTGGGTGGAGGTGCAGGACCAAGTGAGGCCGACCAGATTGAGAGTGGGAAACATTTTCTGGTGATGCTGTTTCTTTCTTTGTTATTTTAGTTTCCTTTTATGTGCCTCTGATTTGTATGCATTGTGGGACTTCATAGGTTTTGTTTGTATTTGCACAATTGTGTAGTAAGTTTGAATTGTTAACTAGTTATTACTCTAAATTCTGATAAGGTAGCATTCAATATCTTACTATCCAAAATTACAAGATTATAAATATTGTACTTCTATGGTGCATGCTGCAGCCATTGCCTATGTTTATGTGTAATACAGTTTCTGTATTAACAACAACACTCCAATATAATGTTTTGTTTAGATGAGTACATTCTTTAATAGATTAAGTAGTTCATGATAGGTCTCCCGATCACCACTGACATTGTGTTGCCAACATTATAAACACAACCACTTGTAGGGACTTTTCATCAAAATGAATTTCATATGTGATGTCATCAGTGATGCCATCAATGACATTTGTGATGTCATCTTTGATGTCTTGGGTGTTAGTCTTAGTAGTGCACGGTGGTGGCGCGAGTTATGTTTTTTTAGCTTACCATAACTGGCGAATTTCGGAGGTTTTTTTGGTTTTATGTGTAGCCATAACATCCCTTTCAAAAAGTTTTATCACTGAAAAAAATATTATAATAATATATATATATATATATATATATATATATTTATATATATATATATATATATATATATATATATATTGTACATACCATCTATCAAGGGACTGAACTAATTTCTGTCACCTTCAACAAATGGGAACATTTACAAAAATAGCTTGCTCACTTAGAACTAATTTTCTTTAAAATTGCAATGGCTTTTTACATAATCATAACACAGCATGTGATTAGCTCTTAATGCCAATAGATTTCCATTGCCGCACATTATGAGTTAGACTCTGCAGGAAATAGCTTTCAAACGCATAATAACAAGCACTGGCAAAGCCAACGGTTTAGGCATTTTGTAGGTAGTAGATAGGATATTTTCCAGGCGCTTCCATAATGTTACTACCTTGACATATGATGTCAGTGCCTGAAAAATAGCTGTAATGCTTTTTAAAAAAGAAAAACGGTTTGCTTTACAACGCCCCCTCCCCCCCGCACGGGACTTCAGTGAATGGAACAGATGTGATAACTCACATATTGCTTATTAATCAAGAAATTGAACGTTTACTTGGTTAAGCCAATTTAAGTAGATTAGTAACTCATTTACACCTGTAATAAATCCATTAAACCTAAAACCGCTTAACAATGACACTGGCACACCCTAGGCAACGCAGGGACTGATATTGGTGTCAGAGAGAGCTTGCTAGGGTGACTTATTGGTGGGGACAGGAAGGCAGTGGATGGGAATGGCTTCCATGATTAGCATTGGCCATGTGTTGTCAATGGGTGGGTAAAACACCAAGCACCACCCAAAAGCTGTGTGTGCCTCCTCACATCCAATCTATTTCCAATCTGTACCCCAGTGTTATACATTTCTTTTATAGGCGGTGCCAAAGAAATACCTAATAGCGAAAACTATTACTCCTACTAAAATAATAATAATAATAATAATAATAATAATAATAATAATAATAACAACACATTTTTCATATAGCACTTAATTTCAGATTCCTACAACTTAAATTCTGTAACCGCGGCTGTTACTATTACCCTATTTACTGGCCCATATTGCTTCAATCAGGCGGTGCACTAGACATGTTTTAACATGTTATGTGAAAATGACATAATGGGTAAAATGTATTGTAGTCCAAATATGCCATGGCTACCGATTACATTTAAACTCACCCCATTTTCTGGGTGGATATGTAGGCTCGCAATGCAGGGTAAACCATTACGCATTAAAGAACTAAACGAATAATGAATGGTGGCACGCTGTGCATGTCTGCTTGCAACAGGCACAGATATGTCACTACTATTGCAAACATGGCTACAGGTGGATATGTGGCTTCTGATAACTGTCATCTCTACAAAATGGCAGCTCCCTGTGGGGGGCAAAAAACAGCTTGTTGGGGTGTTTGAAGCAGCGTGAGCTGTTGAAAAGCAAGACTACCCTATTTGTGAAACCACTCAGGTGTCTTTGCCCTGGTATCTTCTGTTCATGGTCCATGGTTTCCAGAAAAGTCATCTCAGAGGTTCGCAAGCCGTCATGGGCTGGTGACCTCATCACGCCGAGCTTGTTCATGGTTGGGAAAATGCAGCTTTATTCTCTTATCTCTCAATGCAGAAAATGGGCTTTAAAGGGGATTTGCAGTTCAGACATAACCTGAACCTGTTGGGATGCACACAGCTGAGGCCGTGCATGTGCAAAAATGGACAAATTCCTGGCATGTGTCCCTGCCAGTAAATGTCAGTATTCTCACTGTTTGTGCTTAGTTAAGTTTTGAGGTGAATCATTAACAATTGATGTGTAACAATCCCAATTAATTTCTATAAGGACTAATGAATGCTTACTTGTATGTTTGCACTTATGTTCAATGTAAGTGATCTGTAAAGTGCCAAAAGGCAGCTCCTTGCTGCTTTCAGCACTTGGAACCGTGCAAGGAGAGATGCATGAAAATAGCAAAAACTGTTGGAAAGTGGCATAGGCTAGTGGTCTAGCCAAAAAGGAAAGTGGACGCTTTGTGAGGGTAGGCTGGTTGATGGTATAGTTCACAGTGAGCTCATCCAGGATCTTTATTAGATGTCTGCAACATACAGCTCTCCGCCTGTGTTGCCCTGTGCTGCCCATGATCCATCTTCATTGTGCATGCTGGGTATGATTGATGGGAAGATTGCAGACCCCGGGTCTAGATCTTAGAAGTTTGACCTGAAATATTTTCGAATGATTCAGGAAGTGGGAGATGGAGCGTGTAAAGCACGTCCAGAACAGGTGGCACTATGGTAGGGAGGAGCATGGCCAGAAATGTACAGCATAGTTTGGCGCTCGTGAGCACTGTGTACTCTACCAAGGATCCACAGGATCTACACCTGTACACATTTAAATAATAAGGTCCCAATAAAAGGATTGTTTATGCTTGGCTGGGCAAGTGCACTTTGATTCCTTGCTAAGACCTGTTTGACATTATGATAGTGAATGGTTAGAGCAAGCTTTGAGGACAAAGTCCATATCTCCCAAAAAGAAAAAAAAAGAAATGCTTGTGCAAGATTGGTCCTACCTGAACAAAATAAGAACATCAAAAAAAAAACCTTCTATGGAAACTGACTTTCCAACTGCAAAAACCTGAGCAGGGAATTCCACAGAATCATCGCTGAATTCAAGACCCCTAGCTGCTCAACTCCTCACTCACCACACTCCCAAGCTCTCTACGACACACTATCAGACCATGTTCACAACATCTCTATGGAGAGATGCCGCCTCATCCTCTCCAAGCTTGCTTTGGTCACCCCTCCTTCCTTCTGTCCTATCCCTCCCAGGCCCACTCGGCCAGTCCTCTCCTCGTTCACACCTATTTCCCACTTTGAGTTCCTCAATCTCTTATCACCATGCAGGCCCTCAGTCTCCCCTGGGACGACCTGTCCCGCTACACTTCTTTAAACAATCCTAACTGCCACACGTGCTTGAACGTTGCTCATGAATTTATTAACAACTCTCCCTTGTCTGGTATCTTTTCAGAAGCCTTCAAAACCTCACATGTCAAACCCCTTCTCAAAGAACCCTCTCCCAACACCCTCGTTCCTTCAAACTACAGGCCTATCTCCAACACCCGCTTCATTGCTAAACTCCTAGACAGCGTGGCTTACAAGCTACTCTTCCTATTTACAAAAGCCTACATGCTCCTCGACCTGCCCAATCTGTCTTCTGACCCCTTTGAAAAACCAAATCCACTTTGTGTCAATCCAGACTATCTAAAAAGAACAGCTGACTTGGAAGCATGCACTGCACTCATCCTGCTTGATCTATATGCCTCGTTTGACACCATTGAGCTCACAATTCTCATGGACAGGTTTCACACATTAGGCATCAGAGACTCTGCTCTAAAATGGATCTCATCATTACTTTCGAATCAATTACAAATCATGCTCCTTCTGCCTTTCACCTCCGCCACTCACCCTCTCCCGATAGGGGTGAAGCAGGGAGCCTCCCTCTTGCCCCTTCTCTTCAATCTCTACCTCAGACCACTGCCGGCACTCATCCACTCTCACACACAACTTTCATGCTATAACTATGCAGATGACACCCAGATCATTTTCTAGATCCCCAAAACACCAACATCTGCAATCGATCACTGCATGACAGTCAACCACCTTCTCCTCAGCCCTGTCAAAACTGAAATGCTACTATACGCAGAACCACTCTCATTCCCCAACCAATACCCTGGCCATATGACCTAGCAGCCCCACTTGCAGCTTTCATCTCGGTAAACAATTGGGAATGCACAATGGACTCAGAGCTATTCCTCTATATACACTTTTACTCTGTGTCCGGAACTTACAACCCCCACTTAAGCCTCCAAGGGTGAATCTTCCCTTACCTAACCTACCCTCATAAACTCTCTGAAATACTTACCACTATTCTCCCCATCTTAGAGTATGCCAACTCCCTCTATCTAGGCAACCCAGCAAAACAGCTCAGAAAACTCCAACAAATCCCAAACCCTGCAGCCAGACTCCACCTCGTTTCCTCCCCCAGAGAACATATCACCCCCACCCTCAGAGTACTTCATTGGCACCCTATAAGCTGACGGGCCACCTTTAAAGACATATGCATCACTCACTGCACTCTCCATAACACTGGACCAGTGTTCAACCAGGACAAGATCACTCACTACCAGGTCTCTCCGATTAGTCTCACCACTCTTCCTCACAACCCACCCCATAGCTCCACCTGACCTGACAACCAAGGTGGCACCAGCCATTATCATGCCATCCCACCTCGCAAACTGGCAAGCGTAGGCGGTGCTGGCAGTTATCACAGTGGCCTACTTTACAAACTGGCAACCACAGACCACTTTCCACACAACTCAGTGTCACAGGTTCCCCTTTTCTCACCTGTTTTCTCTGTTTTGCGGAGTCCTTTGTCAGGGTTTTCTTCGAGCAGTTTGGGTCTTGTACAAGCCCGCTCGGCCGTCTTTGGATTCCAGGATTCGTTCAGCTTCTTCGTCCGGGATCTAGGAAACTCCAGGAAGCTTGGAATGGAGGCAGCACACAGAGGCGGTCTGTGCGGAATGCGGAAGAGACAGGATCAAGGAAGGTAGTAGGAAAGGAAAAGGAGGAAGGTCCGGGAATCAGGAAGAAACACAGTTCAGGAGAACGAACTACGGAGCACGTCAGGCCACAGCTATCGGTAGCGTTGAGACGCACGGAACCGCAGGGGAGTGGCTAATTTATAGAACGTGCTGCATAGGACGCAAAGGTTGATAGACCGCATTCCGTGTATACGGCCATGTTGGGTGTACTACAGCAAGTAACCGCCGACGTGCCAGGGACCAGGAAGACCAGAAGGGGCGTGATCGATGGATCATGACAGCATGCCCCCTTCTAAAACCCGTTCCACCGGGTTTACCTGGATGTATTCGGTGGAACCTTCTGAGAAATCTGAGGGAGTTTAAATTTGAGACTGGTTCCCAGGTAAGTTCACTGGGTGGATAGCTTTTCCATTCCCCCAGGTATTGAAGTCGGCCTCGTCTATATCGGGAGTCACAAATACGAGAAACTTCCTATTCCAACTGGTCATCGACAATCACAGGACTAGGTCTAAGAGTAGTCCGGGTGGTTTGGATGAATGGCTTCAACAGAGATTTGTGAAAAACTAGATGTATCTTCTTACAGGAGTCCGGAAGTTGGAGTCGAAAGGCCACAGGATTAATGATTTCTTTTATAGAGAAGGGCCCATAATATCGAGGAGCCAATTTATTCGGTCTGAGATGTCGGGGCAGAAGTTTCGAGGATAGCCATACTTTATCCCCAATAGAGTAAGAAGGTCCTGGTCTTCTCTTTGAATCTGCATAGTGCTTGGTTTGGATTCGCGCACTTTCAAGATGTTCCTTGGCGTCTTTCTGTACACTGATGAGTGTTTCGATCCAGGAATTGACAGTTGGAACAGGTGTTGGGTGTGGAAGAACAGAAGGTAAGACCGAAGGGTGGAATCCTTGGCTGTAGAAAAAAGGACTGGTCTTAACAACCGAATGATCCGAATTATTGTAGGCGAATTCGGCCACTGGTATTAAAAGTGACCAATCATCCTGGACTTTGGTAGAGAAGCAACGAAGATATTGTTCAAGGGTTTGATTCACTCGTTCTGTGATACCATTGGTTTGGGGATGATATCCCGAGGAAAGAGCTTGTTGGATCCCTAATATGCTGCAGAGGTGTTTCCAAAACTGAGAGATATACTGTGGTACTCTGTCCGATATGATCTTAGAAGGAAGTCCATGCAGTCGGAAGATGTGTTCCAGGAAAATACCAGCAAGTTCTGATGAGGATGGTAATTTATACAGAGGAGTAAAGTGAGCCATATGAGTGAATAGGTCAATGGTTACCATGATAGTGGTATAACCTCTGGAAGGCGGCAATTCCACAATGAAGTCAGTAGCTATGATTTCCCAAGGTCTTGTTGGTGGAGTTGGCTGTAATAAGAGACCTGCTGGCTTCTGGGTATCATGTTTGTTCTGATTACAGACGGAACAAGATTGAATGTACAGTTGTACGTCTGTTTTCATCTTGGCCCACTAAAATTGTCTTTGTATTAGACGGAGGGTGTTGGAAATACCACGATGACCGGAGTGAAGAGTATCATGGCAGAGATGTATTATCCTTTGTTGTAGTTTCTGTGTGGGGATGACCAGGTTAGTATCCTTGAACAAAGGGGCCTCATTACAACCCTGACGTTGGACCATGGTGCTTTTAGCACCATGGTCCATGCCGGATTCCGCCATGGTGGATAACGGATTTACTGCCCCATTCCAAGGTTGGCGGGGCGGTAAATCCCCATTAACCATGGCCCCTTCCCCATTCCCATTTTGGCCCATAGGGCTCAATGGGAATGGGGAAGGGGCTAATTACGGTACCATAAATTACGGTGCCGTAATTAGCACCAAGGTCCCTTAGCAGGTTGGACTTTAACGCCTGCAAAAAGCAGGCGTTAAAGTGTGAATCGGGCGTTAAGGATTGAACGGCGGCGCAGCCTTTTACGGCGCCGTTAGCCCCTTAACGCCAGGGTTGTAATGAGGCCCCTTTCTTAAGTCCCATTGATTCTTCTCTGAAAGTCCTTTCCAAAGTTCCGAAGTCTGAGTTTGCACGCAAATCTCTTCCAGGAGGTTGTTTGCTTAAGCTACAAATATGGTATGAGGAAACATCTTGGGATACGTCCGATCCTCCGGAGGTTCATAGTCTGGACGACGAGAAAGTGCATCAGCTATTACATTTTGGGTTCCAGGGACATGGTGAATCTGAAACTGATATTAGGCAAAAAAGAAGGCCCACCGAGCTTGGCGACTATTCCTACATTCCAGGGCTTGCAATACTTGTATTTTTCGATGATCCGTGCAGACATGGACCGGAAATTTGGCTCCTAGAAGTAAATGACTCCACTCTATGAATGCTTGATGGATGGCTAGCATCTCTTTCTCTAGGACGGAGTAATGGGTTTCACTAGGAGTTAATGTCCGAGAAAGGTAGGAGATGGGATGTTCCAATCTATCCTCGAATTGCTGTTTTAGAATGGCTCCAATGGCGTAATTGGAGGCATCTCCACTATGAATGGCCGATTAACATCAGGCTGAGCAAGAATGGGAGGTTGTGTAAATTCAGACTTTAACTGTTGGAAGGCTTTCTCTTGGGCCATGGTCCAATGAAAGGGAACATCTTTTTTCAATATGGCAATTATTGGTTGGACAATCTCGGAAAAGGAAGGTATGAATTTCCTATAAAAATTAGCCAAGCCCAGGGAGGATTCTATCTGTTTCACTGAGGCGGGGCTAGGCCAGGATAAAATAGCCTTGACCATGGACTGATCAATACCGATACCATCGGGAGTAAGGACAAACCCTAGGTAGTGAACAGTAGAAGTATGGAAGATGCATTTCTCGGGCTTCGCCAGGAGTTTATTTTCGCGTAAGCGTTGTAAAACCTCTTTCACGTGTTCTTCGTGCTTGAGAGGGTCCTTCGAAAATATTAGAATATCATCCAGATAGACAATCACAAAAAGGAACAGCATGGCCGAGAACCCTCGATCCATGAAATGTTGGAACACCGCTGGGGCATTAGCAAGTCCAAAGAGCATGACTAAGTATTCAAAATGCCCAAAGGGTGTTCTATAGGCTGTCTTCCACTCGTCACCTGCCCTGTTACGAATCAAATGATAGGTGCCCCTGAGATCCAGCTTGGTGAACACAACTGCGCCTCTTACTGCCTCCAGGATATCTGAGATCAAGGGCAACGGATAGAGGTCCTTGAGCGTACATTGATTTAGACCTTGATAATCCAGACATGGTCTGAGTTCTTTAGTGTATTTTTTAGGAACGAAGAACAGGGAGGCCCCTGATGGAGATTTAGATGGTCGTATGGTGCCATTTGCGAGATTAGTATCCAGGTATTCACAAAGGGCTTTCTTTTCAGGTTCTGATAGGATAAACATCCTTCCAAATGGAATCACCGCGGAAGGTTCTGTCTCAATAGCACAATCTTCAGGTCTGTGGGGAGGTAAGGCCTGAACAATGGCGGAGGAGAAAACATCGGAATATTCCTGGTAAGCCTCCGGGACCCAGATGATGTTTGAAACTGAGATTGTGTTCTGATGAGTTGTAGGAAATTCGTTAGATTGTGTAGGATCAAGGTGTGGATGTAAGCAGTGGGACATACAAAACTCAGAACCCAGGAACGAGGATCCCACTGCCCAATTGATATAGGGGTTGTGTCTTTGAAGCCAGGGCATTCCCAAAAGCATGGGGTAATGGGCGGACTTGATGATGTCAAATCTTATCCTTTCTCGATGTTGATTTATAGCAAGCTCGATCTCCTTGGTCTGCAGGGTTATAGGTCCGGAAGAAAGGGGTCTTCCATCAATAGCTTCCACAGGTTGCATGATAGTCCAGGATTCGTAAGGAATATGGTGTTTTAAGACCCATTCATGATCTATCAATAGCCCCATAGCTCCACAGTCGACCAGTGCCAGGATGGGGTATATTTCTTTCTTGGATGTTGTCAAGAAGGCCTGCAAGATTACCAAGGAATTTTGTCCAGGAGAGTTTAAGGATGGAATAGAGGTGGAGCAGACATCTCTCTCCCGAACCTGTGCTCCATTTAGGATCGAGAGCTGGTGTTTCCCGAGCGCCGTGGGGGGGGCAATCGGACATTCTCTTACTAAATGTTTGTCAGATGCACAATACATACATAATCCAGTATGAATCCTTCGCATCCTCTCTTGTGGTGTAATGGGTCCACGGAAGGCCCCTAATTGCATAGGTTCAGGCTCATTGCTTGGAGTAGAAATGCCTTCTGAGCTCGAAGGGGTTCCAATGGGGTTTTTCTGGAGTGGTAACTTGGTTTTCTTCTTTTCTGCCTTTCTCTCCTGAATGTGAAACTCAATCTGTAGAGCGATATCCATTAGGGCTTGAAAGGAACCCGGGCGTGCCACTCTGGCTAGTTCGTCCTTAATCTCTTCGTTTAGCCCTCTTTGAAATAAAGTAAAACAAGCTTCAGAGGACCAATCCGCTTCCTTAGCCAGCTGTTTGAAGCGTGTGACATACGTGAGCAAGTCCTGGGTACCCTGATGAAAGTCGAGTAGACGTTCCTGGGCACTGTAAACTTGTTCTGGGCATTCGAACATGGTCTTGAGGGCCTCTATAAAGCTGTCGTAGTCATCCAGGAGAGCATCACCAGAGTTAACCAATGAGGTGGCCCAGGTCAAGGCATTCCCGGAAAGATGCGAGATTATAAAGCCCACTTTAGCCCTAGGCGTAGAAAAATAATAAGGCTTAAATGTAAAGTGGACCAAACAAGAATCTAGGAATCCACGAAGGCTCTTTGCTGAACCGTCGTACTTATCAACGACGTCACCGAGAATTGCACTCTCCTTCGTGGCGGAATCACGGGATAACACCAATTGTTTTAACGCGGCGTTTTCTGCCTTTAAGTTTTGCACTTCGGTCATCAGCTCTTGCATGCCACACATAAGAACCTGGACGGCCGCTTCCATGTCTGTATCGAGATCGGTCAGGTGGCGTCTCAATATGTCACAGGTTTCCCCTTTTCCCACCTGTTTTCTCTGTTTTGCGGAGTCCTTTGTCGGGGTTTTCTTCGAGCAGTTCGGGTCTTGTACAAGCCCGCTCGGCCGTCTTCGGATTCCAGGATTCGTTCAGCTTCTTCGTCCGGGATCTAGGAAACTCCAGGAAGCTTGGAATGGAGGCAGCACACGGAGGCGGTCTGCGCGGAACGTGGAAGAGACAGGATCAAGGAAGGTAGTAGTAAAGGAGAAGGATGAAGGTCCGGGAACCAGGAAGCAACACAGTTCAGGAGAACGAACTACAGAGCACGTCAGGCCACAGCTATTGGTAGGGTTGAGATGCGTGGAACTGCAGGGGAGTGGCTAATTTATAGAATGTGCTGCATAGGACGTAGAGGTCGATAGACCACATTCCGTGTACACGGCCATGTTGGGTGTACTACAGCGCGTAACCCCCGACGTGCCAGGGACCAGGAAGACCAGAAGGAGCATGATCGATGGATCATGACACTCAGGCATTCACCGACTACAGAGAAGCCAGGCTGTTACTAATGTTGCTAATGCATAGCCCAATGAAGAACATGGCCATGCTCCACTAGGCGCAGGCTGGCTGTAATCATGGCAACCCCACCTGGGGACACCAACATCCCTCTAAATACACAGTGCACAGCAACAGTCCATTCTATAAACTACCACACACAGTCCAGGCCTTAAGAGTTCCTTCCGTTACTCCAACCCAGTATTATGATACCTTACCATCCAGACTCACCGCTCTCAGTACACCTAGAAGACCTTTGCTTCAGCGCCTTTATATATAAGCATGGCTAGCAATGACAAATATTGATAAACAGGGAGATGCAATATGATAGCTTGTAAATGCAGCTTGGAAGACCGATTACGGTGATCTGGCTAGAGGACCTAAGAGGACTCTTTCTCATGGACCACATCACCAATGACAAAGCTCCATCTCCACCTTGAGATACGTGTGGTGGATTTTGCAGTGATCCAGTCATAAGAACAAGTACGAGGGATTGTGATTATTCTGATGTTCAGGAATTTATATTTTGATCACTTACCCTGTGTATCAAGTTTGCTATGTCACAGGATATTTAAAACCATAAGGAAATCATACTGGATCCCTGTAGAGCAGGATTCAAACTGAGTTGGGTAAGGTGAACAAGGGGTGAGTGTGGCAACAGCTCCTAATGAGACTCTCTCTTTAACAGAAACATGTGCATTTATCCAGAGAGAATTATGTTATTTTCCAAGATATTTGTGTTTCTTGACGTTGGCATACATTAAGTAACACATACAAGTAACTATGATGCAGGTTCAATGAGAGGCAAATGTGTCTTGTCTAAAACAGAACTCAAAGATGAAAGGTTACTCTGCATCTTACACTAATGAAAATAACATAAAACTATTAGATCCTGCTCAGTAAAGCACCAGTTATATCCTCATAATCAGTCAATCAAAAGGCACAATGCTATCACGCTTGAGGGTATAGCCTGCACAATGACCTAGAAAGAGGGTGGCTGCTCCTCTGTTCTCCAGCACAAAGAGGACGGAGCATGTCACCTGAATGTGGCTGTTCATCCATTCTTCTGGACAGCAAGGAGTTTGGCAGAAAAGGTGCAAGAAACCTGACATAGTGTGGTGAAAAGACTTCTGCTCTGCAGGAGTACACTGGCACAAGTAGCTGCACTGCCTATTCAGCCCCCCCCTATATCCTTAAACCAACAGAGATCTCAATCTTAAAGGTAACATAAGCACAGTTTTTGTGGTAACACAGGGTCGAAGGGGTGTGAATGTGAGACAGTAACAACCCAAAGAGTAACAGTACAACAGTTCCAGAATAAAATACTGCCCAGTCAACAGTCTCTGAAAATATATGATTAAACACATCAACCTTACAACTATTAAACACATCATTAAAAACACACCTCTGTAAAAGATGATTGAAGCAGAACAGATATGTATAGGCAATTTGGGTACTTTGCCCGGGAGAAAACAGTCAGGGAATGCAAAAATGTTTTTCAAAAGGGTATATCTCACTGTTAACAGTTGCACAATGTACTCAACCAGTTTCATGGGCATCTAAAGGTGTACCAGGATGGCAAGGTCACTACAAAGCACCTGATTCCAATTTTAGGTGCTTCAATTTCAGTCACTTTAATCAAATTCAAGCAGCGGCATGGTTTAAAGGTAGAGTCAAATGGTGTGGCTCGATGGATCACCAAGAGTAGATAGATGATCAAGAGTGGTTTGAACAATGAGTACTGCTGATTCTGGTCGATGAGTGATGTGATGATCCAGTGGTTTGAGTCAAGGTGTAATGTGAAGTCCTGGCCATTCAATATGTGGTTCAATGAAGTGGTACAAAGTTGTTTGCAGGGCTGGTGCTCAAACCAGGAGAGTGGTGAGACTCTTCTGAGGTTATGTGGTTTCAAACTGGTTTGCTGATACAAAGAGGTGGTCAAAGATTGAGTGAGTGCCAAAGGCAGCACCAATGGTTATCATTGATTCAAAGGTGTCAAACATGGCTTAAAGATGACTCAAATGGGTATGAATGGTGAAAACAGGGATCCTGATCGTTTTGGCTGCTCAGGATGCTGTCAGCACCAATACACATGCTCAGCAAGAAGTTTGGTCCTTGTTCTATTCACTGCCAAGCCAGGCTGGAGTCCTTCACCTAATTGATGGGCTTGTGCTCCAATGCAGGTGGCAGAGAGGGATAGGTCTTGTCCACAGAAGACATTCACCCCCAATGTGCCCAGGATGAGGGTGGGGAGCAGAGCTTTTTCAGCCTTAGACCACCTGTCTTCACCTCTGATAGAGTGCTTTGGAGAGGACTACTCTCCCAACAGAGTCCAGATAAATTATATCTGAGGTTCTTGAAAGATCAAAAAGGAATCAAGGAAGGAATGGGAGATACCCTCTTTTATAGGCAAAATGCCTAATGGGATTAGTGGAAAGCAAGCCTTATTTTAGGGAGTCTCATCCCTGTCATTGTGACAAATGCCCTGTGCCTTCTAATGTCATACATAGAATGCCTTGTTCAACAGGAAGTGCAGGGTACAGGTAGGAGAAGAAACCCCACAGAAAAGTAGGATGGAGGAACACTTCCTCCAACCCATTTGTGCTCACTATCAGTCCTAACTCAGCCCCTTTCCCAGCTTGCACTTTCAAGGTTTCTCTAGTGGGCAGCCCTCTAGTGAAGGAGATCCCAGGCATGGAAAGGGAGTGTTTAACATTTCCTCCAAGAGAGTCAACAGAGGCAACCATTCTGCCCTTTTATCTTATTTTCAGGAATGCAGACAGGATGTGCCTGAACTCCACATTGATTCCCATAGCAGTCTAAATTCACAGGGATGAAAATGGTATGCTACAAATCCGATGTGGCTTTAATAAGAATGAGAACTACCAACTACCGTTAAAATACGAATGGATCACATTTCCAGATTACTGCCACCAGGTTGGTAGTTATCATAATTATGATGCTTTTGGAACAGAGTTGTAGACTTACATGCAGACGATGTACTGCAGTGACTTAACTCACACAGCAGCTGTCAAACAGGGTGCATATAAACTCTGATCCGTGGGCGTAGAACATGGGAGGGACAGGGAGGACAAATCCCCTCCACAATTTTAAGTGGGGAGATATAATGCCATCCCCCCCCCCCACAAGTCACTTGCATTCAGAGAAATTGCTCTATGTGTCAGCATGACGCCTTCACTTTGTGAAAAATTACATTGCTACTTTAAATTTTACAGAGACGAGAAACATCTTCTGCTTTCACTGATCAGAGGTGTGTATGAGAGCTGTGCTGCATATATCCTGGCTAGAATGGTTACCATCTACATGCAAGTTCTGCTTGTGCGCGCCTGCGCATTTGACTCGGGGAAATTTGCACGTGGCTCTGAAATCGTTTTAACGTGGGCATCGCCGTACTGCACAGTTTCAGCATTTCATTCTGTAAAGGTTGCTTTCATGTGTGCTGCTGGTCATTTGTGAAGCCCAGTTTTATGGGGAACTACTACATTTGGTAAAACACATTTCAGTACAGCGCTTAGAATCTGGATGCTCATGGCATGAAGAATTAAAAGCAATGCAATAGCAATTTAATTTGTTCCCATTTAGAAAACCTGACATTGCTTCCCGCTACCTAAGGGGGAGGAGTGTACAGATGTGTGCATGTTCTTAAAGGAGTGTGTGATGCAATGTCATTTCCCAAAAAATGAAATAAATGTTGTTCCAACAGGGCATCAAACTGACCTGTCAATTGCTATTTGCATCCAGTCGTTGTTTCGTGCACTGCACTTGTAATTTGTACCTTTTATAACCAGGGCTGCAGAATAAATGGCAATGAGTAAGGAGTAGATTAAGACAATCCCTTTTCTGACACGTTCCAGTTCCTCTGGATATCATAGTGTTTTATGTCCTTGGCATGCATTATCCTAGTCCCATCTCCCTCTAAATTCTCAAACTGCCTAGACAGCCCCAGTTGCCCACTCAACCTTTGCATTCTTTCAAGATACAGGTGCAAACCTGGTTTATTTAAATTTCACAAATCTGGCTTGTCAGTTCTACAATGTCTGTCTCTCTCAAATAAAAAAGAGAGCGTTCTTTTTGTTGTTGTGGCACTACCTTTTTAACTCTCATAAGTCATGACAAATTGCTGCCTCCATGGATGAAAAAGTAAGTACAGGCTGGCCACTTTATTAATCACATGCTAATCTTGGCTAGAGGTGTTCAACAGGAGTTCACAGTGGGTGCCACTGCAGACGGTTGGAATTTCAATGATTTACGGGGTGCAGAACTGAAGTCGAAGATGGTTGCAGAGTTTAGCTGCTGTTGAAAAGAAACTGCTGTTGCCGCCTCTCACTCGTAGTTGGGGGATGCACAGGCAACAGCGACCTAGGGGAGAGAGAGCGCAGATAGGGTGCACATTTCCTAATAAAGAAGCCGGGTGACCCTGGTGCTAAGGAGTGGTCTTGTGCACATGGCTCAATGCTTTAAAAACAACAGACTAGCCCACCAGCACCGTCAGTGCCTGTGACAAAAGAAATGGATTAATGCGGGCCCATCGAGGGCTTCTGAGAATAAGATGGGCAATGTTATTGAGAGGGTTCAAATTCAGCAGGCAGCCTATGGCTCACTGTGGTAGGCTAAGGTAGGTTGGATTTACTGCAGTGTCTTGAGGCAAATAAACATAACCATCCCAATCTCATTCAATCATGATTTTGCGGGCCTCGGGCACAAGGCAAGAGTAAACCAAAAACCTCTCAAGAATCCCAAATTCTGGGCTTGTTCCATCAAAGTGCAATCGGATACACAGATTATTATGACTCAGGGTCGCCTCGGTTTTAGCTGCATAGATTTTCAGCTGGTTAAGAAAGCATCCTGCACCACATCAGTGACGTACAGTCTGAGGAGCAGTAAGGAACACAGGAACCTTGTAGAGATGGTCTCCTGGAGGGTGGGAACTTCCTGATGTGCGCTTGTCCTCGCTACCTCACTCTCCAACACAGTGTACGGGACAAAACAAAGTGACCAAAACATAATTCTTACCCTTCTTTAATCATCTGCCAATTTCTGAGATCTTTGTCATACAACTTGACGACAGTGGTGTGACCTTGGACAAAAAAGTAACCAAATGTATGTTTGCTCTTGGGAAAATCACTTGCCCTCATTACAACTCAGGCGTTAAGGGTTAACGCCACCGTTAACCCTTAACGCCTGATTCCCACCTTAACGCCTGCTTTTTGCAGGCGTCAAGTTCCATGGTGCTAAGGCACCTTGGTGCTAATTACGGCACCGTAATTTACGGTGCCGTACTTAGCGCCTTCCCCACTCCCATTATGCCCTATGGGGCAAAAATGGGAATGGGGAAGGGAAAATGGGAAATGGGGATTTACCGCCCCACTCACCTTGTAATGGGGCGGTAAATCCGCCATTCACCATGGTGTAAACGTAGTTTACACCATGGTGGTAAAGTTGGTGCACTTAGCACCTCAGTTGTAATGAGGGCCACTGTCTCCATTTGCCTACATTTCTGAAAAAACGAGGGGGAGGGGGTTAAAATAGATCACTCCACCAGCAACAAGCACTAATATGACTTCTGGAGAAATGTGTCCCGCAGCCTGGTTACAGGTACAAATCCCAATATGCTCGAAGTACGAATGGGCGGATTGCAGATATCTGTGCATATTCTGTAGGTGACAAATTCAAACCCACTTAGATAGCTCAGGCAGTCAGAGTGACTGCTGCAGGCTGCAGAGAGGTCACACAAGCATAGGGATCTGCGCTAACCCGAAGGTACCGGGTTTCAATTGGAAAGGGCAACTCAGCGGTTTGTTGTACCTAATGCAGAGTTCTGTGTTTAACCTGGAGGACTTGCACAACTGCAGAGAAAGGAGAAATGATCCAAGGACCTGACCTCAAGGATTAGGTATTCCAAAGCTTGCAAATCACATGTGGTAGGAGATTAACCAGGGGCACGGTATCTCCATTCCAACATAACCTAGTTGTAGTATGGGAAAGTGGGACAAGGCTACGGTTTGTGTCCCTTATTACTGCAGAATCCTCAATTTATAGGTGAGAAATAAACAAGTGGGAACTCATAAAACTGCAGTCCACACCCCCCACACACCCCAGTAGGGGGATGTACTAACCCTGTACATCTTTCTAGGTTAGGGTGGGAGTGAATCAAAAAAGACAAGTGCCTCATATACCCCCTGCGGTGAGCAAGACAAACCCCATAGTTTTCATATAATTCCATGTATCATAGAATAATTTTCCTGAAGACACATTTGTGCTGGGGGCAGGAGGGTAGGATGTCCATGTGGACTGCGGATGGGGACACTAATCGAGAGGGTACAGTTCTGTGTAGGACAATTTCCTGATGGGTAGGTACTTGGACGATGACACTTTGGTTAGGGACCAGCAGCCAAAAGCTCACCTCGGTAAGAGAGGGTATTAAATGGTTGCAGGGGGCAGTGCATGGGCTGGAACAAGACGGAGCGGTCCCAGAAAAAACATCTTTTCGGAGTGCTGCTTCTCCGCCAAGACATGGGCCAGCATATGACTCACCCAGTTCCTGCACCTTTCAGAAGACTAGTCGCAGAACGCTGTCTAACCTTCTGAAAGCAGTCTGCTTGTGAAAGCTCATGTTTCACTATGTGCTGCTCTTTCCTCAGGCCCAGGGGCTCGCACAGACATTTGCCAAGCAAATCTGAAGCTGCATTATTGGATGCATGAGTAACAAGCTCTTCAACTAGCTTTTGGGAGTATTGGCACTGGAAACTGCCAAAGCCTCGCAAACAGTGCTGCAGCTTTCCAAACTGATATATATGTCCTGCAATTTATAGGCATCTCCTTATTAGGGTGAATATTGTGACCAATCAAATGTCCATTATTCACTTGAAAGGGCTTCCTACTGAATCCATATAAGAAATATTTAACATTTAACATTGTGGACATTATGAAGTTCCCACAATGCTTTTTGCTTTTATGCAAATCGCTAGGATTGGGTTTGATGAAGAGATACTGTGTTGCGCAACCTGGCCGGGGGCCACACCCCATGGCCCCACCCCCACCTTCCCACAGCCCCACCCCTCCAAAGAGGTGACAGTTCCCCCCAAACATTGCTTCCATTTCCTGGCAGGGGGTATTTTCGTGTGGGGGAGATAAGCAAGAGCAACGGTTGCTTCACTGAAAAGAGTGTGCTCCTGGATGGGGCATTAAAGGAGGGAATATCTAGTTCAAAAAGAAACAAAATTCCCAGATTTGACTTTGCGGTTCGTGGCTATAGCAAAGTTCCCGAGGTATCCCCTGTCCTCCCATAGTGTATGTGTCTCATAGCCCCTGCTCTGAAATATCTAAACCGCATCATTTTATTATTTCATACAAAACAAAACAGCCAGGACTTCTACACCCTTGCCAGATGGCAGTGTATCACATATGGCAGTCACACCTATGGCCATTATCACAAAATACAGAGTGAACAGATCGAAGTTCAGGCTAGGGTCCTTCGTGTGGGGGTTCTCGATTTTGCCATCCTGCCCATCACATATATATTTTTGAAGACCAACAGCAAGTTTTTAAAATAGTCAACAGTGTGGGTAATAAAGATGGAACTAGACAACATTGGTAAAAACAATAACACCGAGAACCTGTTTCCTACAGAGTTTTAGATAATAGAAAAAGCCTTGCTGACATGACAGATACTTTTTGAAATCTTGTTTGCACCAATTGAGTTACAGATACACATTTAGAAGACCACTGGTTGTTCTAAAGAATTACTGACGTGCTGTTCAAGCACATTAAGTTAAGTATGCTACACCAATAATGTACCTACCCAATGTTTAAATCATTTCAGGAACCAAAGTTATACACAGTGAAAAACCTGAGTAAGCTCAACTCTTTACCTGAAAACTGTCGGCCATCCTGAATGTATTCAATAAGTACATTGAACAGGGCTAGACTCATTAAGGAAGAGTTAACATTTATCAACAGGTCCATTTACTGATTTGTCTTACAGGCTATGTGATGGCTCTCTCGCCCAATCTCTCCACCAGTTGCTGAGCTTGATCCTCTCCTGCATTCCCTCTGGCCTGCTCCTTATTTCATGTAGTAATCGGTGAGCCTATGTCTGGCTAAACACTGGGCCATTGACACATTCTCCTTTTGAGTGATCTCGTAAATTGGATAATCTCCTCAACAAGCATTTACCTTTTCAATGAGTTACTGTTTCTAAGCTTTATATTTTAATTTGAATGATTTGATTCCCTTCAAATTAAGAAATTATTCCTGTGGTGTCACACTGACAAAGGAGATCCATGCTACAGATCTAAATCCTTTTCATTAACGTCCTACTCGTTATTCACTTTCCAAAAAAAGCTGCATCGAAAATATCAAAGAAAATCTAAAAAAATTTCGATCAAAGTCTTGGCTTCTATAATTGATCACGAGGATGGCCTGGTGCATCAGCGGTGCATGAAGACATGCTCCAGGAATATCAAGAGTCTAGTTTTTGAAGTATGAGATCTCTAGCTCCTGCTAAACATTAAGAGCACATATAATGTAATTTAATGTAAGTCGTCTTGTATTGCTTCTGACTGCCACTATTGGTGGACTTGCTTGTCTCTAGGGTGCAGTTCATTAGTGGGACAGTAGGAAAGGCAGATGCAAAACCTCTGGTGTTGATGGGTGTGGTTCCTGATTGCCAACATGCTTTCTATGGGTTTGGCAGAAGAAACTTGGGAGTATTTAATCCATAGGGAAGAGTCAAAGATCTGATAGACTACAGTGCTTTGGGTCTGGTTAGCTGCTGAACAGGGAGAGTGTGATGGACTAAAAAGGAGAGCTTAGTCATGGATCGGTTAGTTTTGATGTCCATAATCACATCCATACACCCGACATGATTAATTCTGAGTTAATGTCAATGGCGTAAAAAATAAATGATATGACAAGGAGGCCATCTTGAAAGTGATCTTTTTACAAATAACTATATTCTGGCACTTTAGTAAAGTCACTATTTTAAACTAAATCAGGATATTCTTAGCTTTTCAGGGTTGTCCAACTCCAGGGCTTGAGGGCCATAAATATGTCAGATTTTCAGGACACAACTAATTAATATTCATAATATGAATTTGCATACAATGATTCTAGATGTATGCACATTATTTCTCATGCATATTAATGAGGCGTATCCTGAAAACCCGTCAGGATTCCTGCCCTTGAGGCCTGGAGTTAGACAACCCTAACAGGACATTTAGTAAGATCCCATGCAATCAATGAAGAATGTTAGGTGTGGCTTGACATTTTCGAAGTATAGTTTTTGTACCTTGTCTGTGTTTGCATCTTTGCCTAATCACTAACAGAGCATGATTTACTGAAAAATTAACAAATATTGTGTACTACAACTGTATGTATTTGGTTTTGTATCACATGTACAATAAAAGCTCAGCACATTGGCTTCCCAGAGGTCAGAAAGCCTAGTCTGGCCACTTGTTATTCATTCTGATGGCAGACAAAAATAAATCCTTCTGGTTGAGGAGTGTGCTAAGGGTATCAGCACTGGGAAAAATAGCAGTTTTGAATTTTGTGTAAGCTTTGAATAGGCATCTGCCGAGCACTAGCATAATATTACTCTCTGCCCATACGATGGTAACAGTTGGACATTATTGAAGTACCTAAGCATATGATAGTGATTGGCAAATGTCTGTCTGGTATGTATACACAAGCCAACACTACTGGCATTGATAATATATGTTTTAACAAGACCTCAGTGCAGGGAACATATGTCAGGACATATGTATTGCTTATAAATCAAGTGGTTGAGAGCAAACATAGTTAAGACATTTTATTTAAACCAGGAACTAACTACAGCAGAATTAAGCCATTAGCCATAGGTAGAATAACTATAAATAACACTGACAGGCTCTATAAAGCACAACGTGTATTGCTACTACATTACCGAGCTGGCTCAAAGAGTTTCCAGGAGGGAATGTTTGAGATGGGGAGAGGCATTTAGTGGGTCTGAATAGCCATAAGTATTAGCAAGGCCATGGACAGTGAATGTGTGGCTAAATAATCAAACAACTCCCACAGACTGTGTGCTCCTCGTCACATGCCATAAGCTTTACATTGGCATGCCAGTGCAATAAGTTTGACTTATAAATAGCAGTGTACTAAGAGTCAGCTTCCAGTAAGTACTGGGCCGAAAATTATCTAGTGGGCTTTGGCCGAATACTCAATTAATTATCACTCCTATCTGAATAGCTTCCCCTGCAAAATATGCTGAGTGATGGTTGTACTGCATGCCTGGAATATGTCAGGAATGTCATGTTTATCTTTTAAAATGATAAGTAAACAAATAAAGTTGTTACTTTTTTGATTATGTAGAGGAAGAAAGAGGCGAGGTGTGAAAGTGCAAACACAGCCTCTGCCTTTCATGTGCTGGACAGACAGACATTTGCCTGGTGGTTTTTGAGGGATGGGAGAAGCAAAGCTCTCAATATTTTCTAATATATCTCTGGTCTCCCCTATACTGTGCAGTTGGAAACCATTGAGCTGGAGCAATAGTTTATGAAGTTGCTATTGGAAAATTGTGTTTTCTTTAAGTGCTTATTGATGACGTGTGAGGAATCTGAAAGTTATAAATTCCAATCCCTCCAATTCTTAATCCAAATAATATAATTAAGTGGATTAATAAATCTGTTGCACAGATTCCAGTAAGTTCCAAACCCTGAGAAAAATAGCTCTAGGGGTAGTATGACTATAACAGAGAACTGTATTCGGCCTGCAGGCCAAGGTTATAAAGCAAGTAAGATGGTTGAGTGGATAATTTGCCTGCGGCAGAGATATGCTGGTAATATGGAAACTTAGGTTACAATTCCTGCCCTCCAACTTTCTCATGTTGCCAAAATGAGTACATTTGAATTGAGTAGATGTTACTAACCAAAATGCCCCGATCTGTGGCAGCCGAAATATTCCTCCCAACATTACAGAGTTAAAAACGAGGGATATATGTCTAATAAAGATGAGGAGATACAAGTTTACAATTTAGAACATTGGACCATATGGATGTACAAGTGACACAAATAAGTAAAACAAACATGCACATGTTAATTAAAGATATGAAAATCTGCACTTCCCTATAAGGTCATCCGAGAACCATGTAGGACTCAGCATTACCTATATGTTTTGGTCTGGTGTCTTTTCACATGTCCCAAAACACCAAAAACATACACCAACCGAAAAGAATTAACAATACTACTATCTACTAATGCAAAGACATTTTTCAAATGCTTCATCCCCACTAAGTTCCACTGGTTGAAATCATGGCTTTAGCAGCAGATAGGTTTGAATAAAGTAGCGCTTCAGAGGTCAGCAGTGTGCTAGTTAATGTAATCACTCCTTTTTTGTTTCAGTGCCTTGCTGGAGCCAGATGGCTAAAGATGTGCAGGCACAAAAGCATGATTTGAAAGTATGAGTAGACACACCCCAGTTTGCCCTCACAGTGATTGCATACATGCATACTATACTTTAGGGCTAATCTTAGTTACTTAGGCCAAGCCCGAAAGCGATAGCTATGACTGCACAAAAATACAAACTGTGCTGTTATTAAATAGTTTATTTTCCGATAATTTATTCCATTCATGGTTTTTAGAAAAATCTTCTATAGACAAAGAAAAGAAATGCAATAAAAAAAATGGAAAAACGTTTTTTCAATTGTGTTTTTAATTTACAAAGTGTTTTACTTGTCTACATAACTTTATTTATTTAAAAGGCAACTATTTAGCTCCGTATTCGGCTGCAGCCAAATACTTTTCCAACTTTTTCATTATTTGGCTGAATACTTATATCTACTATTCGGTACACCCTACTTGTAAGTAATGATGAAGTGCAATCTGATATCCAAAACTGTAATGCAGGGTAGACAGGGGTAGAATAGTTACAAATATTTTCTTTGCTCTCCCCTCACTTATTTTATTTTCCTTCCAATTCCAAGTCTCATTCTCCAATTTCCTTATTTCCCCTCTTTCTCACATTTCTTTCCAATACGACCCAGTCTCTCACCCTCCCTCTCTCTAATTCTCCCTTGCTCTCGCCCTCTCTTCCTCGGTCTTCCTCTCCTTCCCTTCCTCCCTTTTTATTCACCTCTCACACTCCTCTTCTTAACTTCATTTTCGTTCTTTGTCCATGTCATTCTTCTTAACTGCCCAGATTTCAATGTTTTCATCACAGCCTCTTCCTGCCCCATGTTATTGAATTAGAACACTGCTACGCACAGATGTCAGAACCCTTGTATAGTTGCAGGTCAGGCTCTTTACCAGGGTTTGCACTGTGATTGGCATCCCACTTATGCAGGGGCCAGATTATCTGCATGCATTGAAATGCTTTTCTTTTGAGTTCTCTAACTGCCTGGCAGACCGCATTTGCCTCCCCCACGCACACTACCACAGCAGTCCCGAAACCAGTATGTGAGGCCATGCATCCGCTAGCAGATCACAATACGCAGTAGCATCAACATAATACATGGGGGAAAAAGATGCAGAAACGCTTTTTAGGGTTTTTCTCCATTATCAGCCGAGAATAAGGCCATTTGACTAGCACACCTCAGGCATAATACCAGGTGTGTTGTTAAGTCTGAAAAAGACCCGGGGCAACGCTAATTTTGGGACTGTCAGGACTGGGGCCTAGTTAGCCTTTTTGGTTGTAACCCCTGAGCTTCAATCTGGGGCTAAAACCAAAAGACCCGGGGCTATACCCCCCTTCAGACACTCTAGAAACGCCTCTGCATAGAACAGCGTCCTCCCCGCACTGCACTTTCGACCCTGCTTGCTGCTACTCGACACGCCATGTCTAGACTACATGCTTTTTTCACTAGAACTCTGAAGCTCTGACAAAGTATGTGCCAAGCACTGCGTTGGAATATGTCCACTTGCCTCTACAAAACACATACATGCCAACATTCTGTGACCAAAAATCTGTAGGAATCTTAAAGTTTCAAAAATAGTCAGGCGAGGAGGTAATGATAGGAATAGGGCGCGTCAGCAGCCCATTGTTATTGAATGAGCCCGCCGCCACGGGTGCATTCAATGACAATGAGGTGCCTGCCACGCCTTCTGCCATCACGCCAGCTCGGGGGAGCCCTTGAAAGACTCACCGGAGTTGACGTGGTGGGGGGCTAATGGCGCCTTTTGTGAAAGGCACTCGCGGCGGAGGGGCGCCCTTAGCCCACCGCCGTGGGCGCCTTTTACATCAAAGACCTGCATGCTGCGCCTTCTCCCGCTACGCCAGCTCGGGGAAGTCCTTGAAAGACTCCCCCGAGCTGGCGTGGTGGGGGGCTAATGGCGCCTTTGGCCAAAAGGCACCCGCGGTGGAGGGGCGCTTTTAGCCCACCGCCGTGGGTGCCTTTGACATTAAAAGCCTGCATGCTGCGCCTTCTCCTGCTACGCCAGCTCGGGGAAGTCCTTGAAAGACTCCCCGAGTTGGCGTGGTGGGGGGCTAATGGTGCCTTTTGCCAAAGGCACCCGCGGTGGAGGGGCGCTTTTAGCCCACCGCCGTGGGTGCCTTTGACATTAAAAGCCTGCATGCTGCGCCTTCTCCCACTACGCCAGCTCGGGGAAATCCTTGAAAGACTCCCCGAGATGGCGTGGTGGGGGGCTAATGGCGCCTTTTGCCAAAGGCACCCGCGGCGGAGGGGCGCTTTCAGCCCACCGCCGTGGGTGCCTTTGACATTAACAGCCTGCATGCTGCGCCTTCTCCCGCTACACCAGCTCGGGGAAGTCCTTGAAAGATTCCCCCCGAGTTGGCGTGGTGGGGGGCTAATGGCGCCTTTTGCCAAAGACACCTGCGGCGGAGGGGCGCTTTTAGCCCACCGCCGTGGGTGCCTTTGACATTAACAGCCTGCATGCCACGCCTTCTCCCACTACGCCAGCTCGGGGAAGTCCTTGAAAGACTCCCCCAAGCTGGAGTGGTGGGGGACTAATGGCGCCTTTTGCCAAAGGCACCCGCGGTGGAGGGGCGCTTTAGCCCACCGCCGTGGGTGCCTTTGACATTAAAAGCCTGAATACCGGGCATTCTCCCGGTACGCCAGCTCGGGGGAGCCCTTGAAAGACTCCCCCGAGCTGGCGTGGGCAAAAATAAAAAATGTAAAAAAAAAATCGGTATTTGGTGTCAAAAAATCGGTAGGCGGTAGGACTGCTTAAAAAGCGGTATCCTACCGCCTAAATCGGTAGGGTTGGCAAGTATGAAAACAGACTAGGCAAATGCAAACTTTACTCTCATGAGTTGACAGAAATTATCCAGTCCTAGCAGGCATGCCCTGCGAGTCATCTCTCTGAGACCCAGTCACAGGCTCCCAAAGCTGACAATCTATCTCAAACCGGGCCTCACCCGGAAGAAAACGGGCTGGAATCCCAGAAGGGCTAGGGGAGTGTTACCTGTAAAAGCGCTTGATCTTGGCAACTTGAGTATGACTAAATAGGGTAAAAAATACTTATTATTGCATCATTCAAAAGTGAACGCAATTCAGCCGGAAAAACGACAAAAAAAAGAAGTGATGTTATTGAAGTGTTATTATAAAGCAGGTTACAAAAAACACGTGTCACGGTAATGTACATTTTACAGCATCCAATAAACCTCACACATTGCTCCATTTAAAGCATTTTTTTTCCCTGTAGCTTACTGAGCCCGTGCTCCATACTTCTGTTAGCGAAATTACTCACCTAATGAACTTTTTAGCTCTAATTCCCAATTATACAAAAAAAAGAAATATAATTGAAAGCAAAGAAGTTTCTCTGATAAGATGCACGACAAAATAAAGCACACTCGCTGTCTATTGGTATTTTACCATGCATCCTGCTGCTGAAAGCAACATACATCTCTGGGAAATACGTTAGAGTACGTTTATAAAAGTGAGGTGCGAATCACTCTTTCATATCACATTAGCTTAGTTGTCTATGATGAATTTGGCTCACCTATCCACCATCTGCCTGTTCCTCGGTGAAATGAATGGAGCTGCTGCTAACTGCATGACACAGTGCTTTGTCACGACAGCTGAGAACATATGCTTGTTCTTAAACTGTGCACGATTATTCCTCCAGCATTGCTGGGACAGTTGTTAACCTTATTAACGCAGGGGGTGACCCCAACCAAGAGATTCATCAATTCACGTAAATGATATGTTGATTTTTGTAAAGACATCTTTGGGTGAAAACCATTAATTAGCCACTTATTCCTCTGGATATTGGTGTTCTCGGGCCGCACGCGCTTCCCTCCACATGTCCATGCATGTTAAGTTATGCTTTATGAAGGCAGACTGAACCTCAGCATTGTCATAGTTATTTGATGAAAGTCAGAAAAAAGGGTTGTCTGCTAACCAGGCCCCCCTTTCAGAAATATTCATTCCAAAAGCCTAGTGAACACAGGTGACCTGTTATGTCAGTCTTTTTATCTTCGGCTCCTGCTCTTCCGTGTCACAGAGCAGGTTCAAATGTCACTGGAGCCCTGTGTAACAGCTCCTGCAACAGAAAAGTCACTGCAGACAGAGTTCACATTTAAATCTGCACCACTGACCCAAAACCATAATAATTATGAAGAACTTTCTGCCTGGTGGCAGGGTAATCTCTAATAATATGCAATAACTGGGTTTAAATATGGTGACTGATCATTCACACAATTATTAAAGCCACATCTGATTTGTATCTCGCTCACAACAACCCTGTGATCAGCTATGGAAAAGCTATGCGGATGCAAGCTGGAATGCCTGTCCCTGCTCTGCCAGCAGGACAGCATGCAGGAATGCTGTCTCTCTTTGATCCCTTGGAGAGTTGGGTAACACCTTTCCAACCAGGAAACTCCCAGCTATAGAACCTCAGACAGCCATCCAATGTGCCACACCCAGAACAAACAGGTCTGAATCACACCACTGTATTGCATATCAAAGGGCCTTTAATGCTGCAGACTTGCAGAGGGGACACAGTTAAAACAGTCACAGAGAGAAGACTACCTGCAGAGCAGTACACTTTGGGTATGATGCAAGAAGGCAAAAGTGACTTGTTACCTTGACTGGGATTGGACCACTTAAAGCAGTCTTGCTTTCATTCAACGGACACTGTTAATGACTCACTGCGAGCCAGGGTTATCCCTGCTTTTCTTAAACATGTGGTGGTTTCTCCTTTGCTGAAAAAGGCCTATCTGGATCCAGCCGTACCGACTTCCGGCCTATTTCATTGCAACATAACCTGCTGAAGAACCTCAAGGCCATAGTGACACCTGAGCTGAGAGCCTACTTGGAATAGCATGCCATTCTGGATCCCTTTCAATCAGGGTCTCATTCAGTAATGGGCACAGAATCAGTGTTAGTTTTTTTCATTGACGATCACTCCCTTCTTTTAGATCAGGGAAGTGTTGGTGTCCTCATTTTGTAGGACCTTTCTGCAGCATTTGACACTGTGGACCATGGGATTCAGTGTCAGCCCTTGAGAGACATTGGCATCAGCGGTTTAGCATTTAACTGATTTCTTTCTTTTCTGACAGATAGACACAGTCTCTTGCGCTGCCTAATTTTCCCCCTCTTCTTTCCCTCTTGCCTGTGGGAATTCCCAGGGGTCTGTGATTTTTCCTCTCTTGTTTAATATCTATTTGCTTCCCATGGCTAAATTAATTCATGCCCTTGGCTGTAGATTCTATTCTTATGCTGACGATATGCAGCTTCTTTTGTTTTGCAGGTAGATCTTGACCCTGTACATGCTGCCATCCGCGTTAGGAACTGGCTTTCGGATTTCGGAGCCTTGATGCGCAAAATATGGCTCATGATTAATGCTGAGAAGACCGAGGTTATAGTCCTGGGTGCTGATTCCTGAGAAAGGTCACCATGCTCAGCTGATTTTTGGCACTCTTCTTCTGTCCCTCTTCCTGTCCCAGAGTTTGTGGTGACAAATCTTGATATAAAGATTGTATCTAATCTCTCGGTTGAACCTCATGTGAAGGTTAGATGTAGTGCCACCCACTTCAAGCTTCAGCATTTTAGAACAATTATTCAATTTCAGTCTATCAATTTGCATGAGCTGGTGGTCTCCAAATCAGTAATGGGTTCTTTGGACTATTGCAACACTACCGTATTTGTGCAAACAAAAACTGTTTGTTAGTGCTTGCAAGTGGTTCAGCACTCAACAGCTTGCGGCTCCCTAAGTTCATACAGACTTTAGCTGTTCTTCAGAAGCTGCATTGGCTCTCGATTGACGATTGCATCAAGTTTAAAGTCCCGTGCCTGCTCCACTGGGCTCCTCAGGGACAGGGAGCCTCTTAGCTATGTCAAAAAAATCAAAAGATACCCTCCTTCCCGTAATCTTCATTTGGCTAACGTGCCTTTGCTTCACATCCCCCGGTTCTGTAAATCTACTGTGGGGGGCAGAGCTTTTTCTGTGGGCGCCCCGGCTTTTTGGAACTTCCTCCCTTTATCTCTTTGGAACATCACAGAAAAGCCCTGAAAACTTTTAACTTTTCTGTTTCATACTTGACTCTTTGCTCACTATTCTTACGGGTGTTTTAACCTTCTTTCCTTAGGTTCTATAGCGCCAGGATACCTTTTGGTCGTAGTTAGCTCGATACATAACATACCATCCAACCCCTCTTACCTTCTATATTTATAAAGAAGAGGTCTACAACTCCTACTTTGATTTATCTTTGACTTCTAAGGACTGAAGAATTCATTTGGACCATGGGGGGAGTGCAGATCAAAAGTCCTCTGCAAGACCTGAAGACTTGGGTTCCAAGGCAGAGGCAAGGGGTCCACACCCCATCCCCATGGAATATTGGAGGTGACTGCTGTTGGCCCAAAACCCACACTCGCTTCCAGCAAAAACAGGTCCCAGGCTCCTCATTGGAGGTGAAGGACAAATCTTTTTCCTGAGACCCTGGATTGGATCTCAGAGAACCAGAAGAAAACAGAGCAGCTGGATTCCTGTATTTCTCCACTTCAAAACGACCTAGAGTCTGATTCGACCACAAACAAACTCTTCAAATCATCAGGACCTGCGGTGCTGCCTTTGGATTTCTCTTGCAACCTATTCAAATTACTGTTTTGTACTCATCAAACCAGCTAAACACTCCATTGTACAAGCTGAACAAATCACCTGTTTATCCCAAACAATAGCTCACTACTGCCGATGACTTTGAGCCACCACCTCTTCGTAGAACACATCGAAACAACGGAATCGCCATATCGAACAACTCTGTACCTTGACTTGAACTGCTGGAAGCATCATGTCACTCATAAATCCATTGGTAACCCTCATCTTGAACTTGCTCAACCTATGAACTAGCTGTGTTGGGCTCACTGAAGTGCATCGCTCGAACAAACCTCCGAACATACAGCTGTTTTGTGCCTAAAACAATGTCGATTCACTGCCTGGACAAGCATGACTCTCAGCTTGTGAGCCTGGCCTGACAAGCAACAACACTGTCCCAAAGCCTTGTTCAACATCATCAAACCGATCATGGTACGTATGTGATGATCAGCCCCTTTGGCCTACTTTTGAAATGCTGTTGACTGCTTATTTGCACTGTATTCTTGATCAAGACATACCCTTGCAATTGACATTTTTGTAATGCTTTCCTTTCACCCTCCTACAGTACCAAGGTACCAAGAGTGCCTGCTACATCTACATCTACATTATTGCTACATCTACAATCTGCATGTGTTCTTTCCACAGTGCAGGTTTTTGTTAGTGTATTTCTAGTTCAGAAATATTTCGGAATGGTTTGTTAAATTCACGTGTTTATATATGCATTACATGGACGCGGTAGCGTCCATGAAGTTATGGTTAAGTTGGTGTTTCCATAGGAAGAGCATTTTTTGGGTGGCTTATAACTTCGCTCCCTCTGGACGAATCCTCACCAAACTTTGGAAAAAAAAAGCATATGGCCCACTCTGATTTTATTTGCAAAGTTTGGTGAGGATTCTTCCAGGGGGGAAAAAGTTATAGTGGGGTCCCCAAAACTTATGTTTTTTCCTATAGACATAATGGGAAAAAACTTTGCGCACGGCCACAGGCCAAACCGCTGCACGGATTTACACCAAATTTGCGGCAGGAGCGGGGGCTTGGTGTGATGTCATCTTTGATGTCTTGGGTGTTAGTGTTAGCAGTGCACGGTGGCGCGAGTTATGGTTGCTTATGTTAACTTAACTGCCGAATTTCAGGGGTTTTTCGGTTTTACTTTGAACCATAACGTCCCTTTAACAAAGTTTTTTCACTGAATATATATATATCCCTCATTATTACAAAAGGCAAAGGAATGATATCTCTTGACTGTGCATGTTTCACCTTTGTGATTTGTAATACAGTTTGTTTGTAGCAGTGTGAGTAGTTGATTTAGCCACTTCTCGTCCGTCTTGTACTCCTGCAGAACACTAATCATTTTGCCTCACTTCATATCAGGTAGAGGGAACCCAGCAGGACAAGTGTAAACTCAGTTACTTCTCAGGGAGAATGACTTGTTTCCATCTGTGCCACAGAAAAGACCTGCCAGAGGAACCTCATGCTTGGTGATGTGTTCAATGCCACTGTAGAATGATGGGCCAGAGGCTTCTGTTTTATGGGAGATAGTTTGGGCAATAGTGAACAGGAGATGCAGACAGATATGGATTGGCCAATTGGGACATTAGAAGACTGCCCAACTAGCTGGGAAATCGTATAAGTCAACATGTTTTCAGTCACAACATCCCAAAACCACTGCTAGAAGGGGGTCTTTATGTGTAACAATTATAGAGATGCATTTATCTTCTGTTGTGGTGGGGTGGGAGAGAGGTAAGTAGACATGGATTATCCTATGCAGGGACAAAAACACTTTGTGATTTGAAGTTATCTTTGTGAAGCTCAAAGCCCTGGTCACCTGGCTACCCTCTGATTTCGGGCCAAGGTCCCTGCCCGCCCAATTGCACACCCGCACTGCCTCCCGACAATCCTCGCACTTGGGTCAGTATCTGTAACCCTACAGTTCCCCTATGTGCACTTTTGGACACCTGCTGTCTGCCCTTACCCTTGCACCTGCCACCTGCTGGCTGCACTTCTTGTTTTTGTTTTGATCCCATGTACAGCACTGCCCCCTCCCTCTTCTCCTGGGACTTTTCCCCTCCGCCCTCCTCTGCACTTGCGCGATCTTAATGTCACTTGGCCTAGTAAGATTGTTATCTCTGTCCTCCCTCTGTTCCCTCTTCCTTGCCTCATTGTGCCTTGAAACACTCGTGTATAGGCGCATTACAAATCCCATATCATATCATATCATAACATAAAGAGCTGGACCAGAGTCAGTGGCATGTCAGGATAAGCAAAATGTGACTTACACTTCTCCAAAACTTTCGTCCTCTGGGAGGACGCCAACCCTATTGGATTCTCAAAGCACGTTTCTCTTTGAAAATATATATGTTTCCTTATAGCCGTTTGCATCAGTAAACAAGGTTTACAAGTTTAGAGAGTTAATTCTATATGGGACAGAATCCAGCATCTGAGGTCAGTTCAGTGATCAAGCCGTTCCTTTGCCAATACACCGGTTGCCTAAATACCTTTCATGGCAAATGTGCTATATAAATTTATATAAGCGCCATCACTATTAATAGGGCAGTTTTGGCATGTTCCCAACATTGAGCAGAGAGGTGGATGCCAGCACTAAGTTCTCCATCTCTGCATTTGCCTTCACAACACACATTCCATTGCAATCACCTGTCACTTGTAGAAGCTCTCACATTGTGTAGATTACTTACTTTGCACAGTGTAAGTGGCTATCAAAGGACTGATTCTGCTTTGCAAGTGGTTAGTGCTTACACCAGATAGACAGTTCCGTTTAATGATTTAATACCATAAGAGAAACGGTAGGCCGGTAGCAGCCACTGATACATTTTGTTACGTGTTGCACAGATGGGTGAATTGACCACTTTCAACCTTCCCTACCTGGTGACTTGCCCATGCAAATCACAATGGCAATTGCAAATCGCTATGCACAGTCACTTGGGACTGTGTATACATAAAGCCAGCTAATGTGAGTAGCTCTGATCTTGTATGTTCAGCGGCCCTTTCCTCTCTTACTTGTATGATCTAAGTAAATATCTGCTAAGGAACATGAGCGTAATCAAAGCAACATAGGTACACATATTTAAAAGACTATTGTACATGTCTTCAATTAATTGAATCATTCCCGGAATGAGCTTTATCAAAAGAGATCACTATATAGGGTAGTATTTGTCTGAATACTTAACTATTGTTTTTGGTCAATTACTAAAGTATCAGTGTTGGATATACTCCTGATAATGTATGTTATTTTCTTACTTTTGTGTCCTTTGTAGAATTATTTAAAGCAGATCCAATATTTTATTTGTGCGTTAGCAGGTGGACGCATTATCTCTAACTCCCGCACCCTCACTGCCGTCATATTGTAATAGTAGGAGAAGAGCCCTATATGGGACACCATGTGTTATGACTATACAGCATTGAGTGCACGAAAAATGATATGCACTCAGACAACTGTATCAAATGTTTCCTCGCACTGAGAGAGTGGAAGGATGTTGTGTGGTAGGATGTCAGTATGCACCATCGGACATCATGTAGTGCTCAAGTTAAATTTGATGAGGTCAGATTCATGTCATGATGAAGATATACAACAACATACTCAAACAATATGAAAATACATAAAAGTGACAATGTAACTGAAGCAACAAGAGAAACGTGTACAGAATGATAAAGTAATCTTATTCAAAGAATACAAAGTACCTTGCTGATCAGTAAGTGTAAACACGCAGCAATGCAAAGGTAGATGAGACATATAGAAGCTTGCTATAGAGGACAATATAATATGGCAAGGCCGGCTGTGATAGGAAAATGGATACCAGCTCATGTAAAGATTCAATCCAGTTAGCTCAGAAACAGAATCGTGCTGCAGAGTCAGGAGACGTTGGAGAATTAACTTTGTTTGTAAAATAAAAAGATGAGTCTATGTTGGCATGGGATCAAGAATGTCATTTCTAGGAATAGCTGCAAAGCACAAAGGGAGGCACACGAATAAGTCATGGACATGAGACATATTTCTTTTAGATTAAAGAAAAACAAAACATTTGCAAGAGCCAAGTATTGGACAATTAACAATGGATAAGTCTCATACAAGAGTGAGCATGTCTCTAGAGACCAAAAGGAGAAATAACACCCAACATAATTGAATTAAATAACAGTAAATGAAAGGTCGAAATTTACACATTTGGGGTCTCCTCACATGTGATTCAGAAGTCAAATGCCTGTCAATGATGGGGGTGTGGGGGTGAAGGGGGACATGTGTCGGGGCCTGCTGGCAGGAGCCTGTCAATGCTGGGGGGTGAGGGTGCAGGGGGACATGAGTGGGGGCCTGCTGGCAGGTGCCCCTCACTGCTGGGTGTGTTGTGGTGCAGTGGGGGTGCAGGGGGACATGTGTCGGAGCCTGCTGGCAGGTGCCTGTCAATGATGGGGGGTGGAGGGGCTGGGGGACATGTGTCGGGGCCTCCTGGCAGGTGCCTGTCAATGCTGGGGGGGTGGGGGTGCAGGGGGACATGAGTGGGGGCCTGCTGGCAGGTGCCCCTCACTGCTGAGGGGTGGGGGTGCTGGGGGACATGTGTCGGGGCCTGCTGGCAGGTGCCTGTCAATGATGGGGGCGTGGGGGGCTGGGGGACATGTGTCGGGGTCTGCTGGCAGGTGCCTGTCAATGCTGGGGGAGTGGGGGTGCAGGGGGACATGAGTGGGGGCCTGAAATACACGTACCCAGGCCAATCGCATGTGAAACTTCCCACGCACACCCCTGAAATACACGTACCCTGTGGAAATCGCATGTAAAACTTCCTGCGCACCCCCGAAATACACGTACCCTGCTGAAATCGCGTGTGAAACTTCCCGCGCACCCCAGAAATGCACGTACCCCACTCGCACAGGGCCTATCGCGTGTGAAACTTCCCACGCACCCCTGAAATACACATACCCTTCTGAAATCACGTGTGAAACTTCACGCGAACCCCAGTAATACACGTACCCCGCTCGCACAGGACAAATCACGTGTAAATTTCCCGCGAACCCCAGAAATACACATACCCCGCTTGCCGTGCTAGTACAGGGTTAGCGCAGCCCTTTGCGCTGGATTGGGGATTTTGATGGCTTTTCCCTGCGCGAGGGGCGACCTTGGGGGCGTAACTGCCGCTGCTGCAGGGTCGCTGCATCACTGTGCGTAATGGCTGGTTTTGGTAGCTAAAATCCATGAATAGGCTGTGCGCGGAAATGGATTTTTGCACACGCAGCTGGCGCAGAGATTCGCACGCTCACACTGTGCGCCAGCCGCGTGCGCCACTTGTGCGCTAAATTCTATGAATTACCCCCCATATGTATTGTTAATATCAGTGTGCATTGGCCCATATTACCAAATTACTGTCAATACAAGTAAATATCCAAGGCCAAATGATAATGATATGTAATGTTTCAGCACTTATGGTTAAGGGCTTTAGTTTATATAGAACAAATATGCATACAATATCACCAAACCTGTGTTGGTACTCATTTATCAGCCTCATAAGTATTAAAGGCTGAGTTGGCCTCTCCCGGATTCGAACCTGCAACCCATTGGGATAACTTACAGGCTAGAGCTATCTTACCACTATAGTAAAATGAGCAATTACATGTCTACATTTTCTCAAAGTCAGAAAGCAAATTACACTCTGTAGTGGATACCAATAAACTGGTAACTGAGCTTTAACAGCAGGTCAGTTCATCTGCATATCTGGGCAAAGTTGCCCACGTATCAAGCCTGCGTGGATCAACTTTACAGGCTTCAGAGGTTGGCAAAATGAATACCATTTGGAGGGTTCATAACTGTGTATTAAAGAATGTCATAGTAGTGCATGGAAAGTAGTACACCCACCCGACATCCCATACTCTGGGCACGCGTTACAGCATACATGCAAAACAACACCCTGAACAGCATGCTGGTAAAGAAAGACACATTACAACAAAGCATTCATTGTGGCACAATGAAATCAAGTGCCACTTTATGTGCTATGGTCAAACATTTCTACACTGTACACAAGCTTTTAGGCACAAGGAATTTGCCAAATGACCAAGGACACCGAGATGGAATGTCTTGTGATGATCGTAACAGCGATAACGGCAGAAAAAAAACATGCTAAAAATGCAACTTGTGAAAATCAATATACATAGTCAGACATGGATGCTTATTCTATTCTAAGTGCTTTTTGGACGTTTTTGTCTGCAATGTGAATTTGAGGTGTTTAAGAACAGACTAAATCAGTAACTCACCCCCTGAAGTGTGCCTGAAATAAACCTTTAATGAGTCTAGCAATTATTGTATAGAATTCCAGACAGACAAATGTTTTGTTATTCCTATTCTTTCTTATTAGGGTGCTCAGTGTGATCCTTGGGGAACCCTGTTTTTCTTTTTTTTTTTTTCTTTAAAGAGGCCTGACCAAGAAAGCCAGCTACTCCAGAAACAAAGAACCACATCTTGCTGGCCAACGCACAGGAGCTTCAATTAAAAAAAAAAAAAATACGTTTTTTTTTAAATTGATTTTTGGTTTTTTTAGGTGTAGCATGGGAAATATCAGCTGTCACAATTGCCACCCATGGCGACCCCCAAACTCGTTTTAAGTCTTCATCTTTATGCCTGGTTTCCCAAACAAGTGAGCACAGCCTGCATTTTATGCTTTGCAGGTGGCGTTTACTTATGGATTCCTATGGCGCTTTGCCTACCTATTGGGGGGTGCAAATGTAAAGTGGATTCCATAAGAATTGATAGATGTTTCTCCTGCATGACATCTCATAGACGACTGGATCCTGGTGCTCAAAGATAGGGGAGGTCGGGAGAAAAGCAAAGAAGAAATGTAAACTCCACTTTGCATCCTTCCAACGCCTTGAAAGAACACCACAATGATCTGGAAAACACAATGAAAACATCAAAGCATTACGCCTTGCTCGAATGCTTTCATTTTGCACTACACTCAGTGCAAAATGACTCCCATAATAAAATAGCCAACAAAAACAATTTAAGTGTGTTTCAGTATTGTTTTTGACAACTCCTTAACAGTCAATACAATACTTCGAGAACACAGGAAAAAGGAACTTGGTTTCTAAAAAGGACACATTAGCATTTTGACTGTAGCTCAACTCAGCTGAGCGCTTGTAAATACAAGTTGCATGCAGGGACCACAAATAATAGCCCTTCCGTGTTTGTGGGTCCCTCACTTGCAATTTTCAACACTCACAAAGCTAAGTGAAGATTAATCAAGGAGAAATTGTCTTTACTCTTCCCTTTGTGTAAAATATAAGGCTACCTGAAAATGATGCCGTGCAGGCATTTTATAATGCTTTTCAATGGAATCTGCCGGCCATTATCAGGTGTAAATGCAAGGTGTATTCCATTGGAATCCATTGTTCTTACGCTTGCATGAAAAAAACATACATAAAACTGCGTGCTCTTCCAAGAGGGTGGAGAAAGGTAAAGCAGAGATGCAAACCATGCTTTACTGCCCTCCTACAACTTGAAACAGCAAGAACATCTGGAAGATAGTCAAATGGAGGAGTACACACAATACGCCTTGCTTTTACACCTCCAAATTTTGTCAACAGTGACCCCCAGTGAGGAAAGGGCTGTCTTCAGACATCTGTATTCATTTTGCAGGATACAGCTTCAAATCCTGGCAAAGCACACACAGGCCTTTGAACAATCTGTTAATAATAGCAAGTAGTAACTGTTTTTACAGCAATTTAAAGCCAAACGCAACTCACGTGAAAGACACATGATCATGTTTTTGTCTGAACCTATTCCTAAAAGTAGAAGTACATTTTTCCCTCGCAACATTGTATTTGATTGGTAGCCAGGAATAGATAGGCCCTCTTCCGCGTTCCAGGTTGGAATGCTGCTGGTATATTGCCGCCTGACATCTGTCGCGCTTGACTCTTTCGTGACTCGCGCTTTTCGCTTCTCCGCAGATGTGAATGGAGGGAGCTTGCTGTGAGTGGTTCTCGTTTCCCTTGTTTAAGCGCAGAGGTGGTCCACGTGATTGAATGGCAGCTCGCAGTCCCCTAGGGTGGAACTGTGTTAAAGGCACAATTGAACTGTTCTGGAAATGTGTCTAGCGATGTACTTACGAGGAGAGCGTGCACCGTGGGCCTTCAACACTCCAGGGGCTTCAGTGTACAGCCCTTCAAAGGTTAGAGTTCCTGCCTGCACTCTGGGAGACTTCAAGGCATGCTTAGAAGTGCCAGGCTGCCACTGTCTGGAGTAATTACATGTGTTGGAGATGCAGGGGCTGGAACTGACATCTCCTACAGAGCGGCGGAACTTGCAAAGTGTGTGGACACATTTCAAATACAGTAAGAGTCCTCCTGTCCATCTCCACACATATAAGCACGTGTCATGGCTGAAGAATATTACAAGAGACTGCACAAAGTTACATTTTGAAAGTATTTTCCCGAGGCAGAGGCGTTGCTAGGGGGAGGCTAAGGGGGCTATAGCCTCAGGTCTTTTGATTGTAGCCCCGGATAGAAGCTCAGGGGTTACAACCAAAAAGGCTAGCTAGCCCCCAGTCCCGACAGTCCCGACATTAGCGTAGCCCCTGGATCTTTTCCAGACCTGGCAACACCCCTATCCTGAAGTATTTTGATACAGAGGCTTCATCTGAGTTGTCTGATTATGCCGCCGAGCCCTATGCATTATGCAGAGGGACCATGAAATCCCTCTCCTGAACTTTCAATCCAAACCTTTAATCTGTCATCAAGAGTTGGGGTGTTCTGGACGTCATCCATAAACACTCTGTGTATGTGTCCATAACTGTTGGAATTACTGAGTTCATATGTTTTTTGCATTAACGATACCCGATACTGCCTGTCTCTAAATGCTCTTGATAGCTTCCGGATTCCTTGTGATAATCTGACGTATTGCTACTATACAGGTAATCGATTCTTAGCAACTGCAAATAAGGATAGCGACATTGTGTACACATTACATATCATACCTCAACAACATACTGCAGTCCGTTAATTATTTGAAAGGTTTATTGCAAAAATGGCCTCTGATTTCTACACTGTGCTATCAAGAAATTGAATTGTTTCTTTGCTAATCAATGAGGGGGATATACATAGTGTTAAGCCATGTGATGCAAGTCCCAAAGCTTTTTTGAACCTCCACACATAAAGGTAATGTCATGAATGAACCTGGATAGGTTGACCCGATTTTCAAAACAAAAAACAGGGACAGCCAAAAACATAAAAGAGGGACTACCCCATCGCAGCCCACCAATTACCGCCCCTCCCCCAACACGCCCCCACAACCACCCCCAACCATATTTCCAGCATTTCTCCTTTCTATAAACTGTATATAATCTCATTTGTGCAGTTTTGTCTGTGAATCGTGGCATGTTCATTCAAAATGAGCGTTTGCTATCATTGATATCACATGGCTTGCTGTACAATTATTTCAAAGCCAGTCTCTGTGGCACAGTCAGTAAGTGTTCTGACTTGTACCTGAGAGGTTGGGGGTTCGAGCCAAAACTCCAACTTCAAAATTCTGAAAGTGTTGTGAAAAATAATTACGGTTTTAATTACCGTAGCCCCCCAAACATGCAAACCCCGGACGGGGTTTCAAAAATGAAAAAACCCCTGGGATAGAGGGTGATTTCTCCAGACTGTCCCGGGAAAACACAGACGTCTGGTCACCCTAAACCTGGAGCATTTTTGTTTTGATGATGCATTTGCCAATTTTGCAAAAATCTGATCTGGTCCAAATATTGCAGAACGATATTTGCTAAATGTGGGGTCTTCGATTGCCCATTGATGCACTTGCTAATATGCAACAAAACGTGTTCTTATTTATGAAAACAAATAGTCAATAATGAAAAACCCACAAGTGTTAAACAAGAATTCAAATCCACATCATCCAAAAGATATAAACTTTGGACTTCAAGAGATTCCAGACCACAACTACAGATGCCATCAAGTAAATATTATACTAGTGAGATACTGATTTTCATTTTAAGTTCACACCAAGTAGAATACAAGAGTTGGTCTACTAACTTGCTTGCATTTCAGATTCAGATATTTCAGCTCTTTTGCTTAGGAGCACTTTCTTTCAAGAGTTTTTTTTACCATAACATATAGATATTAATTCTTTGTTATTTTTTTTCATTTGTCCTTTCAGTCAGAAAAATAATTGAATTTCATTTTGTTTCGTTGTACTTATCTGTGTCCTTTGTATCCGCTGGCCAGCTAAGGAAGAGCCTGCATGCTCGAAATGTTATGGGAGCTATGTGCTTGGTCATGAAAATCAGCTCCTGCAAAATGAAATGACTAACTGATTGGATACAGAAATACTGATGCTATTTCATGAATGCTAGTTGCCCTTAAGGATTATGAGATTGTTTGAAAATGAACAAGCTTCTGGAGGTAATTGTCACCGAATAATGTGCAAATCACGTGGTTATGGGAAATGGTGTGTGTGTGTGTGTGTACTTGAATACGTCTAATTATTCACTTTTCACCCGCCAGTCACTGCAGTCTTGAGGAAATAGAGCAGAACACCACGTTGACACTTGAGTGCACTTGCAGTTGATTCATTGAAACAGATTTGTTCATCAAGGTCACCAAACAACCCTCTCAGTTGCCATAGCACAGACACATATTTTATAGAGCAAGCACATGTCCGGCATTCTTTCTACAATTCGATTTACAGTGTGGAGTGATGTCTTTTCATTTTCAAAAACTATACATTATTTAGATTATCTGCAAATGCAGAGACTGACATATCCACGCACTATGCATAGTTCTGTACAAGTGTCAGGATCAACAGTAGGCGTTGTTGCTGCACCACCAATGATGCATGCGCGGCATAGAGCATGGGGTCAGATACTGACATTGGCAGCAGAGTTTCCTGCCTATAATGGCTAACGTCCTGCAATGGTAAAGCACATTGTCATTACCCCAGCCTCAAACAATTCTATAGAAATCTTGGAGTGTGGTCAGATCAACTACCAGACTGAACATCTGACTTAAAAGCAATGACAGAACGGGCTGCAGAGAGTTGTTCTGTTCTAGATGACACCTATTGTTGGACAGATTCTACTGCATGTACTATGTACCAATGGGTTAATGCGAAAATGGCATGGGGCAATCGTTTGGGGAAATATGAAGTTGGCATGAAGACATGTTTTATTATGGATTGAAATGATGGAAAGAGACTGCGCAATATGGAGTGTATCATCGTAATAGGGCAGAGGCCTTCAAACTGTGGGGTTAACTCCCCCAGGGGGGCACAGCCAAATCACAGGGGGGATTGGACGAAATGGGCAGGGGCGGCTCACGTGGTTGGACTGGACCATCAAACTGTCTCAGGCACCAATGAAATAGTGGCCCGCAGTTCCAAATGGATATTCATTCCTTTAGTCACAGACTGTTTGAGTAATAGTACCCAAGAGGGTGTTTTGTGTTAAAGTATAAGCACATTATGATATTTAAAAAATATTTATTCAGTGACAATGGTCAAAACTACAAGCTTTATAGTGAAGTAACTCATCAAACTGCCCCATACTGGTCAACAAAGTGGCCCGTTTTGACTGGCCTACACTAGCATTTACCATTTTTGTTAGGGGCATCACCATATTGCCCTATAGGCCAGTCTGAGTCTGGTGGCTCATCCATAATGGGTGAGGGGCATCCACCCAGTGCCCTCCTCACCCAGGAACCAGCCTAGTGAAACACTGAGCACTCCCTCAGCTGCTTTTTTTTCCAACTGAGGGAGTGCTGCTGGGCTGGCTGAACTGTCAAAGGGAAACACTGTTTCCCTTTGAGAGTTCAGTTCCCCAGCCCACATGCTCACTGAGCCATGCAACACTGGGGGTGTTTTGCTTCTCCAGCCTTGCATAGCTCATTGGAAATGCTAGCTGGGGCACTGCATATCTGTATGTGCGAGGGGGAGCTTCTGCGCCTCCTCGCACATATGGAAAGAGCAACCTGAAGCGGGGCATTTCAGCACTCACGCGCAGGCCCCTGCAGAAGGTACATTTATGTTCATTTATTTTTTATTTAAATATGTGTATGGATGCTTGTATACTTGTGTTATGAGTGAGTCTATGGTAATGGATGCTTGTATGAATGATGGAGGGATTGCTGTGTGAATGTGTGTGTGTGTGTGTGTGTTTGTTTTGGTCCACTGAGCTGATTTTGGCGAGTGAGGGGTAGAGGGGGCAAGGAGGGATGTACATCAAAGGCATTTTAAAAATGGTTTTGTTGCACAATCCGCCAACCTACATTCCAACATCAGCTCTCCTTCTGAGGCGCTGTGGAGCCCAGGGGACAGGGATTGTATTTTTTTATTTATTGGATATCTATTATAGATGTCTAGTGAAAAATACCATGCTTTCCCCCTTGGTCCCACAGCGCCAATTGCAAACTGTTTGCCTTTGTACTCATTTTATTTTTAAAGTATGCTCTAAAATGCAACATTTTAACCCATTATTTAAAAATAGTTCATGGGTCGGAAAAACCCCCACAAACCCCCATTGATTGGTTTGGGCTCCCTCGTTGCGCTCAGTCGCTATGGCATTTTTGTGGGAAATATTTATGACCCCCCCACTTAAACAATTCACTAGCTCCCACTGGCCCTCAGACTGTGTTGGGAACAGGGTTGGGAAGCCCAGGGACAGTGGTGGGAGCAGGATGGATAGGTGCAGTGGGATAGTGGTGGGAGCAGGGTGGGGAGAGCCCAGGGTCTGTGATGGGATCGGCAGAGCCCAGGGACTGGGTAGGAGGGAGATGAGGGAGCCCAGGGACTGTACTGGGAGTAGGTTGTAGTGACCGCACACAATAGTTCATAACTATTTGTACATACTGTCCATTTTGCACTTGGGAGGGGGGGGGGCTGCCCAAATCTTGCTCAGGGGGGACCCGGGGCAAAACGTTTGAAGACCACTGTCATAGGGTGTGATGGAGATTCTTGAGAAGGCAGTTGGAAGAGTTGTTTGGACTGAGCTGGATAACTGCAAGCAACACTGGCATCGTGTTGCTTAAATTACCATGTCATGTGCTTAAGGAAATGTGAAATTGTCATGTTAATTTTCTGTGAATAACTATAAACAATCATAACAGTGGTTTAATAAGGGCAAGTCTGTTATGACACTGCGGACGTTGCCATGAAAATATTCTGGGGCAAATGTGCAAGTGACATGATCTGATAGATATCCAGTAAAAACAATGCCAGCCCTGTCCCCTGGGCTCCACAGCACCTCAGAAGAAGAACTGATTTTGGCAGGTGGGTTGGGGGATTGTGCAACAAAGCCATTTTTACAAATGCCTTTGTTGTGCATCCCTCAAGGCTACTTCAGTGTTCAGTGTTGCCCATATCGAGTGAGGAGAAACTGTCACAGATATTGTTTGGGCAACACTGAAGTAGACAAAAGGAAAATGTGCTCTTCTGGGTAAAAATGGATACGCTTTTTATGAAGCTATCCTCATGAAAGCCCACTCTCTCCAATTCAAGGTAATTCACTGCTAGGTACATGCAACCATCATATATATGAACGTATTGCCGTATGGATCTGTGCGATTTATTTGCTGCAACATTTCCCACGACAGAAGTGTCCGCATATAAAAGTTCCATTTTTATTTTCGGGTCAGCTGCAGGGGTGTCCCCCGTGGTGTTGCAGTAGACAACCCCGCAACCCCTGTGCCCCTGCATCCTTTTTGTTTTTTTTTACCAACCCCACAAAAACATACATGCCACCAAAGGTTCGAACCTTTAGTAGTTAGAACTTTTGGTGGTATGCTTTTTAGGTCTTTTGGTGGGGTCGGTAATTTTAACTCAATAATTTTGTCATATACCTTGCCATACATGCTTAACGTTTTCTTACCACAATACAGTATAATAGATTTTCCACCCTCAAAGTATGTGCTGCCATTTTGCTGAAAGCTAAGAAGACCACAACCATCGGCATAAATTAAATATGGGATGGTCTGTCTATCAGTGTGATGTTCTCCTATCTAGTTTTCACAGAGAGACACATTCATTTACAGACATGATTGGTAGGAATCACCTACTAATCAACTTCGAAATGTTCTCTATGTCATGAAACTTGACAACTAGATAATACCCCACTCTAGTTTTCAAAAAAGAAGACATATTCAGATACAGCCATTGAATGCAATCCCATGCATCAGACCCAGGTTGGGATGTTGTCCTGCGTTGCAGTCACTGCTACCTAGTTGTCACAAAATGTCACACTCATTTGCAGGCACTGAACACTACGTCCCAGCCTCCAGTTCCTCTCCTGAATGGTCATTTACAAGAGAGAGAGAGAGAGAGAGAGAGAGAGAGAGAGAGAGAGAGAGAGAGAGAGAGAGAGAGAGAGAGAGAGAGAGAGAGAGAGAGAGAGAGAGAGAGAGAGAGAGAGAGAGAGAGAGAGAGAGAGAGAGAGAGAGAGAGAGAGAGAGAGAGAGAGAGAGAGAGAGAGAGAGAGAGAGAGAGAGAGAGAGAGAGAGAGAGAGAGAGAGAGAGAGAATATATATATATATATATATATATATATATATGTATATACTGGGACTCCTTCATTGCATGTAGTCTTAGAAAATTACACAACCAGTTAGAAATATGCAAAGATACACTCCTGCCTGTCTCCAGCTGTGAGGAATTGTCATCTGACAAGAATGTAGACGCGCAGGCTTTTCAAAATGTGTATTAATTAATAAAATGTGTGCAATTAACTCTCAGAAAGGGGAATCTGCTATTCAGGTTAATGTTTCTCAAGCTCCATGCCAAACGTATACTGTACACTCGTGACCTGCTGCATCAGTGCACTGATCAGCAGCGCATGCTCTTCAGTGGCACAGAGCAGGTTCAGGGGTAACAGGTTCCCTCTTGACAGCTGCAGTGACAGCCAGGTCTCTGCAGCACAGAGGCTGCATTTCAGACATGCACCCCAGTTCCTATTCGGTTGGCACTTTAAACTGTAAATACAAGCCATACCTACATTTAAGAAATTAAAGAGCTAAAACATGGTTTTAGACACTCCTGCATCGAAGTAATTCCATAGAACAGTTTGTTTTTTCTTTTTAGTAACCTTTTTATAGAGCAGTATATTTCAACAGCGTTTTAACACAATAAAAGTAAAGAACATAAAAAATACATGTAATTACAACATCAACAGTAGAAAAATTAAGTGGAGAAAAGAACGCAGCTTGATAAAAAGGCAAGGAATATTCCTAATCGCGTACTTGTTTCTTAAAAAACAATCCATTCAACAGAAACTCCCTCCTGACAAAACATTACTGAATACTTTCAAAAATACATAGAACTTGTTTGCAGAAGATGGTGAAGAATATAAAGCAAGGTTAATTTGTTGCCCCCATGAAAACATCCCAAATGGCCTCAGCAATAATTGCACGACTCAACCCAGCCACAGAAAGGGCCACACCCCTAAGAACCACTATGCTTCACAGGGTATTAGCAGATGCTGGGCAGACTCGAGAGCGCCACAACCACATAATCGACACAAACAATCTGGCCTGGAAATATTGGACCAAGCACCCGTGATTTACGATATCTTTACATAGTTCATCTTGAGTTTTAGGTAATCCCAAATCAATGCGTTACCCACAAATAGCACTACTTTGCATATAATAAGCATTTTGTCAAGGCAGCACTGAAAACGATTGAATTCAAGGTGCCAGGCTCCGCATTAGCAAGTCACCACTAAGTATTCAAGGAGGAGAACCAGAGTCTCGCCGTACAAGAGAAGATGCCAAACTCAAGAAAGATTTGGACCGGAGTATGAGTGAGGAGGGGATGCAGCCGCTTAAGAAGGAAAGCTTCCAATTTCGTCACTCTCTCTCTGTTACCAGACTGCCAAAGCACCGCTCCATACATTAGAATAGGACTAAGGTTAGCATGTATAATTCCACGAGGATCCCAAGGGATTAGCCTCCTCCAATGGAGGCCATTTTCCCCAAACACAAAATAGCTTGTGAGTACCTAAGTCTAACGTGGTTAAGATGACAATTGCCACTTAGGCCCCCATCAAAATGGATGCTGAGGAATTTATACTTGTTAACAACATTAAGTCTGTTCCCCTCCAGGTGCCAAGGAACAGTGATAGTTTATGGCCGGGTGGATGAAATACCATATTCTTAGTTTTCCCAATATTAATCACAAATTCGAAGGAGTCAGAGTATCTCTTCAACCACTCCAAGGAGGCCTGTAGTACGAATGGGCTGATGTCCAGCAGAATGATATCATCTGCTTACCCCATCCATCGCCATTGTAGGGGAAAGTCATCAAACTTAGAGGGATTGATAAAGGGTTGGATAAAGCATCACTCGTATCTGCAAAATATACATTGAACAGAAGGGGAGACAAAGTACAACCCTGTTTCAGACCACAAGACATGAGAATACAAGAGGTGGTACTGCCCGATTGGCCCAGTATGACTTTCACCCTGGTGCCAGATTTGAGGGAGATGATCATGACTAAGAGCCTTGCAGGGATGTTCCAAGCAGAGAGTTTGCACCAAAGCTTATTGTGATTGAAAAAGTCAAACACAGCACTATAATCAATAAATATGGTGTAAACAGTGCACCAGCAAATACACCAAGCCTGCTGGATGACAGTCTATAGAGCAAGATGGATGTCAGTGATTTAACACAAAATATTTTACCTAATGGAGAAGTGATCGAATTTATTTCACCGAAAAACAAAATGAACTATTTACTTTTTCTTCTTGTTTTAAATATAATGCGGGGGAGACTCACACTGCAAATGCCTTTGGGTCCAGGAACACGCAAGGACTTACTGTTAATGATGACCTTTGGGTGTGTGAGTGTACTGCCATCTGCCCAGTGAAAAGCAACAGGCATGAAAGGTATTCCCTCCTCCCAAGGTGTTTTCTAAGTGCTCACCCCAAGCCATTGCCGGTGCTCCAAGAAGGTCACGCACCGAGTGAGGACCATCAACCACCTTCCAAAATTCACGAGAGTCACTGGTAAGAACTGAGTTGACCAATTTCTGCCAACGTGCGCACTCAGTATTGTACTGATGGTGCTTTCACCATTTCCGAAAAAATACTTTTGTTTTTATTCACTCTGAGTCCACGTACGGGTCGTGCAAACTGCATTTCCACAATAAGCCACAGTTCGCTGCGCAATGCCTTCCTCTTGTCTACCAAGTATCCATCATGGGGTGTCGAGGGGGAAACAGCAACATTGTAGGCCTCTTAAACCTAGGGTTTCTCCTACTAAAGATAGATGACAGAGAGGCAATGATCACCTCCCCAAAGTCATTTATCACGACACAAGAATGAGCACTGGGTTAATCCAAACCACTAATCCCCCAGCGTTTGACGAAGGAGGACAAGGTAATGCACAGAAATGTGGATACCTCATCTAATTTGCACTCATTCCAAGAAATAAAATTATGGGTGGAGTTAACCCTAAGATCCCCAGTGGCCTCACAAGTAGTGGGATGCTTGACACAGTTAATAGTCAACACAAGGGGCAGGTGATCACTCTCTAATCGAGGAGAAATGCTCATATCCAAGACTAAGCAGTGGTCATTTACCTTGGAGCCATAATCCAAGATGCTACTGGATTTAGGGATAAAATAGGTGCATTTGAGGGGTCAATCCGAAGGAAAATCACTGTTAATCATGGAGAAACTAAAGGAGTATAATAGTGTCACCCACTCAAAGCCCCACTTACAAAAGTGAGACAGCAAGTTCTCCTCCACACTGGTATACAATGGTCTCCCCATGCATTAGCCAAGTTCAAAGAACCAGCAATCTGAGAGTTAAAGTCCCCACAAATGAGACAAGAAGGGCAAGGCAAGTTACCAATTAATGTCTCAATCTCGAGCAGGATAGAGGCATGGGACAACCTGTATGGAGAATCATAAAAATTGATAATGGCAAACTGTCAATTACTCCTTTCAAAAGGGACAGCAATCTCTGCTATTAAGATGTTCGGAGAACATGTCAGTATTTCCACCAGCCTCAAAGAATTCTTGGCTCCCAGGAGCAAGCCTCCCCTTGGACACCCAAGGGGGCCCTGGATGGCGGATTTATGTATAAAATGCCACCCATCTACAACTATCAATTCAAGCAGCCATGTCTCCTGCTATGCAACCAATGAGTATTGATCAAGTACATCCATAGGGTCTCCTTCCTCAAAGAGATGTGAATGACCGTCAGTATTCCAGCGAATGAACTGGATCCAAAGTTAAAGGCTTGCAGTCCCCCTTTGTGCGGCCAACATAGCCCGTCATGCCCAATAGCTCTATTCCCCCGATGAACCTCACCAGGCCCTGTTCCAAAAGGCAAACTAGGGGCTGAGGGGAGAAAATTACTGGGGTGGGTGTAGTGGAAGGATCCCCACTCAGCTCCACTGGCTGGTATCTTCTACCATTTAGGGACTCAATTACATATCCCAACCGATTTAAGGGGTCTGAGTGCTCTAAGATATAACATAAGGTTTCCCTAGAGTGGAAATAAACTACAGGGGTAGTTTTAGTTGAGTCCTCACAAAGGCCAACTGGTTTAATGTCTTCACTACAGGTGAATCGGAGAGGGATGCCATAATGGAGTAGGTCAAGTAGACGGGCACGATTTAAGAACTGGCCTTCAACCTCACTAAAAAGGCACTGGATCAGAAGCATTTTAGTGTCATACTTACTAGGCCCAAGTGAGGAATAGGGAACGGAATGACACCGTCAAACCCATCCACTGTCTGAGTCTGAGCAGAGGAGTTGGTAATAGCCCTGTCAACCACATTTGAGGCGGTAACCACCGGGGGTTTAGTAGTGCTGATTGTCATACCCACCAAGGAGCTCACAGGCAAAGGTGTGAGCAGTGGGTCAAGAGGGCCATCACTAGGCAAAGAGATAGCATCAGATGTTACGTCGTCGTGCACAGAGGTGTCAGATTCGATCAGCATAATACCCTTAATGGAATCCCCAGTTAGCACACAATTGCAAGAAAGTGGAACGCCTCCGGAAACTACCGGAGGAGGATCGGGGCCCATGGGCAGATGGAAAATAATAAAAAGAGCTATAAAGGTTTCCTCCAAAGAGAATGTACGCCCACTACATTTTGCTGTCACCATAGCCTTTCTTTTTCTTTGTTAATTAACAGTTCATACATCAATGCTTGGCTGACTACTTTCCAGGGCTGCCGTTTTTGGTGATTCTCCAAGGCCAAATGGGGATGAGTGGAATGAGTGGATTCTAGATTCCTAGATTCATGCAGCAAGGGGAGTGAAGGGACAATCAAGGGAGAGCAGTTAAGCACAACAACAGGTAGAACTGAGATAGAGGACCGGGCCTCGGTCCAGTAGGATTCATGGTGGCTCAAAACCCTGATGAGCCCCTCTGTCATGTCCACTGACTTCGTAAATTGCAACTCCTGTGCGCCCAATTTGAATGCTATCTCATTACACTTGATTGGCAAGTCAGCTAATAGTGATTCCAAGACATTGAACATGACAGCAGATGAGCTACCCACATTAGCTAAATCAATAGAAGCATTAGAGCAGACTGATATGGCGAAGAGAAACCATTTTGCCTGTGAACAGTATCAGGATGTAAGTCACACAGAGGAGAAAAAGTCGTCTCACGCAATGCTAACGGTATCTCCAGAAAGGGGTCAGTGCCAAAGATATCTGGGTCAGGAGTAACTGCAGGGTTACAGGGTGCCAACGATGACTCCAAAAATGGTGAAAGTCGATTAGACGCCAAACATGAACTAACTTCAGTTAATAAAACATTAGAGGCACTTTGCCAAGAATGTGCCATGCACACAGTTTCTCCCGCATTCTTAATGATAGGAAGATTGGACCAAGTTGCGTGGGGGACATCACAGGGCACTGCACTTGTGAAGGTATGTCTTCTCCAGAGCCCAAACACTGAAGTGGCGTGGAGAGTTCATGGACCAATTCCTCCGTCAGAGCTCGGGCAGAGCAGGAAATGTTAACACATTCCTGTTTGCTCACCAAATAAGAAGAGGTTATTTTTGGATCTGATAGTGAGATTTTGGGCAACTTTAAAGTACTTTGAGGGTGCCATGTTTGGTGCAGCAAGTTTTTTTGGCAGGTTTATCAGATAGAATAGCAATAGTCCCCACCGATGAGCTTACTTCAGTGACCTCATCCATGGAAGCTATCGGGAGCACCCGATCCACCATGGTACCCAGTAAAGGGGAGACCCAGTGTTCAAGTGGGTGGAAAAAAGAAAACGCTAGGGCTTGCTGCTTCAGCGTTAGCAATTGCAGAGGGAAGAAACCTTGTAGGTTTAAGATAAGGCAGTGGTCACTGTCCGGGCAGACTGAAGGGGACACAATGTAAGCCACAAATAATGCAGCCAATTGGAGTGCCGAGCTCCAACCCCCAAACCACCAAACTGCCAAACTGTGTCCTCACTTCACCTCACTTCAAACAGGTGCGCGCAATCGGGAAGCCGTGAGGTTTTGTAGAACAAAGGAATGTCCAGCTGAGCTCCCAGGCAGTCAGAGGCAATCAAGGAAAGAACAACTGAGCCATTCCAACAAGTGCAGTAAAGAAATATGAGGTAGGGAATTGGCAGAGTCCTTTGCCAAACTGTGTCCTTACTTCCACCTGACTCCACACTCACTCGTGTATTTGCACAGGTCGTGAGGTTTTGTAGAACAAATGACTTTCCAGCCAAGCATCGAGTTCCTAGGCAGTCAGAGGCAATCGAGTGCAGAGCAACTGAGCCATTCCAACAAGCGCAGTATTGAAAATGAGGTAGGGAATTGGCAGAGTCCTGTGCCAAACTGTGTCCTCACTTCCACCTCAATTCACACTCACGTGTGCATTTGTGCAGGCCATGAGTTATTTCTATAACAAAGGATTGTCCAACCAAGCACTGAGCTCCCAGGCAGTCAGAGACAGTTTAGAGCAGAGCAACAAAGCTGTTCCAACAAGTGTAGTAAAGAAAATGAGGTAGGGAATTGGCAGTGTCCAGTGTCAAACTGTGTCCTCACTTCCATCTCACTTCACACTCACACCAGGTTATTTGAACCATGTTCATGCTCAGTAGAGGGGCTCCCACACTCTTGGTTGATTTGCATTTAAGTATCTTTTCAGAACTATCCGAGAAACATCAAATTGATATCACACCTATGTCAGCCATATGAGCCCAGCTCAGCTGTGGAAGGTTATGTGCATTCCCCCTAGTCAGACTGTCTCTGCTGCTCGCAGCAAGATTTTAGTACTAGAGGTTGTCTCTCTTCGATTCTTTGGGAGGGCAGGTAAAACCCTCTCCAAAGAGACATCCACTCCACAGGAAGTTGTCCTGGAAGCAGGAATGAAACGGGACACCTTTCAGAAAAAGGACTAGCCTTACACCACGATGCTGCATACCAAAAGGGCCTTTGATGCTTTGGATAAGGGAAGGGGGCAGGGTTAGTTTAGAAAGGGAGCACAGACCAGCTGGACGAAAGTTCCACCATCTTGTTTTCTTTATTTATCTCTCTTCCTTCGTACCCCTGCCAAACAAAGCATGTTTGATGTGATGTCAGAAGGCAAAGTCCACTTGTTCCAAGAAATGGGTTTGGACCATTAAAGCAGGCTTGCTTTTGTTCAATCACCTGGAGACTTTTACTATTAAAATAAGGAGTCACCCAGTCCATCTTTGTAATGTAATGTAATGTATACTTCTATGGCTCCGAATGCCTGCGGTAATCAGGGTGCTGTAACACAGAAACACACACATTTCTAATTGGACCTCCCTAAGTCCGCTAGAGGTGCTGTCATTTAGAAAGAAAACTACTTGAAAAGATAGGTTTTCAGAAGTTTTCGTAATTGAAGATGATTTTCTTGAGTTCTCAATGCCACCGGGAGGTAGTTCCACATCTGAGCTGCCTTCACTACAAATGATCTGCCCATGGTTAATTTAAGTTTATATTTATGTTCGACTAGTACATTTTTACCTGCTGAGCGCAACTGTCTCTTCGGTGAATAGAGTACAATGTTTTTCTTCAGGTAGTTTGGAGCTTTACCGAAGAGGCATTTAAGCACTAGGGTAAGGCATTTGAACTTTATCCTGTCTTCGGCTCTAAGCAAGTGGAGGGATTTTCTCGCTGTATTAATGTGATCTCTTCTAGTCAGGTGTTTTACAATCTTTACGGCATCATTCTGAATGATTTGGCAAGTGTGTAGGTCTTTAGCACTTCCACATATCAAAAGGGCATTGCCGTAATCTAACCTGGATAATACAACATAATGAATCATCACTGCACTTAACCCCTCATTTTGATACTTTTGGGAGAGCAGTCCTTTCCAAAGTCCTCTAGTTGTGCATTCAAGACAAACAGTACAAGGCAGAGGCAACCTCTTCCCTTAAAAGTCAACCGGGCTGATTGGGGGTGACCTTTTGCTGGAGCAAGTCCTGCCTCTCTGCCAGCCACACTGGTACCCAAGAACTCACCATGCTGAGGGACCCCTGCAGGTATAGCAAGCTACAGGAATCAGGGGGAGAAAACACAATTAAAACCACAATGTTCAAAAAGGATATATTATTGAGTTGCAAAATTGGTTAATGCAAACTTCGCATTCTGTAGGGCCCAAACAAAATGTGGCAGTCAGAGTAGTCCAGTGGCAAGCAGATGTCGAGACAGGTGCGGAGGAAGGCTGTGGTTTGAAGCGATCCCCCAGTGATGTAAATTGTGTGTGCCACCAGGTTCAGAACAATGGTAGACGTTCTTCAGTGGACAGGATGAGGACAGGATGTTCAGGCCAGTCAGCCTGATATGGGGCTGAAAGGATGCAGTATGGAGAGAACCCGAGTGTCGGTTCAATCCTTGGCTGGATTGGCAATGAAGAGGCTGGTTGTTTGAGCGCCAGTTCAAGTGATGCAAGTGCAGTGATGCTTCTTTGTTTGGGCCAAGTAAATGGCATGCTTCAGCTGTTGTGGTTTAATGGTGAGAGTAAAGGTTTCCTGTATGCCTTGGCTCTCAGGAGCTGTGAGTCCCACTCATGGCCTCAGAAGCAAGGGTAGTCCTTTTTTTGGGCTCCCAGACACATTGGAGTATGGCACACATCTGCATGGGTCCTTGAGCACAGTGAGGTCCTTGATACCAGTGTTGCCGGCAGAGAGGCAGGTCTTGCTCCAGCAGCATTTCACCCCCAAGGTTCCCTGAGGATGGTTAGGGTGCAGAGCGTGTCTCTGCCTTGAACTGCCTGTCTCCACCTCACAAATGGAGGACTTTGGAAAGGACTGATCTACTGGTAGGGTCTAAATGAAATCTTCTTCAAGGGTTGATGTCCAGTGGTGGTACAAAGAAGGAGTGGGAGACATCTTATTTTAAAGGTTAAAACATACAGGTGATTGGCACAAGCAAGCCTACTTTAAGGGTCCAATCCCTGGTCATGATACAAGTGGACTTTGCCTTGTGACATAACAACAAAAGGATTTTGTGTTAAAGGAAGTGGAGGGCATAGGAAGGTCCAGAGATAAAGACAGAAAACAAGATTATGGAACCTTCCTCTATCTGGTCTGAGCTCCCTCTGTCCACACTTATTGTGCCGTCTTCCCTTGTTAATAACCTGAAGGGCACTTTTGCTATTCAGCACCCTGGTGTTAGGATACTCCTTTTCTGAAGGATGTGCCCATGATGGATTGCTATGGAGTGGCTGTTTCAGTGGAGATGATGTTACCTGCCCTCACAAAAAATCGAAGAGATGCACCCACCAGTGCCCTTCCACAACAGAGCTGGGCACACAGGGATGACACGTGTGATATACGTTTGTTGTGGCTTGGATAATTGTGCGAGATTGTAGCCACCACACCTTAAACTGAGGTATGGCTTACAAGTACAGTTTACTGTGTCACAAGCATAGGACATCTAAAATCTATTTATTTTTGGGAACAGGGGCACATGTCTTAAATGCAGCCTTAGTTCTGCAGAGACTTGGCTGTCACTGTTGATGTCAAGAGGGCACCTGTGACCCCTGAACCTTTTCTGTGCCACTGGAGAGCAGGCTCTGCAGATCAGGGTACTGATTAAGCAGGACATGGTGTACAATATGGTTTTGGCATGGAGTTTGGGAATGGGGGATGTGACAAGCTGGTTAACTTTTCTAAGATGGAATTACTGCATTGTTGTATTAATGATTACAAATTAAAAGCGCCAGGGCATCCCACCCCTTGCCAGATGGCAATTCCTCACACTAGCAACCACTTTAGACTTTCAAACAAGTATAAAGCCTATAAGACGGAACACAAAGTCCAACTGCACATGGTATCTGACATGTGAGGCCAAAACCACCGAAACCATTCTGGCCAAACTGCAAGATAAATTTGGAAAGTCCAGTCTGGCAGAATACATGGAGATACATTTGAGGTTTACTAGATGCATTTCAATTGGGACTATTTTGGGGCTCCCGCACAATCACTTTGGTAACTCTAGCTTATGTGAAGAATGTAATTTTGCCCATCTTTTTGAAAAACCATAGCTGCTACTGTTTTTATTAAAAAAAGATTAGAAAGGGTTTAGTGCTGATTGAGGGCATGGAGCAATGTTACTCTATTTCGTTGTCACAAGAAACCGTGATTGACTTTTTTTTCTTTCTTATATTGGCTTTGTATCTTCTAATTGATCAATCTTTAGATAATTGTGCAAATGCTGTGATAAGTGCAAGACTTCAAGGTGAGGTGTCGTGTGCCTTCCTTCAATGAGCAAATGTGTTTAAATTGCATTTTTTATTGAATACTGGGAAAACCAAAATAAAATGTCTGTCTTGTTTTCAATTTAGATAGACAAAAAGAATCCATAGCGCAGATTGTCTGTTCCTTCTTTACAGCAGAAAAACATTGGAGGCAATCTATCTTATGAATAAAAATGCAAATTGCATGCAGGTGAACGACATCATTAGCACTCACCTGCTGTCAGTGGAGTAACTTTGCTGGAAATGTTGGGGGGGACAGGTCCGGGGTGGAGGGAGGGCAGATGGTGGCTCTTAGGGATCATTTCAGCCAAATTGTTTGAAAGAATTTGGTTAAATGGTAGATTTGACTGAATTCGGTCACCACCATTAGTTCGAAGCCGAAGATACCGAAAATGAAGAGCTGGGGTTACGGGGGGGGGGATCCCCCGCTGCCCATGTTCGGTATTTTTGGCTTTGGCGGTTGAAGGAGTGTCCCCCACTTCCTCAGCATTGGTGGCAGGGGACGCAGGAAGAAAAAAGAAGAAAAGGGTCCTGCAGCGTCAGGTCCGACCTGCGTTAGATGGATGGATCTGACGCTGCAGGGTACAGGAGAGGCGGCGGATGGAGAAAAAGGTAAGTAGTGGGGTTATGGGTGTACTGGCAGTTTGGGGGGGCATGGGTTTGGTTTTTTGTACCGAAGTAAAGCGTATTTGCAGCTAAAATGACTACGATCAATTCCGCTGTGATTTTGTACCTCGGTCAAACAACCTAAATCCTTGAGGGATAACACTAAACTACTACACTACAAGATTCCATTGCTGACGCTCTTTTATAACTTTCATAAGACTGGTGGCATATTTTTTTAATTCAATTGGGTCCCCACACATCTTTAGCCGGCCTGCCATGCACCCAGTGACACAACATAACATTCACAAATTTAATTCCAATAGAAAGAATTAAACCCCTCACACTTCTCGCTTACAAAGGATTATTCGGTTTTAGTAACGCTCGAGTTAAAAGTCATAGGGCCTCATTACAACCTTGGTGCTAAGTGCACCAACTTTACCACCATGGTGTAAACTCTGTTTACACCATGGTGGATGGCGGATTTACCGCCCCATTCCTAGGTGAGTGGGGCGGTAAATCCCCATTTCTCATTTTCCCTTCCCCATTCCCATTTTTGCCCCATAGGGCATAATGGGAGTGGGGAAGGCGCTAATTACGCCACCGTAAATTACGGCGGTGTAATTAGCACCATGGCAGGTTAGCGCCATGGATTTTAACGCCTGCTAAAAGCAGGCATTAAAATCAGAATCAGGCGTTAAGGGTTAACGGTGGAATTAACCCTTAACGCCTGAGTTGTAATGAGGCCCAGATAGTCTTAAGTGGGCTTGTTAAGTCCAGTTTATTTTCTTGTGCAAAAGACCAGCCAACACGTGTTCCGACATGATGGCCCTCATTCTGAGTAGGGCGGTAAGGGATACCAGGCACCCCTAAGGAGACTGGTGCCGGTAATCCCTTACCGCCCTACTACGAGGTCCCTTAGCGGCTCCCTTCCTTAACGCCTGGTCCCATTTGAGCCCTCTGGGGGTTCAAATGGGAATGGGGAATGGTTTGGTGAATGGGGACTTACCGGTCCCGCCAAGGTCGGACTGGACCGGTAAGTCCCCATTTCACCAATCCGGACATGGTACCGTTATTGGTGGTAGTCATGGCGTAAATAGTGCCATGACTACCACCAACCTCGTAATGAGGGCCGATGTCATTTTCAAGGCTATTAAATTCTTGATACATTACCAGATTTGATACTTGAAGCGTCCTGTAAGGAATCACCTCCAAATCTACCATCTATGTATGTCAGGTCCCTCACCCTATCTGGCCTGACTCAAAGTCAGCAGCAAGGGTGCTGAACTGGGTGTTGCAGGGCCTGGCGCCTGTGCTGCCACACTAGCAGCATCACTTCCAGGTGCCACAGCGCAGAGACTCGCTTTCCGGCTTTGTGTTTGTGCGACACACAGACAGGAACTAGGAAGCTCATTCAGCTTGCTAGTTTCTGTCTGGAGGTGCAGGTGGGTCACAATCATAACATTCAGGGCAGTGGGATGCCCTGCGTCTGGAGGTGCGTGAGTGCAAGGTTAGGTCGGTGTAACATGAGACATGGCCGGGGCGGCATTTGAAAGCAGAGCAGGGGCACTTTTTTTTCTGGTTGTTTTTAATAATTTTTAATTATGTTTGTGTATGTTTGTTGCAGTGCTGGGCTGCTGGCTGACCCGAGTGAGGGTGTGTGTCACACTTGGACAATGTGAGCAGAGCTCACAGTACACATTAAGGCCCCAGGTATGAAGACACACAAACAATAACAAATGGTGCATTCTCTGTGGTAAGCCACAGCTCTACAACACCTCTAAAATTAGTCTTGCCACTTTTCAGATGCTACTAAAGCACCACCATCCTAATTTCAAAATGAAGTTGGCGAAAGGTGTGCCCTCCCCAAGTAGAGTGGAAAGGGTCAAGCTGAGAAAACCTGTGACCCAAAACTGTCGTGCTCTGCAAATTCTGGGAAATGAAGCTGAGTGCTATACGCCTTCCAAACATGGTGAACTTTTGTTAAGCAGTGTTTGCTCTCGGTGCGCAGAAGGAACCGTATGGGATTTTGTGTTTAAGAGCCCTTCCCCTGCTGCCAAAAATAATTTTCACCCAACTGGAAAAAAGTATTTTGAGTTTTGCAGACACTTTTTAAGGACAGTTTGGTGCAAATGAGTAAATGAGTGTCATGGTTCAGGTTACAGGCCACCAAAAACTGCTTCCCTTACCAAACTAAGCAGGAGAGTATCCAGCATTGTAAGAGTGTGCGTGGGGAGGGTGCGGGGGTGAGCACCAAAATGCAGTGTGTGGAATTCCACTTGGTCTAATTGGCACTCACGCTCCCCCCTGGCCCAATCTACTTATTTGGTAACAATAGTGGAAGATGGCATTTTTAACACACAACAAAAAAAATAAAACTGCAGGATCATTCAAGATGCACAAAACTCATCTATTAGAGCTCGGTCCAAGCCCTCTGAGGCAAAATACATGCAAACGTCCTAATTATTATATGGATTGCACCAACAGAGATGACTTCACAGAAAAGGACATTGAAAGGCACATCATCAGTCTTTGATACTTGGAGGCATCATGGAAGTGACTTTAGAATAAGTTGCCATAAATAAGCCAAGTAACAGATAACTTTGTGGTGCAAAATACCTGAATTGCACTATAGTTATATGTGGTGCAGCTCTATAGTCATTAGGCTTTTCCATTATAATACCATGATACATTAACATAAGCTTTGAAGTGAATCAGAATCACTTGCAGAGCTGCAGAAAAGGCACAATGTGATTCAATGATTTGCTCAGGATCACACACTTGGTTAAATGGTGAAACTGGGATGTGGACAATTTAAGCGACCGCGCACATCTTTCCAGGTTTAGTTAATATAGATATTTATTGAGGTTTTTCTTTACATTTCATGTGCTTAAATAATTATTTATAGCAATTCCTTGGAAGCAAACCACATTACATAATAAACTAGCCTTTAATAGTAAACTAACCATACACTATATTAATTGTCATAGAAATATGTTGAGCAATGGGAGTATGGCTTAAATCATAATAGCATCATGTAGACCAATGTGAGCCTAACAAATCCCACTTGGGTTTTAAAGGCATAGTAATTATTTCATAAAGCACTATGCACCCTTCTCACTTCTGATCACTCCCTCCTATTCACATTTCTAAAGGGACAAAAGTCCCTGCTAATAGTAAATCAGTGCCTTATGGCCCAGATTTTAATGCTCTGTTGATACAGAGCAACGTGAGGACCTCCCAGCCTTCCCTCCAAAAGATGGGGGGGACAAAAAGGCATTCCACAGAAGTTGGGGGGACAACACCCCCTGTACCCCCCTATAATTACGCCCATGCCTGCTGTCGGGTCCCCAACATGCAATTTTAAACATATAGGGGCCGATTCATGGAAAAGAGTGCTTTATTCCTGCAAGGGGCGCATTCCGAGAAAGACACTGCGCAAGCCCGTGTGCACAATAAAAAATGTCTGCCCTGCGTATTCATGTAATTTTCTGCGCAAAGTAATCATATACACAAGTCGCGGATACAACGCTCCCAACACGCCAACACACAAAGCAAAAAACAGTCAGTACAGCTACCTTTGCGTTCTCCCCTGGGTGTGAATACACACATCCTTCAAACAGTGTTAGGGGTCTCCTGCAAGCGGGCCTGCATGTCGAGGCCCCTGTGTGGGGTCCTCCGTAACTGTTACCGGCACCCTGACAACTTGCATACATTGCATCGTAACTCAGGTTGAACTCTGAAAATCTGAGTGTGAATTCACGTAAACCGTTCCTGCACCACACTACACCGTGTATGTGCACCTATAAGTCCGATCAGGTCCCCCGCTGCGTACACGCACCCCTAACTCTGACATGCAAACCCACCTACGTGCTGCGATTGCTATGCACAAGTGTACTTATAGCTGCCTTCGGGTGGCAGGGACATGGAGGGATTTGCATGGGCATGGCCATGTCGCAGGCGGGAGGTTGCATGGTCACATCTATGAATATGCTTTGTCGTGTGCATTTGTGGACGTGCTATGAACTGCCTGCGGCCCATCCCTCCTAACGCCAACTTGTTCCCTTGTTCATCCTAATTTTCCGAGTTCCAGCCCCTATTCCGCCCTCTGCGCAGGCCTCGCCCACTCTCTGTGTGGTGTCTCACTTAAGGACCTTGACCGCTCACAGAGACATGCCGAGCCTGTACAAAATACTTGCAAGTTAGGAAAAAGTGCTGCACATTCGATTCCATGAATCCATGAACATGATTACGGGTTTCGTCCAAAATGTCATAAGAAAAAAAAAACAAATGTGTGATTTGACCATATTTAGGCTGTTTGAAAAATCCAAACAGCCGAAAAGTTCGACCAGATCACGCTTTAAGTGGTGGGAGCTATATTGTGAACGGAGATTGCGGGGGTGTCCCCCAGAGCCATCCCTAAAACATTTTTTTTTAAAGTTCTGCAGGAGCTGCAGGGTTGGCCCCCACACTCTTGCTCACCATATTGCCCAATATATTCTGAGCGGGGTTGAAGGAACACCCCTGGAGCTGTCCCGAAAAAAGAAAAACAACAGGAATAAAAGGAAAGGAGCCCGCGGAAGTGAAGGTAAGTAGGGGTGGGAGATAGGGATGTGTTGGTGGTCTGGGTAGGGGTGTGGGTGGGGGTGTCAGTAATGTTCAGGGGAGAAAAGACCAAAGATTATTTCTCCCTCAAACATTTCTAATTAGGTCTTTCAACCCCAATATGGATTACGCACAGAGTTTGGGTGCATGTTACCTATTTTCCATGCACGTTATTCCGTGAATCGGGTCTGAGGGACCGGAGGGGGGTGTCTGTACTTCCGCTCTCTATTTGGTAGAGGAGAGGCACAGAGGACCCCAGCCAATATTCTCAATAAGGTAGCAATGGACGAGCAATCAAGGCCTAGCTTCTCGGGAAGGTGATGCGAGCTGGTTCTTGGGTACAGTGTAGTCCCCAAGCACCCACAAAGGAATGTCCGCACACTGTATCGGTTAAAACACAGTCTTTATATAATTAATATTCAAGGTTATATAAAATGGGCCTCATTCCGTGGTGGGCGCAAAGGGATACCGGGCACCGTTAAGGACATTGGTGCCGGTAATCCCTTTGCGCCCCATTCCAAGGTCCCTTAGCGGGTCCCTTCCTTCACGCCTGGTTCTACCAGGCAGTATGGACGGGGCCCGTTAAGGGACTTCAGAGCTAATAACGGTACCGCAATTTGCGGTAGCGTTATTGGCACCTTCCCCCTTCCCATTGCACCCTCTGGGGGCTCAAATGGGAATGGGGAATGGCTTTTTCAATGGGAACTTACGGGTCCCGCCAAGGTCAGACTGGACCGGTAAGTCCCCATTGAATGGGACCGGACACGGTCCCGATATTGGTGGTAGTCATGGTGCTAATAGCGCCATGACTACCACCAACCTTGGAATGAGGGCCAATATCTCGATAACGCACTTTGTACTTGGGTATCTATAATGGCAAATATACAGTTCTATGTGGTACCACAATTACTATTAGATCTCTTTAAAGTGCATCAACTGCACGGTTAAATGGCACACCAATCAGTTTGTAAAGGAAACCAACAATAGAGGTAAGAGGAAAGCAATTGATAAGAACAATTGGCAGAAATACTGGTCACTACCGTTAAACACAGTTCTGTGTGGAGATCCCCCCACCTGGGCAACCTGTAGAATAAAGATATAAGCCCAGTCCATATATTGTTCACAAGAGACTTCCCAATAGTTCTGCAACCCCAAAGTATCTGACGTTGTAGCGTTCCTCGTCAGGGAATCAACGGCCCTTCTTGAGTGTCCTCCCTTTAAGGCAGGAGTCACGGGTCGTCAAACATCAAACGGAGAACAGGTTGAGCTACGATGGTGAAGTGGCAGCTTCGTTCCTAGCGGTGCTCGTTGATGGGGAAGCGCAAACGTCCTGCAAGGAAGAGGCGTGCGGGGCACCTCGGTGTCGATAGTTCTGGACCGCAAAGAGTTTGAAGAACTGTGGCCCAGCAAGGGCATCGAGTCGTCGGCATCTCTGTGGTCTTTGGGTCGCGAGAAACCCACCGGTGGATGCTCCTGGTCGCATCGACGGTCAGGCCTTCTCCAGCGGTATAAGATGGCAGCGGTGCGGATGAGAGCATCCTTGGATTCGAAAGTTCTTAGGCAACCGGGAGCGTGGCGGCTCTGGTCGGCGATGGCGGTCGTCGACATTGGCGGACAACAGTCCGGGCACTTCTCCTTGGGATTCCGCAGCAGTCCCAGTCTCGGGTTGGCAGCCTGTTATAGCTCTGTCTACCAGGGAGCTTTGGCAAAGATCAGCTGATGTACAATGGTCCCTCGTAGTTCGGGAAGAGGGTGCCTTACCAGGTCCTCTCTGGGTCAGTCCTTGGAGACACAGCAGCTTTCAGATTGTGAAGGAGAGCAACAGCAATTCTTCTCATCCAGCAGGGCTTCAAGGTTAACCTTCAATCCAGTTACTCGTCGTAGGGGACTTCCGCTTCTGAACACGAATTCTAGCAGTGAGAGGCCCCCAGATATACTAGTTGGTCTCCCATTCATTCTGCTGGGTCACACTCAGGTAACCAATCAGTCAGAAGGGCATTCATGCAGGCAGGCAGCCAATCAGGTGCATAGTGCATTCAGGCCATTCACTTCTCTCCAGACACTCACAACAAGTTATGTGTATTGGGACAAGTGCCCAGCCATTCAACACTCCACACTGCATTCATACCGGTTTTGGGCAGGCTGTCTCAGTCATTGTGTCAAACACCAGATACTAGACACCTACAACACAGAATGCATATTCGTCACACACTCCATTCACCCAGGTCCCACCAACAGGCGTACCCACAACATACGATCGTTGGGAAGGCTCCAACCAGTGTGGTCACCACTTCCCCACACTACCATATATGGAACTTCTACCCAACATCCAGTCAGGCGGAAGGGACAGAGTCAGGGCTTCCCGGGACTTCGGGAAAATCAAGGAAACAGGCAATGGAAGGCAAGAGGCCATGGGGACCATCTTGTCTCCATCAGGGATCTACCGATTCCAACGCTCAGGGCACCCTTCAATTCAGCACAGAGCTGCCACCAGCCCGTACCCTTCTCTGTGGGTCACACACAGATGCCCAAAAACATACACTAGGGTCACAGGGTTGTACCTCTACCCATGGGTGCCATAAGGGTATCCCATGGGTCTGTTCACCAAAATCAAAGGAGAGAGCTGCACCGCCAGGAGTCCCACATGAACTCCTGCGTGGAAAACACGACAGAACACACGATAAAAAGCAGTAAAGGACAAGGATGCATTTCCAGCATCACAGTCGCCCCCCCCCCAGACTGAGGTTAGGGTGCCTAATCTCCCACGAGATAGACACCCTCATCCAGACTGTCAACATATCTTCTGGAAAGGCCATCTGCATTATCGTGACTCTTCCCTGGTCTATGCTCTATGGTGAAGTCTAGCCCTTGCAGGCTAATGGAACACCTGAGCAGTTTTGGGTTTTCACCTTTCATGTGCATAAACCACTTCAGGGGCTTATGATCGGTTTGCACCTTGAAGGTAGACCCGGTAAATTAGGGTCTAAAACGCCTAAGGCTACGAACTATACTAAAACATTCCTTTTCAACAGGAGCCCACCTAAATTCCCTACCCTTAAGTTGTCTACTGATGAATATGATTGGATGTTCTCTTCCTTTGTCATCTAAGTGGGACAAGGCAGCTCCGATTCCGGTGTTGCAGGCGTCAGTTTGAACGATAAAGGGCTTGCTGTAATTTGGCGCACACAACACAGGTGCCCTACACAGACTTTTTGTCAAGCCTTCAAAGGCCCTCTGACAGTCTTTAGTCCAATTAACCTTCCTAGGCTTTTTGGGCGAAGTCAGAGCTGTCAGGGGTGCAGCTATGGTTCCATAGTCTGCCATGAAATTGTGATAATACCCAGTGAGGCCCAAAAAGGATCTCCCTTGGGTTTGAGTAGTGGGAGTCTCCCAGTCATGTACATTGTGTACTTTACTGGGGATAGGTTGGATTTGACTCCCTCCTACCTCATGACCAAGATATGTGACTTTCCCCTGAGATATCTGGCACTTGGTGGCCTTGATAGTAAGGTTTGCCCTTTTCAAGGCCTGCAAAACCTTATACAGATGTGTCAAATGCTCTTCCTAGGTGGAACTGTAGACGGCAATGTTGTCTAAGTAAGCCACACAAAAGGCTTCCAGCCCACTGAGCGCATGGTTGACCAATCTCTGGAAGGTGGCAGGGACATTCTTCAACCCAAAAGCCATGACCCTAAACTGGTAGAGTCCCTCAGGTGTTGAGAATGCTGTCTTTTTCTTGGCATGGTCCATCAGAGCTATTTGCCAACAGCCTGAGTTAAGGTCAAAGGTGCTCACAAATTCGGCAGCACCAATGGTGTCCATGAGCTCATCAGCCCGGGGCATTGGGTGCGCATCAGTTTTGGTGATGGCATTGACTCCTCTGTAGTCCACACAGAACCTTCAATCCTTGATACCGGCCTGGGAACTTGCCTTGGGGACAAGGACCATGGGACTGGACCAGGGACTGGTTGAGGGTTCAATAACACCCAGATCCAACATCTTGGCAACCTCAGCCTGGATATGGTTCTTAACGGTATCTGACATACGGTAGCACCTGCTTTTGACAGGCGCACTGTCACCAGTGTCAATCTCATGCCTACACCACAGTGTAAGGCCTGGTGTCAGTGAGAACAGAGAGGTATACTGCCGGAGCAAAGTCATGCAGGCCTTCTTCTGCTCTGTCTTCACATCGGGAGAGAGATGTACTCCCTCCACTGAGCCATCCTGAGGGTTCCTATGCAGCAAATCAGGAAGGGGCTCACTCTCATCCTCTTCTTGCTCAGAATCTAGCAAGAGACATGAGACTTCTGCTCGCCTGTGGAAAGGCTTGAGCCTGTTGACATGGAATACATGAGGGGCTACCCCAGAGGCTCCCATGTCAACCAGATAATTGACCTCGCCCATCTTGGAGATTAGCCTGAAGGGTCCAGTCCATTTATGTGCCAAAGCCCGATGCTTGGTAGGCTTGGTAGGCTACATCACGAGGACCCCCTCTCCCGGAGTCCATTCCACTTGCGATGCTTTAAGGTCATGCCAGTACTTATTCAATTCCTGGCTGGCCTTGAGATTCACTGTTGCCTGACCCATCATCTGTGTTATCCTCCTTCTGAGGCCTAACACATAGTCCCCCACTTGCTTGGCGGGACCTGGAGGGGTGGCCTCCAAACCTTCCCTGATTAAGGCAAGGGGCCCCCTCACGGGACGTCCAAAGAGTAACTCAAAGGGGCTGAAACCAACACCCTCTTGAAATAACTCTCTGTAAGCAAACAGCAGGCATGGCAGGAGAAGATCCCACTTCTTTCTTAGGGGATTTTCCAAAGCGCCTAGCATGCCCTTGAGAGTTTTGTTAAATCTCTTACCCAGACTGTTGGTCTTGGGTGGTAAGAGGTGGAGAACTTGTAGGTTACCCCGCATTCTTTCCACATGGTGTTCATGTAACTAGATATAAAGTTGGATCCTCTGTTAGAGACAACCTCCTTAGGGAATCCAACACGGGTGAAAATGCCCAGAAGAGCACTGGCAACCACCTTGGCAGTTACAGTCCGAAGGGGTATAGCCTCAGGGTACCTGTTGGCATGATCTACCAAGACCAGAATGAACCGATGTCCACCTGTAGTGGGAGGGTCAAGGGGACCGGCAATGTCAATGCCCACCCTCTCAAATGGAGTGCCAACTACTGGCAATGGTTGCAGTGGGGCAATGACACTGCCTCCAGTCTTGCCAGACAACTGACAAGTTGGGCAGGTCCTGCAGTGGGACTCCACCTCTACTCCTATCCGTGGCCAGTAGAAATGAGCAGAGAGCCTCCGCTTAGTCTTCTTGGTCCCAAGATGACCAGCCAAGGGCACCTCATGCGCCAACTGCAGCAGGAAGGGCCTGTAAACCTGGGGTACCACCAAACTCTTGAGGGCACCATGTTCAGGCTTAGTGGGCTCACTAACAAGGAGCTCACCCTCCCAATAGATTGGGAATGTCCTAGGTACTTCTCCTTGTGCCTGGGACAGGACCTGTTTCCTCAGACCCCCAAGAGAGAGGCACTCTCTCTGTCCCTTACAGAGGTCCGCCCGGGAGCGTCTCCCTTCAGCCAGCAGGCATTGAACATCGGGGTGGTGCTCCGGGTTGAGAACCTCTCCCACAGGAAAGTGTTCTGTCTCTTCTCCTTCAGGAGTTGAGTTTGGGTTTTCCACTGGACCCAGCCCGTCCGGAGCATGGATCCCAATGGGTGCTATAGGAACAGCAGGAAGAGAAGGAGCCCCCTGCACAGAGGTAGCCTTCTTGTTCTTCTTGCCTTAGGCCTCGCCTTTGGCTCGGGTACCTGACTCACAGCCAGACCCTGTGTCACCTGTGACCTAGTGACTGCAGCAGCAGTCAAGGGAAGACCATCCGAGATCAACCCCAACTCTACTAGATCATTACCTAACAGAATGTTAGCAGGGACATTGTCCTGAACCAGGACAGAAAGCTTTGCCGTCTTGTCTTCAATCATGAGTGTGACTAAGGCTACAGGTGATAATTTGGGAGACCCACCAGCTAACCTGGTGTTTCTCAGAGGAGCCCGTACATAGTCCTCTGGCTTGAGCAGGGTCCTGTCCACCACTGTCATGCTTGCCCCAGTGTCTCTCAAACCAGTAGAAGGCTGGCCATTCAAGAGGACACTTCTCAAAACCCTACGGGTGTTTTGTGTGTTAGTCACCAGTACTTCTGCGTACTGGTCCCAGGCCCCAAAGGACACTAAAGAAATCTCTACAGGAGCACCAAATGTGATTCCTGTATAAGAGGGGAGGACAGTGGCCTCCACCTCAGACATGGGGTAAGGGTTTACACTTGGAGTCACCCCTTCTGTGATCCAGAGCCCCACAATCCCAACAAGTGCCTGTACGGTACTGGAACCACTGGGAGCCTGCTTTGCAGCAGGTGGACCACTACTCTTATTCCCACTAGATTTTTGGGTCTTAGGAGAGGAAGGTTTTGGTTTACCCACTGTGACTGCTTTTGGGACTCCTCAGCTTTCTGAGAGGTCCCGTTTCTTTGTCCTTGTCCTTCCCACTGGAGCCCTTAGGGGACACCCGGTGGGAGACCCACTTGTCAGCCAACCTAGCCAGCTTAAAGGGATCCAAAATGTTCTGGTCAGCAACATATTGACGCAGCTCTGGTGAACAGGCTTCAGAAAAATGCTCAAAAAACAAAAGGTGAGACAATTCAACAAACGATTCCACTTTGTAACCATCAATCCACCAAATCATGTTCATGTGCACAGCACTCACCCAGTCAACCCAAGACACATTGGGCATCATTACACGGTAGGCGGAGGACCAAGGTGCTATTAGCACCTTGGCTCATGCCGGTAAAATACCGGCACTGCCTTGGTGGAATGGGGACTTACCGCCCTATTCCAAGGTTGGCGGGACGGTAATTCCCCTTTCCCCCATTGCCCTTCCCCATTCCTATTTTTGCCCCATAGGGCTCTATGGGAATGGGGAAGGCGCTAATTATGGTGCCGCAAATTGCGGTACCGTAATTAGCACCCTGGTCCCTTTGCGGTTTGGTTTTTAACGCCTGCAAAAAGCAGGCGTTAAAGTCTCCAACCCGCAAAGGGACCTCGTAGTAAGGTGGTAAGGGTTAACGGTCACCGGTACCATTAACGGTGACCGTTAACCCTTACCGCCGTCCGTGTAATGAGGCCCATTCTGTCTTTTCTTAAAATCCCTGAACCTTTTTAAGGAGTTGGGTAGGTGTCTTGCCAAATTTGGCAATCAAAGCAGACTTCATGCACTCATACTGGCCCCTTTCTTCCACACTCAGTTTCAGAATACAGTCATATCCAGTCTGAGGCACTCTGCTTAACAAACACTTAGCCCAATCTCTCTTATCAACATCATGAATTGCACAAGCCATTTCAAATGCTTCAATCCATTGTGTAGGGTGTCCTGACCCACGTTTAAGCTACCCTGCTACAACATTTGGTGCTGTGGGCTTAGGAAATTCAAGATGGCGGAAAACCCACATGTGCGCCGAAATCCAGGAAAGCTGCGCAGTTGTGCGCACACCAAAATGGTTACCTAACTTGCCACCCACCAGGGTAAAGAAAGGTCTTTGTTAACAAAATCCACTTTTACTGATGTCAAAAAGTTGCTGAAATCGTGACTCATTGGACCACTTTAAAGATTCAACCCTTTTTGTGGGGTTCCACATAACCATCTTACTGTAAGGAGCCCCATCAAAACAATGTTAAGCAAGGATTTACTACCATGTAAGAACCATTCCTGTTTAGAATGCATTAATCCAAGAAAATCCCAAAAATGGGTGCAGTACCAGTACTCACCACTATCCAAAAGCCGGCGTTTTAAAACCCACTGTGTGTTTTTCTGAAGGCAAGCAAAATGCCTATTTCAAACCTTGCAACATGTGCAAAATATTCACTGAACACCAGCAGACATTTGGCAGAATGGAGTTTTGTGTGCCTACAAAATCTGGGAAATGAAGAGCCCAAAAACAATGCTTATAACAAAAATGCTATGGAGTCAGCAGCTTAAGCCTAACTGCAACTGGATTTAAAACCACCAAAATCGAAAATGTTAAATTAAATGAGTGACCTATGTTTGGTGTCACATGCCTTTGTAACTGTTGAAATGTCATAGTTTTGCACTTAGAATCAGCATTCTAGCTGCATGTGTAAAATTACAAGTTATTTTAAAAGCAACAAAAAGTTAGCTGAAGGTCTGGCTTAAGGAACTTGATTTTGCCTAGCAACGGATCCCATCAGGAGTGAAACTTGAGTCACAACTATGTTCCCAGGCCAATGTTCCTTTTGCTGCCCACACTAAGGATATGCCATCTATCTGATAATTGAATTTCCTGTGCTCTGCCAGAGAGTGAACAAAGCCCTCTCCACTCAGGCAAAGGTTTTTATTACAGACGTCGTAAAAAGTGGCTTCCTCCTGGGGAAGCTGGGAGGGGCACTGCCTGTGAGAAGCAAGCTGGCTTGGCAGAAACTGGAAAGACTGGTTTCTGTACCATGTGACCTGAAAAGACACACCCCTGCAGCAAGGATATGGTTTTATAAAAAGGGGGATAATTCATAGTGCGGACATGTGAAATTTTTATAAATGATACCATAATTCTTGTGATTTTTCTGCCCACAGTTTAAGACGTGGTAGGAACCGGTGGTATGTTCAGGGGGGTTTTAGCGGAAAAGTGGATATTACTCTAAATGTGTGCATGTTAAAAATCTGAAACTTCATCAGTTAATGTCCCTACCCCCTGCACACATGTATGTAAAGTTGGGTCCATGTCGGAAATTGAAAAAGCAGTTAAAAAGTCAATTATGTACACTCTTTGAATGCAAGCTCCGAGAATGAGCAGATTTGGACATAGACATGGCTAAATTCAGCCACACCATGTATATGTAATTTCAAACAACTGTGTAACTCTGAAGTATGGATTTTGATCATATATATATTTGGGTGCACAGATGATAAGGGAGGATGTTTCAAGAGATCATAAAATGACATCAATCTGACTCACAGTTCAGTTTGCCAATCAAGCGGAGGAATGGAAGCCTGACCAATGACGAATGAGAGGGGCAAGTCTAGTGATGCAACACACACACCCATTCTCAAGAAACAGATAAAAGCAGAGAGTCAGGACACATAGAGACATTCAATTTCATCTGCCGCTGGAAGCCCTGCCGGAAAAATCCATACTTACCTCCATCAAACTCCAGAAAGCCAAACTAGAGACTTCAATCTATCCAGAGCAGAGACCAGACCAGAGAGAAAGCAGTGCTGTGCCTAGCCGAGACCAGACCAGGCGCTGTGAGCAGAATCCGGAAAGACCTGACCAGACTGAAGATCGTGACCAAGTCGCTTTCCTGTTCAAAATCTCTTGTGAGTACTTAGCAAAACTCAGAACACATCTCTTAGTTTAAATTCATCTAATTCAATCTATTTAACCTAAGTAGAACTGCCTCCTATCTGTCACCTGTCATTTCTAGTAAAATTTGTCATTTTGAAAAAGTGTGCGTTTAAAATTTACAAAACCAAAAACGACCTTTACTAAATTACTCATATCTCCGCAACCGTTTGGGCTAGAGACTTGCAATAACTTTCATTTGGAAGCTGAGATCCCAGGCTTTCCTAGGACCCCAAAACGGTAGAGATAGTCCTTGCGGTTCCTTTGTAATAGCGCTCGGCGCATCCGCGAATTTTGCCGCGATTTGCAATTTCTTCACATGTAAAAAAACTGCTGCTGCCTGATTTCATTTGCCAGAAATTCGTTTAACCTGCTAACTATCCCTGCATCATTGCTAGTGTGAGCCTGGACTAATATTAACTAGATACCACTCATCCTGAACCTCTAAAAGGGAATTAAGAGCGTTTCCAGCATATTTCTCATTCATTGCTAGCACCTATCAAAGCATTTGCCTGTGTTTTCAAACTTCTGTTTAAGCTTGCTGGATTGAACTGAATTACAGTTGATTGCATTTCTGAGAACTGTGTGTTTTCCTTCCATTTCCTTGCCTTGCATCAAGGGGGGGAGGGGAGTAGCCAGAGAAAAGTGATTACATTGTTTGGTTGAAATCATATTGCGTATTTTCTGTACTGCATTCATTGAATATTGCATCCACCTGAGCCTACATAAAGCATCCTCTACCACATTATACTTTTGTTCCTATTTACCAGTGTGCTACCTTATCCATTTCATGTCAACTCATTAGTGATTAAAGAAGTGTGCTAGTGCCAGATTCTCCGTTGTTAATATTTACCATATCAGATTAAGTGTGATATTCAATTATTAATTTATTAAAAAGTGTGATATATATTTTAATTTATCAAATAAACCTTTTAAACTTGCAAAACAGAATTACTTCTTGGCTCAGTGGGGTCAGGGGGATTCCAAGAGAGGGGTGTTATACAAGGGTAGTCATCCAGAACGCATGAACTGGACCTAAAGATATATCAATAAGGGTTTTCATTCAGTATTCTAGACTAGGCGTTAACTTGGCTGTAGTGCTGAATTGAATCCTCTTACAAAGTGGGGGCTCGTCCGGGATGTTGGGTTAGATTTACCAGTTGTGCAGCTTAATACAGTGTGCTAACTGACGGGATACATACACCCGGTCGGATCACCACGCTGCATTACGCTGTGAAGCATTCCTCAAAAGGGACACTCCAAGAAAAGTTCTGTTCTGCAAAAATAAAATACTAACTTCTGTAAGTCAGGACAGAGACCAATCTCTAGAATGACGACCTTAGTAGACATGAAAATAGCCAGAGAGCACCTCTTGCATAAGCTATTTGTGAGAGGTGAATGGACCGAACAGGGCCAGGATGTGTGGTTGCAGGCCATCACACAACAGGTCACTGAAACAGGGTCAGATATATATAGAGATCAGGGTCCCTTACATGTGGCCCTGAGTGAACTATATATGGCTCCTAAAGCCAAAGAGGAACACAATAAGATCGCCAGGATAGCAGCATACCTGTACCTATATATGGGAGACATGCAGGATAGATGTGCTGAAAGCCAAAATCTGGCAAATAGGCAACAGATGGCATTACAGAAGGTCCAATCTGATCTGGACTCTTCTGAGCAGAGGCTGCAGAGGAGCCAGGAGTCAGAAAATGACAGCAGACTGTACATTACTAAAATAAAGGAGGATATGGATGTGCTGCAAAAGGAAAAGTCAGAACAGGATACTAGATTTCTGGCCCTGCAGAAGGAGCACCAAGACAGTTTGGACTCCTTACTGCAGAGCCAGAAAAAGCTGGAGCAACAGATCAATTTCAACAGGGCATGCACAGAGCAGGTAGCCACCCTGCAAATCCAACTAGACAGAGAGAAAGAGGAGAGCAATAAACTGATCCTGAAAGACCTGGATACCCAGGCAGAGTTTGATCAGGAGCGCCAGAAAGCTGGTGCCTTCCAAAGGCAAAGGGACGACCTGGCGGCACAAATGCAGGCTCTTAGTCAGGAAAGAGACGCCTTAGGCCAGGAAGTCTGCCATTTAAAAAGGAAAATGGAAGAAAATCACCTGGCCCACCAGGGACTGGGTGACCTCCAAAAAGAAAACCAGAACTTGCTAGAGCACACCAGGAGGGTGGAGGATGCTCTAGCAAGAAAGGAGCAGGCCAATAGGGACACAGCTCAGGAGGTAAACCTCCTGCAGCAAAGACTGGCCCAGTTCTCCAGGACCAACCAGGAAGCACAGAGGGAGAATGAGGCCCTCTGTCAACACAATGATAGGCTCCAGCAACAGGTAGCGATGCAGGAGAAACTGATAGAGTCGAGTAAGGCCTTAACAGAGGAACTGAAGGCACAAATGCAGGCTCTTGCATTGCAACAGGGAGCAGGGGCGGATAGAGATGAGGTCCGCTGGGAAAGAGAGACTCCTGACCATAACCGCAGGAGCCCTAACCCCAGGGGCCTTCATCTCCCCCAGTCCCTGGACTCTGCCACCCCCATGTCCCCTGGCGCACATGAGCACAGGGCCACAGGGATGGCAGATTACTATCCAGCTAAGAGTATGGGGCTCATAGGCCAGTACCACTCAGGAATGGAGGGGTGGGCATCCGGGTATGGGCACCCAAGTACAGTACAGTTCAATGGGGAACCCCAGGAGAGTAGGCCCATTAAGGGCATCCTGAAAACCTCTGCCCAGTTAGGTCAGTGGAGGGGGTACCCATCAAATCCTGGCAGCAAGGAGGAATCTGAAGACTCCTCTGAACTGCGCAGGACACAGGAGACCAGGTCCCCACATTCTGCCAGCCGTTCTCAGGCTCGCAGAATCCGGGAAAACCTGGAAGACCAGATGGGAACCTCTGGGAGCAGTGCCTCTGAGTCCGAGGAAGAATGGACAAGGGTTACCCGAACCAAAAAGGGCAATAAGGCAAAAAGGGCCTTGCTTAAGGACCCCTTAAAGCAGATTAAGGCAATCAGGAGCGTCATCACGCCTTACCATAAGAACGCTAAGTATTCTGTTTGGGAGCACTTAGAGTTGTTTGAACAAATGATGGAGACTTTCCATTTGAAGGACAGCCAAAGCTGTATTCAATATGTAAAGTGGACCTTCTCCCCGGAATACTCCAGTTTCTTTGCGGGGCTGGAGGACCAAAATCATTTAAGATGGTCCACCTATAAGGCGGCCATCCTGAAACATTTTTCTGTTCACAGAAATCCTCAAGAGGCTCGCAAGGCAGCCTACAATTTGCAATGTGGGGAGGATCAGGCCCCACAAGAATTTGTGCAGGAGTTAAAGCGGGCTTTTGCACAGACCACAAGAAGGGTGCGCACGGATAGCCGTGAATTTATAAACACGTTTTTCCATGCCTTGCCCAAATATATCATGACCCAGCTCGTGAGGGATTTTCACGAGAAAAGATCTTTAGACTGGGTCATTGAACAGGCTACCCGCATCTATGAGGTGCAGAAGCCCATAGAAAATAAAAGCAATGCCCAGAAAAACCCCAAAGCCAACAGCACCCCTGCTGCTGCCAAGGTGGCAGAGGTAAAGGTCACCCCCGTTTTGGATTTGGAGATGGGGGGGCCTAAAAACCTACCTGCACCTAATAATGCTAGGCCCAGAAGGTCCTCGGGCCAGTCGCAGACAGGGAGCCAGGGAGGCAGCCCCACAAATGGGGTCCCTCGCTCTCCTGATTATGTAAGTCCCCGTTACAAGGGAAATCGACCCATCCTGGGTTATGTGTGGATTCCTCCAGCCCAAGGGGGGGGATCCAGACAAGCACCTAACCCAGGGAACTTCCCTCCAAACTTCCCACAGGAGGGCAGAAATTTACCAAACCCTGGGCAGAACTTTTTCCCCAGATATCCACCCGACTTCCAACCCCAAAATCATCCATCCTTCTTTCCTCAATTCCCTGAGCCCAGACCACTGAATCCGGGAGAGGGGAGGCCAAGGGTGGAGGGGTACCAAAATCTTCCCAACCAGGGGTACTACCAGAGGAGGGACAGCTACCCTTCCCGGGATCAGCCCAGGGGAGAAAACAGGGCCCCGTATCAGCCTGAGCGGGTTTCCCAGTTAGAGCGCCAGGTTCAAAACATGGCGCGGGATATGGGTCATATACTGAGGGCACAGCAGAACCCTCAGATCAGCATGCCGGCGCAGAACGCACCCAACTCTGGACCTGGTGCTCCAGAACAATGACGGGGGCAGCACCCCGATAAATCACCGGTTCCCAGGGAGGAGGCACAAAGGGAAGGGGGGTGTAAAGCCTTGGAGGAAGCTTCCTTCCTCACTTGTAAACAGCCCCTGGAAACCCAGGAACCGGAAACGAAATCTCTTGCCCCTGAAAGTCTGCCTCCTAAGGAGCAGAGGGGGGGTAGGAGAAACAAAAGACCCAAACAGACTCAGTTTGAGGAGGAGGTACAGATCTTCCAATTTGAGGGAGAGGGATCCTCAGAGGATCCTGGGAAAAGGATCTTCTCCTTCAGAGAGGGGGGAACTCCTCCCAAAGAAAAATGGGTCCCTAGGGATGCAAATCCAGACTGGGGAGATGTGGAGACTGAGCTACCGCCGCCCACCATCTCATCCCAGAACCAACAGCAAGAAAATCCCCTGGTTCAAACCCATCCTGGCGACTGCCTCCAAAAAGGGGGGGGCGGCCCAGAAACGGAGCCAGGGGAACCCACAATGGCTCTGATCTCCAGTTGCAAATTTTTTCTTTCAGATTCCCAAGACTCTCCACAGAATTCTGCCCAAATCTCCTCGCTAGCGATGTCCAAAACCAGAAAATTAGCCCACCAGTTGTCCAAAAATGTACATTATCTGTGCCCCCTTGAGGAGAAGGAGGGAAGATATTATGCCCCGGTACAAGTACAGGGGCAGGGTACAATCTCAGCACTGGTGGACACTGGATCTCAAGCTACCCTTCTGTCCAGAAGGGCCTTTGACGAACTGAATGCAGGAAGGGGAGAGAATTACCAAATTCCTCTCACCTCTCTTCCTGGACAACTGCAGAACTTTGACGGGAAGGAAATTCCCGTCGAGGGGACGGCAGACTTGGACATTAAGATCGGGCGACATAAGTTGAAACACCCGGTCATAGTTGTGACCCCAGAGGGCACCCCTTGTTTACTAGGGAATGACCTCCTGAGAAGGTTGTCACCCCTAATAGATTGCGTAAACAAGGTCCTCTGGACTCAGACTAGCCGACCCATAAAATTAAAACAGAGTGTCAACCATGTTAGTTTAAACGGCACATGCCACATGGTTGAACAAAAATCTGACCAAGTAGAATTTCACTTCCAGAACAACCAAATTCCAGACGTGACGGTAATAGCAGTAGGACAACAGACTGGTGATGGGGGGTCCTCTCTATTTCTGAAAATCAACCTTCCTTCCAGTCTAAAGTGGTATTCCACGCTGGAAGGAAACACTCTGAAATTCTATACTAATCCACAATCAGAAACCCCCACTCCTATAGTCCAGAAAGATGTGAAATCAGCTCAAAGCCTGGCTGATATTCAGCAAATTGGAGAGCAGTTGTTCATCCCTGTTCAGTTAAATGATGGGAAGGACTCTGTTCTCGCTCGAGTGTGTGTGAACAACGGTAAGAGCTTCATCAGCGAAGCCATGTTCCGCCAACTCCCAAAAGATCCAGCCATTCCCACCTTCAAACTGATAGACAAATGGGAAATGGACCTGGAAGCACCTGACTCCAAACATCTCCTGCCAAGCAGGTGTATGCTCAAAATCTCCATTGGCAACAAGAGCATAGTCCATAATTGTTGGGTCGTGCGAGACGTCACTGCCGCCTTTTACTTAGGCAGTGACATTCTCAATCGCTTTGCCATTAGTTTGGACCTAATAAACTTCAAAGCTTGGTCCCGATTAGCGGATAATCCCATGGGCTTTGATGATCCAGAAAAAGCATTTAGGTCAGCTCAATTGCTACCTTATGCAGTTGAAATTCAGGTTAAAGAGGAAGTCACCATCCCAGAAAGGACCCGACAATTCTCCCTGGAAGTGAAAGTTAAAAGGGGACAAGAGTTGAAAAACCCTGATGCTTACATACATCTAAATGCTTCTCTCCAACAGCAAGGGTTGGGGGTAAACCCGACTCCATTAGTCAACATAGAACATGACCCCATTCTAATAGAGGTGGATAACAGCGACTTAAAGAGTATTACTCTAGCCGCAGGCACCATTATTGGAATGGCGGTTGATGACCGACATTTCTCCATTGATCTTGTAAATGAACTGTTAGGACCCATCCCCAAGGACTGTTTTGACAGTGACAGTGATGACAACGCAACACCAGACAGGATTTTTACCCGGCATGGGGGGAACTTCCTGGTGTACACTTCCTGCCCCTATGGTAAGGAAGATGTGACCTGTGACTTCAGGAGGGATGAGGTGATTTTCCAGGTCCATGAGGGCTGCCTTTCCCACCTGAAGCCTCCGGTCCAAATCAGCACTCTGACCAGGGACTTCTCCACCCAGCTGGAGGAGGCCGCGGAGATAGCCAAACCAGAAGTCTTTCCAGGCTTCAGGCAGATGGTGGAAGAGAGAGTCAACCTAGCTGATGCCTGTGTGACTCTGGAACAAAAGCAAAAGTTGAAACAAGTTTTCTTGGATTTCCAAGATCTCTTTGCGGTAGACTCATATGACTGTGGTCGCACCGACATCCACACCACAACAATCCCCACGGACCCTGGCATGACTCCAGTGTTTGTGAAGCAATATCGCTTGCCTCTCGCATCAATGGAGTCCCTTACTGAAATAATTAAGAACCTTGAGTCCCGGGGAATAATCCGTCCAGTCCACAGCACCTTCAATAATCCGGTGCTGGGAATATTGAAGCCAAACGGCCAGTGGAGACTCTGCGCTGACCTCAGGGAGCTCAACAAACGGGTCCACACTTCCCGATGGCCTCTTCCCTACATTGACCAAGGGCTGGCCCAGATTCAGGGGTCACAGGTATTCACTGCAATAGACCTGACCAATGGATACTGGACCGTGCCTGTCAGTAGGGAGGACCAATACAAGCTGGCTTTTACCTTTGGGGGCCAGCAGTACACATGGACCCGGACTCCCTTCGGATACCTTAACTCCGGTAATGAGTTCAATATTTTCCTACATAAGGCCATGCCCGACCTGGGTACGAGGGGTAACCTGGCTTATGTAGATGATGTCCTCATCAAAAGTTCATCTGTGGAGGAACACATAGCAGAGATCCGTTATGTTCTGACACAGTTGAGGGCCGCCGGAGCAAAACTTTCCTTTCAGAAAGCACAGTGGTGTAGAACCCGTGTTAATTTCTTGGGGCATGAGATTACTCCTCAGGGTCTCTGTCCACAGGAAAAGAAAGTGGAAGCACTTCAGAAACTGAAAGACCCCACAACTCTGCGGGAACTAAGGAGCCTCCTTGGACTGACTAATTACAGCAGAAAGTTCATTGAGGGCTACGCAGAGATCACCAGACCCCTGATTCATCTCCTGAAGGGGGGGGTCAAGTGGGAATGGGGTCCAGAACAAGCCGAGGCAGTAAAACAACTCAAAAGAAGCCTCTCACAAGCGCCTTGCCTAGCTTACCCTGTCAGAAACAAGGAGTTCTTCCTGGAGACGGGGTTCTCTAATACGTGCTTGACGGCAGTATTATATCAAAAGCATGACAAGGTCAATAAAGTAATCTCCTATGCGAGCAAAACTTTATCCTCTGTGGAGGAAAAATTCAACGATTGTGAGAAGGCACTCCTGGCAACGGTGTGGGCATTGAAGAATTACCGCCCGTTTATCCAGGGGGAACACATCATAGTGGAGACTCCACACCAGCCTCTGCAATATCTCCAAAGTGACAGAATCTGGGCCGGAAATGTGAGTAATTCCCGAATTACTTCCTGGATTCTGTCAATGCAAGGCTTTCCTGTGGAGGTCAGATATGGCCAAAACAAGAAGAGTCCCCTCGCGCAAGGTCTGGCTGACTTGCATGATTGTGCCAGAGAAAACTGTCTCGAGGACGAAAGTCTAAAAATAAAGGACAACATGGAGGCATACCTTAATTCCCCCCACAAAGTCTTTGAAGAAGACAAGTGTGAGGGAATGCCCACTGTGTATGTGGATGGATGCTCTTACCATGTCGACAACAACGGGGAGAAAGAACTGGTGGCCGGCGTAGGGAATGCATGGGTGAATGAGTCCCCAGAACCCTCCGCTGGATACAAAATTGGTCCCCGAAGAAGTCAGGTGGCAGAATTGATGGCTGTGCATCAGGCCATCCTCACTGCTGCCCAGCATCAACTCCACGAACTGGTCATAATCACAGATTCGGATTATGTACGGAACGGGTTCGTGGAGCACCTGGTTAATTGGAACACCAGAGGCATGGTATGTGCTAACAACAAACCCTTGAAACATGGGAAGTTGATCCAAAACATTGATGATCTGGTCACCTCGAATGGGATGACCATCTATTGGAAGAAGATCAAGGGTCATTCCAAAGTAGAGGGACCAGACAAAACTGGAAATGACTTAGCTGATCAGCTGGCCAAAACCGGGGCCATCCAAGGGGATCTAATTGAGATTGAGTCCCTGTTGGGGGAAATCCAGGTCACTGCCATCACTAGGTCCCAGACAAATGCTCACAACGACCCCTCAATTGCACAATGGAGTAAGGAGACCCCTGATGCTGATTTGATTACTGCTCAGAAGGGGGATCCAATAATTGGTAAATTTTACCAGCACCTTGAGGACCCTGAGAACTTTCACCTGACGGATACCGATTACATTGGGAAAGAGGACCTAAGAGTGTTGATGAAATGTCCCAAAATGTTCCGGATCCAAGACGGTTTGTTGGTAAGGAAATCCAAAGCTGGCCACGATCAGTGGGTGGTTCCTACCTCATTCCGAAGCCTGATGTTAAGTCACGCCCATGATGCGGCCACTGCCGGTCATAGGGGGTTTCACACAACATTGGAAATCTTAAGAGAGGTTGCATACTGGCCACACATGGGGCAGGACCTCGACCAGTACCTGAAGGGTTGCCTTGTGTGTGCACAATTTCAGCCATCATCCCTCACACACCGGGCGCCTTTACAAAAGAGGGGAATGACACTGCCATGGTCAGATTTACAAATCGACTTTGTAGGCCCTGTGATTCGCTCGGCTAGGGGGAATAAGTACATGTTGACCGTGACATGCTTGTTTACCAAGTGGGTGGAATGTCTCCCAGCCCCAAATTGCAAGGCAGAAACTGCAGCGGCCTTGATGATTAACCACATCTTTTCCCGTTTTGGTCTACCTCAAAGGATTGAGTCAGACAGAGGTAGCCACTTCACCAGTGAAGTAATGACAAAGATGTGGGAGATACTGGGGGTCAAGAGAAAGCTGCATATTGCTTATAGACCAGCTTCTTCTGGGGCAGTAGAGAGATATAACCGGACAATTGTGAGCATATTAAAGAAGTTTGTGGCAGATTCTGGGCCAAGTTGGGATATCCGATTACCTCTGGTCCTAATGGCCATCAGATCTACCCCTTCATCTGCAACCAAAATGTCACCATTTGAGTTGATGACTGGGCGCAAGATGGTGCTTCCGCAGCATTTGCTCTACAGGACCCAAGAGCAGACACTGATAAATGCCTCCACTACTCATGAGTATGTAGAGAATTTAAGGAAACACCTCCAACATGCTTTTGCTTATGCTCAGCGGAATCTAGAAAGATCGACTGATAGCATGAAGACCCATTATGACCTGAAAACTTCCAGGAAGGAATATCAGGTGGGAGACCGGGTCTATCTATACAACTTCCAAAGGAACCAGGCCAAGCAGCGCAAATTTTTGCCTACATGGAAGGGACCCTTTGAGATCGTCGATAAGATCTCCCCTGTGGCCTACAAGATCCGCATCCCCAAAGGTGGTTCGGCAGAGGGGGAAGACAAGTGGGTCCACATAAACCAGTTGAAATGTTGCCATCCCAGGCACACTCTGCAACAACTGGAGGAATCCTCTGGAATCCTAGCGGGTACTGTATCAGACTAATTCAGTTCCAATCATAAAACCTACCACATCTAGTCTCTAAAATATTGTGATTTACATGAAACTGTCTCTAGTGATGCTGTTTTTTTTTTTTCAAAATAAGAATGTAATATTTCGTTACGATGAAATGCATATGCTGCCCCACTATCTCAACAGTGGTGGAAAAAAAAATCGTCTATGAGTAGATATTGCCGCTCTTCCTTTATCATCCTAGGAGAGATGAAACCATGAAGGATGACCAAGAAGGACGATCCGGAGACCGGGAGCAAAGACACAACGGGCCCGGGGTACCGCCCAATCTTCCCATCAGGACCGGCGAGGAGAACTGATCGATCTGACCGGATGGAGAAGAAGATGCTGAACTGTGCCATCTACAGAAGAGGAAGAAGATTATGCGGACAGACCGGTGCGTGGGTCAAAACCCTTGGGCACGCGACTCCCCATCGACCCAAACTCAAAGTGCAGTCACGTGGGGGGCTTGTAGGGTGTCCTGACCCACGTTTAAGCTACCCTGCTACAACATTTGGTGCTGTGGGCTTAGGAAATTCAAGATGGCGGAAAACCCACATGTGCGCCGAAATCCAGGAAAGCTGCGCAGTTGTGCGCACACCAAAATGGTTACCTAACTTGCCACCCACCAGGGTAAAGAAAGGTCTTTGTTAACAAAATCCACTTTTACTGATGTCAAAAAGTTGCTGAAAGACTCATTGGACCACTTTAAAGATTCAACCCTTTTTGTGGGGTTCCACATAACCATCTTACTGTAAGGAGCCCCATCAAAACAATGTTAAGCAAGGATTTACTACCATGTAAGAACCATTCCTGTTTAGAATGCATTAATCCAAGAAAATCCCAAAAATGGGTGCAGTACCAGTACTCACCACTATCCAAAAGCCGGCGTTTTAAAACCCACTGTGTGTTTTTCTGAAGGCAAGCAAAATGCCTATTTCAAACCTTGCAACATGTGCAAAATATTCACTGAACACCAGCAGACATTTGGCAGAATGGAGTTTTGTGTGCCTACAAAATCTGGGAAATGAAGAGCCCAAAAACAATGCTTATAACAAAAATGCTATGGAGTCAGCAGCTTAAGCCTAACTGCAACTGGATTTAAAACCACCAAAATCGAAAATGTTAAATTAAATGAGTGACCTATGTTTGGTGTCACATGCCTTTGTAACTGTTGAAATGTCATAGTTTTGCACTTAGAATCAGCATTCTAGCTGCATGTGTAAAATTACAAGTTATTTTAAAAGCAACAAAAAGTTAGCTGAAGGTCTGGCTTAAGGAACTTGATTTTGCCTAGCAACGGATCCCATCAGGAGTGAAACTTGAGTCACAACTATGTTCCCAGGCCAATGTTCCTTTTGCTGCCCACACTAAGGATATGCCATCTATCTGATAATTGAATTTCCTGTGCTCTGCCAGAGAGTGAACAAAGCCCTCTCCACTCAGGCAAAGGTTTTTATTACAGACGTCGTAAAAAGTGGCTTCCTCCTGGGGAAGCTGGGAGGGGCACTGCCTGTGAGAAGCAAGCTGGCTTGGCAGAAACTGGAAAGACTGGTTTCTGTACCATGTGACCTGAAAAGACACACCCCTGCAGCAAGGATATGGTTTTATAAAAAGGGGGATAATTCATAGTGCGGACATGTGAAAATTTTATAAATGATACCATAATTCTTGTGATTTTTCTGCCCACAGTTTAAGACGTGGTAGGAACTGGTGGTATGTTCAGGGGGGTTTTAGCGGAAAAGTGGATATTACTCTAAATGTGTGCATGTTAAAAATCTGAAACTTCATCAGTTAATGTCCCTACCCCCTGCACACATGTATGTAAAGTTGGGTCCATGTCGGAAATTGAAAAAGCAGTTAAAAAGTCAATTATGTACACTCTTTGAATGCAAGCTCCGAGAATGAGCAGATTTGGACATAGACATGGCTAAATTCAGCCACACCATGTATATGTAATTTCAAACAACTGTGTAACTCTGAAGTATGGATTTTGATCATATATATATTTGGGTGCACAGATGATAAGGGAGGATGTTTCAAGAGATCATAAAATGACATCAATCTGACTCACAGTTCAGTTTGCCAATCAAGCGGAGGAATGGAAGCCTGACCAATGACGAATGAGAGGGGCAAGTCTAGTGATGCAACACACACACCCATTCTCAAGAAACAGATAAAAGCAGAGAGTCAGGACACATAGAGACATTCAATTTCATCTGCCGCTGGAAGCCCTGCCGGAAAAATCCATACTTACCTCCATCAAACTCCAGAAAGCCAAACTAGAGACTTCAATCTATCCAGAGCAGAGACCAGACCAGAGAGAAAGCAGTGCTGTGCCTAGCAGAGACCAGACCAGAGAGAAAGCAGTGCTGTGCCTAGCCGAGACCAGACCAGGCGCTGTGAGCAGAATCCGGAAAGACCTGACCAGACTGAAGATCGTGACCAAGTCGCTTTCCTGTTCAAAATCTCTTGTGAGTACTTAGCAAAACTCAGAACACATCTCTTAGTTTAAATTCATCTAATTCAATCTATTTAACCTAAGTAGAACTGCCTCCTATCTGTCACCTGTCATTTCTAGTAAAATTTGTCATTTTGAAAAAGTGTGCGTTTAAAATTTACAAAACCAAAAACGACCTTTACTAAATTACTCATATCTCCGCAACCGTTTGGGCTAGAGACTTGCAATAACTTTCATTTGGAAGCTGAGATCCCAGGCTTTCCTAGGACCCCAAAACGGTAGAGATAGTCCTTGCGGTTCCTTTGTAATAGCGCTCGGCGCATCCGCGAATTTTGCCGCGATTTGCAATTTCTTCACATGTAAAAAAACTGCTGCTGCCTGATTTCATTTGCCAGAAATTCGTTTAACCTGCTAACTATCCCTGCATCATTGCTAGTGTGAGCCTGCTGGATTGAACTGAATTACAGTTGATTGCATTTCTGAGAACTGTGTGTTTTCCTTCCATTTCCTTGCCTTGCATCAAGGGGGGGAGGGGAGTAGCCAGAGAAAAGTGATTACATTGTTTGGTTGAAATCATATTGCGTATTTTCTGTACTGCATTCATTGAATATTGCATCCACCTGAGCCTACATAAAGCATCCTCTACCACATTATACTTTTGTTCCTATTTACCAGTGTGCTACCTTATCCATTTCATGTCAACTCATTAGTGATTAAAGAAGTGTGCTAGTGCCAGATTCTCCGTTGTTAATATTTACCATATCAGATTAAGTGTGATATTCAATTATTAATTTATTAAAAAGTGTGATATATATTTTAATTTATCAAATAAACCTTTTAAACTTGCAAAACAGAATTACTTCTTGGCTCAGTGGGGTCAGGGGGATTCCAAGAGAGGGGTGTTATACAAGGGTAGTCATCCAGAACGCATGAACTGGACCTAAAGATATATCAATAAGGGTTTTCATTCAGTATTCTAGACTAGGCGTTAACTTGGCTGTAGTGCTGAATTGAATCCTCTTACAATTGTAGGAAATCAGAACCCTCCACAAACACACCAACCAAATCTTTCATAAACTTGGTGGCTAGGGACCTGACACTCTCAACTGGTTTCGCTGAAGTCTCCACTCTAGCTTTCTCTAGCTGGATTCTCTGACATTCAGTGTCCTTGACTTTGAGTTCAAGATCCCTATTCTTGAGTTCCACTTGCTGTGCCAGCTCCTCTTTCTTAAGCTCTGCATCTGTTTCCAACTTGCAGTATTCAAAGGACAATTTCATCCTTAATAACTCAAGCTCCAAGGAATTGCTGGGGTTTGGAACAGAGGCAGCAGGAATGGCGGCATTCCCAGAAACAGATTCAGCAAAAACCTCAGGGGCAGAGTCCTCATTGGTTGCACCCACCCCCCCTTCAAGAGTTTCACAATCAGTCTGGTAGTCCACCAAGGCAGGTATCAGCTCAGCCCTAGACTTATCCACAAAGTCTAACTACCTGGCTTCACAAGCACTCTGGAGAGCCTCTAAGCTCATCCTAGTCAATTTACCATTTGCAATAGACTCCATTGCTTGTAATGAAGTTATCTTGTACACAATTAAACCTCAATTTAATAAAGAGCAGATATTTTGTAATTGGCATGGTTATACACTGATTCTTAAAACCATAAGCATCCCACAGCTGCCACCAGTGTAAAGACCGAAGAGGGGTGTCTGTTCCTCCGCTCTATATTTGGTAGAGGAGAGGCACAGAGGATCCCAGCCAAGATTCTCAATGAGGTAGCAATGGACAAGCAATCAAGGCGTAGCTTCTCGGGAAGGTGATGCGGGCGGTTCTTAAGTACAGTGTAGTCCCCAAGCACCCACAAAGGAATGTCCGCACACTGTATTGGTTAAAACACAGTCTTTATATAATTAATATTCAAGGTTATATACAAAATCTCGATAACGCACTTTGTACTCTGTTATCTATAATGGCAAAAATACAGTTCTACGTGGTACCACAATTACTGTTAGATCTCTTTAAAGTGCATCAACTGTACAGTTAAATGGCACACCAATCAGTTCGTAAAGGAAACCAACAATAGAGGTAAGAGGAAAGCAATTGATAAGAACAATTGGCAGAAATACTGGTCACTACCGTTAAAACAGTTCTGTGTGGAGATCCCTCACCTGGGCAACCTGTAGAATAAAGATACAAGCCCAGTCCATATATTGTTCACAAGAGACTTCCCAATAATTCTGCAACCCCAAAGTACCTGGCATTGTAGCGTTCCTCATCGGGGAATCAATGCCCTTCTTGAGTGTCCTCCCTTTAAGGCAGGAGTCACGGGTCATCGAACATCAGACGGAGAACAGGTTGAGCTATGACGGTGAAGTGGCAGCTTCGTTCCTATCGGTGCTCGTTGACGGGGAAGCGTAAGCGTCCTGCAAGGAAGAGGCGTGCATGGCACCTCAGTGCCGATAGTTCTGGACCGCAAAGAGTTTGAAGAACTGTGGGCCAGCAAGGGCGTTGAGTCGTCGGCGTCTCTGTGGTCTTTGGGTGGCGGGAAACCCACCGGTGGATTCTCCTCGGCGCGTCCACGGTCAGGCCTTCTCCAGGTGGATAATACGGCGGCGATGCGGATGAGAGCATCCTTGGATTTGAGGCAAACGGGAGCGCAGCAGCTCTGGTCGGCGACGACGGTCATCGACAGTGGCGGACAACAGTCCGGGCACTTCTCCTTGGGATTTCGTGGAAGTCCCTGTCTCGGGTCGGCAGCCTGTCATAGATCTGTCTACCAGGGAGCTTTGGCAAAGATCAGCTGCTGCACGATGATCCCTCATAGCTCGGGAAGAGGGCGCCTTACCAGGTCCTCTCTGCTTCAGTCCTTGGAGACACAGCGGCTTTCAGATTGTGAAGGAGAGCAACAGCAATTCTTCTCGTCCAGCACGGCTTCAAGGTCAAGCTTCAATCCAGTTACTTGTCGTAGTGGACTTCCGCTTCTGAACACGAATTCTAGCAGTGAGAGGCCCCCAGATATACTAGTTGGTCTCCCATTCATTCTGCTGGGTCACACTCAGGCAACCAATCGGTCAGAAGGGCATTCATGCAGACAGGCAGCCAATCAGTGCATAGTGCATTCAGGCCATTCACTTCTCTCCAGACACTCACAACAAGTTATGTGTATTGGGACAAGTACCCAGACATTCAACACTCCACACTGCATTCATACCGGTTTTGGGCAGGGCTGTCTCAGTCATTGGGCCTCATTACACGGAAGGCGGTGATCCAGGGTGCTATTAGCACCCTGGACCATGCCGGTAAATTACCGGCACCGCCTTGGCGGTAAGGGGATTTACCGCCCCATTCCAAGGTCGGTGGGGCGGTAAATCCCCCTTCCGCCATTGCCCTTCCCCATTCCCATTTCTGCCCCATAGGGCTCAATGGGAATGGGGAAGGCGCTAATTACGGCACCGCAATTTTGCGGTGCCGTAATTAGCTCCGAGGTCCCTTAGCGGGTTGGTTTTTAACGCCTGCAAAAAGCAGGCGTTAAAGCACCAACCCGCTAAGGGACCTCGTAGTACGGCGGTAAGGGTTAACGGTCACCGTTGCCATTAACGGTGACCGTTAACCCTTACCGCCGTCCGTGTAATGAGGCCCATTGTGTCAAACACCAGATACTAGACACCCACAACACAGAATACATATTTGTCACACACTCCATTCACCCAGGTCCCACCCACAGGCGTACCCACAACATACGGTCATTGGGAAGACTCCAGCCAGGCTGGTCAGCACTTCCCCCACACTACCTATATGGAACTTCCACTCAACATACAGTCAGGGGGAAGGGACAGAGTCAGGGCTTCCTGGGACTTCGGGAAGATCAAGGAAACAGGCGATGGAAGGCAAGAGGCCATGGGGGCCATCTTGTCTCCATCAGAAATCTACTGATTCCAATGACAGAGCATGGGCACCCGTCAATTCAGCACGGACCTGCCACCACCCGTACCCTGCTCTGTGGGTCACACACAGGTGCCCAAAAACATACACTAGGGGCACATGGTTATACCACTACCCATGGGTGCCATAAGGGTATCCCATGGGTCTGTTCACCAAAACCAAAGAAGAGAGCTGCACCGCCAGGAGTCCCACGTGAACTCCTGCGTGAAAAACATGACAGAACACATGATAGAAAGCAGTAAAGGACAAGGATACAGAGGCCCTGTCCCTCCGATGCATTTCCAGCATCACATCGGGTCCTTTGAATAGCATAGTGCAAAACTGAATAGCACAACCAGTATTTACTCTTCAGTTTTACTCTCTGACTGTTAAAAAAAAGCCTTTTGGAATGGGGAAATCCCATTGAAAAACGCTTTGTAAATCAGGCCCTCTGTGTTTTAATAAAAGTAAATGTATGCAAATGATGCTTTGCAAACAGCGTTTACTATGGACTCCACCTGCTCTTCAAATTACAGAGTGATTAATTCATTTTAAGCCTGCATGAAATTCTAGGGGCAGAGAAAGTATGGAGGAGATGTGCCCTTCTCTGCCTTGTGTGCACTCGAAAATGGGCACGAGCATGAAACTGAGGAGTAAAAGCTTTTCACCTTGCTTGTACACCTCCATTTCCATGCTTGTACACCTCCATTTCCATGCTTTTACACCTCCATTTTCATGCTTGTACATCTCCATTTCCAGCACCACCCATGTTAAATGACTATTGTTTTGTTCTCCCTATGCTTCTCAGGCATATGACAGTTTCTGACGGTATGCGTTTAGTCTTGATCAGCTATTATTATTAAAATTGGTAAATACTCAAGTACCTATAAGGCTATTTTTGTTCCCTAAAACAAGACATTCCCCTCTAAACAACAGCTTTCTCATCTCACTGCTCATGTGGAAAAGTTAAATTACTTCCCGGGAGACAAGCAAAACGACCTGCCATTGTTATATTTGCTCTGAAAAACACAGCCGAATTGCTTCATAACCAACTCTATGTACAGGCACTGTTGGGCCTTCTCAGAATCGTGTGCGCATTTGTTAGAAAATGGCCCATGTTGTGCATTCATCGGGCATAAATCGTCGTACCTCCGAGCACAGCAATTGCTCCGAAGTCATTAACTGGCCTATCTATTGGTACGACTCGAATACTTTTGAAATATGTGGGTGGCTCATTTTAAGTTTCATTGTTTTGCGGTTCTGAACGCTGACAGCATTACTGCAAGTGAACGGAGAAATATTACGGAGGCCTGGCAGTCTCAAACGAAAGCGGCTGGCGCCATCAATCACGCGAGGGGGAACGTCAGGCCAAAGGACCATGTGAAGGAAGTCTGCCAGCCCAAAGATTGAACATGGTCTAACATTCCTTTAGACATTTCTGACACGGTTTACAGCTGCTCTGTGCTTTCTTCTGAGAAGCTGGAACCCGTCAGTCTTCCATGAAGTTCCGTATAGATTTTGGCAACACAAATACATTCATTGTGAGGACCATGTATGTAGGCACACAATCACTATATTTGCAAACAACCGAGATTTCATGGGTTCATTCTTATATAATGCAAGTTTGTCTTATAGTTTGCGGTCACTCTCAAGGCTATGAGGCCGATGGGGGTCATTATGAGGTTGGCAGTAGCCGGCTGCTGCCAGAGTCATGAATTTTCCCGGCGCCCGGGAATGGGCAATTACCAGGGCATTACAGCCCCAGCGGAGCCGATAATTGCCCATTCCCGGGCGCCAGAAAATATTACTCCCCATTCCCATTTGAGGGAATTGGGAATGGGGAGGACAGATCCACCGGCACCATTCATGAATGGTGCCGGTGCATCCATCAATCTCTGCAAGCGGCAAACTACAGGTCAGACCTGGCGGGCTGAAAGACACCAGTTTGCAGACTCGTAGTTTGCCGGTCTGGAAACAATCTATCTGTGGTGCCTTCTCTGATATCAGGAGACTAAGCCTGATAGTCTTTTCATGGAGCAAATTACCCTTGTGACTGCAAAATTGACCAGGAACCGTCAATGGTGTAGAGATGGGGGAAGTATGTTGAGAATGGTTCTGAAAGAATCATGAAGAGAACACGCTTGGAGTATCCAAAGCATTCTGCTTAAGAGTCATGTCTCTTGTGGAGATGAAGTTATGCACTTTAAATGTACACAGAACCAAGTGCTTGGAGTTCCCTAGGTATCAGAATGAAAGAACCAGAACCAGAACTTCCTATCTCAGTGCACTCTTAGGTCCTGATTTCATGCAATATTATGGATGGTGCAAAGTGACTTTTCACTGGTGCAAAATAACTTTGCACTGCCAACAAACACTGTGATTCGTGGAACAGTGCAAAATGTCTTTTAGCTGTGCAAAGTCACTTTGCATTGGAAAAATGCACGTTGCACTGTTTCATGAATCAGGGGTTTGTTGGAAGTAGTTATAGTAATAGTTATTGTTTTGTATTGGTATGTAGGTTACAATCAACTTATTTATTTGCCCGAACCCAAAGAATTGTGAAAATGGGGAAGTGCAACATATATTACAGGGTCCTGCAGTTATGGTTAAGTTGCTCAACCCATAGGAAGGCACATTTTAGGTGGCTTATACCTTTGCTGCCCCCATAGATGAATCCTTATGAAACTTTGCAAAATTAATATATGGCCCCCTCGGGATGATTTTGCCATGTTTGGTACGGTTTTGTCAAGGGGGGGCAAAGTTATAAGGGGGTCCCAACATTTGTAGAAATCCTCGTAGATGCAATGGAAAAAGATGTGCTCACGTTTACAGCCCAAACCGCTGGACTTATTTTCACCAAATGTACACCAGAAGCAGCGACCGGGTCCAAAAGGAATGCGTTTGTAAATTTGGTGTAAATCGGTCCAGTCGTTTTTTAAATGGCCAAAAAGTAGGTATAAAGAAATTACTGCAATCTGGGTCCGGTCAGCAGACTCACTTCCCTATTCAGTCCACAGACAACCCCCCCTCGGGGCCAATCAGGGGGCGATGTGATGTCAAACGCGCCCACTGATTGGATGTCCAAAAACATGAGTTGCGTCAACAGTAAAAATATTAAAAAACACACATTGCACTTGTCAAACTATCAAAACTATGTCTGGCAAGGTGAGGGTGATGAGGATGGGATGGGATAGGGCCAAAAAAGACCAAATGTTTGTGTTTTTTCTTCTACAAAGTCCACAAATATCTCAGGTGTTCGGGGGGAGCGGGGTCTGTGAGGTTCTCAGACATCCCAGATGTTTGGGGGCTTTCATGCATATTTCTACATAATAAAGTCAGTGAAAAGGACTTTTTGGATGGTGTATAACTTTGGCGCCACTCAATTAAACTGCACACAATTTTGCAATCTCATTTTAGACCCGACTCCGAATGGTTGTGCAAAGCTTGGTGCTGTTTCGCCAAGAGAGGGAAAAATTTGAGGGGGGTCTGAAAATATTTTAAGTGTTTATAAGGAGATTTTCAAAGAGTAATACTAGAGTAATATAGAGGAACGCTGCCACTCCTCAACATGCCTGCCAACTAGGCGGTCAAACAACAATTCCAATCAGACAGGATAATCATAGATGTTGAGTGCAGAAACGCAAAGACAGAGAGGTAAGAAAAAAAATAACTCAACTTTATGCATACACTTCCCATATAGAAACTCACTCAACCACTTCTCTGCACAGCAATCCGCACATACTCCACCACATTGGAACAACAGACTAACAACACATAACCCAGCACAACAGCACATGGGAATTTGCACCAACCCGAGCCCGCACTTAAGCTCAGCAAATGGTGAAAACCGAACTGAAGCTGCCAACAGAACAGGACATCACAACTCTCACTTTCCTATTCCCACTACACCCTACTAACCCAAACCACTCCCCCCTTTATTTCCACACCCTATTTTTCAGGTCCGCCAGAGCGCCTGGGGACCACTCCACTGGTCACGGTGCACGGTACAAATACCTTTAACATTAATATTATAAATGGGGTGGTGTTTGACGAATCTGCATAAAAATTTGCAAAAAGTTTTAGATCCAGAATAAAATGTTTTTGCAAAGTGTGGTTTGATTTTGTCAAGAGGGGGCAATATTTGAGGGGGGTCTCAACATTTTTAGATGGCTTATAACTTTGTTCCCATTTGACAAAATTTGCAGAATAGTTAGCAGAAAGATGGAATGTTCGTGCAAAGTCTGAATGGATTCTTCCAAGATAAGGCTAATTGATAGGACAATTTTTTGCATGTACATTTTGACACTTTTCATAAAATGAAACATGGACGGATTAGCAACAAACCTGGGCAAGAACCATTGCTAAGGAACCGAAAGCATGGATTTGCAAATGTATCTGTGTTTTATTTTCTGAAAAATGTCATAAAGTAGGAACAATGGATTTTGTAAAGATATTGGGCCATGGCCTGGCAATCTTGCTAGTGGCCATAAGCACGAGAGATTGGTTGTTGGGTTAAAGTGGGCATGGCCACCAGGCACTGGCTCTGTGGTAGTTTTTCAAATTCAGGATAGGTTTGAATGGGGAAAAACAATCTGCTTGTGGCTACATGCTGGAGTGCTGAACGGGATTGCAGCAAAAATGTACAAGGACCATCAGGAAGAACTTGAAAACATGGTTTTGCATCTCTGTTCTGTGTTTTATTTTTTTGAAAGTGCCAAAATGTAAGTACAGAACATAGTGATATAACTTTGGTGCCTGGGCAATGGACCTGGCCCTCAGCAAGAAGAAATGTGTACTGTATTATGATTAATGGGGAATGCAGGATTACCAAAACCGTAGATTTGAATGGGAAAATAATATTCTGCTTGTGGCTAAAGCGTGAAGTGCTGGACTGTTTAACAAACTTGTGTGATGCGCATCAACAAGGACCTGAAAGCATGTTTTTGCAAATCTGTATTGTGCTTTATTTTTCCAAAGTGTCAGAATGTAAGTAGAATGACTAGTGATATACATGTGGTGTCTGGGTAGTGGGCCTGGCCTTCAGCAAATGCAAATATGTACTCTGGTTTGCTTATTGGGGAACGCAGCATGGCCAGAGCCATGCCCCATGAATTTTGGAGACTGGCCATGGCTGCAAACCATGAACTGTGGCCATTGACAACACATTTTAGGGTCAGTGGACACTGAGCTAGGATGCAGGGTAGGTGCAGTGAATGATAGGGGTGGTTTGGTGGAGATGGGATCATGGTCATTGCTCATGCCATAAGCAATTCAACAATAGTTGGCATCCCCAGCATGTACCAGTGATAACCACTTACATAAGTATGCATTGCAAAACATATGTTTGTTAAAGGAGGTTTATAGTTTGTTCATATATGTTTAAATAGGAATGATTAATAACGTATGCACAGTGATGTATCATCATGAAACAGTTTCACTCATAAAAACCTATGAAATTGACAGAAAAAACATTGTTAACGGGACATAACGGTTAAGATGCACCCTACCCTTGGGACTCCTCCACCCCAGCAGTTAACAAGTGGCCTGCCACCTAGGCATCCCTTGGTACTTCCCTCGTGGTCTCCCATGAGCACTTGCCCATTCATACTGCCCCTTCTATTTTTGCACTTCTCTCACTGCACAATGCATATGCACATTTATTGGAGCACTGTGTAGCATTTGTTTGTATAATTAAGGGAAATGCAGATGTAAAATCTGTGTAGAAGATGGTTAAGTGTCAGTTGGTGTGTGGAAGTTTAATATGTTGATAGATTTGTATGTAGAGTTTATGGAAGAGATTGGTGGATGGATTATGGTTATTGTTCGAAAGCAGGCAATGAGGGAGTGTTACAAATATAAAACTAAAAAGGTTAGAAGGACTGGCCTGGTGGTGTGCATGTGCCATCCATGTCTTATAATGATACATAGCATGGAAAGAGGACTGCACAGACGTTGGGTAGTTATAAAGGTCCATGGATTATGGACCTTATTGCATGGTCCTTGTATGCTAGAGAAAAGTATTTCGAACAGAAAATTGTTTCTGTCCTTTTATTTTTTCTCTAGTATACCATTGTCCATTATTTCCATTAGCATGATACAAAATGCTAATGGAAATGTTGTAGAATCTTATCAAGTCTAACTACTTTACTGAGAAATGTAAAGTAGATAGAGTCTATGAGATTACTTGTTGTAGTTCTATTTTTTAACTGTGAAATGTGGGGACTTTTTTTGTTGTTTTTTGATTTTGTATTTTTGGGGGGAGGAGTTGCAGGAGAGGCCAGGATGTAAAGAGGGGAGATAAATAAGGCAAGGGACACAGTTGTGGATGTCCTGGCTGTTTGTCTTAGCAGTGCACAGTAGTGGCATGAGTTATGCTCGCTGAGCTTACCATAACTGGCAAATGTCTAGGGGTTTTCAGTTTTACTTGTAACCATATCGTCCCTTTAACAATGTTTTTTCACTGAATATGTATATATCTATTCTGTAACAATACTAATTGTTTTTAGGCATGGTAGGTTTGTGCGAAATTAACCTATGTATCTCACTCAGATCTCGATCCAATTCTTTTTTTTTACCATCATGCACTTTATGATCTCATTATTTATCTGACATTTTGCAAGGATGTAAAGAATATTGAATACAGGGAAGTACATTGGGTATATGTGCATTAGTATTAGCTCTTTTTAATTCTGTTAGGTTATGGGTGCTATGCATATATGTATTTCTTGTATTTGTCTCATGCACTTTTATGGCTTTTTTGCCGAAATAAAGTTGCTTGACTGACTGACTGACTGAAAGTATTTGCAATATCTTTGAAGTGAAAAATAACTGCTCTCTCTCTGTCTCTCATCTTCTCTCTCTCTCTCTTCTATTATTCCTCTGTCTTTTCAGTATCCCCCAAAACACAGCTTTCGAAAAGGTTAATGAATGCCTTCTGAATCCATCATAAATATATTAAATGTATAAAACCACATAATTTCACAAAGATTAATTCGGAATACGAACTGTAAATTTCTGGCAATATTACAAGGGGGTAATTCATCTAATTAGGTTGCCGATAGAATATATAAATGCAATTATTTTTAAACAGCCCTGTTAACACAGCGTTAATACTATTCCTGTTTCCACTGTAAATGTTTACTTCTGTGCATTAGGATCATCCTTTCTCTAATTGCCCTCAGGCATAATTATACATTCACCACTGCCTTATATCTTCAGCCAGATGCTCGGCAGCAAGGCATATTGTTGCTAGATTAATGAATGTGATATACACTATAGGAGCTCAGACACAGTATTGAACACTTAAAACTTTTTTTTATTTCACTTTTAACCATTTGCTAGGATCATGTTTGACTGCATGTGAAACGATATGAAAAAATAAATTCAGCAATCTTTTTTGAATAATTTTTGAACACCTGAACAATCAATACAGGCGTGTTTGACTCGCATTTCCACTGAGCTTTTCAACCCTCTTAAAATGTCACTAAATTCAGGGTCTGCAAAAATTGAGAGCTATATTTGCGGTGGAAGAAAGTTCATATGACTTTTCAACTTTTGAAATAGTGCAGCTAATAATATAAAATAGTAGCTCAGTTATTTATTACATCAAGCCCCAAACTGGATGTCTCTGAATTTAAACACTTTCGTTAAAAATGCATGTTTTTTTAATAATAAGAAGAATAATAATAACAATAATAACAATTATTATTTTTATTATTATTAGTAGATATTTGAAGAGCGCAGACCTGGGTTGGAGTAGCAACGGGGCACTTTACAGAGTTATACACCATTACAGATGCATAACAGAGCACTTTTCAGAGCTAACAACAGAACAGATATACAGCGGGGGTGGGATACAGAGAGGCACATTGGAGGGTACACCTGTACTAGTTGGTGGGCAGGACAGGGACAGGCGGCATCTAGCGAGTCAGGTGGTGCAAGGGGCAATGTGATGGCCTAGGTGTTGAGGAGGAGAGACTCCTTGAAGAGGTGGGTCTCGAGATCTTTTCTGGATTGTAGGAGCGTTGGGGCGGGTCTGATGCTGACGGGAGGAGGTTCCATAGTCTTGCGGCGTAGGCACTCATTGTTATGGAAGTGGCTTCAAGGTATGAGCAGGGAGCATGGAAAGGGTCTTAAGAGGGTCAGAGGACATCTTACACTACGACAAGATGGTCAGATGCCCAAAGGCTGATTTCCATGGTATATAGTTACCAGAGGTGGAATAAGGCGTGAGGGAGAGGGGCAATGGGGGGAGAAGTCACCACACTGCACACTAAGCTGGGCTGACCCAGTAAGTAAAGTTCTGCTCCTTGATAATTGCAGGCCATGCACAGACCTGATCAGGTTTGTTTTCAGAGGTCTCCTGAAGGTCATGTAATCTGGTCCCATGCAAAATGAAAATGGGTGGGAGCTCATGAGGGGAGTGTCTTCAATTTAAAGGGGCAGGCCTCCAAAAGCGTGGCACTTCACGGATTAAAGGAACATCTTGTTGTGGGCATCCGACCTTAACTGTCAGCCATCTGAAAGTGTGTGCACAGGTTTGTGATATACCCCGGAGCAGCACTATACACCCAGTAGCTCACCACCTGCTTTGGACTATGACTCCCATGATCACTGAGCATTGAATAGGCTGTCTAGGGCTGATGGGAGTCATAGTCCAAAACATCTGAAGAGCAAGTGGTTGCGGAATCCTGCTGCCTGCCCTGGGGTGTGACCATGCAGCACTCTTTGCACATTGCAATGAGATTGGAAAGGAAGTGGGTTTTTTTCTTCTTTTTTTTGGTAATTCTAGGGATTTTGGTTCAGGAGAAATGCAGTGTGTTCTTTTCAAGTTTAAGCCTGAGCGTGTGGCCGGATTTAGCATACGCAGAACTTTTAGCCTTCTCTTAAACTATAGAACTACGGCCTTGTTCATCATTTCAATATATATCAGACGCCCACTTACCTGTCCTTGTTTATCGCTAGCCAGGATAATTGCATAGGTGTCCGTATTTAGAGCAGTGCAATGCAAAGGGAATGCAGTTGCTTCAAGCAAACAATGGTGTGCAGAGGCAGTGGGTGGTTTTCAGTGAAGCTGTTAAACAAGATTTACTGTTTTTTTTTTAAAGAACAGAGAATTCTCTTATGCTCTGTTGCACATTACATTGTTCGTCAGATTGACAACCATTGAGCGGGCCACTAGAATGTGCAAGCAATCATGCACTTTGCGAACGTCTCGGCTGAAACTCATAGTCACATTTCACTTTACTGACTTTCAATTTGTGTTTGCTTTTACTCTAAGATGTGCAGCAAAGCCTGCACAGTGTTTGTCCTGGAGTTGCCTAAGCACCTTGCTCAGAAATGGAAGGTTTGGGGGTGACCGGGAACTGCCAGTAGCACTGGTCTTCACAGACTGATGAGCCCTGAATATAGACGTCCAAAACATTTGACTTGGCTTGTTCCTTTGCTGCTCTGAACACTCTCTTGGGTTGATATTTGGCCCCAGCCCCCACCCCCACCCCCACCCTTCCCATAAGTGTTTATGTTCCTATCAATACACACCCTTTTCCCAGTACATAATCATTAGTCTATTTTCGCTCCTGAATTCTGCCCGTATCTTTACTTGTTTAAAAGAATTGTCTTGTTATTTTTCTTTCCACGACAATAATCTCGTCTTTATTTGTGTTGTTTCTTCTGGGCATTATCATATCTGGGTTCGATATATTAAATGCTGCTACACTGTACACTGGTCATCCCAATGCCTTCCTTTAGGGTCAAGCTCTGTTTAAGAAAACATTCATAATCAATCAATAGAAATGGAGCTTAAAGATGTTTCATCACAGGTGCTAAATGAAAGGTAAATGTACTATTTAATGCAATAACAGATACAATTCCTATGTATTTCTTGGAAAATTCCGATATTACCATGCCTTAATCTATACTCTTACACCATATCGGCTCAATGATGCTCAATGGTGTATTTTAAGTAGTGGGTTCTTACACGTGCGTGGGCACATGGCCTACGCATGTAGAGTCCACACTTAGCAGGCTGGTTGTATGTAGTGTCACTGTAAAATGTGGGAAGGGGCGTGCTTTGGGCAGAACTGCAACAGGTGCAAACGCATGACTGATTCAGAGAGTGCTGCCCGTCACTGATCCGAAAGCAAGCACAGCAGAATGTGCCGCGTGGTCATGGCTTAGTAATACACGCCTGAACCACCCCATGCGGGTGGGGGTTGGGTGACACCTTCATGAATTTGGGACTAGTTTGTCCATTTGCAGTGAAAAGCATTACACGGCATGTTCACATGTCTGACTCGGGTGTGGACGTGAAAATGCAAATAATGAACAGAAACAGTCATGCAAAGCACACGCGTGTCTATTTGCAGCAGGAACATGGCAATGGAGTCCTTTTAATCTCTAACTGGATTAATTGTATTGGCATTGACCTGCCTTAAAGGGCACTGTTTTGCAATTTGCATTTTTAAACAGTGAACCTTCATTTTCTAGGTGAATATACAAACCACACATAGAAAATGTACCTGCCAAGCATGAGTGATTGTATCTTAGAAAATGAAACATGTTAAAAGACACCTGGAAATAGTCCTCTCTGCAATGGGTCTGCTTTTTACATGATGTCTGCAGCTGCATGGCTCTATGGAGAATGCTATAGTGGAAGCTACTAGATTTAATGCATTGCTATTCCATCATATACACCTGGAAATAGTCCTCTCTGCAATGGGTCTGCTTTTTACATGATGTCGGCAGCTGCCTTGAGCTGTAGAGTACACAATAGTGGAAACTACTAGATTTAATGCATTGCTATTCCATCACATACATTTGGAAATAGTCCTCTCTGCAATGGGTCTGCTTTTTACATGATGTCTGCAGCTGCATGGCTCTATGGAGAATGCTATAGTGGAAGCTACTAGATTTAATGCATTGCTATTCCATCATATACACCTGGAAATAGTCCTCTCTGCAATGGGTCTGCTTTTTACATGATGTCGGCAGCTGCCTTGAGCTGTAGAGTACACAATAGTGGAAACTACTAGATTTAATGCATTGCTATTCCATCACATACATTTGGAAATAGTCCTCTCTGCAATGGGTGTGCTTTTTACATGATCTGGGCAGCTCCCCGGAACTGTGGAGAATGCTATAGTGGAAAATACTAGACCCGTGCTGCACTGCTATTCCATCATGTTATGTTATCTGCACTTATAGAGCACACGGTCGCCCAAGGGCACCATGGCGCTAAAGAGGAAAAACTGCTCAGGTAGGAGCGGAAGCCGTGAGGTCTAACATATACACCTGGAAATAGTTCTCTCTGCAATGGGTGTACTTTTTTCATGATGTGATGTGGGCAGCAGCATGGAACTGTGTAGAACGCTATAGTGGAAACTGCGATACTTCTGCTGCATTGCTATTCCATCATATGAATTGATTTTATTCTGGCTAGGATACACTGAGTATAAAAACTGTTGCATATGTCTATTGGGACGTCGCTCAAACACAGAGTAATGTGCCTAATTCATCACGCAAAATGCATTTTACGAATGGAAAACTGGAGCATACATGTGGCAGATATGCACTGAAACCCCATGTCCGTATTTATTGTACATATGATGCACAATATTGAAATCGAAGCAGTAAAATGCTTTGGTTTCTAATTGCTTACACCTGGGACAACATTTACGCCTTCTCATTCGCAGACAGGCTATATGAGATGTGAACAGAAGACGGCATTACATCCTTCTCTGTCTGTTTACTTACATTGTGGATTTTCAATGGTTTCCCAAAATTCGCAGTGCATCTTAGAATTGATTTTGATGTACTTTTCATTGCTGCATAAATACTTCAAAATGGTTATATTTCCTTTGCTTAACAACACTCTGGTATATGAATAATGTGCAGCTGGAGCAGGTAAAGAGTTTGAAATATCCAAGCATAACTACGAACATGATATCTCACATGCGGTTGTATCCAAAGAGTTGCACATCAAAGGTTTAGCCTAGGCAATGCAGATGAAACAATTGATATACAATACGGGCAATTCACTATTCTGCACTTGATCAAGTTTTATGAAGGCAAACTTGTGCCTTCCCTAATTTATGGGGTGGAAGCCAAACTGGCTAAGATTTGATGGGACCGATTGGAAGGCAAGTTATGGAGATGGGTATTAAATTTGCCCAAACGGGTTCCTATCTATACTATTCATTTTGAATTTGTCTTGAAATCACTAGATTGTGCCATAAAAATCCCAAGTAAATGCTTTCAATGCATTTCTTCTGAATTAAATTAGACAAATTTAGGTGAACCGAAGCTGGAACAGGCAGATTCCAAGCCAGTCTGGGCGAGCCCAGTGTTTTCCATCATGCCTACGTTTGGCTTGAACCTGTCTCGCATGTTTCTATCACTAACTTGCTACGGAATCTATAATCTACCAAAGATATGTTGTTTGCGCTGCCTGTCTACGCAGCCCAACCTTTTTCCACAGATATTGTCAATTTTATGAACAGGTTTGTCAATGAATGTGATACTTGAGGGGAAGCTCCAACTCTAATGGGAACTGGAGAAACAAGCAAACCCAAGAAATGTTCCCATCAGGAATGATTAGAAAAATGAGTAAAAAAAATAAATGGCAAATTCAAATGCATAGTGGAAATAAATCTGGTTATTTAAGTGTTCGGGCACTTTGCATAATACAGGAAATAACTGTAATCACAAACAATGGATGATTGTCACAGAAAGACGATATAGAGAGCCTTGTGTAAATGATTTATTATGCACTGTCAATACTGGATCAAAAGGAACCAACACATGGACAATGCGGTCCAAAACCTAAACTAATCTCTTTCTAGCATAAGTACGTGGTGTCATTTCACTGCAAATGTAATTACAAAGCATAGGTGCATATTAAATGCAGATTCAATTGTTAAACATAAATGCATGGAAATCAGAATGGCGTTTCTGCGGAACAAGGAAATGAAAACCGCCTTCCTCAGGACCATAGACAATTGCGGACCCTGTAGGTAAAAAAGTAAACACAATAACTCAAATGACAGAATCATGAGTATACACATCTACCCAAGTGTAAGTAAACACAACACAAGTGAAAACCAATCACCAATGGGGCGAGAGTCCCACACTGCATGCAACACTCTGCCTAACCTCATGCAACACCAGCTAGTGGCACAGCAAGTAAATGTACTGCACAAACCTTAGACAAAGATACTTCAAAGCACAAAGAGTATCATGGCTAGAATGGTGAGATGAGGGCAGAAGAAATATGTGAGCAAAATCCTTCAGTCCAGAAGTTAGAGTCTCGGGTGATAAGGTGAAGTGGAGCGACACGCTTATGCACAAGTCAGCAGCATCCATTTGTTAATCAATCACTACTTCAGTGTGTTGTCCTGCTGGAGCTGAAACATTCCATGGTATTGCAAACATTGAAAAAAGCCTACTCTTGATCCTAATGACTTTCAACATTATCGTCCAGTTGCAGGTCTCCCGTGACTAGGAATAATGTTGGAAAAGGTTGTAACATATCAGTTGAAAGAACGTGTAGAGAAACCTTCGCTATTAGACTATTATGAATTGGGCTTTTGTCCCAGGCATAGAATGGAGACGGCACTGATGGTGGTGTGGGACGAGTTACTACGGCTAGCAGACACGGGTGAACTATCCTTCCTGGTGATGATGGATCCATAGGCTGCATTCACAGTATCCTATTATCATGCATGAGAATGGTAGAGGGAGTCTCAGACTCAGCCCTTAAATGGTTTGAATAATTTAAGTCTAATCGCTGCCAACAGTTGAAATTGGGGGAGTTCTTATCAGACACCCACCCCCAGAACTGCAGCGTCCCTCATTGTTCCTCACTTCTGCTGCTCCTGTTTAATCTTTATATTCAATAGCCGCTAATGAACATACTCAGATAATATGATGTAGGGTTTCAATCATATGACGATGACACACAGTTGTATCTGAAAGTGGGCAATTTCGAGGAATTCTTTTCCAGAGTAGGTCAATGTCTGGAAGAATTAGGTTTTTGGATGTCCCCAAATTTGTTGCAGATACGCCCACATAAGAACAAAGTGGCACTGTTCTGACCTAGACATCTTTTAGGAGAGAAAGCTAGCAGCTCTCCACCCCCTTTCATGGGTTCATGACTAAAATATGCCTCTAAAATAAAGAACTTTGGCTGCATTTGGCAATCAAACCTAGGCTGTGAAAGCCAGGTGAGTGCCAAGTGGCAGTCTGTATTTTACTCTTTACATCTCTTGAGCCTGGCTTTTCCATTCATCCGAACGAAAGATCATGGCATGGTTGTCGGGACATTGATCAATTCCCAACTCAATGATGGTAACATAATGCTAGCTGGCATTCCAAAGAGACACTTGACTAGGCTTCAGAGAGCTGAAAATGCCACAGTAAGGTTAATTTGTAAAATTCCCAAATCATCCTCCGTCTCACCTTTGCGTTAATCTCTCCATTGGCTCCCTGTTAAAGAGATCATTGACTTTAAGCTATTATGCCTGGTCTTCAGATGCCTACATATCCTTGCCTCTACATACCTTGCTGAGGAGCTGAAATGGAACCAACAAAATCGGTTCTTCCATTTATCGCAAACATTTCTATTGGTTTTCCCCTACACCTGTGTCTCCAGAGGAAACGGACGTTTCGTAGTGTATGGACCGAGATTATGGAATACTCTGCCCTGGGATCTGTGAACATGAAGGAGTTATTACTATTTAGTAAATCTTTAAAAACTCATTGGTTTAAATAATATAGAGTCAGATTACCTTTCATAAGTTAGTCAGGTACCTCTGTTGGGAATTTGGATTTTATTCTGCCATCAACGACCAGACCCAGTGCAATATGCCGGGTTCTGTGGATTATAAATACTTCAGATCACATCAAATTGCAGCCTCTACTCAGTGGAAATCGTTGCTTCTGTAGTGCTCAGTCCCCCACTGGCTTCCTTGTATGTAGAATTGCATGATGCAATGAAGAGTCAGACTTGTTCCACTATAAATATTATATCAATCACCCCCACTCAGTAGGACATACATCCCGAGCCTAGGCAGGCCCTCACTTTTCTCAGGCCTCGTTAAGAGCTCAGGGCCGTTACCTGCCCTGTATGCCTCCTGAGTGGAGTTGCTTGCTATTCGCTGCCCGGGGTTTGTCTGGGATGCAAATAGTTTAATAGTATATTATTTTTTTTTAAGGGAGTTGGGGTCCGCACATATTGCTTGAGCCCAATCTTCTGTGACAAAAACAAATAATAAGATGGATGCCACCATAGGACAAGGCAATTAGTCTCTTTCCTATTTCCATGGCAGAGGCCGCGGGCGGGAGGAGCATTGGATCCGGAGAACATGCATCACTGCTCAAGCACTTCATTTCTCTTGCACTTGGAGGAATGCCACTGCCGCTTGTGCCAGCTCTATAGCGCTTGATAGGGCTTGCATGCACACTGTGATGTTTGAGAGCTGATGCATGCACACGCAGTCATGCCTCCGAGAATGAGGGAAGCACAGCCAGTCACCTGAACAACTTTTGAGAGCTGACAGATGCACACATCTACATTCCTCCAAGTCTGGGAGAAGCATATACATTTCCCTGCAATCGTTCTAACCCCCTGAAGAAGATCTCAGAGATGGAAACATGTGCATGAAGTGGAGTGATAAAGTAGATGGTTGTCATCAAAATTTTACATTAAATGAAGGAAGTGTAAGATTTTGAAACAAACCGGAATGCCTGATACATTATCCAATCTATCCAGAGGAGTAGTTGGCATATAATATATTTAAAAAAGACATTGAGTGGCAGCAACAAGCAAACGGTTTCCACTAGGTTAAGGTGGTGTTGTGATAGGCTTCCATTCACATGCCCGACACAAATGTGAACACCAATGGATCTTATCACGGACATACCTCTGCCTCCTTGCCAGTGTTTGCAAATGAGGCGGTGTCTCCCAAGCTAATCACATTAAATGATATGTATGAAAGGTTGGGGCCATCAAGCTCAATCACAACACATCTCACCTCTCGTTGCCTTCAAGCATCCTACGCGTCGGGAATCTGATCCATGTTATGTTATGTTATTTTGCATTTATATATCGCCTTATGTATCATTGGTATAGCCTCAAGGCGCTGGTAGGTTGAACGCCCTCGGGAACCGAAGTTCAAGTCAGTAGAGAGAATAGAAAGAGTGAAACAGTGCATGTGAGCACCGGATATGTGTGCAGCTGGTGTGGAATTTGTGTGATAGCTGCTTTCTAGCGGTAGATGTAGTGGTTGAGAGATCAAGAGTATGTGTTCGTTCTGGCAGCTTTTTTATCCAGACCGATTCTGGCTGCGATTCTGGCCTGAGGAGAACGCCTATGCTGGAGGGTGTATTTAATTAGGGTGATGGGGAGTATGAGGCAGATGATGGTTTGAGAACAGCTATACCGAATGGTGTCATAGTATTGCTGTGTTCTAATTGAGTGGTGGTGTAAAGAAGAGAGTAAGCGTGGAGATGTGATATGGTGGTTTACCTTAGGTGTTTGAGATTTGGCCCACTCCAATAGTACCAAGTACTCCATCGGTTCCATGCACTCTGACTGTTCAATGCATTACGACTGTTTCAAGCACTCGAAAAACCATTCACTGCCATGCTCTTTCAAACGTTCCATGCACTCAAATCATTCTGTCCCGCACATATATCGTCCGTTTGCTCGACACTTGATATCCGCTCAGCGCTCTACACCAGCTCTGCACTCTACACCCGCTCCGCATTCTACACCTGCTCCGCACTCTACACCCGCTCCGCACCCGCACCATAATCTACATCCGTTCAGCACCTTACATTGGCTCAATACCACCGCACCCTACATCCACACAACACCCTACATCTTGTCAGCCCTATCACGCCCTACATCGGTTCTACACCCTAAATCATCACAACACTCTATATCCGCTCCATTCTATTATCAACTCACACAACCTACATCTGCACCACAACCTACATCCACACCACAACTTACATCTGCACCACACTATTATCTGTTCCATGCTCTTATCTGCTCCATGCTTCATTTGTTGTGTGCTCTTGTCCGCTCTACTCACTCATCGGCTCCACGCACTCATCGGTTCCTCGCAATCATCTGCTCCACGTACTCATCCGCTCTACCCCCTTGCCTGCTCTACCCACTCATGAGCTCTATGCACTCATCCCCTCTATGCACTCATCACCTCTATGCAACTCATCACCTCTACGCAACTCATCACCTCAAGACACTCATCCGTTCAACGCACACATCCGCTCTAGGCACTCATCCGCTCTAGGCACTCATCACCTCTAGGCACTCATCCACTCTACGCACTCATCCGTTCAATGCACTCATCCGTTCAATGCACTCATCCGTTCAACGCACTCATCCACTCTACAAACTCATCCGCTCTACGCGCTTCATCCACTTGAACGACTTTGTCCGCTCCACTCACTTCATTCATTCATCCTGCATTATCGGTTCAACTCATCTCACTTGTCGTGCGCACTCGATCCGTTATGTGTTCTCCATCTGTCCCATGCACTACACCCGTCTCATGTACTTGAATCGTCTATTCTGTACTTTCATTTATACTATGCACTTATACATTCCATGTCATCTGTGTATTCATCCGTCTCCTGTATTCATTTTCCCTCTTCTTCACTTTATTCATTTAATCTATTTTGTTCCTTTTGTTCATTGCATTCATTACACCCATTTCATTCATTTCAACCGCTTTACTGGTTTCGTACAATTTATTCTTTTTTCACTTTACTCTTTTGATCTGCTTTACTCATTTTATTCTCATTGTCCTTTTAGTTTACACTAGCGGTTATTAGTTGTCGAATTCTCGCTTGGGTCTTGATGTTGTTTTGTTTGTTGTTTTATTGTTATTTAAGATATAGTATTTTTGTTTAGTCGAATTGTTGTTATCCATTGTATCCTTACGTCCACATTGTTCCTCTTGTCCATTACATTTATTTTGTGTTGTATTAGGGGAGATTGCGCCCAGATAGTGCGTCAATGTCTCAGTGAAGCTCACCTTGCCTGAAGCCCTAGGTGTTATATTGAACATACGTATGGCATTCTTGCAAATATGTTGTGTACCAGTAATAATCGATTACAGAATAATCAATTAGAGTAATCAATCCTGATCGCGAATAGAATGTGGATGAGACTGAACCGTGCACAAATGGGGATGTGTTATGGTTCTTTGTGCTTGGGAGAAGGCAATCAGCTGCAGCTTTTACTCCAGATGTACTTATCACATTGCCCCAAAATAGTCACAAACATGTGGGCATATATTACAGTAAATCGGACCAACTGTCTAAAGTCAGCTATGGCAAAGACTTGTCCCGTCCGAGATACACTGACTGGGCCTCATTGCGAGTCACTTGGTCTGGAAATAACGGTGGCGGTTTCCGGACCGGGTGATCTCGAGTTCTGCAGGCGTGAGGTGACAGGTTTAACACCACCCACCTGCAGGCAGACGTGGAAACACCGGCACCATCACGAGATGGTGCTGGTTACCACCGGACTCGTAATGAGGCCCATTCTCTTAAACTGTTTTTTTTTTACACCAAACATATTCAAGTTTAGGTGGCACAAAACAATATTAATAGGTGATTAATGCATGGAAAAACAGACTTATGTTTATTGTCTGAAAAGAGAAACATGAACTGGGCTTCTCGAGCTCTAAACTATCAGATTCTGGAGCACTTGAAGCCCTCGAGCTGTTGCATATCATCGGCACTAGCCAAGTGTGGAAGACGCCTGCCCATTAATGACGTGTCAGTGAAGGCTGAGACGCAGACCTGTGACCTCGAGATAAGTTGCTGTGCCCTGACATTTGTTTATCTCGCAGCTATGACTTTCCACGCCTGCGATATGAACCACAAGTTGGTTTCCTAGGGAACGGATGACGAGACAGATCTATAATTAGATCTGAACTGTGCACCGCACATCTCAATTGGGTGCTGAGTAGGGTCTAAAATCAGCTGAGCTGCTGAGCTTCATGCGCTGCAGGTGGAGCCAGTGTTTTCCGAAGCAAGGCAATGCCATTTTTTGTGCAAGCAAATGTCCTTCACAAACAGTGCAGAAGAACCGGTAGAAAGCAATGCCACGAACATGCTCTGTTTAGACAAGTGTTCTTCAAAAATCAGAGAAGCAATTTCATACCTCTGAATTGCGGATCCAGAGCTAATTCAATTCCTTCAACTTTTAATTATGTTTACAGTTTTTTTTCTGTATGAAACGCTGTTTTATTAATGAAAACATTTGAGCACGGATTGTGTGTTCTGTGCGTTCACACCCGGGTGACACGTGGGAGGTGCAGCATGCCAGGAGACTGCAGGATAAGAGGAGTGTACAGTTGGAAAGACTCCTTGGAATGGAGAGAGGGCACGTGTACAGGTGAATCCTGCGGTGTTCAGGATGCACCAAGGAGATGAATGCATATCTATGGAGGAAACAATGGCTTTAGGACAACAGAGGGACTACACACTAACAAACACAAGCTGTGCAAGTGAAACCTAGCTGTGCAGCGATGGGACCAGCATTACAAGGGAAGACTGTGATAGCGTGCAATACGATGAGAACAATTAGAAGGACAGGCCACAAATGGGACACTTTGAAGGATAAGAATGGAGGTTGTGCAGTGGGTTAATAAGAGGATATGCTATTGAGGGAGGGGGGAGGGGTCCAATCTAGATGTCCCTTTCTGGTGCTCGTATTGAAGCAACATCCTGCGAGTTCTAAACTGCCTAACTGCACTTCTGAGTGTATCTGTGGTTCCATCACTTGACTTTGTCTGGCGTGTGAGAGTAAGCCACCAGTTGTCTCTTTTAATCCCCTATAAACCCTAAACGCAGCAGGTCGCAGAGTCGCCCCTCTTACATGTGTCTTACTTTCTTCTATGCCAAAGTGCCCAAAAGACAACCAAGATGACAAGTCATTAAGCACCTATGCAAACAATAATCAAAGAGAAAGGGTGCTCTGTGCTCACACCTACGGTGGTCGCTTGCTTCAATGTTACGTAACCAATACATATTTTCATTAAACTTCAGCTGCGTGCAGGTGATGATCCGTCCAAAACCGAACAGTACTCCCGGTAACTATGATGTGAATCGCAGACACACACCTCACGGCTCAACGTCATGCTAATTATTGGTAACATTGAAAATAAAAGGTTTTTATTCCATTCAAGTATATATTCATTAATTCATCATTATGAAATACCATCATATTACTTTGCCATTTAAAAAAAATACAATTCCATAATATTCGACAATGTTTGGAAATAACTAAATTCGCATAACCAATTTCATACAAATAAACTTTTTTCTGTCCCCATCGAATTGGAAATGACAGTAAAATCTTCGGCCTTTTATTCTACACGTTTCGGATATGATAGCCTTCTTCAGGAATAACCAATTCTATTTCCTGTAACAACATAGTACCATGGTGTTCATCTTTTAAATTCCACCTAAGCACCACTCAGTAGTGAATGCGTTCAGCATGTATTGTTTTCCTTAAAATATGAATGCTGTTCCTGCAAAATTATAGTCATTGGAATGCCATTTGATTATTTGAGTACACAAATGTGAATTATAATTGATTTACTTAATACCTTACTTGATTGTGTGATGACATATGTCTGTTGTTCAGAAATCTGTTTGATTCACAACTCTTCCTTGCCAAAGTGTCTAAGGTGTTCTTTTCCTCTGTTGTAGAGGTGCAGACCTTCAGCAGTGCTTAATTTGTTAAAAAAAAAGTGCCAGTGCCCAAAAATCTTGGCCCCATAATGCCGGCCTCGGATCCAGCGGGCAACGCCCGCAGCGCAGGCGGCCTGGGTCAGTTCAGTGGATAGACATTTGCCAGGTACTGCCATAATGGTGGTACCGGGCCGTAAGATGGCAATGGCTGGGTAATGGTGTGAGTACCTGTGTTGGTACTCCTTTATCGACCTCCAAAGGATGAAAGTCTGAGATGGTCATGCTGGGGATTCGAAGCTGCAACCTGCAGATCACAAACACATCGCAGCAGCAAGCTCTCAACTGACTGAGCTATCATATCGGCTATAGTAAAATGAGTAATTATTCTGTAGTGGATACCATTAAACTACTAACTGAGATTTAACAGCAGACCAGTTAAGTTCATCTGCAGGTCTGGTGCAAAGTTGGCGCATGCCAAGTCTTCATGCATCTACTTTCAGGCTTCAGAGGTTGGCAAAATAGGGAAAGCAGCAACACTTGGGAGGGACACTAAATTGCCCGTCGTGCCCTCCACTAACCACTCCATGGTAACAGTGTCAAATTATGTGCTCATTCACATTACACACAGACTCGGGAATTCACTTGCACACAGTAATGTAATATTCCTCCCAGCAGACATCAAGTAAACTAAACCTCTCTGCACACCACAGGCCCGGCCAATGCATTCCAGAAACATGGAAACACAGGTCTTGGATTTCCAAAAGCCCACATGCCAGTAACTGGATCCAGTAAAAACTATTTGTAAAGGGACACCCGGAGTTAGTACCAGGGTTGATGGCGTTGCTAGTTGTAAGAGGATTCAATTCAACACTACAGCTAAGTCAATGCCTAGTCTGGGATACTGAATGGAAACCCTTATTGATATATCTTTATGTCCAGTTCATGCGTTCTGGATGACTACCCCTATATAACACCCCTCTCTTGGAATCCCCCTGACCCCAATGAGCCAAGAAGTAATTCTGTTTTGCAAGTTTAAAAGGTTTATTTGATAATTTAAACAGTCGATATATATATCACACTTTATAATAAATTGATAATTGAATATCACACTGAATCTGAGCAGTAATCAATAATGGATAGTCTGGCACTAGCACACTTGTGAATAGGAACAGAAGAATAAGGTGGTAGAGAATACTTTATATAATTTCAGATGGATGTAATGTTGAATGAAAAATGCAATACAGAAAATACTCAATATGATTTCAACAAAACAATGTAATCACTTTTCTCTGGCAATTCACCCCCCCTTTATGCAATGCAAGGAAATGGAAGGAAAGCACACAGTTCTCAGAAATGCAATCAAATGTAATTCAGTTCACCCCAGCAAGCTTAGACTACAGAAGTTTGAAACACAGGCCCAAAATGCTTTTATATGTGCTGGCAATGAAGTGAAAAATATGCTAAAATGCTTTTAATTCCCTCTCGAGGTTCAGGGTGAGTGGTATCTAGTTAATATTAGTCCAGGCTCACTCTAGCAATGATTCAGGGATGGTTCTTAAGAGGCAAACGAATTTTTAGCAAGGAAAGCAAGGAAGCTTCTGTTTTCACACGTGGAGAAATTTGCAAATCGCGGCAAATTCGCGAGTGCGTTTTTTGCGATTGCGGCATAACTATAGGGGGTAGGAATGCGTTTCCAGGTTCGTAGAAAAGCCAAGATTCTAATCTTTCAGAGGAAAGTTGAACCAAGTTCCTAGCACAAACGGTTACAGAGTTATGAACGATTTTGTGAAGGTTGTTTTTCGGATTTGAAAAACTTGCAGCTAAAAAATGACAAGTGACAGCTTTGCAAATGACAGGTGACAACTTCTAGGAGGCAGTTCTGGTTAGATTAAAATAGATTGAATTATATTATTTTAACTAAGAGATTGGTTCTGCACAGTTCTGCTAGGTACTCACAATATATTTAGAAATAGAATGTGCCTCGCCACGGATCTGGTCAGGTTTTCGGACTGTACTCCGGTCTGGTCTCGGCACTTCACAGTGATCTGGGTCAGCTCTCTGGTTCTGCTAACAGCGGTCTGGGTCAGCTCTGCTCTGCCTCTGGTTCTGGATATTGATAAATTTGAAGTCTGGATCTCTGGATGTGGTATAGTCCGGCAGCATGCTCCGCAGCAAATGGAATTGAAGGTCCCTATCTGTCCTGACTGTCTGCTTTTATGTGTTTTGAAAGTGGGTGTGTGTGCAGCATCACTAGCCAGCCCCTCTCCCAACTGCCCATTGGTCAAGCTTTCCTTTCTCTCTTGATTGGGGAAAAGAAGTGGAGTGTCAGAGCGATGTCATTTAATGGCTTGCAGAAAGGACACTCCCCTGTCAAATTACACACCATCTATATTTGATCAAAAAGACATATTTCATAGCTACACAGTGGTATGAAATTACATGCACCCATCATGCATTTACTGATGGTAGCCCCTGTTCAACTCTGCTCTTCCTGGGGGCTTGCATTCAGAAATGGCAATATTTTGTGCTTTTTAGTGGTTTTGCAACATCAGATTTTTCTCCAGTTTTGTACACATGTACACGGCCTGTCCATACATACTCCAGTAAATTAACATGTCTCTAGCTTACACACAGAGTCTGTAGTATACATAAATAGCAGGGTTTTGCCCCAGAACATCACACAAATTGGAGTTTGGGCTTGAATTGAAGGTACATTTTTTAAATTAAGGCTCTCAAAGTTATACATTTCTGTCATTTGATTACAAAGAGTTATCAGTGTTTCTGTAAAATATATATTTTGCTTTCAATTCAGTTCTCAGAGTGTTGGAGTCCGCCTCCAAGACTTGGGTGGGTCAGTCACATGTGTCTTCTGGCAGGCAGGCCTTTGTTGACAGGAAACAGTCAAAATCAACATATCCTATTCAATTGCAAGAGCCTATTGTGTGGTCTCCAGGAGGCTCCCAGCCAGTCTGCCTTCTATCAATCAGGAGGTCATGTGAGATTCTAACTCCTGGTGTGAATCTCTGGAGGTGAGAGGGTTTCCCAGGCTTCAGGCCTCTGGGAACAGCAGGTGGCTAATTTTTAATTAAAACGCAGCCTTTGAAGTCAGCTGAGTCAAATCCCTTTGTCAGCAACTGCACTCAGTTCTCCTGTCAGAGTTTAGACTGCTAGCGCCGCCTTGAGGATTTTGTTGGTACTGCATGCAATTTTGGGATCTTTCTTGGATTAATGCATTCCAAACAGGAATGGTTCTTACATGGTAGTAAATAATCCTTGCTTAACATTGTTTTGATGGGGCTCCTTACAGTAAAATGGTTATGTGGAACCCAACAAAAGGGTTGAATCTTCAAAGTGGTCTGGTGAGCCACGATTTCAGCAACTTTTTGACATCAGTAACAGTGGATTTTGTTAACAAAGATCTTTCTTTACACTGGTGGGTGGCAAGTGAGGTAACCATTTTGGTGTGCGCACAAACTGCGTGGTTCTCCTGGATTCTGGTGCACTTGTGGGCTTTTTGGCCATCTTGGATTTTCTAAGCCCACAGCACCAAATGTTGCAGCATGATAGCTCAAACGTGGGTCAGGACACCCAACAAGTCCCCCCACGTGACTGCCCTTTGAATTTGAGTCGATGGGGAGTCGGGTGCACAAGGGTTTTGACCCACGCACTGGTCTGTCCGCATAATATTCTTCCAATTCCGCAAATGGCACAGTTCAGCATCTTTTCCTCCATCCGGTATTGATCGATCGGTTCTCCTCGCCCGTCCTGATGGGAATATTGGGCGGTACCCCGGGCCCCTCGCGTCTCTGCTCCCGGTCTCCGGATCGTCCTCCTTGGCCAGTCTCCAGGTTTTCTTTCTCCTAGGACGACAAAGGAAGAGCGGCAATACCTACTCATAGACATTTCTCCCCCACCATTGATATAGTGGGGTGGCATATAAATTTATAGTCAAAACATATGAACATGCACATTTCTTTTTGCATTCAACAACGAAAACACCCACATTGAGAAACTCAGAATTTGATAGGCGATATGTAGGATATTTTAAGTTAGAACTGAATTAATCTGAGACAGTACCCTCTAGGATTCCAGAGGATTCCTCCAGTTGTTGCAGAGTGTGCCTGGGATGGCAACACTTCAACTGGTTAATGTGGACCCACTTGTCTTCCCCCTCTGCCAAACCGCCTTTGGGGATGCGGATCTTGTAGGCCACAGGGGAGATTTTGTCTATAATCTCAAAGGGTCCCTTCCATGTAGGCAAAAATTTTCGCTGTTTGGCCTGGTTCCTTTGGAAATTGTATAGATAGACCCGGTCCCCCACCTGATATTCCTTCCTGGAAGTCTTCAGGTCATAGTGGGTCTTCATGCTATCAGCTGATCTTTCTAGATTCCGCTGAGCATAAGCAAAAGCATGTTGAAGGTGTTTCCTTAAATTCTCCACATACTCATGAGTTGTGGAGGCATTTATCAGTGTCTGCTCTTGGGTCCTGTAGAGCAAATGCTGAGGAAGCACCATTTTGCGCCCAGTCATCAACTCAAATGGTGACATTTTGGTTGCAGATGAAGGGGTAGATCTGATGGCCATTAGGACCAGAGGTAATCGGATATCCCAACTTGGCCCAGAATCTGCCACGAACTTCTTTAATATGCTCACAATGGTTCGGTTATATCTCTCTACTGCCCCAAAAGAAGCTGGCCGGTAAGCAATATGCAACTTCCTTTTGACCCCCAGTATCTCCCACATCTTTGTCATCACTTCACTAGTGAAGTGGCTACCCCTGTCTGACTCAATCCTTTGAGGTAGACCAAAACGGGAAAAGATGTGGTTAATCATCAGGGCAGCTGCAGTTTCTGCCTTGCAATTTGGGGCTGGGAGACATTCCACCCACTTGGTAAACAAGCATGTCACAGTCAACATGTACTTATTCCCCCTAGCAGAGCGAATCACGGGGCCTACAAAGTCGATTTGTAAATCTGACCATGGCAGTGTCATCCCCCTCTTTTGGAGAGGCGCACGGTGCGTGAGGGATGATGGCTGAAATTGTGCAGACACAAGACACCCCTTCAAGTATTGGTCGAGGTCCTGCCCCATGTGTGGCCAGTATGCAACCTCTCTTAAGATTTCCAATGTTGTGTGAATCCCCCTATGACCGGCGGTGGCCGCATCATGGGCGTGACTTAACATCAGGTTTCGGAATGAGGTAGGAACCACCCACTGATCGTGGCCAGCTTTGGATTTCCTTACCAGCAAACCGTCTTGGATTCGGAACATTTTTGGACATTTCATCAACACTCTTAGGTCCTCTTTCCCAATGTAATCGGTATCCGTCAGGGGAAAGTTCTCAGGGTCCTCAATGTGCTGGTAAAATTGACCAATTATTGGATCCCCCTTCTGAGCGGTAATCAAATCAGCATCAGGGGTCTCCTTACTCCATTGTGCAATTGAAAGGTCGTTGTGAGCATTTGTCTGGGACCTAGTGATAGCAGTGACCTGGATTTCCCCCTACAGGGACTCAATCTCAATTAGATCCCCTTGGATGGCCCCGGTTTTGGCCAGCTGATCAGCTAAGTCATTTCCAGTTTTGTCTGGTCCCTCTACTTGGGAATGACCCTTGATCTTCTTCCAATAAATGGTCATCTTATTCGAGGTGACCAGATCATCAATGTTTTGGATCAACTTCCCATGTTTCAAGGGTTTGTTGTTAGCACATAACATGCCTCTGGTTTTCCAATTAACCAGGTGCTCCACGAACCCGTTCCGTACATAATCCGAATCTGTGATTATGACCAGTTCGTGGAGTTGATGCTGGACAGCAGTGAGGATGGCCTGATGCACAGCCATCAATTCTGCCACCTGACTACTTCGGGGACCAATTTTGTATCCAGCGGAGAGTCCTGGGGACTCATTCACCCATGCATTCCCTACGCCGGCCACCAGTTCTTTCTCCCCGTTGTTGTCAACATGGTAAGAGCATCCATCCACATAGACAGTGGGCATTCCCTCACACTTGTCCTCTTCAAAGACTTTGTGTGGGGAATTAAGGTATGCCTCCATGTTGTCCTTGATTTGTAGACTTTCGTCCTCGAGACAGTTTTCTCTGGCACAATCATGCAAGTCAGCCAGACCTTGCGCGAGGGGACTCTTCTTGTTTTGACCATATCTGACCTCCACAGGAAAGCCTTGCATTGATAGAATCCAGGAAGTAATTCGGGAATTACTCACATTTCCGGCCCGGATTCTGTCACTTTGGAGATATTGCAGAGGCTGGTGTGGAGTCTCCACTATGATGTGTTCCCCATGGATAAACGGGCGGTAATTCTTCAATGCCCACACCGTCGCCAGGAGTGCCTTCTCACAATCGTTGAATTTTTCCTCCACAGAGGATAAAGTTTTGCTCGCATAGGAGATTACTTTATTGACCTTGTCATGCTTTTGGTATAATACCGCCGTCAAGCACGTATTAGAGAACCCCGTCTCCAGGAAGAACTCCTTGTTTCTGACAGGGTAAGCTAGGCAGGGCGCTTGTGAGAGGCTTCTTTTGAGTTGTCTTACTGCCTCGGCTTGTTCTGGACCCCATTCCCACTTGACCCCCCCCTTCAGGAGATGAATCAGGGGTCTGGTGATCTCTGCGTAGCCCTCAATGAACTTTCTGCTGTAATTAGTCAGTCCAAGGAGGCTCCTTATTTCCCGCAGAGTTGTGGGGTCTTTCAGTTTCTGAAGTGCTTCCACTTTCTTTTCCTGGGGACAGAGACCCTGAGGAGTAATCTCATGCCCCAAGAAATTAACACGGGTTCTACACCACTGTGCTTTCTGAAAGGAAAGTTTTGCTCCGGCGGCCCTCAACTGGGTTAGAACATAACGGATCTCCGCTATGTGTTCCTCCACAGATGAACTTTTGATGAGGACATCATCTACATAAGCCAGGTTACCCCTCGCACCCAGGTCGGGCATGGCCTTATGTAGGAAAATATTGAACTCATTACCGGAGTTAAGGTATCCGAAGGGAGTCCGGGTCCATGTGTACTGCTGGCCCCCAAAGGTAAAAGCCAGTTTGTATTGGTCCTCCCTGCTGACAGGCACGGTCCAGTATCCATTGGTCAGGTCTATTGCAGTGAATACCTGTGACCCCTGAATCTGGGCCAGCCCTTGGTCAATGTAGGGAAGAGGCCATCGGGAAGTATGGACCCGTTTGTTGAGCTCCCTGAGGTCGGCGCAGAGTCTCCACTGGCCGTTTGGCTTCAATATTCCCAGCACCGGATTATTGAAGGTGCTGTGAACTGGACGGATTATTCCCCGGGACTCAAGGTTCTTAATTATTTCAGTAAGGGACTCCATGGATGCGAGAGGCAAACAATATTGCTTCACAAACACTGGAGTCATGCCAGGGTCCGTGGGGATTGTTGTTGTGTGGATGTCGGTGCGGCCACAATCATATGAGTCTACCGCAAAGAGATCTTGGAAATCCAAGAAAACTTGTTTCAACTTTTGCTTTTGTTCCAGAGTCACACAGGCATCAGCTAGGTTGACTCTCTCTTCCACCATCTGCCTGAAGCCTGGAAAGACTTCTGGTTTGGCTATCTCCGCGGCCTCCTCCAGCTGGGTGGAGAAGTCCCTGGTCAGAGTGCTGATTTGGACCGGAGGCTTCAGGTGGGAAAGGCAGCCCTCATGGACCTGGAAAATCACCTCATCCCTCCTGAAGTCACAAGTCACATCTTCCTTACCATAGGGTCAGGAAGTGTACACCAGGAAGTTCCCCCCATGGCGGGTAAAAATCCTGTCTGGTGTTGTATTGTCCTCACTGTCACTGTCAAGGCAGTCCTTGGGGATTGGTCCTAACAGTTCATTACCTAAATCAATGGAAAAATGTCGGTCATCAACCGCCATTCCAATAATGGTGCCTGCGGCTAGAGTAATACTCTTTAAGTCGCTGTTATCCACCTCTATTGGAATGGTGTCATGTTCTATGTTGACTAACGGAGTTGGGTTTACCCCCAACCCTTGCTGTTGGAGAGAAGCGTTTAGATGTATGTAAGCATCAGGGTTTTGCAGATATTGTCCTCTTTTAACTTTCACTTCCAGGGAGAATTGTCGGGTCCTTTCTGGGATGGTGACTTCCTCTTTGATCTGAATTTCAACTGCATAAGGTAGCAATTGAGCTGACCTAAATGCTTTTTCTGGATCATCAAAGCCCATGGGATTATCCGCTAATCGGGACCAAGCTTTGAAGTTTATTAGGTCCAAACTAATGGCAAAGCGATTGAGAATGTCACTGCCTAAGTAAAAGGCGGCAGTGACGTCTCGCACAACCCAACAATTATGGACTATGCTCTTGTTGCCAATGGAGATTTTGAGCATACACCTGCTTGGCAGGAGCTGTTTGGAATTAGGTGCTTCCAGGTCCATTTCCCATTTGTCTATCAGTTTGAATGTGGGAATGGCTGGATCTTTTGGGAGTTGGCGGAACATGGCTTCGCTGATGAAGCTCTTACCGTTGTTCACACACACTCGAGCGAGAACAGAGTCCTTCCCATCATTTAATTGAACAGGGATGAACAACTGCTCTCCAATTTGCTGAATATCAGCCAGGCTCTGAGCTGATTTCACACCTTTCTGGACTATAGGAGTGGGAGTTTCTGATTGTGGATTAGTATAGAATCTCAGAGTGTTTCCTTCCAGCGTGGAGTACCACTTTAAACTGGAAGGAAGGTTGATTTTCAGAAATAGAGAGGACCCCCCATCACCAGTCTGTTGTCCTACTGCTATTACTGTCACGTCTGGAATTTGGCTATTCTGGAATTGAAATTCTACTTGGTCAGATTTTTGTTCAACCATGTGGCAGGTGCCGTTTAAACTAACATGGTTGACACTCTGTTTTAATTTTATTGGTCGGCTAGTCTGGGTCCAGAGGACCTTGTTTACGCAATCTATTAAGGGTGACAACCTCCTCAGGAGGTCATTCCCCAGTAAACAAGGGGTGCCCTCTGGAGTCACTACTATGACCGGGTGTTTCACCTTGTGTCGCCCGATCTTAATGTCCAAGTCTGCAGTCCCCTCAACGGGAATTTCCTTCCCGTCAAAGTTCTGCAGTTGTCCAGGAAGAGAGGTGAGAGGAATTTGGTAATTCTCTCCCCTTCCTGCATTCAGTTCGTCAAAGGCCCTTCTGGACAGAAGGGTAGCTTGAGATCCAGTGTCCACCAGTGCCAAAATTGTACCCTGCCCCTGTACTTGTACCGGGGCATAGTATCTTCCCTCCTTCTCCTCAAGGGGGCACAGATAATGCACATTTTTGGACAACTGGTGGGCTAACTTTCTGGTTTTGGACATCGCTAGCGAAGAGATTTGGGCAGAATTCTGTGGAGAGCCTTGGGAATCTGAAAGAAAAAGTTGGCAACTGGAGATCAGAGCCATTGTGGGTTCCCCTGGTTCCGGTTCTGGGACGCCCCGCCCTTTTTAGAGGCAGTCATCAGGATGGGTTTGAACGAGAGGATTTTCTTGCGGTTGGTTCTGGGATGAGATGGTGGGCGGTGGTAGCTCAGTCTCCACATCTCCCCAGTCTGGATTTGCATCCCTAGGGACCCATTTTTCTTTGGGAGGAGTTCCCCCCTCTCTGAAGGAGAAGATCCTTTTCCCAAGATCCTCTGAGGATCCCTCTCCCTCAAATTGGAAGATCTGTACCTCCTCCTCAAACTGAGTCTGTTTGGGTCTTTTGTTTCTCCTACCCCCCCTCTGCTCCTTAGGAGGCAGTCTTTCAGGGGCAAGAGATTTTGTTTCCGGTTCCTGGGTTTCCAGGGGCTGTTTACAAGTGAGGAAGGAAGCTTCCTCCAAGGCTTTACACCCCCCTTCCCCTTGTGCCTCCTCCCTGGGAACCGGTGAGTTATCGGGGTGCTGTCCCCGTCATTGTTCTGGAGCACCAGGTCCAGAGTTGGGTGCGTTCTGCGCCGGCATGCCGATCTGAGGGTTCTGCTGAGCCCTCAGTATGTGACCCAGATCCCGCGCCATGTTTTGAACCTGGCGCTCTAACTGGGAAACCCGCTCAGGCTGATACGGGGCCCTGTTTTCTCCCCTGGGCTGATCCTGGGAAGGGTAGCTATCCCTTCTTTGGTAGTACCCCTGGTTGGGAAGATTTGGATAACCCTCCGCCCTTGGCCTCCCCTCTCCCGGATTCGGTTGTCTGGGCTCAGGGAATTGGGGAAAGAAGGGTGGAGGATTTTGGGGCTGGAGGTTGGGTGGATACCTGGGGAAGGAGTTCTGCCCAGGGTTTGGTGAGTTTCTGCCCTCCTGTGAGAGGTTGGGAGGGAAGTTCTCTGGGTTAGGTGCTTGGCTGGATCCCCCCCTTGGGCTGGAGGAGTCCACACATAACCCAGGATGGGTCTGTTTCCCTTGCAACGGGGGCTTACATAATCAGGAGAGCGAGGGACCCCATTTGTGGGGCTGCCTCCCTGGCTCCCTGTCTGTGACTGGCCCGAGGACCTTCTGTGCCTAGCATTATTAGGTGCAGGTAGGTTTTTAGGCCCCCCCATCTCCAACTCTAAAACGGGGGTGACCTTTACCTCTGCCACCTTGGCAGCAGCAGGGGTGTTGTTGACTTTGGGGTTTTTGGGCGCATTATTTTTATTTTCTACTGGCTTCTGCACCTCATAGATCCGGGTCGCCTGTTCAATGACCCAGTCTAAAGATCTTTTCTTGTGAAAATCCCTCACGAGCTGGGTCATTATGTATTTGGGCAAGGCATGGAAAAACGTATTAATAAATTCTCTGCTATCCGTGCGCACCCTTCTTGTGGTCTGTGCAAAAGCACGCTTTAACTCCTGCACAAATTCTTGTGGGGCCTGATCCTCCCCACATTGTAAATTGTAAGCTGCCTTGCGAGCCTCTTGAGGATTTCTATGAGTAGAAAAATGTTTCAAGATGGCCGCCTTATAGGTGGACCATCTTAAATGATTTTGGTCCTCCAGCCCCGCAAAGAAACTGGAGTATTCTGGGGAGAAGGTCCACTTTACATATTGAATACAGCTTTGGCTGTCCTTCAAATGGAAAGTCTCCATCATTTGCTCAAACAACTCTAAGTGCTCCCAAACAGAATACTTGGCGTTCTTATGATAAGGCGTGATGACGCTCCTGATTGCCTTAATCTGCTTTAAGGGATCCTTAAGCAAGGCCCTTTTTGTCTTATTGGCCCTTTTGGTCCGGGTAACCCTGGTCCATTCATCTTCTGACTCAGAGGCACTGCTCCCAGAGGTTCCCGTCTGTTCTTCCAGGTTTTCCCGGATTCTGCGAGCCTGGGAATGGCTGGCAGAATGTGGGGACCTGGTCTCCTGTGTCCTGCACCGCTCAGAGGAGTCTTCAGATCCCTCCTTGCTGCCAGGATTTGACGGGTACCCCCCCCACTGACCTAACTGGGCAGAGGTTTTCAGGATGCCCTAAATGGGTCTACTCTCCTGGGGTTCCCCATCAAATTGCACTGTGCTTGGGTGCCCATACCCGGATGCCCGCCCCTCCATTCCTGGGTGGTACTGGCCTATGAGCCCCATGCTTCTGACTGGATAGTAATCTGCCATCCCTGTGGCCCTGTGCTCATGTGCGCCAGGGGACATGGGGGTGGCAGAGTCCAGGGACTGAGAGAGATAAAGGCCTCTGGTACTAGGGCTCCTGGGGTTACGCTCAGGAGTTTCTCTTTCCCAGCGAACCTCATCTCTATCCGCCCCTGCTCCCTGTTGCAATGCAAGAGCCTGCACCTTCAGTTCCTCAGTTAAGGCCTTACTAGACTCTATCAGTCTCTCCTGCATCGCCACCTGTTGTTGGAGTCTATCATTGTGCTGGCAGAGAGCCTCATTCTCTCTCTGTGCCTCCTGATTGGTACTGGAGCACTGGGCCAGTCTTTGCTGCAGGAGGGTTACCTCCTGAGCTGTGTCCCTATTGGCCTGCTCCTTTCTTGCCAGAGCATCCTCCACCCTCCTGGTGTGTTCTAACAAGTTCTGGTGTTCTTTTTGGAGGTCACCCAGCCCCTGGAGGGCCAAGTGATTTTCTTCTGTTTTTCTTTTTAAATGGCAGACTTCCTGGCCTAAGGCGTCTCTTTCCTGGCTAAGAGCCCGCATTTGTGCCGCCAGGTCGTCCCTCTGCCTTTGAAAGGCACCAGCTTTCTGGCGTTCTTCATCAAACTCTGCCTGGGTATCCAGGTCTTTCAAAATCAGCTTGTTGCTCTCTGCCTTCACTCTATCTAGATGACTTTGCAGGGTGGCTACCTGCTCCGTGCATGCCATGTTAAAGTCTAATTGTTGCTCCAGCTTTTTCTGGCTCTGCAGTAAGGAGTCCAAACTGTCTTGGTGCTCCTTCTGCAGGGCCAGAAATCTAGTATCCTGGTCAGCCTTTTCCTGTTGCAGTATATCCATGTCCTCCTTTATTTTAATGATATACTGCCTACTATCATTTTCTGACTCCTGGCTCCTCTGCAGCCTCTGCTCAGAAGAGTCCAGATCAGATTGGGCCTTCTGTAATGCCAGCAGTTGCCTACTCGCCAGATCATGGCCTTCAGCACATTTGTCCTGCATGGCTCCCATATGTAAATATAAATATGCCGCTACCCTGGCAATCTTGTTGTGCTCATCCTTGGCCTTAGAGGACATATATAGTTCACTCAGGGCCACATGTAAGGGACCCTGGTCTCTCCATGTATCTGACCCTGTTTCCGTGATCTGGGGTGTGATTGCTTGCAACCAGACCGTCTGGTCCTGATGGGTCCACTCACCTCTCACAAATAGCTTATGTAAGAAGTTCTCTCTGGCTATTTTCATGTCTACTAAGGTCGTCATTCTGGAATTTGAGTTCCTTCCTGACTTACAGAAGTTTGTATTTTATTTTTGCAAAACAGACCTTTTCCTTAAAGCGTTCCTTTGAGGAGTGCTTTACAGCGTAACACAGCGTGGTGATCCGAAAGGATATGTGTATCTGGTCAGCTGGCACGCTGTATTAATCTGCACAAATGGTAGATCTAACCCAAACGTCCCGCTCGAGCCCCCAATTTGTAAGAGGATTCAATTCAACACTACAGCTAAGTCAATGCCTAGTCTGGGATACTGAATGGAAACCCTTATTGATATATCTTTATGTCCAGTTCATGCGTTCTGGATGACTACCCCTATATAACACCCCTCTCTTGGAATCCCCCCTGACCCCACTGAGCCAAGAAGTAATTCTGTTTTGCAAGTTTAAAAGGTTTATTTGATAATTTAAACAGTCGATATATATATCACACTTTATAATAAATTAATAATTGAATATCACACTGAATCTGAGCAGTAATCAATAATGGATAGTCTGGCACTAGCACACTTGTGAATAGGAACAGAAGAATAAGGTGGTAGAGAATACTTTATATAAGTTCAGATGGATGTAATGTTGAATGAAAAATGCAATACAGAAAATACTCAATATGATTTCAACAAAACAATGTAATCACTTTTCTCTGGCAATTCACCCCCCCTTTTATGCAATGCAAGGAAATGGAAGGAAAGCACACAGTTCTCAGAAATGCAATCAAATGTAATTCAGTTCACCCCAGCAAGCTTAGACTACAGAAGTTTGAAACACAGGCCCAAAATGCTTTTATATGTGCTGGCAATGAAGTGAAAAATATGCTAAAAGGCTTTTAATTCCCTCTAGAGGTTCAGGGTGAGTGGTATCTAGTTAATATTAGTCCAGGCTCACTCTAGCAATGATTCAGGGATGGTTCTTAAGAGGCAAACGAATTTTTAGCAAGGAAAGCAAGGAAGCTTCTGTTTTCACACGTGGAGAAATTTGCAAATCGCGGCAAATTCGCGAGTGCGTTTTTCGCGATTGCGGCAAAACTATAGGGGGTAGGAATGCGGTTCTAGGTTCCTAGAAAAGCCAAGATTCTAATCTTTGAGAGGAAAGTTGAACCAAGTTCCTAGCACAAACGGTTACGGAGTTATGAACGATTTTGTGAAGGTTGTTTTTCGGATTTGAAAAACTTGCAGCTAAAAAATGACAAGTGACAGCTTTGCAAATGACAGGTGACAACTTCTAGGAGGCAGTTCTGGTTAGATTAAAATAGATTGGATTATATTATTTTAACTAAGAGATTGGTTCTGCACAGTTCTGCTAGGTACTCACAATATATTTAGAAATAGAATGGGCCTCTCCACGGATCTGGTCAGGTTTTCGGACTGTACTCCAGTCTGGTCTCGGCACTTCACAGTGATCTGGGTCAGCTCTCTGGTTCTGCTAACAGCGGTCTGGGTCAGCTCTGCTCTGCCTCTGGTTCTGGATATTGATAGATTTGAAGTCTGGATCTCTGGATGTGGTATGGTCCGGCAGCATGCTCCGCAGCAAATGGAATTGAAGGTCCCTATCTGTCCTGACTGTCTGCTTTTATGTGTTTTGAAAATGGGTGTGTGTGCAGCTTCACTAGCCAGCCCCTCTCCCAACTGCCCATTGGTCAAGCTTTCCTTTCTCTCTTGATTGGGGAAAAGAAGTCGAGTGTCAGAGCGATGTCATTTAATGGCTTGCAGAAAGGACACTCCCCTGTCAAATTACACACCATCTATATTTGATCAAAAAGACATATTTCATAGCTACACAGTGGTTTGAAATTACATGCACCCATCATGCATTTACTGATGGTAGCCCCTGTTCAACTCTGCTCTTCCTGGGGGCTTGCATTCAGAAATGGCAATATTTTGTGCTTTTTAGTGGTTTTGCAACATCAGATTTTTCTCCAGTTTTGTACACATGTACACGGCCTGTCCATACATACTCCAGTAAATTAACATGTCTCTAGCTTAAACACAGAGTCTGTAGTATACATAAATAGCAGGGTTTTGCCCCAGAACATCACACAAATTGGAGTTTGGGCTTGAATTGAAGGTGCATTTTTTAAATTAAGGCTCTCAAAGTTATACATTTCTGTCATTTGATTACAAAGAGTTATCAGTGTTTCTGTAAAATATATATTTTGCTTTCAATTCAGTTCTCAGAGTGTTGGAGTCCGTCTCCAAGACTTGGGTGGGTCAGTCACATGTGTCTTCTGGCAGGCAGGCCTTTGGTGACAGGAAACAGTCAAAATCAACATATCCTATTCAATTGCAAGAGCCTATTGTGTGGTCTCCAGGAGGCTCCCAGCCAGTCTGCCTTCTATCAATCAAGAGGTCATGTGAGATTCTAACTCCTGGTGTGAATCTTTGGAGGTGAGAGGGTTTCCCAGTCTTCAGGCCTCTGGGAACAGCAGGTGGCTAATTTTTAATTAAAATGCAGCCTTTGAAGTCAGCTGAGTCAAATCTCTTTGTCAGCAACTGCACTCAGTTCTCCTGTCAGAGTTTAGACCGCTAGCGCCGCCTTGAGGATTTTGTTGGTACTGCATGCAATTTTGGGATCTTTCTTGGATTAATGCATTCCAAACAGGAATGGTTCTTACATGGTAGTAAATAATCCTTGCTTAACATTGTTTTGATGGGGCTCCTTACAGTAAAATGGTTATGCGGAACCCCACAAAAGGGTTGAATCTTTAAAGTGGTCTGGTGAGCCACGATTTCAGCAACTTTTTGACATCAGTAACAGTGGATTTTGTTAACAAAGATCTTTCCTTACACTGGTGGGTGGCAAGTGAGGTAACCATTTTGGTGTGCGCACAAACTGCGTGGTTCTCCTGGATTCTGGCGCACTTGTGGGCTTTTTGGCCATCTTGGATTTTCTAAGCCCACAGCACCAAATGTTGCAGCATGATAGCTCAAACGTGGGTCAGGACACCCAACATAGTGTAATTCTGAGCTTGATAGCTTTGATCAGTTGCCAGATAGTGCGGAGAGAACGAAAGCAAAGCCCCCATGTTGTAACTTTCTTTGTGATAAGAGCTGTGTGATGGGGAGTTCATTTAGCGGTGTGTAGCTCATGGTCTGGGGGCAGTGGCGAAACACCATTGAGCTGACCGGGCTTCAGCACCCGCCCACCCTCACACACCACCCTAACATTTTGGGCTACGTTGAAGCGACCTGGCTGATAAACGAGCCGTGGCCAAACACACACAACAGGACACAGACGTTAAACGGCGGCGCAATGGCTTTATGGTTAACAAAGGCTCTGCCGTTGTACTTATTTATTTATCTATATAGGGTGTTGCAGCCCGCTGGCATCAGAGTGCCTACAAAAAGACAAGAAACAACATATTATCGAACCAGGACAACAAGGTCAGCGAGCAAGCTAGTGGATGGCCGGAAAATTAAGTAGCAGCAAGTTAAGGAACGAGGTGAGGGACCTCAACATTATAAAGTAGAATTTTTTGCAGCAGAGAAAGGTGATGTGTGAAAGTACCTGTGCACTCACAGGACATCCCATACTATGTGGGACTACCTCATACATGCAAACAAACATCCTGCTCCAATCCACTAACGTGCCCGCCGCAGCATGTGCTTGGTCTTCTTAATGTGATCCGGGATGAGGAGGCGCTGGGGTGAAGGGCTGTGAGCCGGCCTCCACCTGCACTGTGTGCGCATACAGCCCATCGCTAATTACAGAGATTAGCCTGGCGGTGTCGGCTAATAGAGTAGCCGGATGTCCTGGAGGTACTGCATGCTCGGAACTGAAGGCGCTGGCCAAGCAGAGGGCGCAGAGCAGGACCAGCGTGCACGCAGTAGTCTGTAATACAAATCACTGGGAGGGAGCAGGCCGGGATGAGCCAGCCCCGCTCAGCCATGCCGCTCGCTCCCAGTGTTTTGTAACACTGACTGCTGGGCTGGCCCCATGGTGTCGTGGCCTGTCGCATTCATCAGAGAAAGGTAATACTTCAGTATTACCTATTTTTGATGAATGCAGCGGGCAGGCGCCGGCGGGGCCGCAAAGGATCTGTTAGTTACCGATCCTTTGCAAATTAGGCGTTCTGCGTCTGTGCCCGGCGAGTCCCTGGGGGCTGGTTCCTGAAGCCCACAGCTGGGTGGGCTTCAGGAACCGGCCGCCAGGGCCTTGTCATGATGTTCCGGTGCCGAAAAACAGTGCCGTGTTGGGGACCACCAAACACCGGCACAAATTAAGTAGTTCATCGATTAAAACTGTATGCTGGCCTGATTTACAGAGCTTGTTCCAATAAGATTGTGCCATTGTAAGACACTTTTGTAAATCAGGTCCCAATTGTTGTGCTACTGTTTAGATTGTTATACAGTTTCACAAAGTCTTGCTTGGCAATTATTCTTTCAGTTGCGTAGCACCCCTTTTTCTCCTTTTTTGGTTTTGGTTTTGGCAAATGTGTGTGGTGCTGACACGTTACTTTGTTTAGACCAGTTATCATGAGTGAATAAAGAGTTGTTTGTAAACTAAAATGTAAAATTTGTATATTGATAAAGTAGCCCAACTGTAGTATAGATTAGTTGAAAATGACTGAGTTGGTTTGAAAGCATACTTCATGGGCAATAATTCAGCCTTAGTTTGTTTCAGGGCCAGTAAACCATGAGGTGTCTTGCAACATCTATTTTACTACAGTTCAAGGTATGTGTTTCAATCTGTGCATGGTCTTACCATCAAAGCTGTAATACTACGTTTCTCGATCTCGATCAATTATGACATATTTTAGTGATATTAAGACTACATGGAGGTTATGCTCTATAGGAATAAACCCCATCATATGGATCTTGGACTGGGAGGCACACGTGTTATTTGAATGTGCGTAAACGTAAAAGCCAGCTTTCTGTTCAATAAGGAGTTACATTCGGATAACTTCCTGCTCCCTTGAATAAATGCAGACGTGCACCAGATAAACAGAAGATGTACATTTTTATAGAAATTAAGTTCCAAAGAAAGAATATTGAGAAGCTGGTCAACATATCACATTGTGACTGCTCTCTGGATCCATATATCTCATAATTCAGGGGACAGAGGCGGTCTTTGTACCTCCAACTTCCAGGTATCCATGGCAACCTTGAATAAAAACAGCCATGCACCAAATAAACAGAAAGGTGTAAATGTTATAGAAATTAAGTTCCAAAGAAAGAACATTGAGAAGCTAGTCAACCTATCACATTGTGACTGCCCTATGGATCCATATATCTCATAATTTAGGGGATAGAGGGGGTCTGTATACCTCCAACTTCCAGGTATCCATGGCAACACCCCAGGGCAGAGGCAGAAAGCAAACATGTTAAATTAAATGTGCTTGCGCCAGATGATATTCTGTTCAGGAAGATGTAAACATGATTGTTAGAGCCGGTGCATGCGTTGAGACGCCAGAGCTAGCGTTTATTGCAGCTAAGTAGTGGTGTTATTTTTTTTATTAATTTTTATTAAAGGTGAGCAATGAGGTCATAACTGAACTTAGTAAGTCAGTTATGTAGAGGGTTCCAATATTGATATCACAGCATCCCATTTGCTTTATATAACCTTTACATATTAGGTATGTGACCTAAAAATAAAATCACTGATGCTGGGCAAACTGGCTGCGCAACACAAAACATTTTGTTAATCAGGCCCGTAGGCTTTTTCAATGTATCTTATCTAAAGGGTTTTACAACAAAATCGTGGCGCTCATTTGTAGGGTCTAAGTCACTGGGAGAAAACTCAATGTATGAAAACTGACATGCAGCCTTCATCAGGACACGGGTGTAAGTCACTCCATTTCGAAAGTATCATTTTCACAATAACGTGTGCACATATCCATCAAAACGGATGACGTGAAACATGCCACACTGCAGTTGTGGGGAGTTGGAAACATAATTGTCAAACACAGAACAAGGGTGATTAGATTGTTGCATAGGTGAGTCACTATTTATAAGTGGAAGTGAGTGTTGGGTATATTTTCTGTCTGAGGGTTAATAACAACACAACGTGTAGGCATCAAATGCCGTCCTAGAATCCCTAGGATTTCCGGCTTGGTGAGTCTTGGTAAAATACAACCTGTCTCTGCCTTTTTATTGTGTTATTTGTTCTTAGAATATTGTTAGTTAAATATGTTATGGGTAATGAATTGAGGATTTGCCCATAAACACTATTCTCACAATTGTAAATGCATGTGATAGCATAGAATGCTCTCTATGCATAATGTGATGTCAACATACCTGGTCCTTCTCTCATGTGAGGAATCAAAATGGGAGCAGGTCATCGAGTTGTGGCTTCAATATTGCAGGCAATCTTACCGCATGTGGTAAGAATGTCTATGGGAACAGGATAGGACCATGCGGCAGAATTGCTGGGGTGGTGGGGTGCTCAAAAATTAGAAAATGGAAGGAAGGAAGTAACACAAAAAATACGAAAGTTAATGAAGGGCTGCAGTGGTGAGAACATATCTTTTTATAAGGCATGCATGATACGTTGTCCCCCATGAAAGCAAACTCTTTGATGAGCAGAAAAGAAGTAGGGGCAGGGGTTAAATAGGTCCTCCTCTAAGTTGGGACTGGGAAAGTCCCCAGAGCAGCTGGGGAGAGTGGTGCTGGGGATGCATAAGAAGACGTAGACTGTTGAGGGACTGGGGTGCTAGAAAGTCTAGGGGAGACAAGGATGGGGGGCAACCAAGAGCATCACCAAAAGCAGGCTTGTTGAATTAAGTTCTGCAGAAAGATGATGCCAGTCCATAAAAATAACATGCAAAGACATTTCAATGAATGCCTATGGACACTCTCAATTGCAACAGTGTATTGACCAATGTCCTGTACGATTACTTGATTGACACTCTGTGAGTAATTTATTCTATATATGGTTTGCATGTACAATTGGTGACTTCACTGATGTTCTTTGTAACTGACTCATACATGAGAAACGTCCCTCATAGATGAAGCCTACACATACCTAGACCATGGAAAGTGTCACTGGTGGATATTTTATATGCATTCAAGGAATGTAGAGAGAGTCACTGATATAGTGTGTGTATTTTGGAGAAAAGAAATACGCTTTTGATGCCAGAGGAGGCATAAGATGCTAGAGGACCACCATTCAAGTAGAAACAAGTATGGTCAATGCCAACAGTTTGGGCTTTTGTGCAGTCATGGGAAAGGCACGTTCCAGGCACTGCCGTAGTGGTATTAACTGGCCTTTGATAGTAGCAGGTGTAAAATGTTGTGAGTACCTGGGCATCTAATAGCAGGGCCTGGCAAATGCGTAATACTTATGCACAAGCCAAAACTGTTGCTTTTGCAAAACTGGACCTCACTGAATGACACACATCTAGCTTATAAATCGAGTGGCAGAAGGCAATCACAGGAGTAGCCCGTTTACGACTCCAATTAAGTCATCAACTGTCAGAAGTCTGTTTTGAAAAAAAAATATGCAGACCCTTTGAGTGAAAATTTTGATAGAAAGGCTTGATTAAAGTCAGCTCAAAGAGTTCCCACAAGGAGGTTGTTTTGCGCTCGGAGAGGTAGGAAATAGGTGGGAAAGGCCGTAGGAATTAGCATGCCCATGGGCAGTCAATGAGTGGGAGAATAACCCAAAAACACTTACAAGCTGTGTGTCCCCCCTCATGTGCCATTTCCCCCTATCTGTACTCTAATGCAATAGTTTAGGTGTTCAGGTGGCGCAAGCGACACCTAATACCCCAAACTAAAAAGGGAGAGGAAAGGAATGTCTTCAAACAACATATTAAAATGATATTTAATATTTGGCAACCAGTGCTAGCTGAACGTATGTTCACATTTTACAGGAGAAATACCCATGGTCCATGTGCGTTGCTCTGGACATGCCAGCCACCTATGAATATCCTTTTAATTGATAAATCATGTAGTCGATCTCAGTGTCACACTACAGTTTAGCTTCATCGCCAACAAATGTATGACACAACTAACAACACTGATAGTTATGTCCATCCATGTACTGTTCATACCACTCAGACACTGACCCCAACCCTGCTTCTATTGGACTATAACAACATTGCATGCATCGCACTGCCTCATATTAAAAGAGCTCACGCTGAGCAGTTGTTATTCGTCCACAACAGAACAGGGAGGATGGAGTCTGGTTTAAATTGCTAAGCATCTTGAATTATTTTCTTTGTGTCCAAGTTCAGGAAACAATCATCCTCAATGCAGTTTAGATATATTTAAAACACACACACACACATTCACCCCTCCCCTCCCCACAAACAACGAGATAGGTCTGTCATTGTAACGTTCGAATGTTGTCAGTTTCCAAAGTGAATTCCGATGTGTCTGAACACTGTACATTTCCATTACTTGAGCACTTCAGTGCATACGCTTGCATAGTCCCTTCTGCCCCTGGAGGTCCTTAAACATCAATGATGCAGTTGACAAGCTGCCGTTATTATTACCTGACTCATTCTCTCACCGTCGGCCAAAACCCCCAACCATAAACGTATACTGCATTCCCGTTTGCAAACATTTTACAGTATGATGAATACATCCCTGACGCAAGCAACACACCTTAATTTGTGTGCTAAAAAATATTCACAAAACAAATAAAAATAGGACCCAAGAATGTGTGGCATTTACCCCAGGCAGTCATGCTTTCGCTAGGAAATATCAGCGGTTGGTTGATAACATAGAAATGCCAGGTAAAAGAAGGCAAGGGACAATCGGCCGAGGGCATTATGGTAAAATAGTTTGCTTCCTTGTTTCAGGTCAGTTCAGAGAGGGTAGCTTGCTATTAGGTTCACACCATCTTTTAGGATATCATACATGAAAGGTGCTGCCACCCATCAGACACAAACAACATACTCTGAGAAGGCGACATAGCACATGTTCAATATTTATTTTCTAAAAACGAGGAGACCTGATGTTCCACACTGTTATGTTATGTTAGATTCATTTATACAGCGCGCGGTCGCCCAAAGGCATCATGGCGCTAGAGAGGGCGAACAGAGCCATTGCTGTAGAGGCCATAGTACGAATGCTTAAAAGAGGGTCGTTTTAAGTGCTCTCCTAAAAGCTAGATGGTTAGACACATTTTCCTCATTGCAGAGGGCAGGCCGTTCCATAGGTTAGCCGCAACTATGGAAAAGGCCCGACCGCCTACAATTGTTCTGCCAATACGCAGTCTGATCCTCCAATAGCCCTCCCTTTCTGAAAACGGGGCAGTGCCACCGGATGTCTAGTATCTGTTTGTTAAGGGTGTACGGACGTGCGCCAGACAAACTGCTGCGTCATATAAAAAGGAGGACAGCCACAGCAGGCTTTGTGAGACAAAGTGAGTAACCAAAGCTGTATTCTGGGTTTAACGGGGAGCTAATGCAGCTTCCTGAGAGCTGGTGATATAAGCAGTGGCGTGTTTAGACTTTCTGCTGCCCTAGGCTCAAGTAAGTGCATGTGCCACCCCACCTTTACTTCACCTCTGCCAGACTCTGCACTGTCACCAGATTCCGCTGCTTCAACAACCACTGTTCTCGTTGCCCAAACTACTCACCTTCACTCTAATTATGTCCCCCATTTTGTCTCCATAACGTTATCACGTTTTTTAAAGTTGTAGGGATTAGAAAGTTACAGCTTCCTTTCTATTAATTCAAGCCTGTCATCATTTGTGTTAGTTGAAAGAGTCTTTTCAGATCTCTGCTGCCCAAGACTTGGAGAAGGCATTGTGTTCTACAGTTGAGTGGACTAGAGGTAATTGTTATGGCTAATTGTCTACTTTCGGTTAAGTCCAAAAACAATCTTTTAGAGGAAGTGATAAGAACATAAGCTGTCTGCCAACAGGACACAAGGGAGAGAAGGTTGGAATGAGGAGTTTTGGTTTCAATGCTAATATCTGGTTTCTCTCACAAATTTCCTGATGTCATTACCTGCACTGGTCTGTAATATTACTGAAACATAACTACATTTCTACATCCAGTCTTGTCAAATGGTAATGTTTACATATGAAATATATGCAAGTGGCATATGCATATCTTATAAAAATGTTGAATAAAAATAACTTAACGGCCTTCTCATGGTTACAGCTCTGGTGTTCCCAGGGGAAACAGAGAAAAAAGGCAAGTTACCTGCTACAGCTGATGTACCTCCAATCTCTTGGGCTGGAGCGCCATTCAAATATGGCAAACTCACAAGTGTAATTTGTAAACACTACCTGGACATAAACACCTCAGTAGAGTAAAGGCAGTTGGAAAAGGTTATTGCGATATTTGGCTGTGCATTCTCATAGTAATGGATAAGGGTGACCCTGAACATTCATGTGTGGCAAGCAACATCATTCCTCGGAGCTGTAAAATGTAGGCACCTTTCACAACCAATGAAGTGGTACATACTGTTTACAGCATTGCTGTTTATGCAATTGTTCAAAATACCCACAACCTCAAGAGTACAATTGAGCAATGGATCGGGCTTTCCAGCACAATGTTACCCTAGAGAGTGTGGTTTAGGCTATGGGTCTTGCCAGCTTGCGTTTAAGGTAATTTGAAATGGTTGCACTTTATAATACATAGGGACATTTCGAGATAGGTGGGTATAGATATAGATGTCCTGCTGTCATTTTAAGTTCTGTTTCACAATACAAGTCCTACTTTGCATTTAACATATTATTAATGTAAAGGTGACTTATAAGCATCAAAATTATGCATTGTGTGACATACCGTGTAGTTGGTTCTCCTAGTAGTACTGAGCGTGCAGCAGAATGCCATCAAATACACATGATAAACCCAGCAGGGATGCCATTTGCCTGCTTATCAATGAGCAGCTTCTGTAAAATGGCTGAATGGGTAGCTTTATGTGACACCTTTACATCTGTGAAACAGTTTGTACCCTTAGCACAAGTTTTTGTTCTCACCCTTCTGCAGCTTTGGGTATCCTTTCACAGGTTTCTTGATGCACTTCCGCATTCAGATTTACTCTTCACCATTTAACTTCTCCGTGATCTGTTTCATGCTTGCACCTTTTGGGCGGCCAGAGACCTCTGAAATGTGGGGCTGGGAGGGAAATGAGTGCTTGCTTCTGAACGTCATTTTAGTGCCATCTGTGGGATCTCTATGCTTGACCTAAGCATAGGCATGCGTTTAATATTGTAAAATGATGCATCATTATCAACTGTTACCCTCACTTTTGCAGCCAGTTAAAACATGCATGTTGTGTATTTGAATATAAAAGTGATTGCTAAACATGGGGTATGTGTGCATTGATTAGAAAGAACTGCAAAGATAATGTGAAGTGCCACCAATATAACCAATGAGGTTTTGGCAGTTTTGCATATTAAAAAGCATTTTGGGAAGATATGAATGATCAAAGAGCTTTATATCTGCCATATATGTCTGTCAGAGTTGTAATACTGGCCTAAAGCATGCTGGGTTTGGTACATGTTAACTTTAAAAAAGAAATGTGTTAAAGAAAAGTCACCCTAACAATATACCTTTTGCAAATGCAAGCATATATACAAGTTTGGCCATCAAGGACTTTAGCAGTCAGAGTGGAATGGCTGCCAACAGGTCAAAATTAATCACTGTGTTGTGATAGACTTTCAGAAACAAAATTGGCTTTATATAAGAAAAATGACAAGCAGTAAATTGAAAATGAACTGCAATCAAATGCTGCTCTTCTGGCAATCTGTCGGCCTGGGCCTAGTCAGCCTTGTTTTAACTACCTCTATGAATATAAGGTCCCATTTTGGGGTGTTGTTCACAAATCAACCTGCTCCTTTTTGAATAACTTTCCGAAATGGCATGATATATTCAGTAGATCCCGCATTCAAGGTGTTGTAATAATTGATTGTATATTCAATTATGGCTCAAGCAATAACAACACTCTGGACATCTGACAAAAAACAAAGGCCTGTGCTCTTTCCATATTATAAAATAGCAGTTACAGGAAGTAACTGTGCTGTTAACCTACGGTTGCAAGGAAAGATGTGAGTTAAATATCATCACAAGTAATTGGACTTTACTGAGAATAGAAATTGCAAAATCAGAAAATCAGAAAGAGTGACTGAGGACTATGTGGTAATCTCCTTAGTCAGTTTAGACAGGGGCAATATCAACAGAAGTTCTATCTTACCCCAATTTAAACCTAACCGATTTTTGAAATTCTGAAAAGTTTGTATATATATATATATATATATATATATGTGTTCCGCCTTATGTTCATAATCACCTTCCATTTTCAAGATGAACTATATCTCATCAGCATAATCCAGAAAACCAATGCACAGATCCCAAAATAGAGCATGCAGGGCCTTATAATATAAATATGTTAAAAAGAAGGGAGAGATGCGATAACTCTGGGGAACGTCAAATTCCACTGACTTAGGCTTTGATTCAAACTCATCCATCTTGAGTCTACATCTTCTGTCGGAGTGGAAGGTATTGAACTGATTAATAGAATTGTCTGACATTTTTGACACACTTCTAAGACATTGCAGCAGGATAGGACAGTTTAGGGTGTCAAACGTCATTTGAGACACAACATGATCATAAGACCTGTATTGCCTTCATCAATAATCTGAAGCAGACGACTTTAGAGTTCCAGCAAGGCAACTTCAGTTCTTCTATAAGGGCGAGAATCCCATTGCTGTGTCCAAGTGAACAGATTAACACTATGTGGGTTTGAAGGCATATTTTGGTGGGTTTGTTTAAAGTCGTTAACAAGAAATGCACATTTGTTATGGCGCGAAAGTACAATTCTCATGATATATGATGTTCTTTTTTATGAAAGCAGTGATGCAGGCTGGCTTGATGTCATCTGGAATGGTGGAGTCTTGACATGTGGCATTGATAAATAAAGTTATGATGGCTGATAGGGCAACCACACATTCAATGACACATTTAGAGGAGCAGGGGGTCTCCTGATCAGTTTGTGATGTTAAGACTTAAGATAATATTTTCAATATCTTCTATTAGTAGTGGTATGAAATCAAAGGGATAATTCTGATCACATGGCAAAGGATTCATCAGATGGTGGTTGTGAGTTAACAAGGTGTTACAGATCCTGGTTTGTTTGTTCCCTAGTAAACGGCTCATACTGTATAAAAATTTTGGATTATTCTTTCTGAAAAAGACACAATAAAGACTGCTTTTAGCTGGTAGTCAATGTTTGAATTATTTCCACCTTAGCAATAATCCAGGCTTTTGAATATTCATGTTTCTTGGGCAGGTCATCCGTTGGCAATCTCTACTCCTGATAAAAAGATCTGTGCAGAGAGGAAATTTGATTTGCTTTTAAACTGGATAAGGGCTCACACAGGCTTGCCTTCCTAGATGTACAAATTTAGGAATACACGCTGGTACACTAAATGCTCTACCTGAGGGCATGCTGAGTCCACCGCACAACCACACACCAGTTTTGTGATACCTGCTTATCTCCCTGAACCTGTCCTAATGTGAAATTTAACTTATTATTAAGGTCTCTTAGAATTTATCCTCATGATTTCAGAAATCCTGATCTACAATCTATTTTGGCTGTATCAGCATGCACCCAAGATGTCACAAACACTATCCATCTCCTTTAACCTGCCCCACCAACAATTGGATTCCACTATTTTATCTTTAAACTCTTTCCCCCAAAACTTTATTCCTTGTCCTTTCCTCTGCAGACATCATTCTGTATTGTCTGGCAGGGGACATAACCTGCCAACTTCCATACACACCTTGGTGCTTGGAGACCACTATGATTGTGCTTTGGTGCACTATACACAATTCTATCAAAACATAACAGTTAAGTTGTGTGTGCTGGCCTCAGGAATACATTCAAGACCATCAATTGACATATATATGCACTGTTGGGTGAATGTGCTGACTTATCAACCTTTGTAAGCCTTTGGCACCGAGAAGATGTAGACATGACTCATTGGCCTGAGGTCACTTCAGAAAGCTTTATTGTTACTTCATCCTCTCTACAGATAATATTCTGCCTTTCTATATTTTGGGGTCTTGTAGGTTGTGGTACCTAGGCTAAACAACCCCATTCTTCACACAGTGAACAAGAAAAACTGAGTATATTCCTTGTGGCAGTGTCGAGGAGCGAGAATGGTTTATGATTATAATTTCCATACAACACACTTTAACTTTCACTGACCATCAGCTAGACTCTAGCTGATGGTCAGTGAAAGTTAAAGTGTGTTGTATGGAAATTATAATCATACACCATTCTCGCTCCTCCTTCAATGGTCCAATTAAATGGTGTGCAACACTTGCTAATAATGATGGTTGACAAAATACTAGATTATAAGTCCATGGTGTCTACCATGACAATTTTTGTCTTTTTCCAAGCACAGAGGCCCTGTTTGCCCTTGCTTCCCTTCATTATCCCCACCTTGGTGGAGAGGACAGGAGCCCCCACCCCCTTCCAGGAGACAACTGCACCTAGAGAACTTCCTCGACCCCTGCGGCCCAAGAGTGTGGACCGCAACTGCAGTACCATCCGTGGAGAGTGTTGTGATGAGAAATGACCGGTGATCCCTCCTAATGCAGCATCCATCCTCACCCTGATTTCTTGCCCACAGACACAGGATCAGCCACGCGCACTGCGCCGACATTCTAAATTGAAAACAAAATGTCGGGCGCATTGCAGCGTGAAAGCGAGGCTGAGCATCCTAAAGGTTGCTAAGCAACACCTCCCATTTTATTTCCAAACATCCACCGGCAGGCAGAAGAGCCGGCGCGGAAGGCCAGCTAAAGGTCCTGTTTGCCCCTGTTCGCCCATGGGTGTCAGGGGGCCACCCCACCAAGACCCTAGATCAATAGGATCACTTCGACACCATATAAGTACTTCCTGAACCCGTGAGTACCATTGATGTGCTGTTACATCCGGAAAGCCATCTCATATTTGACACTATCATAATTATTGTCATGTTGCGTAACAATCGCATTTGTAGTCAAGCTCAGCTGACTGTATGACCACCAAATTATTGCATACAGTGCCTAACCTAGATATATCTTCATATAATGCAATCTCCTACTGATTACTTGCCGATTTACTTACTCTTATGCCCTAGACACCCACATGCGGGACTAAACTCTGTGACCTTAGCTGGAAATAACCCCTTGCCTAACTGCTAATCTATACTGTATGCCAAAGTGTGACTAGCCTACTGCCTAGTTACTAAACTAGTCTGTATGCCAAAGTGTGACTACCATACTGCCTAACTGCTAAACTAGACTGTATGCCAAAGTGTGACTAGACTTTTGCCTATCTGCCAAACTAGACTGTATGCCAAAGTGTGACTATCCTACTGCCTAACTGTTAAAGTAGACTGTATGCCAAAGTGTGACTAGCCTACTGCCTATTTACTTAACTAGACTGTATGCCAAAGTGTGACTAGCCTTCTGCCTAACTGCTAAACTAGACTGTATGCCAAAGTGTGACTAGCCTACTGCCTAACTGCTAAACTAGACTGTATGCCTAAGTGTGACTAGCCTAATACCCAACTGTTAAGACTAGACTGCATGCATACACTGCCTTCAACTTCATCTGAACCTGCCTATTTTCTAGTATACACTGCCTATTGTTTTGTTTAAACTGAATTGGCCCAACTAGCGAATTTAGCTACATAGCACCTGCTGTTCCAGATACTGCTCAGTCGACCTGCCACACACACTCCGGAGATCTAATAAACACCATAGCCTAACTAAATCATGCCCAGCATAAAGACTCAACTAACAATTATATGCTCTGCACTTCTTTGTGTCGTTATAATAATAGCATGCATTAACTTCATACCCTGCACCTTACAGGAGAGAAATATGAAATTCCCAGCAAGATTGCGGATCCACGAACCTAAGTCTTCTAGTATTAGCTCTCAAGACTCTCACCTCAGGCATATTGCTCATGCCACAAACCTTAACCTATCCACGCCACCCTCAGAAACTATGCAAAGAACTCACATTAGAACCAACCACCCTAAACTAAGACCATTCTCTACCCAAGAGCAGAATAAAATAACAACAATTTTAGGAGCTATCATCAACGCCAGATCCCTCATAGCTCATACCACAGAAATTGATGACATACTCTCCATTGACAACTTAGACATTTTAGCTGTGATATAAACTTGGCTTCATGATGCAGCTGGCCCTGCCCTCATGTTAACTATACCAGAGGATTACCAAATACTCAGAGATGATAGACCTAACGCCAGAGGGGGCGGCCTTGCTATCATAGCTAAATCTTCACTAGCATTAAGTCTCACCACATCCCCTCAAATTAAATCCTGCAAGCTACTCACAGCCAAACTCCCGATCTCAGATGATAGTACTTTAACTATATTCTTAGTATATAGACCTCCTGGCCCGATAGGTACCTTTGAAGAAGACCTCTCCCGTCTCCTCACCAACAACATTAAAGACACGTCACAGCTCCTATTATTAGGAGATTTCAATCTGCGCTTCAATGATCACAAGAATAAACATGCCCTGTCTATTGAAACCATTCTGACTGAACACGGCCTGTCCCAAAAAGATATCGCCCCACGCACATACAAGGGCGAATTTTACACTGGGTAGCAAATCTGAATTTTGCCATTACCATCACTTTAATAACCCTGCAACCCTGGACAGACCACCATTTAATCAGCTTCTCGGCTGCCATAAAGCCCCAAAAACAGAAAAATATTGAAATTGTACCACCGCTCCCTACTAGAAGCAAAAAAGACATCACTGCGGAAAAATTACTTCCACTCATCCTACCAACCCTCGCCTCAATCACTAATACCATTGACCCTAACACACTAGTAGGAACCTTTAATAACACCATGACGATGGCCCTTGACAATATTGTGCCAGTCAAACCTTGCAAAAGTAAACAAAAATCTGATCTTAATACCAGGTTCACACCCAAGCTCAAAGAATTAAGACTAAAAAAAGGAAACTCCAAGCCATTTGGCGTCACTCTCCCACAGCTGAGAATAAAATTATACTAACGCACTATGCCAATATGTACAAGAAAGAAATAATCCTAACTAAAAGAAATACATTTAATGAAAGAATTTCCAAAGCAAACTCAAATACTAAGGAGCTCTTTACCATCCTTTATGAAATGGAAAACTCTATCCCACCCACAGATAATGTCCTGAAAGATAAACAATGGTGCACCAGCATCCAAAATGCTTTGTCTAATAAAATTGCTACTCTGCAGACCAAAATAGCAACTAAAAAAGCCTCTCTGCGCTCCACTGAGACACACCCCACCCGTCCCATTGCTAATCCTATCATGAATACACCTTTTAGCTTCACCAACATCTCCATATTGGAAACAACTGAAACGGTTATATTCTCCTTGAAGCCCTGGTACTGCCAGGGCGACAGTTGTCCAGCACAAATAATTAGGGATGCAGCTAGAGATTTAGCACACTTCATCTCTAAGCTTATTATTGCTTCCTTTAATTCAAACACTGTACTGTCCAGCCTCAAAGAATCATGGGTACTACCACTTCTGAAGAAACAGTCACTAGACCCGACCATCCCAACTAATTATAGACCCATTACAACGGTTCTCTTTCTCCTCAGAATTATTGACAGAGTAGCCTACCTCCAAATCCAAACCTACTTGGAGGCCAACCACCTGTTAGGATCATGACAATCAGGTTTCAGACCACAACATGGAACTGAAACAGCGTTAATTGACCTAAAGACACAAATTGACGAGTTGAAGGATAAAGGTAAAACAGCTTTGCTACTCCTCCTTGACCTTTCCGCCGCCTTTGACCTGGTGGATCATCCAGTGTTATGTGACTACCTAATGTCAGCAGCACATTTCTCGAGTGATGCTATAGCCTGGGTTCAATCCTTCCTAACCAACATTACGATGAGAGTCTTCTCCCCTGCAGCCTCAGCAAACCCAAATCCAAATTACTATGGTGTTCCACAAGGTTCATGTGTCTCACCGACAATGTATGTGAAAAAACTTTAAGAGACTAGAGGGAATATTTATCTGGATCTCTTTAAGACAACCCTCAAAACGTCAAAACCACTAAACATACCACACTAATGCTTAAAGGGTCCCTTGCTTCTCCATTACCTTCTTCTAACTCAGTCCTGCATGTTGTTTAACTCATTAAATTACAACATACTTATTCCAAACAGTTTTTTTTTTATCAAAAATATCAATTTATTTACTCTCAGTAAAAACACCACTAAAAAATACATTCACAATTATCTCAACAAAGACAGAATCTTGCACTTTTGTCTAAGTTCAATTATTACACATTTGCCACTATTTTTGGTATCATTGACCACAGACAACTTCTAGATAACATTCTATTTTCTAATACATATCTCTGTTATTAGATAGTTCATCAGTAGAAGACACATTTTTCAGTTTTTCATTTACTTTTTATATCTTCTCCTTTCTTCACTGGGTACTCTAACTTCCCCATAAAAATCGTGCTCTACTCATTCACACTTATGTCATTCATACATCCTTTCATTCTACAATCCACACTACCCAACATGTTTCTTTCCTTTATCAGTTCTCATAATTTCAGGAAATTCTTCAGGGGTTAATTTTTGTATAGCAACAGTCTGTTATGTAGTGCCCATTCGGTCTTCTTGTATTCTTTATACTTCTTGGTCAAGGCTCATGTGTTCGATTCACATCTGTTTAATTTCTGGGCCAGAATTCCACAAGAAGGTATCAAATACCTTGATACATGTTCTCTTTTGTCTTCCATATTATCAACTCTTCTTCGCTCAGCACAGTCTCCCCGTTGAAGCATGCAGCTGTATTTCGGCGTTCAGAAAATGATTTACATTCGGTTTCAATTTCGTTTGCATGCGCACAAACGCAGTCTGACCGACAATGTATAACATTTTTACCAAGCCACTTTTCGACAAACTTGATGGACTGGGTGTCACATATACCAATTATGCTAATGACACTCAGATCCTTATACCCCTTTTGGGCAACTCCGTTGAGGACACGGCTCTGGTAAATAGGATATACCTCCTCATTCAGGCATGGATGGCCTCTCACAGCCTCTGCTTGAATGATGACAAAACAGAGATCTTGATTCTGGGCTCTGAAACAAATCTAAAAAAAATTAAGTCCCACTGCATTCACTATCGAAGGCAAAATAATCAAAGTAGTAAATCAGGTAAAACACTAGGTTTTTACCTTTATTCTACATTATCTCTAAAAAAAAACAATTTAGCTCCATGGCCTCTTCTACAGCTTATACCTGTAAACTAGTCAGCGCCTGCAGACCCTTTTTATCCAAACCTAGTTGCATCACGCTCGCTAATGCATTAATAATGTCCAAACTCGATTACTGTAATGCCGTATATGCAGGCGCCAACAAAAACCAGTTTCACTGTCAAAGCTGCTCTCTACTGGAATGCACTCCCTGTGTCCATTAGAATGGAACAGCCATACCCTAGCTTTAGACGTAATCTGTTGAACTGGCTGTGATCTAATGACACTTAAAAATACTTACCCACCTGTGATTCTTACCTTTTTACATAGCTGCATGATTATTTGGTTACACACTATTATCCCCATCGAGTACTGACCTAGTATTGTGCATCCCTTACCTAAATTGTATGTATTGCAAATGTTTTTTTTTAATGATTTATGCTATGACCTGTATGCTGTAACTATCTAAACTATTCTTGTAACTACTGCACCCAGCTACCTGAGGGTTTGGTGCGCATTACCAAATAAATAAACAAACAAACAAACAAACAAACAACATCACTGCCCGTGTCACTCTCTATTACACTTGTTTGCAAAACAGTTGCAGGTTCTCTACAGTCCCCTTACCTACACTTATTAGACACATGTTGTCTGCACTTTTAGCCTTCGCACTTGCCACCTAATGGACCGAAATACTTGTTGTTTTGATCCCGTTTCCTCACCTTCCCCTGGCACCTCTCCCCTCCCCGCTCTCCTGCACTTCCGCGATCTCAATGTCACTAGGCCTAGTAAGATTGTTTGTTTTTCCACTCCCTCTTTTTCCCCTCCCTTGCCTCGTCGCGCCTTGAAACACTTGTGTATAGGCGTGTTATAAATGTCATTTCATATCATAACTTGCGTCTTGTTTACTGGAGTGTTCGGCTCTCCCTTTGAGACCTGTTTTAATAGAGTTGTTAAAAGTGCTAATGCCTAGATTTGGACATTATTAATTCTCACAGTGTGCAACACATTCCTCTATGTTGCTTCACATTTCTGTATTCCTGAAAATTCAGGTTGGTTTAGTGTTTGTACTACAATATCAACAATGCAATCCCTTTCAAGTCTATTGCAGAATGTCAGTGTTTTGGGTGCAATTGATTTTGAGCCATTTTCTTTATGCAGTGCTCTTGATTTCCTGGGTGATTTGGTCGTTGATCCACTTTATTGGTTAGCTCAATAACACTTGAACTATGTGACATTATTGTTGAATGCACTATTGACTCACTTGACACATTTACAGCATTCATATTTGACTCAATTAGAGTTGTTTTACTCTTGATTCACTTGAACTGGGTTAGGGCACTTGAATTTGGCTCACTTAACATTTCCAGTACATGTGCGTGTGCATCAATTATTTCCTAGTTCCCCTGGTTTGTCAGTATCACTGCACTTTTTTCCAGAAATTCATAAAGCAGTGACTTACTTCTTCTGATCAGTGTCTCTGTGCACTCAACAATTCTTTGTTTCCTTGTTTACCATTGGGTTACATTTTCTGCTTGCGGGATTTCCCTCCTTAGAGGCCTCCACTTTGAACTTGGGGCTACTATCTAGAGCAGCTGTCATCAACCGCACAATATAGCCCTGCTGTGCAGGCTCTAATGCGTCGTACAAGTTTCCAGTGTTTGGTGGTGGAAGAACCTTTCCCCCTTTTTCTGCAAGATGCTAATTGGGTTGCCCGTTGCTTCTTAAAAGACACACATCTCCAACTGCTTATACTACCTTCGTTATTCCTGTTGTCCATACTACCTTCAGTATTCCTATTTTCATCTCTTGAAACATTGCCCTTAGTCGCTACCAGACCCCCCACCCACAAGCTATGGAAGCAATGCAATGCTGTACAAGAGGAATACACGCGGGGGTTTACAGCTGAGGTGTGTGGGTAGCACACATTGTCCAAATGGGTAGGGGAAGAAGGGAGTAGGATGTCCTCGAGAAAGGGAGAATTAAGGTTGAATGGAGCACTCATGGACTGGGGAGATGTTTAGAGTAGGATGGGTGTTGCTTGGCTATGATATTGTTAATAATGCCAGCAAATTGGCTTGCAAATGAGAATCTTTAAAATGCATTCATATCGCTCATGACAACTGTCACTCATTCTCATTGGTAAGGTGGCAGGTCCTGAGTTTCCTAATGGCCATCCTCATCAACGTCCTTCCTGCGCCTGCTACTCCTTCCTCTTCTCACCTTGTCCCTCTTACCCCTCCTCCGACTGGTCTACCAGGCCCCTGTGCCCCTCCTCATAAAAACGTAAAAAGGCAGAGACCTGCTTCATCTAGCCACGCCAATCTCACCACGGCAGGACAAACTATGGACTACCCAACCTTCCAACTGAGTGGATAAATATATATTGCAAAAGAAAAAGAAAGGAAGGTATACATATGTGTCAATTCCAAGATTCAACATCAAATAATCAGGATGGATCTTCAACATATTATCGAGCTAAAAGCTAAAAATATTACAAAAGCATTACTATTATATTGCATACCAATTCATTGTCATCACACATCATAAAATAAGCATAAAAATGCAATGCATCCCTAAAACTCTAAGGGCCTCATTATGACCCTGGCGATAGAGGGTTAACGGCGCCGGTAGAGCTGCCTTCCCCATTAACCCTCTACCGCCTCATTACGAGGTCTGCTCGCAGGACCCGCTAAGGACGTCTGGTTAAAACAGGTATCCTTAGCGGATCCAGCGAGCAGACCAGGATGTTAACAATGGGCCCATCATTAACGGGCCCATTGTTAGCATCCTCCCCATTCCCATTGAGCCCTATGGGGGCTCAAATGGGAATGGGGATGTACCGGGTCCCGGTTCCTTGAATGGGGAAATACCAGGCCCTCCAAGGTCGGAATGGCCCGGTATTTCCCTATTCAAGGAACCCAGACCTGATACGCGGTATGGGGGTAGCCATGCCACTAAAAGTGGCATGGCTACCTCCATACTCGTATTGATGCCCAAAATCACAAATACTAAACAATATGTGTCATTACACAGTATTCCATATAACAACTATGGGCATAATTTTAGTCCAGTATCGTCATCAGCTGGTTGACACTAGCATGTGTCTACAACACCGCATTCACACGCTGTGTTTTTAGCCCAACCTTTACAAGTTTCTGTCCTTGCATGGCCTACAACTGCCAGACATTCATTAGGGGCATGGTCCTCTTGTGAGTGTAAATTACATGGCTGGCCGTTATTATGCAACTCTCTAAAATCCTGGTCTAAATGGGGAACCCTGCTCCAATAACAGACACATCATTTACTATATGGTCTTTATTACAAGACTTCACATCAAACCCTTTCCGCTTGGCCGGACAAATACATAATCATAATGTACCTGGGTGGTGTTTTAGAATAAACATGTGATAAACCACCTGCAACCCTTAATGTTGTCAAACTGTCCTCCTCACTTAGGAAGTGTCAGACTCAATTCTTCTTGCTAAACTGAAACATAAAAACATAAAAGTAAAAGATAAAACAAGTGTCTCCTATCTTTATCTCTCATTCGGGTGCCATTCTTCCCTAGTAAAAGAACTGCGATGCTTCCCAAATATTATTTCCAGATTTGCACCCCCTACTTTTCTTTTGGAGTAGAAACACTAATTGCTGTGCAAAGAGTAGAGAATACACACATTACTATGTGTCTTCCTAAACCTCTGTTATGTCATCATTACCCATGGTGGAGGGACATGCAGTGCTACTTACTTGGAAAGTGAATATGGCAGGTGCTGCCTAAGGAATCCCAAACTTTCCCTGGAGGGTTGGCTTCCCTTGTAAGCATTAACCCAACAAAAGGGTCAGCATCAAGTGAGATGTTGCTATGGGGACCTACATTCTATTCAGCATCCCCCTGGACCCATCTTACCTGATTATCTCTTCTAGCAGAATACCAAAACAAGATGCATAAACATTACAATCGAGTTGGCTCCACTGGTTAAACATTTTTGTAGAAAAGGGACTTATATTTACAGATTTTGAATGGACTATTATTAAGGGATTGAGGGCAAAGTCTCAGGAAGCCATTAACAAAAAATCACTACATTTGAAGAAATAAAACTGATATTTATGACAAAAAGTCACAGTAGAGGCCTCATTGAGAATATCGAATGGCATCATGTGACCTCAGCATCTCCTATGGGAAACACTTTTGGTCTTGAAACAGTCATTGGCCCTCATTACAACCCAGGCGTTAAGGGGTTAACGGCGCCGTAAAAGATGGCGGCGCCGTTAAACCCTTAACGCCTGATTACGAGGTCCCTTTGCTGGTGGCACTTTAACGCCTGCTTTTAGCAGGTGTTAAAAAACCAACCCGCAAAGGGACCTTGGTGCTAAGTACGGTGCTGCAATTTGCGGCACCATACTTAGCGCCTTCCCCATTCCCATTGAGCCCTATGGGGCAAAAATGGGAATGGGGAAGGGCCATGGCGGCATGGGGAATTACCGCCCCGCCAACCTCGGAATGGGGTGGTAATTCTTCATTCCGCCATGGCGGAGTCTGTAAGTTACTGGCATGGACGATGGTGCTATGAGCACCATGGTCCAACGCCTGGGTCCTAATGAGGGCCATTGTATTAATTGAATAATGTGGTATAAGAACTATTCAACAATGAGACTATATAGATCTTTTCCTTCAAAAACCTTTATTCGACATAGAGTCATTAGGATTAAATACATTAAACAGTCGATAAAATACAAAGCATGTTACTGTTTAAAATAACCCTGCTAAAAGTTCTTTGGATGAAAAAAAAAGTGTAATCCACTAAAAACAGTTATTACAGCAGTGTAAAGTTTTGGTTGTTATGTAAAAATGTGTAAAAAGGCAATACCATGCGTACAATTTCTATTAAAAAAAAACAGGAGAAAGATATTCGCAGCCTGGGGGCCCAAATTAAAAAGAAGCAATCTTTCGCCTCAGCAACCATGCTCAATGTATAAAAAACAAAACAGCTTTCAATTTAAGTTAGCCCTGATAAAAAGACTGTATGTAGGAAACAGGTGTGATCCACTGGAAAGAAATATTATGGCAGCATAAGGCTTTAGTTGTCATGTATCCATGGGTGTAAATGCGCTGCCATGCATACAATATTTGGAAAACCAGGAGAGAAGTTCTCTCAGCCTGGATCCCAATTTAATAAGCAACCATCTTTCTTCTCAGCAACCATGCTCTGTGTGGATATTTGATCACGGTGCATGCCGCTGAAGGGATTTGGTGTTGTGTCAAAAATTGTAATGCATGGCCACATGTTTTGATACCTGCTTCCAGCAATAAGGGTCTCAAATGCAACCGCCTCAGCCACTCAACAGGCTTACAAAATAAAAAGAAATGCGCAAGTGTCTCCTCGGCAGCACAGCACATTGGGCAGTTAGCTTAATCTGAGTTTTTACATTTAGAAGTGAAGGCAGAAATTGGCAGCATCCCCAATCATAGCCTCATGTAAAGTGATTTTGCATATGTAGGCTTGATCAGGTCCAAGTAGGCTTTAAATCCAGCTGTATGCCTTTGGGCCAGATAGAGAGGCACCACCTTAGCCTTGTAGCCTCGAGGAGGAGAAGATTATGTGCTCTTTGTCTTTATCAAGGGCTTAATTTGGCTCCAACTTGTTGCACAAAGGCTCCCAGGGTCGTTCCAAAACTCACCCATATTCAAACAGAATAATACATTTTTTGTGTGGGAGAGCAATTTTAGGCTTCCTGCTCCTTCAAAATACATGATGTGTAAGAGAGCATCCCGACACAGTTCCAAGGCTGGATGGGTCCAGGCTCTAGCCCATAAGGAACCAGGCCAAAACATAAGGTCAGTGCTTAGGGGAATTGTGCCATATTCCATATGAACTAAAGCAATTCGGGCACTGGGGGATAATAACAATCTCTCAGGAAGTTATTTTCCCTTCTGACAATCGTCTCAACATCTTCAAAGCCCCATAACTCTGAACCATAAAAAACAGCTGGAAACGACTGCTTCTGATAGGGTTCTAATGGAGGTGAAATTTTGCCACATTTTGCGCTATAAAATAGCCCTGCTAAATTTGTTCAGCGTAACAGCATAACAGCAGCTCTATTTATCTGAAGTGCCCATTGTGGTCTCGTCTGAAATCTTATGCCTAGATAGTCAAAGATATCAACTTGTTCATTTAGAGAATCGTCTATCATTATTTGAAGCATTATGTTCTTCCTGAGTGTCGGCTTTATAACCATCGTCTTGGTTTTCGCCGCATTTATTCGGAGACACAGCTCCCTCGATTTCTTTAGAAACATTTAAAGGGATTCCTTCAAGCACTGTGGTGATGTTGCTATTAAAACCGCATCATCTGCATAGAATAATGCTGGGAACTTAGTTGTAGCCATCGTGGGGCAGTCCCGGCACCCCCTTGTTAACTCATCTATGATCTCCTGTATGTAAAGGTTGAATAAAAGGGGTGCCAGAGCGCAGCCCTGCCTAACACCCTGAGCCACCTCAAAGAAAGATGTTTGCTCACAACCCAAATTGTAGCGTACACAGGATGTGGTGTTCGAGTAAAGTGAAGCTGTAATACAAATCAGATACTCTGGGACCTTATGCTTCGACAGCACCTGCCATAGCTGCTCACAGACCACAGAGTCAAATGCTGTCCTAAGGTCCACAAACAGTACATATAGGCACATTTTCAGTAGGACAGAGTATTTTCTAATAATAAGAAAAAACATAAAACAATGATCCACTGTCCCGCAGTGCTTTTGGAACCCTGACTGGTGTACACTGATCAGCCTTATTTGGCTTACCCACAATTGGAGATGTTTCTGAATTATTTTTCCAAACATATTCCCAGCCCCGTCTAACAGGGAGATTGGTCTGAAGTTGGCCGGACTTTCCCTGCCGCCCATCTTGTGTACTGGGATGATCACTGACTTGTGCTAAGAGTCTGGGATCCTTCCCTGATGCAAAATTGCATTAAAGACCTGGGACAATATAGGGGCCCAGATGGATATCTCTTCCTTATAGAGATCCGACGGGATTAGGTCCGGGCATGTTGCTTTACCATTTTTTGTAGAAGCTAATGCATCCTCTACCTCCTGAAGGGTGATACACAGACAGTTACTGCTTGTTATATAGTGGGTGGTAGGAGGGCAAATTAGAGAGGGGTCTGCTGCACACAGGTCACAAAAATGGTCCTTCCAACTGTCCCCCCAATGCTACCTACCGCCTGTTGATGGTCCTCCTTATGGTCACAGTCTACAACCGATTTCCAAAACAAGACATTGGGCCTCATTACGGGTCCAGCGGTAACCGTGCCGATAAAACCGGCAGATAGCCACTGGGCCCGTAAACAGTTACCAGCACCTGACTTGCTGGTAAAACAGGGGGATTACAACCCCGGCGGCCGGAAAGTTGGGTGCCGGTAAAATGTTGTTCCCTATTCTGATAGAGTCCAATAGGACTCTATGGGAATGGGGACCACAGAAACACAGGCACCGGTAATAACGGTGACGGTGCTTCCATGAAACTCTGTGGGCAGGTGGCGGTCTGCCTGGCAGCTCAGACCTGTCGGGCAGGAACGCACCCGGCCGACAGAGTTGTATTTTGCCGGTCCAGAAACAAAGAAACAACGGTGCCAGTAAGCGTACCAGCACCGTTGTTTCCGGACCAGCAAGGTTAGAATGAGGGCCATTATTCCTTAGATTGTAGGCTCTATAAAGACCCTCCCAATTCCCTTTTAGATAATCTGTCTTTTTGGTGTGAATTATGTGTTTTAATTGGGTTCTCAGTAAACAGATCTTGGGTCTGTCAATCACTTTGTGTCTCTTATGTATCTTTCTATATCTCTTTTAGCTGTTCTAAAGAAACCATGCCACCCTCTCTGTATGTTTACGTTTGAACTTGGACACAGGCACCAAAACATATGGCAGAACGTTATTTTTTAGATTTTCAAATTCAGCCAAGACCGCAGCAGACTTGCTCTCCTGGTTGCATATAATATTAGTGGGAATATGAAACGGAGTGTATGCTGGGAAGGCCAAACTTGGAATTTACTTCAGATGTCAAGCTTTCTGGGGCCCCCACTCGGGTTATCTAACAGGGAACTTGCTTTGAATGTTATGGGTTGCTTATTGGGAATGTTCAATTTACTGGCATTATCAAACCAGTAGCTAATTGGAAATGTCAAAGTGCAAGCTTAGTGGAAATTCTATGTTTAATGAATATGTCAAACTAGGAGCATAATGGGAATGGTGATCTCAATTTCCCCGAAAATGTCACAATGTGTGTTGGCTGATGAAGACAAACTGGGAGTTTAGCGGGAACATCAAACTCTGAACTTTCTAGCAATGTCAAATGTACTGTTAGCTTACTGAAATGTCAATGTAACTGGGTGTTAAACTGTGCTTTGACTGTCAAAAGTGGCTTCATTGGAATGTCACGATTATTGAGAAGGTTACGCTTGTTAGGAATGTCAAACTGGTGGAATAATGGTAATTTCAAACTTGGAGTTTACCAAGTATGTCAAGTGTGCTGGAACATTCACGCTGGGTGTTTACTGAGAAGGTCTAGTTGACTTGGAATGTCAAAGTCACACATGCTGAGAATGAGATGCTTACTGAGACTGCCCAATTAGAGGCCTACTGCAAATCTCAAACTGGGCGCTTACTGAGGATGCCACACTCTGGGCTTTCAGGGTATGCAAAGCTTATGGGAATGTGGAACTGGGAGTTTACTGGGCATGTTAAGCTTAATGAACATGACATACTGGGAGCTTAAAGTTAATGCAAAACAGTGACATTACTGGGAATCTCAAAGTGTGAATTCAGTATGTAAATCTCACTGCCATCGAATCCGAAGGCCATAATAGCGAGCACTTGCGTCCTTACTTCCATCACCAGAGACATGATCTAACATTTCTGTGAGAGTACACTTTGTCCTTGCAATAGATGGCTTAAGTGAACATAATAAAACACAGCTATTATGTGGGGGGAAAAGGAAAAAGTTAACATCATTTCCAAAAAGATCCTCACGTCAAATACCAATGATGAGCTCCGTGGGGTTGCTCATTAGCGGATTTGATGTGCCAACTGAGCAAAAGGTAAACTGACAATAAACTGGTAAGTGGTAATGAGATGATTTGATTACTGGGAATATTTTTAACTGGTAATTATGTGCCAAGTGGATTTTCTTGAAACTAGCAATGATATGTTAACTAAGTGTAATGCAAACTGATAATGATGTATAAGGTAGATTCAAATATTGTCAAAGCCACATAAACAGCTGTAAAAATGATATTTAGTCTTCAAACTATTTTGTGCGCTAGGGCGTCATTGCCACTTTCATTCGTCTTTTGCTTTATACTTGAACTTGTTATCTTTATGTGGTGCAATTTATACCGATAACACCATTGTGTATGCTGTGCTACAGCAAGTGACTGCAACGTGTTGTGTTTTGTGTTCCCTGCTTAGGTCCTGCACGAATACTTGCCTGAGAGAATGTCTGATGGAATGTTATGCCTGTGAAATGTTGTGGTGTGAGTGCCCCTGAAAGCTCCACGAAGGTCAGTTGGAGGAAAGCAGTCTGTGAGAGAGGTGGTCGGTGGATGTCTCCTGTGTACCTTCCTACTTACTTACCTGTGGACTTACCTGATGTATATGCCTTGTCACTGGAACTTAGTAAAGAAGTTCACTTCCCTTACCTGAGTATCAAATATTTCATGTCACCCCGCAACACAAGCTCAGAAAACCAGGACATAGCAGTCATGTGCCTGTCCAGGGATGCTCCCATGGCATTAAATGTCAATCTATACCACCTAAAATGTGTACTACTGTCACTGAGGGCCTTCCAAACAGGAAAAAAGCACATTGAGGCCACATAGTGGGGACATAGCGCTATATAAATAACCATATACAATACAACACAATACAATGTATTGTTAACAGTGTTGGAAACATGATCCTGCGCTTGGTGGTAGACCCTTAACTATTGCCTTTTTGTCCGAGGTCCTCTCTAGAAAATTCTATGAAACCTATGCATTTTTGCCATGTGCTGGGCCGGTACTCGCACATTTCAAAACATTTTTTGGGAGGTTAACCACAAATGACTGTTCTAAATGATGTCTCTCTTGTCACTCTCTCTTTTTCAGTGACTCATTGAATCAGCAACCTATTACTTTGGTTGACATGATGGAAGTGGGTGACAGAGTGGGGGCTGCAATGGGGGTGAAATGTCACCTCTATTTTGACGGGGTAACGAGTCTCTCTTGTTTACTCCGACGAGCCACTGTGCAAGAAGGAGCAGCTGATCTGCCCACGCCAGGAAATTGCTGCTTCATCACCAAATCAGCTACATGTTCACCTCGTCATAGTTTTAAATAGCACCTGCAGCCCAGGCTTGCTCTGGGGCCTCCAGTGACGCCAGTATCCTGTGTAGCTATTAACACAGTATGCAACAACGAGATGTGAGCCTTTTTAAAGTTGCTAATACACCTCTCAGTGCAGAGTTTCAAAAGACCATAATTTGCAGAAAAATGAAACAGCTGCATCCGAAAAACTAAGTGTGGTGCCATTTAGAAATGTCCAACCAGCCATCTCCTTACTTCCATCTAGGTCAAAATGACTTGGCATGAACAACTCCTTTAATCCGCAACATTGATGTTTAGTTGTTTATATAGCGCCTCTATTCAGGCATTTCGCTAATTAAAAGCACTTTGTTATATTAAAATATGAAAGTATTAGGCACAAAAAGATGGGAGGTTTTGCCCAGGCTCACACACTGGTGTCAAAGCTGTGCTGTCCTTAGAGCACAGTCGCCTTGTTTCCCAGTATCCCTGCATTATCGATCATGCAGTAGAAAAGCGTGTTATTACAGCAATAACACCCAATCCGGCGAGCCTGGTTGGGTGATGATGGCCCAGGGCCCAAGTTATGGGCTCAGGCCTCCACGATGGGCTCCAGCACCATTACCAACGAATCCAGAGGGCTGCATCTGGTGTTATTGCTATTAGCAGCCTGGGTTTTCAATTAGGAAATCCACCGCAGTCCCGTTCATTCAAACAAAATACTTATCTACAATGGCAGCAGTGGAGCTGGAAGACAGGGTTCCATACTGAGTTACTCTTCCATTTCCATGGTGGCTGATGAGGACGCAGAGGAGCGGCAGCAGTGGGGTGCACCACCAGAGGAATCGGGCAACCGATGGTAAGGCAGGGGAGAGTTGGGGGAAGATGGCAGGTGGGGAGCAGCCGTCAGGTTGCTTGGATCGCAGGTTGAGATCGTGGAATTCATCCCGCGATCCGAGCAATTTGATTGGTTGGCTCCTCTGCCCCAGGTGCTATTATAGAGTAAAAACCGTGTTTGAATCTATTTTATGATATAGCCTTGCTCATTGTAACCGTGATAATGTTTACATGATTGCATTTCTCCTGATCAGATTAGTTTACATGGTAATCTCTGTTTGCTGTGTAAGCGTGTTTATTTATTTATGTATTTTTATTTGCACATTGCACTTTCATCCTCAACCCGGGTGTACCCTTGCTATTATTATAGCAATAATTCCTGATCTGGTGGGCTGGATCTGGTAGTTATGGCCCGGGCTCAAGTTATAGTGCCATGGCCTTAAAGATGGGGCCCAGTCCCGGAACAGGTGTTATTGCTCTTAGCACTCTGGGTTTTCAAACTGAAAACCAAGCCGGCTGACAACAATGTATTTTGTTTGAATGAATGGGACGGACTAGCAACGTCCCATTCATTGCAATAAAATACTTACCTTGAGTGGCGGCTGTGGATATGAAAGGCGCGGCTTCATCCAGAACCCCTCTTCCATTTCTATGGCGGTCTAGGATGTGGCAATGGAGCCACCAGCCGAGGAATGCGGTAGGTGAGGTGGGGAAGGTTTGCGGTGAAGGGACGGCGACCGGAAGGAGGAGGAGGGCGGAAGAAGGAGAGAGAGCTGTGGGAAAATGGCAGGGTAGTGGCTCGGAACGCAGGCATGGATTGTGGGATTCAGCCTTTATCTGAGAAACTTGATTGGCTGCGGCACTTGCCCTCCGGCGCTAATATGTAAGAGACGTTGTTTGAGCTCAGCTTTCATTAATTGATGTGTAAGAAAGAAGTATTTATTTTTCTTTTGATGGCGTGACTCCCCTCATATAACGCTTTAGCTGTATGTTATTCAGTTGTACAATTTGACACTTTATATCAGCATACTTCAAATATTCAACAGTGATAATGCCAAATGATATTAACGACGTTTTTTTTTTGTTCTATTGTTGTTCACTGACCCTTTTTGATTAATGCAGTATTTGTATGTTGACGTTTATAGTATGTTATCTCATATGTATGTGAGTTAATGGCTACACAAATAACAGCTTATTGATTGACAGTAATTCTACACGGATAAGTATTTGAATAAATTCCCCATGCGAGATTGCTACGGATTGGGAAAATCAACATTATGTCCGTTTTGTCGCACAACCCACTCTGGGGATTCGGATTCTAATGGCAAAATACTGAACTATTTCCCACAAACATAGGGTTTGATTGTACACAATTTGCTCACGCCCATTTGTATCACCCTCAAGCAGATGTAAGATAAAGTTGGACCTGAAGGTAGTCCAGGCTGTGACCTGAAGGTTATACAGGTATGTCATGAACCTCTGCCATTTCGCTTTCTTTGTTGCACGTGGCTTTGCGAAAAAAGAGGATGGGTTGGGATATTAGTGCGATACAGTCGTGTGTGTGTGTGTGTGTGTGTGTGTGTTTGAAAACGGATATTCATGAGTGCAGGTCAGAAGTGAGTCCAAAGTGCCGGTATGTTTCTGTTTGGTGTGTGTCTGTACCAACAAATGGTTTTGTCGGGGTGGAACGCCCAAGAATTATAAGGTGATGGTGCTACGACACTGGATTAGCCACTGGATTCAGGCATGCAGGATAGATCTAAAGATGTGAGCTTTGGAATTGCATTATTGTTGAACTTACAGCTATGATATGATATGATATTGAATTTTATAACGCACCTGTACACAAGTGTTTCTAGGCCCCACAAGACAAAGGACGGAAGCATAGGGAAGACAGGACAAACGATCCTACTAGAACTTGTGTCATTCGAATCGTGCAAGTGTAACAATAGATGTGCAAGGGGAAAGTGAGGGGGAAGTGCAAGGGAGAGGAAGGGGGAAGTGTGAACAGAGCAACATGGCTCGGAGTAAGTGCAGCCAGAGCAGAGCACCTTGGGGTAGTGCTTGAGGCAGGGGGGCTGTAAGGGTTACACTTACAGGCCCTAACTGCACGGTAGGTCAGGAGGCAATGCAAGGATGAATGGTTGTGAAGGAGCCTGGTACCCAGTGAGACTCTGAGGGAACATAGCAATCAGTTGGTGCAGCAGACAGGTACAAGAGCAAGGGAGCGAGTGAGAGAAGGCAGAGGAGAAAAGAAGGGTCTGAGCTGCCTCTGGAAATTCAGGTGGTCTGGCTCAAGTCTGAGAAGGTCAGGGAGACCATTCCAGGTGGAGGCACCTGCAAAGGAGAGAGATCTACCCCAAGCTCTCTACCTGGAGAAGCTTCTCAGCCTCAAACAGTTGGAGATAGTTGAGCGAAGGGCTCTAGAAGGAAGGTATTTCAGAAGCGAGTTGGATGTAGTTCAAGCCTCGCCTCCAGAAAGCCTTGTGGATGATGCAGAGGGTGTTGCACCTAATCCTTGCAGCCAGCGGGAGCCAATGGAGAAACTTCAGGGTTGGAGAGACACAGTCCCTGGGCTTGAGGCCAAGGATAAGTCTGCAGTACTGTTCTGGATTAGTTGCAGGGGGCGAAGAGTAGAGGTAGATAGATTGAGAAAGAGGCTGTTGCAGTAGTCCAGCCTGGAGTTAAACAGGGCTCTGGAGACAGTGAGCTTCTGGGGGAAAGTGAGGAAAGGTACAATACCTCTGAGGTGGTGCAGCTGGAAGTGGGCCTTTTTGGCATGGTTCATGATGTGAGGAGAGAAGGAGAGGGTGGAGTTGAAGATGATGCGAAGGTATTTTGCCTCATAGGAAGGCGAGGGTAGAGGGCCCAAGGAAGGTGGCCAGAGTGAGAGACAGAAAGCGGGAGCAGTGGTCCCAGAGAGAAGGATCTCTATTTTACTGGAATTAAGGCATTGGAGGCGCACCAATCCTGAATTGTGTATAGACAGTCAGGAATGAGCGAGGGAGGAGAGGAGGCTGAGGGAAGCCTGAAAGAGAGCTCAGTGACATCCGGGTAACACTGAAAGTTAGAAGATAAGGAGTAGATTAGGTGGGCCAAAGGAGCCAGAAAGACATTGAAGAGCCAGGGTGAGAGGATGAGCTCTGCTGGACACCACATGTGGAGAGAGAGATGGTAGAGAGAAAGGCCCAAGTTGGACCTGGGAGGGACGGTCCAGGAGGAAGGAGATCAGCTAGGTCAGGGCCTGATCCGTGATGCCCAGGTTCACACAGAGTCGGTTGATCAGTGTGGCGTGATTGACCATGTCAAAAGCAGAGGAAAGGTCAAGGAGGATGAGGACAGAAGGAGAGCTGGAGTCGAGGTTAGAGGGAAGATCTTCATAGGTATTCAGGAGAGCAGTTTCCGTACCTTTGACTGCTCTGAAGCCGGACTGATTGTCATGGAGGCAGCCAACAGATTCAGAGTGGAGGGTAAGCTGGGAGATGGACAGCTTTTCCAGGTATTTGCCCAAGAAAGGAGTGATAGAGATCGGGTGATAGCTTAACGTACATGTAGAATCGGCAGAAAGCTTTTTTAAGAGGGGGTGCAAAAGGGCGTGCTTGAGGGGGGAGGAGGAGGATCCAGTGGTGAAAGAGTGATTGCAGAAATCAGCCAGGGCAGGAGCGAAGGTGTCAGTGTGGTCCTTTATAGTTCTGGAAGAGCAGGGGAGCACCTGTTTGGACGACACTTTCATAGATCAGACTTGTCTAGAGACATTATCAGGTGTTGTCAGAGCAAAAGAGGAAAAAGGAAGTGGAGACAGAGAGTCTGCCAAAGATGGCCTGAAAGAATTCGAGGGAGAGGAAGAGGAACTTTAGAACAAGATGTCTAGATTGTCAGTGGTGAAATGAGAGGCCAGAGCCATGCAGAGGGCCTGGGGCAACATGATAGGTGGAGACTGCACTAGGATTGGCCAGTTCTTTGGAGATTTTAAAGAGTTTGGCCATGTTGTTAGCAGCCACAGAGACCCTGGCTTGGATATGGACCCTCTTTTTGGAGAGGACATAGGGTCTGTATTGCCTTTGGAGCAGGCAGAAGGCCAGTTTGTCAGAGGATGCACCCAAAGCCCAATGGCGTCCACTGCCACTCGCTTTATCGGCCGATGACCAAGAAGGAAGGTGGCAGTGCTGTGGTAGGCTTTGCTTGAGGGGCAGGAGGTTTCAGGTGAGAGGAGAGCAGGAAGTTGTCAGTCCAAGAGAGAGGAGTGGTGAGAGTGTTAGAGAAGGAGTTGTCTGAGGAGTTGAGAACATCCAAGGTGTGTCCAGCAGAGTGTGTCAGACCAGAAGGTAGAATGGAAAGGTAGGGAGAGTCCCGTAGGTTGTGGAAATGTCCTGAGGATGGATTAGACACATCCAGGTGGAGAAGTTGAGAGGTCCAGGCAAGGAGGGAAGAAGAGAAGGCAGCCCATTCTGAGAGGAAGAGGGTGACTTGGCCAGATGGCCTTTAGATGGTGGCCACAGTCAGAGAGAGGTCAGGAGAGACAGAGAGCCTGTAGTCTAGGCATTCAAAGGAGGATTAGGCCTGCATAGAAATGACAAAAACAGGGACCCATTCCAGAAAGTTCAGGGTCACCCCACCTCAGGCCCGTTGGTTTTAGGCTCTGAGAGGATCTTTTAGCCTTAGGGCAGAGAGTGTCAAAATTTGTGACAGAACTGACTGTGAGTCATGTCTAGGTGAGAGCAAGGGCATCCAGGTGAATATCTTCGAGGAGGTGGCAGATGTCAGAGGAATGTTTGACAGCAGAGAGAGAGTTGAGAGTAGCTACATGGAGCAAGCTGCCATATGTATAAGTCTTCCAGGGTGGGGTGCAGGAGTGGAGTACACCCAGTGGAGGCAGTAAAATGGCCTGAGAGTGTGCACAGGCCGGAGATGGAGGTTGCAAATGGGCCAGAGCACAGGAGGAGGTGGGTGCGAGAACGGTGGTAGGGAAGGAAGGAGGTTGCAGAGGGGCCTGCAAGGTGTTAGAAGGAGTGGCAGGAGAAAGGAGGAAATTGATGAGGTGTGGGAGACACCAATGAAAAAGGAGGAGATTGGGCCGAGAGCCCTGGACCATGACGTTACCATTTAGATAAACATAGATGATGGTCTTGGAGGATTGGAAGGGGGCCACAAGGACCTTCCACCGGGTGCCACCATTAATGGAAGAGGAGCACAAAGGATAGAGAACAGACACGATATGAGGGTCCATAGGCCTGGAGGGGGAACGACAAAGAGAATGTCATATAGAGTCTCTCTGGAGAAAGCACTGATGTGGGTATCAGCAACAGGGATGCCTCGATTGGAAACCAGTACATCCTTCTTGAACCTTTTCCTTGCAGACTTATTGAGAAGGATAGGATAAGAGATAATAGTAGTTTGAGAAGATGAGAGAGATTGAGAGCCCCATGGTGGGTGTGAGGGGGAAAGAGTGGAGAGCGAGGGAGGAAAGAAGCACAGCCAACACCTGAGCACCACAGGAAGCTCCAGAGGGGTAGGGTTCACACAGAAGAAGGCACACAGGAGTCCACAAGCATGCAACACACCATAGGGTAATCCAGAAGCAGTATGGACGGAGGACCGGGTGGAGGGCAGCACACTGGAAAACACATTGGGCCTCATTACAAGTCAAGCGGAATGGGTTAACAGGGTCTGCTAATGGGTGCGGACCCGTTATTCCCATTCCACCTGATTACGAGGTCCCCTCGTGGGACCCAGGAAGGACACCTGGTAAAACCAGGCGTCGCTACCGGGTCCGGCGAGGGGACCAGGGAGCTAACAATGGGCCAGTCGTAATCGGCCCGTTGTTAGCTCCCTCTCCCATTCCCATTGAGCCCTATGTGGGCTCAAATGGGAATGGGGAAGGTCCGTGCCCGGGTTCCCTGAGGGAGGAATTACTGGGCCCTCCGAACTCGGAATGGCCTGGTAATTCCCCATTCATGGAACCCGGCCCCAGTTTTGGAGGCAGCCATGCCGCCAATAGCGGCATGGCTACGGCCAAACGCGTAATGAGGCCCATAGAGTCAACATTCCTAAAAAGAGGGGAAAAGGCCTAATTTCAACACAAACAGCAATGCAAAAGAGAAAATTACTTTCCTAGAGAGAGGCGAGAGATGGTCAAGCAATAAAGTTCACAGAGATGCTTAAGAGTGGCGCGTTAAGAAAAATAGAAAATTAGAGTAATTAGAGGGGTGGGTCAGTTTATTGGGGAGCAGTGAATGCTGCCCCCTGACCCACTGCATTTACAGCTGACACCGACAGACAGCATCTGGAGCTCCTTCTGTGGGCCTTCCCTTTGCCGCGGGGTCCTTCACCGCATGGTGCTGCCCTGGAAGTGTGGGGTGTTCCAGGTTACGGGGGTGTCCACAGGACAATGAGCGGGTGGAGGGTGTTAAGGGAGAGAGGGAGGCACGAGGGAGGTGAAGCGGGAAGGGAAAAGGTGTTGAGTCTGCAGTGGGTTATTTTTAAAAGAAAAATAACCCAACAGGACCTCAAAGGAAACGAATTTCGTTTCAATACAAATGAAAATGGGAGCGCTGGTACTCCTACGCTGCACTCCCCGGGAACACCGCAGAAAAGCTGCCATGTTTTAGGTGGTCTCTCTCTATGAAGTGTAAGATGCTGAATTGCGAGGACTGGGTGCTATTTGGGAAGAGGGAGGTGTATTTGGGATTGGTGAGGACCCCTGGGATGGAGTTTGGTTGTAAACTGAATGGTGTTAGTTGAAGTCTGATGTTGACTGGTGACTTGTGGATTCGTTGAGTTGTTCTTCGTCAAAAGGAAGTGCTACAGTCGAAAGCAATAGTAGGGGAGATTAACCAGAGATTGTTTTTTAATAGTCTTTTTGTTGAGTTTTGCACAATAATAACACTCCAAAAAGCACAATCCCAGTCCGCAATGCTCTTTCTACCCCAAAACGAGCTGTGTTCCCCTTTTTGTCGGTCCACTTCCCTCCTCCCACCCAGATCTCCTTCAGGTGAGTGGCGTACGAGCCACGTCCTCTCCACCAGCACCCTCCCACTTCCGCCAGATCTTCTGGTATTCATGGCTTACCGCTCTACTCCCATTTGTAAGCTCTTCCATACCTGACGGTGCTCCATGCCTAGCTTCCTAGCCCGAGTTTCTTGACTGGGGTGCTGTGCGCAAGTGTACGGCAAGTTTTGGAAAAACAAATGCTTGAGGTTACCAACTATGTTGTCTTGGTTTACGAAAGTCTTGCCTCTGTCATTCTGTGCTCAGGTACACGTTGGGGTTCATGACGATGGTGCTGATTGGTAGTGTCGCGTCTTGCTTTCATGTCTGCTTGTCAAATGGTTCCCGGAGGAGGTATGCAGCAAGTGCTCAACGTGGAGAGAGTTGTTATTAGGTCACCTGTAAAAAGGAGGAGATTCAATAGTCGTTTTGTGGTGTTGCAGCACCAGCCAGTGAAATACACGTTCAACGATAAGGCTGCCGGCTCTTAAATGCTTTCTATAGCTATGTGCCCTTGTAAAGAGCGCAGGCTGTTCTTACTGTCATTTCTCAAGTAAAGTGGCCTATTAACTTATCACTGGGCCGGTTTTCATCTACAGCCAATCAACACATTACAGCGATTGTTCAGTCTGCCCTCCTGAAAGCTGCCTTTCACTCTGGTGCTAGGAATGATGGGAAGCATTGACCCGTCTGCCATTGTAGACAGAAGCCAAAAGTAAACCTTTCCCCAGGTGCTGGTCGCTCAGGGCGGAATCGATAAATCAATGACTCTGTCATTCGGACGTGCCGCCATCTTGTTGACACACGACGGCTATGATTGCTTTGTTTCACTTTGATTTCACTGAGAGCAGTTTTAAAAGCATTGACAGATTACAGTTCTCCTAAAATAAATGGATGTTCTTTCTCGCGCTGTTTGAATGCAGACTGCAATAACAGTTAAAAAGGTTTCTGAAGTAATTATGAAATTCCAAGAAGTATTTCTCCTCTTCAGCTATCCCTGCTGAGAAAGTGGGTAACGCGGTGAGTCAATAAGGACGTGGTTGCGTCCTGGGCAAGGCTGCTCTGTTGTCAAGGACTTGGACCGCCATGTCCTCTTTGTTTTGAAATTCAAGCCAACCAAAACATGTCACGCTTCCCGTCTGCTAAGTTATGCCACTGGGCAGAGCCGGCCTTAGTGGCGGCAGCGCCACGGGCAGAAAAAGAACAATTTGGATCCCCTACCTTGCTGCGCCCCTATCAAGATGATTATCTCCCCACCCCCCACTCCCATCACAGTGGGGAGGTAATTATCTGAATAGAGTGCCAGCACCCTATTGTTAAATGCACCCGCTCCCGCAAGTGCATTTCATTTCAGTAGGACACTTCTCCTACCTCACAAGCTTGGGGTAGCCCTTGAAAGGCTCCCGCGAGCTGATGCCCTCGGGGGCTACAGCGCCCCGAGCGGTCGCCCGGCCCGCCCTGCCCTAAGGCCGGCCCTGCTACTGGGATGTATACTGCAATCCGCTGCCATTTGCAGGATCTTACTTCCAACCCTGTTTATTTCTTTCAATGGAAGCCGATGGGCTAGCGTGGGGCTCCTGGTCGTTCTGTTGTGCAGTTGCTTCAGGCACACAGCCACCCCAAGGGAAAACCTGCTCGTGCCCCTTTATAACTTTAAAGAGGATGTGGAAGTTAGCGTAGGTTTTCAGAGGCAACAAGTTTTCTCTTTCCTGTCTAATGAAGAACAAAAAAAAAGTAGTTGGTCTTTCTCGGCAATCTTGCTATTGTGATACAGGGGCTCACATGCTGTTGCTGTTCTACCTGTACTTTCTTGGAAATAAAAACGGATTCATGCTGTAAAAATGACAATCCTTATGTTTACTTAGAAGCATGGGAACAAATGTCTATGGCGCTGAAGTTCTGAATGGTCAGGATGTGTGCAAACTAGAAATTTTGCACTAAGCTGTATAAGGTGGCAGGTTCCTGAATGATGCTTTTGAGAAACCACCTTTTTCAGCTATCGCGTGATTACAGTTTGTTGCACATACCACGTGATCACAGGTTGAGGGCTCAGAAATAGGGATTCCAGTCCGAGACTTTCTTAGATAACTGTTCACTGCTGGAATCTCTGGTTATGTATGACATTCTTGCTCTTGGTTTCTAGTTGTTCAGTAGGATAGAACCTTTCTTCCTGAAGGCGGTTCAAGGTTTGAGGTTTGGCAAATAAGGTCTTACATAAGGAGCCAACGTTGACGGGTCAGCCAGTGTTGCTAGTTGTTGTTTTACTGACGTATGCTTTTGATTTTGAAATTAGCTATCTCCACCTTTCTCAGGTCCGCTTTGTATGTTTTCTTTCTGAAAGCTTGAAGGCACTTTTGTTTTAAGTTTTGCTAACAAGCCCAAAGCTGGGCCCTCCACACAGGCCAGTGACCAAGGCTCCTGACTCTCATACTCGAGCGCAGTCCGATTATGGTGTGCTCAACAACACCCAGGCACGGGCTCCTGCACCAGCATTGACCATCAGTGGAAACAAACCCACTGAAAAGATGGCTGCAGCTCTCAACAGCCAGAGTTCACAGCCCGTAATCCTTGAGGAACCACCAGCTCTCATCCAGCTTGCAGATTAGCTGCCTGCCACAACTAATAGTAGCATTTGGCTGAGCTGGGAGGCGAAGTTGGGCCCTCCACAAAGGTCTGTGACCAAGACTCCTGTCTCTCCCTGTGTTCCCCTGGCTGCCTCCCCTGCCCCACTCTACAAAATCTATGGCCTGCCTACACTCACTATCCCTCCCACAGTTCCTTCTTCGTCTCCAGAGATGTCCACTTGGAGCAAACACCTGGTGCAAGGTAAGAGGTGCATCCACTCCTCTAATGATCCCTCCCGCCTGTCTACACTACTCGCCTCCCAAAAAGATTCCCGCCCAACCCGCAAGCAATGTAATCCACAGTGTGCGGTGCAGAATCTGGCTTCCTTCTCCAACGCCCTGCTCCCTATACTCCATCACTCCCCGTCGCCTATTGCTCTTCCATCTCCCACAAGCTTCCTGCCAGCTCTACGACATTACTCCTCTACCCAGCCTGTCAACCCCACTCTCACCTCGAGAACCTCCCATGCCTTATACCTCCCAGCACGGAAAGTATCTTCCACCCAAACACTGCCACCTGCAGTGGCCCACCACCTTGCAGTGAGTCCCCAGCCAATGCCAGACCGAACCTTATTGTAGTCTCACCACCATGCCAGAATCTACACCTCAAAAGATCTATCCAACCCCACGAGGAACCCTGTTGTGTATGATACCTTGATTCTTCCCACCCTTTCCCGTGGTGCATCTAACTATACCACACCTGCCTACCACGGTGATCACACAGCCATCGTCACTTGGGCTAGACCACCTGATGCCTCACCACCTTGTATCGGGCCCTGCCAACCCATCATATTCAGCACAGAGTCACTTTCTAATGCAATCAACTGGACTAAGGCCTCTGCCGCCTGCATATCACTTGATGTTGTTAAGTCCTCATGCATAACTAATGCTACTTGTACTTTAGCCCTGAACAGTAATGTATTTACTAAACATGCTATTGCTAGTCTGTCCACCGCCAAGGTTAACTGTACTATAGCCCCTAATAGAATTGCATTTGCTAAGTTATCTACTTCCATAGACTACCTTCAATGTCCATGCCAAGCTACCTGCTGTCTTGTCCTACACCGCCAATGTTAGCTGTACTACAACCTCTAACAGAAATGTATGTGCTAAGCTACAACCGCTACTCAGCACAATGCCACTGGCTGTCACACCATAGCCCATGACGCTTATGTGTGTAACCAGCTACCTGCTACCTCACACCACACCTGGCACAGTGCCATACTGCCCGTCATCATAACACCCAACTCGGACACTACCATCATGACCATAGATGCTCACAGTCACCCCCTCCCCATTACTACCCATATGCAGGCCATCCCTTCTGAGACACCTGCCAGCAGCCTAGCATACCCTCCCTACACCCGGCTATCTGCAACCCAAAATTCCCCTCACTCTTCCTGCCCAACCTAAGATGCATTGGCACACCAGAGTACCAAACATACAATCCATCCTACCTCCTACCAACCTCCCCTAAATCATCCACCTCCACACAACCACAACAAATATTTTGCTCCAACCAAGCGTCCCCCATGCCCTTTATGCTCTCACAGCTCCTGCCTACCAAACATACCACACGTGTAGCTTTGCTCTCAGCACCTTGCCTGGGCACCACATGCCTACACCGACTCAGTTCCAGACTAGCTGGCCCCCTCAACTCACCCACTCCCATCTCCACTCATACCTGCACAGGCACCACAAGAATACATTGGGCCTCATTACGACCCTGGCGTTAACCATGGCGCTATTAGCGCCATGGTTGACGCCGGTATTTTACCAACTCTGCCATGGTGAATGGCTCAATTACCGCCCCATTCCAAGGTTGGAGGGGCGGTATTTCCTCATTCACCATTGGCCCTTCCCCATTCCCATTTTTGCCCCCATAGGGCTCAATGGGAATGGAGAAGGCGGTAATTACGGTACCACAAATTGCGGTACCGTAATTACCTCGAAAGTCCCTTTGCGGGTTACTCCTTAACGGCTGGTAAAACCAGCGTTAAGGTCGGGACCCGCAAAGGGACCTCGTAATTAGGCGGTAAGGGTTTAACGGTGCCGACAGCTTTTACGGCGCCGTTAACCCCTTACTGCCTGGGTCGTAATGAGGCCCATTGCCTCTGATCCCGATTTATGGTCTCTGATACAGTACCACGTGCACAAACCCACAGTCCTCAACCTTCCACACCCACCTCCCCCCACACCCCAAATTCTTTCACAACCACCACCAAACCTCACTCCTCACACACCAATAACACTACCAGGCTTGATCACCTTGCTTGCACACTTATCAACGCACGCTCCATCTGCGCCCACACTCCGGACCTCCATGACCCCCTACTCAACAATAACCTCAACCTGTTGGCCGTAACTGAGACCTGGCTACACAAAGCAGAATGTCCCTCATTATCCCTCGCCCTACCACCTGGCTACTCCATCCTCAGAACGGGCAGAGATGACTCCCAGGGTGGGGGAGTCGCCATCATATCTTAAGCCTCCATCCCCATCAGAGCTTCCCCCCTCCTGCCTTTGCCAGGCAACAAACGTCTACTTTCTAAAATTTAACCCCACCCCCAGACAACCATCAACCTCCTCTTACTTTACAGACAACCCAACAACCTCTGCTCCCCGGATGCTGACATACCTTTGCTCATTGCCCGATTATTAAAGTCCAACACAAAACGCCTGCTCCTGGGTTTTTTCAACCTAGGATTCAAAATCCCTAAGACTTGAAATCTACCGCTCTCTTCAGAACTCTCCTTGAAATGAACCTCACCCAAGTGGTTTCAGCCCCCACACATTCCAAAGGTTGCATCTTTGATTTGATCCTATCCATCAACATTAACATCCTACACACCTCCATCACCCCTGTTCCCTGGGCCAAGCACCCTGTGATCCAATTCTCTACACCCCTAATGCCTCCATCTCTCCAAAACCTGTGGATCACCCACCAATTACTGCTAGACACACCTGCAAACTAGCTAAAGAAACACTGAAACCCACTATTCTAGCCTCCCTCGAGCCAGGCCTCACCAGTACTGACCCTGAAGTCTTTCTTATTGCCTATAACACCACTCTCCTCGACACCTTAAACCAACACACCCCCCTCAAAACCACTTCTCTCAAAAAAGACAATCACCATAACTAGAACCGAAGAACTAACGACCCTCTGGAAACTAAAATGGGCCAAAGAACATCTCTGGAGAAAAAAACCCTAAGCCCTCCAACAAGGAGGCATTCTCCAACTCATTCTCCGCCGACAAAAAAGTTATTACCTCAACTAAAGCCATCACCTACAATACTCGAATCAGTGAAGCCAGCTCCAACACCAGAGAATTATTTAAGATACTCAAGGAGTCTGAGACAATGCCTGGTGCTCCCTTGTGCAATCACCCTTGCAAACAAAATCACCAAACATTGTGACAAAACCATAATAAAGAATTCCTTACTTCTCACTACCAATTAAATCACCTCTGCAGCCACCCGTCCCCACTACCCCCTTCACGTTCTCCCCCTCTATCCGACTGATGTCATCTCCACCATCCAACGTCTTAAAGCTTCCAACTGCATAGTTGACAACCTCATAAAACAATGCACAGATCCCCTTGCCCTCACCATCGCTAATTTCATCAACACATCCTTCAACACCAACACTGTCCCCAAATCCATTAAAGAATCATGTGTCACTCCACTCCTGAAAAACCCATCCTAGACTCCATCCTTCCCATCAGTTACCATCCAATCACCAGGGTACCCTATCTTTTGAAAATCCTCGACTGCACTGCCTACTCCCAACTCCATATATCACACAAAGGGGGGGGTGGAGGGTTGGTCTCCTAAATGAACCAATTAGAAAACCAATTCAAAGGAGCCACACTCTCATATAAGACAGGCCGCTGTTGTGGACTATATAAAAATAAATCTGATAGAAGGCACACATAAACTGAACTGTTTGTTTATTAGTAGACCCATGTGTCCTTCACATTTTTAAAATGATTACATCCCATAAAATCTGCTTCAAAGTAGATGGTTAGAACAAAAAACAGAAAGGCAAAATCACACCTTGGACCTACACATATATTAGCAACTGATGGTTAATCAAAACTTATGTATAGCAGTGTGCTAAAACACATATTACATGCTTTTTAGCCTATTATGCAGACAATAGAACATATATGTCTCCTATAGACCTTTGTCAGATAGAAGTAACAATAGGTCACAGGGTGAATGACAAAAAGGAATACTCCCAACTCCAAACACATCTAGACACAAACAACTACATGGCACATGTCAATCCAGCTTCAGACCCAGACACAGCACAGAATCTTCCCTTCTCAACTTAAAGATCCAACTTGAGCACATCTGTGATGACAGAGACTTTGCCATCCTCTTCCTACTTGACCTCTCGACAGCTTTACACCTTGTGGACCATGATATACTGTGCCACCACCTCACTGGCCTATTTAACCTCTCCCCCGAAGCAGCCTACTGGATCAAATCCTTCCTGAGTAATCGAACCTCCATGGTCTTTGTTGTGTCGGAATCAGCTGACCCCATCACTGTCGCCTTGAGTGTCCCCAAGGATCCTGCCTATCACACACACTATAAACGAAGCCACTCTTTGATTATTTGGACATGCTGAACATCCCCTACACTAATTATGCTGATGACACACAAGTGCTTCTCAAGCTCACTGGAAATTACAAACTGGACTCTGAGAATATATACCAAGTCTATAGCATCATCCAAAACTGAATGGCTAAACACCACCTCTGCCTTAACGATGACAAGATGGAGCTACTCATCGTTTGGTCTTTGCACATCCTCAAACACCTTGACCCTACCTTCTCCTCCTTTTGCATTGAAAGTAACACAACTCCTGTCCCAGGCCATGTGAAAACACTCTGTGTCTACCTTGATTCTGAGCTAAACTTGCACAAACACATCAAGGCTGTTGCCTCTTCAGCGGCGTACTCCACGAAACGCATCAACCTATCCAGAAAGTTCCTCTCCACCAACAACTGCCTCAAACTAGTCAGAGCCATTGTAGGGAGCACATTGGACTACTGCAATGCCATCCTTGCAGGCACCTCTGTAAAAATAAAACTCAAGAAACTGCAACGGATCCAAATTAACACTCTTAGAGCGGTCTGGGGCCTGAAACGATCTGACCATATCTCCAAAGTGTGACGGGAAGCTCACTGGTTGCAAATCAAGGGGTGCATTGATTTTAAAATCCTCCACATCACCCATCGCTGCCGACACAACACTGCCCCACCCTACCTCACCCACTGAATCTCCAAAAAACCTAATCTACGCAACCTGCACTCCTCTTCCTCCACTTCTCTTAACACCACCAGATGCACCAGAAAAAGAGCCGGAGGAACCTGCTTCAGCACCATTGCCCCTACCATCTAGAATACACTCCCACGCGGCATCAGAGATGATCACTCCTATCTGACCTTTCGCAAAAACCTGAAAACTTTACCTTTCAACAAATATGTCTAAACCTGTTCAACTGTATCTGCTTTGCCTGTAATAACTGTTTCTGATTTGCAACCACCATGACACCACATATTTCATATGCTATGTCTGTAATGTAACCACTAGCAACGGGATACCTGTGGGTCCTGGGCGCTATCAACAAATTACATAAATAAATAAAATAAATAATGTGCTCTCAGGATTTTTGATGTGTACTTGTAATCCCCCAAATCTCCAACAAGTAATTAAGCTTGCTTTGCCTGTATAACACATTCTGCCTTCTTGAAAATGAAAGGAGGCCATTCTGTTCCCTGAATGACCACTAAGCCTTCTGAATCAGATCAACAGACACTGTGATGTAGCTAACAGGCTGGCCACTTTATTTAAAGGAGGGCAAGTCCTTATTGGAAGCAACCCCATCACCCATGTCCGACTGGTTATCATTTTTCGAACAACAAAAATCTTGGTGCACCTTTTTCCCCAATATACTCTATAGACCTAGAAAGGGGTTGCTTTCTGATTAGACCCTAAAAGATTTAGACCTAAAGACCACTGCTCACTGAGAAGCAAATACAAATATATCTGTATATTTGGCAAGCAAAAGATGAAACTCCTTCAGATGGTGAAGGTGCTACCACTAGTGCCAAGTGAAATAAACTTGCCCAGAAACGAATTGAGCAGATTTTGGAAACAATATTTGCTTTGATGGTAACGTGTAATTCACCCTTAAATCACTTAAAAGTTGTGACCTTACCCCCGCCCTCTTCTGCCTTTTTATCAGTGACTTACCCTTTTGCTTCGGTGATCGCAGTTGGATGACTTCTGGACGGCTCCCCTGCCAGCACCGTATTGTTTGCAGGAGAAGTGAATCACTTACCCTGTTCTCCAAAACGTGTCACGAGAAGGGCCTCTGAGTACCGTGCAGAGTACCAGTCTGCACCAGAGGGAGAGGACGTGTTCTGCTGTGCTGCTGCTTTCTGTACGTGTTCCTTTAAGGAAAACAACCTCCACTTGCTTTAAAAACACTTCTACAGCGCAGAGCACGCGCGGAGTACCGTGCAGAGTACCAGTCTGCACCAGAGGGAGAGGACGTGTTCTGCTGTGCTGCTGATTTCTCTACGTGTTCGTTTAAGGAAAACAACCTCCACTGGCTTTAAAAACACTTCTACAGCGCGGAGCGCGCGCGGAGTACCGTGCAGAGTACCAGTCTGCACCAGTCCGCGCCGGATGCGAGCCTCGCCACAGACACCGTGCCTGCCAGTGAGTCCTGCTACAGAGGTGAGAAAGACGACGACTTTTGCCGTCGGAAAAACTACTCGAACTGTGATCTGTGTCCTGTGAACTGCGAGCGAATTTGTACTCGATCTACATAGATCTATAATTACCTCACCTCTGTCCTCCCACTTACCTACGAGCCCCGCTCTCTGTTCCCCCTCGGTGCACAGCGCACGACTCGCCTATACATGGAGGACGACTCCGATTCACGTATCCTTAGATGTCACGTGAAAAAAAACTCTTCGCTCACGCTGCAACCTCCCACTCTGACAAACTCATTCTTTACGCCCAAAACAAGGATCGCGTCTGATCCCATTCTGGACTGCCAATCTCCCACTACATCGGGAGACCACCGCTTCCTTCCCTCTCAGTCTGCAGCCGGCAGACCAAACCTCACACTGTCCCCATCTGGATATGAACACACCGGACGAAAAGACAACACACCCTGCCTCTTGCCCATGGAGCGAATTCCGGCTCCTCCGGAGATCGCGATGGAGCTTGATCCGCCTAACGCACTCGACTCGGAGGTCGGGACACCCACAGCAATAGAGGTTCTCCCCGTCAATGCCTCCCGCCCCGTTACCGCTCCGGCGAGTGACCTAACCGACGAGAGGATCGGAGGATCCCTCGCGGCAGGTCTGAGGGCGGAGGCCAAGGTGGATGTCGACGACTTGATGCCCGCAGGGGAGCTGCACGGCCCACTCAGGGGTCACAGCGAAGAGTCGACTCAACTTCAACCTGTTTCTTCCACTACTCCCTCATTTCAAGAGACACTGGAAGAGACTCCTCCATCAGCCAAATGCAGAAAAACACAACTGACCAAATCCACAAACGTTCTGACCACAGAACACTTGCCTTGTTCAGCCACTGAGGAACCTAGCTCAAAGACAGTGCCCTGCAATCATTCAGAAGCTACGGTCAAAATAGTTGACACGCCAGCACAACATCAGCAAATAACACGCACAGACCCTGTACCCACCGCCCAACTAGACCTTCCGATTACAGCTCCCACGGAACAATCCCTACTTAAAGTGGGCAAGACAGACGCACTGGTCATCACAAGACCAATCCACCACCCAGAAACCCCAGGCCTGAAGCCAACAAACCCAGAGGTTTCTACAATTAGTAAAACAACTGAAACATCACTAACAGAAGCACGAACGCACCAGCATGGAATGCTGGACACATTTGAACTACTTCAGCCCAAAGTATACCCTGTGCATAAAGGAATGAGCCCGCAACCCGGGTCCAAAGCTCACACATCGACACCCAACGCCCGCCCGCACGCACCTTCCTATCCAACAGATCTTCTACCACAATCAGCATCAAGACGCGGCCCCTGGAACTCTTCGCCAAGGATCGCTAACTTACCAGAGGCAGCCGCTACTACTGCAGGACGGCGGCACTCAGTCTCGAGCACTTTACCAACAGGCAGCAGAGAACGCTCCCCAAAAAAGGGATGCACAACTGAATCTCAAAAACCTACACTAAAAGATTCGCCACATAATAAGAGAGACATGACCACGATAATGTCAGCCATAACAATTGCCATGGCGCCTTTCTGCAAACTCTACGAAGCCATAGGTGACGCTTCGAAAGTCAACACTGCTACTCTGGCAATCATCCAATCTAAGCTGTCCTATCTGGAAGGCTTTATCACGGCCATTGACCTGAAATACGACATCTCAGAAAGGAAAAGAGACAGAATCGACCTCGACGCGGAACACGGCCCGGCCATCCCAAGCTCAAAACTCGCGTCACAGAGGCCGCAAGAATCAAAATCAACTCAGACTCTTAGACCAAAAGAGAACGATGACATTGCTTCTATTTTTCTCAGCAAAAACAAACCGGCTCCAACTCCGAACAGAGCATCCACGAAGATCGATGCCACGACCACCAACAACGTGGGCCTATTGCATAACCAGGAGCCGGGGAAAAAAGCTCTTAAACTTGCGGAGAAGGAGCAAACAAACCCTCCAACGCGACACCTCTTCAACGCGAACAACCCATCTCTCACAAGGAATACTGCAACAACACATGATAACGCCGTCATAGAACCACTGCAAACGTCTGCCGCCGATGCGATAGACCTAACTCACTCACCCAAAACTGCCAGGGAATTCTCAGACTTCAGCCCTCTATGCAACCTCTCTCAGCATCCTGATCCAGAGACCCACACAGCCTCCGGGCACTTGGAGGACAATCCACAAAAGGAAGCAAGACGGCCCTCAACTCCCACGGAGAAGATAACAACCCATCTACCCTCAAGAACCCAAAAAAGGGATGGCCCTCCAAGCCAACAACCCAGGAAAGATGAAGCCCACCTCCTATCCACACAAATTCCTTCAGCGAAAAAATGCTCCACAACCCCAATAACTGACTCTGCACAAGGAAACTCGTCGTCACACCATACAACACCACACAGAGCCACAGGAAATACTAAAGCCTATGTCAAAAATGTCAAAACCACTCGAATATTCAAAATTGAACAGTCCTCAAACAGGCAAATACATGGTTCTCAATCGCAGAACGGTGCTACAGATCATAGCATCCACATCTGAGCTAATGAACTTGAAAACTGACAATTTCACACTAATTGAGCCCTACCATAGAGACAACAAGGCAAAAGCATATCTCCACATTAAATGAGACGCAATTCAACAGTTAACTCGGAAAGTCGAATCTGAACTAAAAGCAGCCGGATTTCTTCTATCTGAGATTAAAAGCTCAGCTCCATCACCTAAGAAAGGAATCCAGGAAGAGAACATAGTCAGCAAAAGCAAAGATAAGACAACCTCACCAGATCACCACCACACTCGAAAAGCGGAGTTAAGAGCCCATTTCCGGGTGAGTCCAGACAGGGAACCCGCCCGTCATGATGAAGAAAGTAAGACACCCAGAAGAACTGACCCGATATCCTCCATGAGGAGACTAGGAGTGTCCGTCCGCCGAAATTACCCGACTGATGATTCAGAGGGCTTTTCACCTCGAGACTCTCAACACAGAAGTAGGCACAGCCCACCCCAACAGTCTTTCACGAGACACCACGACCCGCAAAGAAGCGAGAGGAAACGAGAGCATTCCCCGCAACGAAGAAGACTCAACAGCTACAGAAATCGCAGGAAGCAATCACCATCTCATAGAGTTCCGGAAACATCGGCCCACTTAAACAAAGATTTGTCGGCAGGCCGCCCATGGAACTGGCTAAAAGTAGCGTTAACCACCAATCGAAGCAGATAGAAACTACCCACCGGAGCCAGTCCACCTTCCCTAACAAAGACGCTGTCACTGGCCTTGTGGAACACCAGAGGCCATGCCCACTTAACCGACGCCAATAGTGAGGACCTGGGCCGCTTTGACATCCTTTGTCTCCAAGAGACATGGCTCCTAGAAAAACCAACCATGGAGGGATTCGAGATCGAGACTTCCCCGGCGGTCAGGGGCCTACTAGGCCGCCCCTCAGCTGGCCTACTCATTGCTGTAAAAACAGGCCACAATCTAAAAATTGTCAAAACCATCGTGAGATCCTAAGGGATACTGGCATCACTCATTGATGGACCCACTTCACGGAATCACCAAAGCAACGGTCAGTGACCTCGCTGGCAATAGTCATGGTGTACTGGAACCCTCAAAGAATGTCGTCCATGGCCTTCTGTCAATCAATGGCTGAAACAATCGACAAAATCGTAATCGAGTGCAAAACCGTCCACCTCTTAATATGCGGTGACCTGAACGCCAATTGCCGCCATCCAAAAGAAGTTCCGTCGCAATCGCCAGCTGCTGCGTCAACGGATTCAAGAGGACAGGCCTGGATGACACTGATGTTGGCCAGGAACATACATAACGCAGCATGGATCAAAGACTGGCTCCCGCAAATCCCAACCTGGGAAAGAGGTTCTTCAAAGGCTACGTTGGACTACATCTTCATTTCTGAACCGATGTGCCCAGAGATCGAAAACTTCAAGGTTTCCAAAACGCTCCAGAGCGATCACAACATGCTCAGCGTCGTCTGGTCTTCTGTTTGTCAAGAACCCAGCAACTACAAATCGTCGGTAGAGGTAAACCCCCAACAAACTCGTCTACGCTTGACAGCGGCCAGTGTCAGAGCCATGACCAAGCAACACGCTACAACCTGGGCCGATCCAACAACGGCTGAGTCACTGTTGAGACCCAACTACATTCCGCTTCTGACCAACCACAAGTCCATCCAGAAAAAGAGAAACAAACCTCCCACCATTTTCAACCACACCTACGACAAACTCATAGCGGATAACAAAAAGGCTCTGAGGAAATTGAAACGTACTGCAAAAGCTGAAAATACCATATCGGCATGGGCACTTTGGGCAAAAGAAAACAAAACCTACAAAGCATGGATAAGATTGCAAAGAGCCACTATGTACCAAAACGACGCAGAAACCATGATGAGAACACTGGCGTCAAAAAAATCTGCCGACTTCTGGGCCCTGATCAACATCGTGCAAGGCAACACCCGAGCAAACATGATCAACTCGGTTATCAACTCGGTTCCGGCAGCCTCCTGGGTACACTTCTTCACAAAGCTCTTCGCTACTCCTGCTTTGAACATGACCCAAGAGCCGGAATTCAACAGGACCCCCTGGGTTAATCTTTCCACGAAAGCTGACATCTACGAGGGGATTCAGAAGCTTAAATCATCCAGAGCTCCGGGACCTGACGGGCTCACGAACATTGACCTAAAAAAAAACATTGATGAGTGGACAGAGTTTATCAGTCTTCTGTTTACACACTGTAGAATCAGCAGAATGATACCATTGTCGTGGACAGAAGCCACCTTGATTCCGGTCTTCAAAAAGGGAAGCAGAGAAGACCCAGCAAACTACAGGCCTATAGCCCTACTTGACATCATGGGCAAACTGTTTGCCACTCTCCTCCTTGACCACTTTCGTCGATGGGCCAAATCCGCCCCATGCGAAGATCAATTCCAGATGGGCTTTAAGAAGAACAGCGGGACAGCAGTCAACATCCTCATCCTCAGCATTCTAAAGGCTAAGATAAAGCAGGGCGCTCCAACTGTCTATGCAGCTTTTATAGACCTGTCACAGGCCTTTGACAGAGTCGATAGAACACGCCTATGGAAAAAGCTTCAAGGATGGAGCTGCCCAGACGAAATCCTCCAACCGATCAAAGCTCTCCACTTGAAGATATCCCTACGTGTCCGCTTGAACAACCAAGGCTCTCTCACCAAAGAAATTCCATCAGAAAGAGGAGTGAAACAAGGATGCCCGCTGGCGCCGGCCCTCTTTGTTGCTTTCCTGGGAGACTTTCAAAAATCTGAAGTGACGGTCCGAAGCTTTCCTCCGAAGCTGGGCAACACCGTCCTGTCCCGTATTCTCTATGCGGACGACATGATCCTTCTAGACCAGACACAAATAGGCCTTCAACGCCAGCTAGATAACCTGGCTGAGTACATGGCCGTCAATAACCTTACAATAAACAACAGTAAGACAAAAATCATGATATTGGCCAAGAAGCGTCAGCCGAAGAAATCAGCGCATTCATGGTCAGTGAATAATTGCAGCATTGAAGTCGTCCCACATTTCAAATACTTGGGAGTCTACATCGACGGGTCTCCAAAGGAGACAAAAATGCAACTGCATCTCTGGGAGAAAGTAGAAAACCTAACCTCGCAAATGAAGATGATTGACCGCAAATTCGGCAAATTCTCTTGGACGCCCGTCATCAATTTCTACAAAGGCAAAGTAGTCCCTGCACTAACCTACGGCATGGACGCCACCATTAACATGCCTAGTTCAATATGGCCTAAGCTGGAAGGCTACATCTGGAAGACAACTTTGGGTCTTCCGAATTCCATCCCGATCGCAGCCATCAGAAGAGACCTGGGCCTACTCTCGCTGGGTGCAACGGTCAGCCTTGCCTCCATGGCTATCTTCAGAAAGACCCTTATTCAAGACGGTCTTCCAATCTTTAACATCATTAACAAAGAACTGGAATCAACTAAATGCGCGGAGATCAAGAAGTGGATCGCATGCCAAGCAAACAATCTGGAACAAGTGGCATGTTCTACAGAGGACCTGAAAACCAACCCACAAAGAGTGTCTCAAAAATTTAAAAATCAAGATTGGATCACCACAGCCGACCAAACCAGAGCGATCAAATTCTTATAGCATCTGCCACCGTCATTCAACCGGCTCAACTGCCCACTGGCCTACTGTGTAAAATTTCCAAACAGAAATCTTCGAACATACTTCCTAAGAGCAAGGCTTAACTTGCTCCACACCAGAGAAATCATGGCGATAAGAAGCCTGGCCGCGGCAACCACATGCAGATTATGTCAATCCGACGACGCAATCGAGACAATTCGCCATCTTCTGCTAAACTGCCACACTCTCAACGCAGAACGTGTAGCCTATTTGGAACCCTTATGGGTCAATTCAGTGTTGGTGGAGGAAGTCACGTGGTGGTGCCGTCTCATCTCAGGTGAAAAAACACGCTGGGCTGTAGCGGCATGCAAACTACTGGAAGTTGCCTTCACAAAAATAAAGGCCATAGAATCTTCTCACTAGGCAGGCGAAAACACGGCCTCTCACTGAGACAGACAGCACCTCCTCTGGTGTAGCAAGGTCTGACCTTCGGACCCGCAGTCACATTCAGTTCTTCTGGGCCTGACCAGTCCGGTCAACCCGTAAAGGACCCTAACTTCTTGCAACGGAATGTGCGAGCTGGCGTACTCACACGAAAGCAGAAGCACACGCGGCTAGCCCGGATTCTGATCATCCTTGTAAAAATCATTGTCTCTTATGATTATTCACAAGTAAATAAAAGAAAATAAATAAATAAGGGCAACAATTAATCAGTTTGTTACAAAAATGAACCCATGTACTCCAAAATTATGTTTCCTCCAAACGTATATGCTTTAAAGCAAATAATCAATTAATGAAAAAAAACGAACTGGTTGAAAAAAACCCAAACACAATTGTGATGCAGCCCCCTTTTATTGTTCTGTCATAATAACACACATATTTGAGTATTTGAAGGAGTCCTTACAATTCTAAATACTCCTCCTTGACAGCAGGTGGGCCCTATCACTACCCTATGAATTTAGCGACTGAATTGCATCCTGGGAACAGGGATCTAAATATGGGGGAGGGCACATGTATTTCTCTGCGTTTTAGCCCCTGTAATGTTGTTTCCCATTTCCCATAACCATCCACCAGGTGTGCTCCTTTATACCTCAGCGCGTGGACCATGAAATGCAATGTTGTCAATTGTATGGGTCCCTAAGGGTTGCATCTCCTACGTGTGTTGTTTTGGCAGAGCACATAGGCACACTAATAGCAAGGTTGGAGGTATTGGTGAGATATCTGACATGAAAGAACACCGGATGTTTGACCACTTCGCCAAATCACGTGTTTCATTACTGAATCACATTTTTTCTGCATGCTTTTGTTGAGGACATGCCATCAACATTAAAGTATTACTGCCCAGAGTATTACCGACGTGGTCTTTGGAGTCCTAGGTATTGCACACATGGGGGATAAGAAAAGGGTCTGCATGACTCAGACACATGCAGATCTTTCAAGATACCACGTGATTACGGCATGTCCACCTCCAGGATCAGGATCCGAAAGCACCAGCCTTTCCCTGGCCACCTGAGGTGAGGTTTGTGGGGGAAAACAAGTGAGAAACCCTCAGTTCTCTCACAATAGGTACCTGGATTAGCATGCTCAGATCCTAAAGCTTGTTGAAGGAATGTACAGGCAACATTTCTCCCGAAGGTATTCTGCACATACTCCATAAAAGGCATGATGAACAATCATTGCCTTGAACTCAATGTGGCGAGCAATACATAACCAGTACAGAGAGATAAGGACTGGCGAGATTGTAGAATGCAAAGGAGTACTAGTGGCAGAATTCTGTAGCACTTGTAGCCTGCTCAAAAGATAACGAGGAGAACTAGATAAAGAGAGTTACTGTCATCCCAAAGATGGAATATGACAGCACTGGAGCGCGCAGGTGAGTCGGTAAGAAAGGAAGAACCTTCCAAAGAATTTTAAGTTTGAAAAATCCATTTTTGCAGACCGTGCTGACCTGAGCTTCCAGAGAAAGAGATACAGAGAATTTACGGCCCAGCTCCTTCACCACTTAAACTGGGGTAGGAAGCGGACCCCAAGATGCAGGTCAGATGATTCTTGCAACAGGGTTTCCTTGCAAACAGTTTTATGAAGCTGTCTGCTGTATTAATTTAACTTAAAATAAACCACATTTCGTCTGCTCAGTGTTGACGAAGACATTTAGCCTTTCAATGTTTTGTGAAGAAGCCATCATTTATTTCTCAGCATTTGTTGGAGTAACAATACTGGATGCAAAAGAGATAACACATTAGATAACACCTATGACCCAGTTGAGCATGGGTCTGCACCCTTTGGCTCTTCAGATGTTTCAGACTAAAATTCACATGATATCTGGCTAATAACTATGGGCCTCATCAGGGGTTTGGCAGAGCAGAATAATATGGTGCTAATGCTATCACCGCCGCATTACTGCTCTACCCAGTCCTGAGTTTAGGTGGAAAGTGGGAGGTTTACCTCTAGCTTTGTGCTGGAGGTAAAATTCTCCGGCTTTCTCACCATCTGCAGCTCTAGTACCGCAGTGCTAATACCACATGCAGTAATAACGCCATTACGTCCCATGGTGAGTAACAACCTTATCACAACTCAGGATCTGGCACTGGACTGGGGTGCAGTAAAGCTATTTGGGTTGGCGGTATCCCGGCAAACGCCAGGATAACGCCAAGGCCGTGATCAGGCCATACGCTGGTTAGGGGTGATGGGATTTGTAGTCCAAAATATCTGGAGAGCCAAAAGGTTGCATACCCCTGCGCTTAGAGTAAGAAAAACAAATAGTGAGTACAAACAGTAGCATTCTTATCTTTCAAACTTCGATCAACAAAGCCCACACAATGTGAACAGTGTGGGAAAACAATGATGTGTTAAAGAAACACTAAGATCTACAAAAGACTTTTGTACTTCCTTGCTGCCGAAAATAGCTAAAGACAATGTTGGTTTACTATCCATCTATCGACTTTTGGGCAGGGGATCTTTATGTATTTATTTAACATAGTGGAATCCGTGTCTCTCTTCCGCAGTTCAAAAATGTTACCAAGGAATCTTTGTCCTTTTGACGAAATTTTAAGTTTGAAATCTGATTTATTTATTGAGGATGATGGTGCAACCTGACTGGGATAGAGAAAATAGACATATGCCAAATAATGATATTCCTATGACATATATACTTTAGTTCTCTTTGAAGAGGAACATATCATTACTTAACAAACACATCAATCTCTGGACTTAAAACCATAGAAGTCTCTTAATTGGGAGACATGATGCAATGGTCTCTTCTGTACTATCATATTGGGGTTGAAGCATGCACAGATGTTTCCTTGCATGCCTTTGATGCATATAATTTCTATTCCTTGTAGCTTGTAGCTCAGCATTTCCAGGTGAAATGTCTGTATAATCAATATTGAAAGTCCCCCAGCCCTTATCCTATACACTTTATCTTGAACCATGTGAGTTCATCGTGTTTCTATTTGCATTGTCCTTATTCTTTCTCTCACAAAATCTCACAAGATTGTCCAGGTTTTTTAAGTGGAACCTAATACAAAGTCTTTGGCCATCAAATATTCCATGTCTCAATACAAATGGACCAGAAGACCACTGGCATTCTCCTTTAGTAAAAGTGAACACTTTTTGGGCTTTCTTTGGTGATTCATCCCTGTAATCAGCATTTTGTATTGAACCTCTGAAGACATAATAATGATCATAGTGAAATGGCTCTCAAACTGAATCATGCAGATTATTTAAATGATTGTGTTTTCCGGTCCCGCCAGAAGGATGAAATAGCCTTCTCACATCATGAATCACAATCTCTCCCCCACCTGACTTTTATGAGGTCCATTTGCATTTGCGTTTGTGTAAACCAGTTGGACGCTCCCTCGATATGTTTAGCTAAAGTAAACATTGATACAGATAAAGCAGAATTTCTTTCTTTCAATACCAACAACAAACGTCACACAATAATGTCTGGGTTGTCTATTATTCCTCTCTATGAGGCTGATTGATTTCAGCAGCCTCTAATCTGGCAAAATAGCAAAGGTTATCTCTGGAAAAGCTGGTGATGGTGTTGAAAGTGCTGGATCTTGACTATAGATGCAAAGGGTATTGTAAGCATTTGGGTGACTGAGATAGGTTAGGCGGCAGTTAACAAACCTGCAAATCAACAGAGCTGAAAGAGCCTTTCTCGATTTTAGATGCACATTCTATGAGAAAGACAATACACCTGATAAATTGCTGCTCACCAAGCTCAGACAGAACTCACAACAGAGGGAAGAAGAGTGGTTGAGACAGATAAGGTTTTTCCATTTGTCAATGTGTAGCAGGAACTATACAGGGATGAACCGTGTGACCCAAATTATCGAGTTACTTACTTATCAGAGACAAACCTGCCTAGAATGAATGATGCCTGCATGCAAGTGCTGGGGAATGTCCTCCTTTCTATGCCAAAACTTAATTTGAATGAAGCACCAGGGCAGACAGGCTTTAGATATTGAATATTGATTTTAAAGACAATTCTAGCAACGCGATTAGAGCACATCCTTCTTCATTTAATTCACGAGGACCAATCGGGCTTTCTGCTGGGTAGGCAAATGCGTGATAATATTCATGAAATAATTTCCTTAGCATTGGATTGGGTTGGATTTTGGATTGGATGGCTACATAATGTGCAGTTTTATCTGCAGTTTTATGAACACTTGATGCCGAAAAGGCATTGAATATGGTAATGTAGTCTCTCCCGGATAAGAAAACTTACAGATGGGAAGTTTTGGCAAAAATATTAGCTAGGGTACTATGGCCAACTATGTGAGGCCACCCACAAAGATACAGGTCAATAGGACTCCTGAGAAGGAAGAACTACAGATCGTGTTAGCGGGGGCTGCCCATTGAACTGAGAGTCTGAGGAAATATGGCAGTGGTGTGGATCAAATTTGGGGGAAAATAAGATAAACTGGACTTTTTCACTGATGATGTTCTTGGCTTCCTCTAGGACCCAGCTAACTCCCTCCCCAATCTACCATGAAAACTGTTAGAATTTGCTAGAGTGGCAGGAATCTATATTATCCCATCTAAAGAGATGATACCCCTAAACTGCTCTCTGCAAACCTTTAACTCTATCTCTAGTACAATGAATTCAAATGACAACAGAATAAAATGAAGCATCTGGAAGACTGGGTTGCAAATGTTTATCAGACTAACTTCCCATCACTGTTTGGAGCCACTGAAGTGGACCTATATAGATTGGGCCTACTGTATGTCTCCTGATTTGATCCTATGTATGTATTGAAAATGAAATTCCTAACACCAATTCTATACCTTTTTTTGGCTTTGCCTATTTGATCCCATGTTCAGAAAACAATTTATATGGAGAAGTCAAAGCTCAAATATGTATGGGGTGGCAGGGGACAGAGTATCGCAACATAAATATTGACAATAGTATTGGACAAGCTTGTTTGGTGTGTTCTAACATCCAACATTTCATTGTTGTTGTGGAATTTTGAATAATGTGGGAGTGGAACAAGCAGACCTCTAGAAAAAGTGTTTGGAAATGGATAATGTAGTATGTGTTTCAAATGTATGGCAACTATTGATGGGGCACAGTAACCATTGCCAACCTATATCCAGTTATGTTAATCAAGAGACCAAATCAACTTTTCACATTTGGAACAACTTAGGCTGGGTTCCGGGTTGGTAGGGGTACTCTGAATCACTGTTTTCTACTCTGGTTAATAATTCAGAAATATACTAGGCTGCTCAAAGTAAACCTATGTGCCATTTTGCTAGACCTTAATACTGCTTTTGACTCAGTCCCAAGAGAAGCTCTATGGCAAGTTCTGGAGAGGAGAAAACCCCTGATTGCATTAGTTGATGCAATCAACTTATTGCATGTGGAGACACATGCTTTTGGTCCGTTATGGACTATGAAGGGAACAATATGAATCCTTACCTGTCCAGAAGGTGGTTCGCCAAGGATGCGTTCTGGCACTGCTCTCCTTTTCGATATTCATCCAGGAGATACAGGATACATTAGAGTTGGGTGCTATGGACACACCTAGAATTGCAACCAGGAGATGGCCAACCCTCTTCTTTGCAGACAATGCAGTAATTCTCTCCACAATGCCAAATGGGCTGGAAACTTCACTTGGTATCTTTCTAGGGAAATGCAGGGATCTCAGGCTTGAATTAAACGTTGGTAAGAAAGAAAAGTTATGTTTTTTTAAAACACCATTTGGCAAGCCCAGCTGTATAAATATAGAGGTTGAGGGCTCAAAATTAGAGCAGGTAAAGTTCTTTGATTACTTGGGGTTTAGGTTTAAGGATACTGGGGGATGGATGGACCATTTCCAAAACTGCCGTAAGTAAATTTGGTGGGGGTATCTACTTCTTCGTTACAGGTCATGGTAGCAGGTCAATCTCACAGGCACTGGAACTATTTGAAAATCAATCTATTGCAGCAGCTTTATATGGATCAGTGATCAGAAGCTATTCTAACATAACATCATTATCTTCAATTGAGAACATTTATTTGAAGAAGCTATTGCTCCTTCCAAAAAATGCCCCTACCTCACTGGCACAAATGAACCTTCAAATTTGGCCGATAGCCGACCAGATTGCCCTCAAACCTGTATTGTATGGGGTAAGAGTATGGTCTGCCTCCAGTTTTGCTCCCTACAAGGATGCCTTGAGGAATATTTTAGAGTTGGATGGGGCAAAGATGTGTGGTTGGATTGTTCATGTGAAGGTTGGGGGACAATCCGTTAGAGTGTCAAGCCAATTCAAAACTGGGCTCAAAGTGACTACAAAGAGCAAACCTTTGGAAAAGCTTGAGGCATCAAGGTCATTATTGAAGAACTGTCCCGAATTTCTACCTTGTAATATGATGGGAAAATGTCAAGTTAAACTAGATAAAATTCATCCACCCTATGAACATTTTTTATGGAATTATGCATATAGCTTGGTATACCCAGATAGGGTCAATGTCGAGATCTGGTGAATGCCCCCTTTGCCGATCAGCAAATTAAACTCTGATCCACTTTATGTTAATCTGCCCGGCTATGCAAAAGTCAGGATGTAGGTACTTGAAATCCTTATTGATTGAGCCAAGGTTAAGGAGCATACAAGAATCTATGCAGTTTTTAACGTGCACACTGGAGGAAAAAGTGGTGTTTGCTTCAGCTAGGTATGTACATTGAACCTGATTACTAAGAGGGAAGTTGATGGACACTTCTTAAACTACATACTGGAAAGAGTTATGAGGCTGCAAGCGTGCTCTCCTCATAGTGGGAAATGCCATCGGAACGATATTAACTATACGTAGACCCACTTTTAAATTGTATGTGCTATTTTATGATTTTTGTCTGAATTTAAATTCAAATTTTGTATAGCGTGCTATTTTGAAGAATTGTGCTGAAGGTCTATTCTGAATAAAGCTTTAAAAATGAATGAAGGGCCTTCTTACTTCTTTCTCCTCTTCGTCAACCCCTATTTTTGGAAATCCTGATTTGACAATGGGTTGAAAGAGGGGGTGGTTCCACAATTGGAAGAGGGGAAACTGTATTCGGATTTCAGATTTATTAGAAGGTAATCATACTAAAACCTTGAATACCTGTACATCTGAATTCATTCTTAGGGACATAGACCACCCTGAGCATATGCTGATAAGAGAGTGGGTGTTGCAGAGATAGGTTCAGATGGTGGCATTTATGAGACCCTATGTTTATTTACAACAAATTAAACAATATTTGGTTTGTCCTCTGAAATGTTTATTGGAAAAAATAAAGCTAAATGAGTCTAAGGGGATGAACAGGACAATTTCAGATTGTGAGGTGGTTTGGAAGAGAACCAGGCATGTTTTAAGATGTGTGCAGTACAGACAACAGGGATATTAGGTTTGGGTAAGAGCCAAGCACTCTTTAAGATGTGTGCAGCAACAATAATAGGGATATACGTTTATACACAGATGGTGCTTGAGCCTTTTCTCATTGCATTCATTACTTCAATCCAATATATCCTTGTTTTTGGGAGGCTTTAGAGAACTATGTCATTGTATTCATATTTGGTAGTCAAATTATAAGGTACGGCCATGTTGGAATAGGGTTATAAGGTGATAATGATGATTACAAATTTGATGATATTGCCGGACTTTCCCTTGGACCCAGGGCTGATCTGAATGGTACTGCTGATACCACAGATCTATTAATTGTCCACATGCTGGGAAAGTTTCTATCAGCTTCACCATTTGTGACCATTTTAACCTTTGGAGCAATGTCCAGAGAGGGTGCAATTTCTGCAGAGAATACTTGGATGAATAGGCTTTGGAAATTGATTGCATGGAGAGACTCACTGGAGAGATGCAGCTAACATTGACACATTTCGGGATTGTCTGCCATCTCCAAGTGCATTTATTGTTCAGTGAAACAAGAGATCTTTCTTGCCGCAGCTCCTGAATGCCTTGCAAATGCCTTGCAACATTTTAATCTCATTGAATGATTGCTACACATGAAAGTACATTGTCATTGGACATTATGTTGTTACAGATAATTGACAGACGTAATGGTGTTAATGAAGGGCTCACGCTTTGAGTTGGTAGACTTTGGGGTGAAAAAGAAAAAGTGGAAATGAGTCAAAACCTTCAAATGTGTGCATTGATTTTATAAGTTTGTGATACGCAGTGTTCTTTTCTTTGATACTAAAATGCCTTGTCCCTTGACGATTTCAACCCCTTTATAAGACATGTGTTATGATAAAACAAACAGAATGAAGAAATTATTATGGAAATGGACAACACATTGGGGTTGGATAGTATGCATTTGATCAAACCTAACCTAAAACACATAGCTTATTGTAAAGCTGGCCAGTAGTGCCTTAATCAAATGCACACAGTGAAAAACATGTGCCTGCTACACAGAATAATAATTAATCATTCTCAACAGTTCTTTCAGAAAAATGTATTCAAAAAATCGTACAAATAAATCTAATTCATTGATAGCACAATCAACGTATAGTTATTATTAATTTAATTATTCATTATACAATTACATTAAACTTCAGTAGTGTCATTGATTAATCTGCTTTTGAGCTGACCTTTGGTTACTCTGATTTTACCTTAACCTACACATGTTTCACTTTATCTGAGCTTCCTCAGGGATAATGACGAACCTGTATTCGAAACAATTCTGAATATGAATAAATCAAAAAACATTGATGACAAAATGTGATATTTGCATCTATAAAATAGTTGTCACATTCTACAATGAAGAACATTTCAAAAAGAAAATAAACAATTCAATGAGAACATAAAAATATTAGTTGGTATATAATGGATTTCATGTTAATAAATAGAAAAATGTAGCAAAATATTGATTGTGTTCAACATAGAAAAAATGTTGTAAATGTGTTTATTTACAAATAAATCACTGAATAAAAAATGTCTCTACTAAATAGCTGGATGCTGAATAATTAAAACTGTGTCAGCAGTCTTCCAAATATTACTGTCATTATATACAGCATTTTGCAGACAGTGCACAATTAAGGAATTATACGTGTATATGATTATAATTCATGAATGTTATTTGTCTAGGAATCTGAATATATTGAAGAGAGTCACTCAATTAATTGCAAGTTTAGGCTATTGATAGCACTGATACTTATACTCTGATTGAGTTGAACATTCATCTAGTGTGTACCGTGAGTTGAAATATTTCAAATTGAAGTATCATTGAAGGTCCACATAAGTCAACTTTTTTTTAATTTATTTTTTATCTTTATCCATATAGACACACAGATCCAAGTGTAAAATATGAAGTTAAATAATCAATCTCATTATAATCCAAGATTGTATTTGATGCTTTGCCAATTTTTAACTTTGTTATTACATTTTTTGTTTGTTTTTGTTTCAATGGCACTTAATGAGCATGCGAGTGCATTGATTTTGTACTCTGGAATGTATATCAGTGCCTCAGACTTGAAGTCAAAGCGACTTTGCAGATTTAATGTGCATATAAATGGAACTAAAAGGATGTGTTCCTGTTACCTTTCTTTCTCTGGAATTGCATATCACTTGAAGATTGGCTATTTGGATGGTTTGGCCATTACAGATCTTTCCGCCACACAAAAGTAGCACAAGCTTTTGACCTGGCACCCTTGCTTCACAGAAAAAAAGAATCTCATTGGCAAAAGGGGTAGGAGAGAAATTGTTCACAGGGGGTCATTGGTATGTGATGGGCGAAAGGGTGCAGTATTCTGCATGTGAGGTGTTTTGGGGGATTTGGGTGTTGGTCTGCCTGTGGCGTGGTGGCACTGGACAATCGAGAACCTAGAAAGAAAGTAAACCCATCCCCCTCCAAATTAAAAAAGGACATTGGAGCTGTGATGAATTGCCTGTCTTTTTTACTTTTATTAAATAATAAAATGATGTGGGTAATTCCATCTCTGAAAGGGAAATTTGCTAATAAGATTGCCCTGTCAAAATCTCCATGCCAAAAGTATAGTGTGTACTTTTGTATTGCTGCATCAGTATCCTGATTATCAGCACCTACTCTACCAGTGTCACAGAGCAGGTTCAGAGGTCACAGGTACCCTCTTGACAACCGCAGTGACATCCAAGACTCTTCAGCGCTGGGGCTGTATTTAAAATATGAACCCATGTTCCAAAAACCCTATAATTATGGGTCCAGTTCCTGGTGTTACAATAATCTTTAAAAATAAGCCCTACCTGACCTAGATTATGGTGGATGGTATTCTCATAATTATAACAGCCACATCCAAATTGATATTGCATATGTGTCAGACGTGTGGGCCCGGATCATCTGTGGAAGGGTTATGTGTATTCCTCAGAGAGGCCAGACCCAACCCCACTGGCAGGAATGTATCATGGTGGAATTGCCTGTCTTTGCTCCTTTGATACAGAAATCACCCTACTCCCAGGGACAGCGGCTTCACAGGACAATGGCCTTGATACAGGAAACAAAGGGCACACCAATTCACAAAGAGCCAGGCCTCACAGCAGAGGGCTGCATTTCTAAAAGCCTTTGTTTCTATTGAGAAGGAAAGGAGGCAGTGTTAGTGTAGCCAGCAAGAGAGCTGTACAGTTTGGGGAGAATTATGTAATTTTGTTTCTCTCAGCATCTTTTTCTCTTTGCTTCTACTTCCTATAGCGCAAAACACTTTGGTTGTGTGTCAGAAGAGCAAAGCCCACTCTTTTCAAGAGCAGGGATTGGACCCCTATAGCAGGCTAGCTTTAGTCCAATCACCTGTGGGCTTTTGCCTTTGAACTATAGATCCCCACACCTGTTCTTTGAATCATCTTGAAGCATCTTTGGATCATAACTTGAGAATATTTCACTGGACCCTGCTCAGAGAGTAATCCTCTCTAAAGTTCTCCAGTTGTGCGGTGGAGGAAGTTCTGTCCTCTAACCATCCCCAGGAACCAATGGGGGTGATCTGCTGCTGTAACAGGACCTGCCGCTTGGCCAGCTACAGTGATATCCAGGACCATACCATGTTGGAGGACTCCTGTAGTTGTGTGCTAGCCTCCCCCTTGTTTGGGAGCCTGAGAACAAAGACCCATCTTGTCCCTGAGTCCCTGGAGTATAAGTTACAGCAACCTAAGAAGTGAACTGCTGCTGTAGCAAGACTGCCTTGCTACCATTCACAGCAGTACCCATAACCTAATCATGTTGGAGACTCCTGCAGTTGTGTGCCAGCCTCCTCCGTGTTCGCAAGCATGTGCAAAAGGGCTCCTCTTGTCCCTGAGCCCCTGGATTGGCAATCACTACACCCTGAGAGCCAAGACAACTTTAAAAACTTATGGACGGGAGTAATTAGTTAAGTGAACATATGTACCTATAGCTCATATAAGTGTTAATATCATTATTGGATGGCCCTTTTCTGGTAGACACACCTTGAACTACCTATAATTATGTATAACATGGATTAATAGTAGAATATCAGCAACTGATTGGTTTCTGCAACAATTTATAACACTCTGCTACATAGGCCCTTATGATTGGTTGACATTCTCTCCCATCCATGGACTTTCGGCTCCTTAGCAGCACATAAGCAAAACGAAACTCAGGTGCAGACAACAGCGTCGGACTACTATCCACTCGCACAATTAGTCTATCATCTCTCATCAGTCTGGCCCTATGCCAAGCCCCCTTCTTTGTAGTTGACCATGCAAACTATTCTCTTCTCTGGGACATTTAAGGGATTGTAGGTACACCAATATCTTCATCTACAGGTTATTGAACAGGCGTTGTTTTTGACTTCTGAGTCACGTGTGAGGTGATCACGATATTGTCCATTTCAACCTCTTTTGTAGTGCTATTTAATTAAATCAAGCTCAGTGTCATTACTTCTCTTGGCATCTGGAAACTTGGTTGCACTACCTCACACATGTTTTCTGCTTCCTTGATTGTCCACTACTTGGCACTTGCATATGTTTTCTTCTTTGCATAATATTAGAAAAATGTGTCTTATGTGCATTTATCGTCTTGACTCCCTTTGTATCTTGCAATTATTCCTTGATGAGGCATCCTTGATCCCAGGCCAATAGATATTCTTTGTTCCTCACAAAAAACAGTTTTTCCAGCGCCTCTTAGTTCTGAATCCCTGGTCTGTTTCTGGAGTAGCGTGGCCATTCTTAATACCAGTCTGATGCCCATCTTTTTATACTGGCTGCTCTAGTCACGCTATATTTTCTTCTGCAGCAAGCTTCTATATGTCTCATCAACTTTGCGTTTCTGTGTATGTACATTCACTTCATCTCTTCTAACTTATTTCTTTTGTGCACATGATTTCTTCATACTCAATTACATGTTTCTCTTGTTACTTCAGTTGCATCTTCATCCTTTAAGTATTGGCATTTTGTTTCATTACATCCTTGTGTCTTTTCTTCATGATGTCACTCTGCCCTCGTCTGATTTCAATTGCAGCTCCTCGATGTCCAATGGTGTATGCAGACATCCTTCCACCGCGTCAGTACGAGGGTACTTTCGATATGGTTGTCTGAGTGCATAACGCCTCTCATATCATTGGTGCAGTATTGGAACAATGAATTGCATAATGATCTCTTAACGCTGTTCCAGTATGACAGAGGTGAGGGGGCGGGAACTAGAGATGATGTGTACACCTGCTCCTCTACCGAGTGTTTTAATGGTTTCAAAGAGCACACACCTCGCCTGTGGTCTCCTAAACTCTCGGTTGTGATTTACATAGATGCCACATGCAGTACTAAAGGGATGCCTAAAACAACACAAAGGGCCTCATTACGAGGCTGGCAGAATGGCAGAATGGGATTAATGGCACTGGTAATGGTGGCAGCGCCGTTAATCCCATTCCGCCCTATTACCAGGTTCCCTCGCGGGACCCGCTCTGGATGTCTGGTTTTACCAGACGTCCAGAGCGGGTCCTGTGAGGGGACCAGGGAGCTAACAACTGCCCCATTATTAACAGGCCCGTTGTTAGCTCCCTCCCCATTCCCATTGAGCACCCGAATGGGAATGGGGAAGGACCGGGTCTGGGTTTCCTGAAGGAGGAAATACCGGACCCTCCAAAGTCAGAATGGCCCGGTATTTCCCCATTCAGGGAACCCGGACCCAGATACGATTTTGGAGGCAGCCATGCCCTTTTTAAGGACATGGCTTCCTCCAAAGTCGTAATGAGACCCAAAGACATGGCGTCAAAGCCTTGACTTGTATACAAAGCCGCTGGATCCCGCTTAAGGCATGCTCCACCACTCATTGCAGATTGCTGCCCAACATGCTCCTCTTACAGGTTCACGCTTGATGGTATTAGCTGTGGGATGTTTTTACCCATGCATCCAAGCCCTACCATAAAACTGTGCATTACTGGCATTGAAAACATCATGATGGCCAGAACTCCCCAGAGAGTGCACAGGGAAAACATGAAGAATAGGCTGCCACCCATTTTTGCCTATGTTGTGAGCACAGGAGGGCACTGCCTAAAACCACCATTGGGCTGCACACACAGTAGCCTGAAACCATTGCAAATGGCAATGCTGATTGCCAAAAGCAACCCAGAACTGTGGGGAATTCATTTTCTTAATGTCAAAAATGGATGCAATACTGGTGCTCACAACTATCATAAAGCCGGCGTTTTAAAACCACCAGACTTTTGTGTAAAACTGAACAAATGAACCCAAACCAGGCCAAGGAAAGACTTGCTAAGAGGTGGATACAATGTAAAACTATATTCTGAAATAACTTGAAGGAAGTAATTATTTAATGTATATAAAAAATATCTGCGGATGTCAGCAGCTTAAGTGAATTTGGGTTTAAAGCCACTAAAATCGAAATGTTTAGAATAAATGAGTGACCTACTTGTGAGTGTCATATAGGTTGCAATTGTTTAAATGTCATAGTTTTGAACTTAGAATCAGCATTCTAGCTGCATGTGCAAAAATTGTAAGTTGGATTTGAATGTAGAAAACTGGGAACTAAAGTGACATTTAGCTGAATTCTGCCTGACAACTACGCCCGACAGGAGAAACCTGCTTAGCCACTCTTCCCAGGCCTAACTGCATCCTGCTGCCCCTGCCAAAAGGAGATGACACCTCTCTGATTGGAAAAGGGGAGGAGCACCTGGGGACTGCAGGAAGTTGAACAATGCCCTGTCCTGGACTCAGGCAAATGTTATATTGGGGGAAGTGGATAAACCAGAAATTCCACCATTGCTTTGGAAAACCACACCCCTTTGGGGCCAGAGCATGATTTTAAAAAGATGGATAATTCACAGTGCGGACTTGTCAAAATTATATAAATAACATCATCATTTTTGTGATTTTTCTGTGCACATTTTGAGAGGTGTTAGGACCCTGTGGTATGTTCTTGGGGATAGTAGCGGAAAAAAGGGTTGTTACTCCAACTGTATGCATGTTAAAAATCTGACACTTTATCATCTGAAACCCATATCCCTGGTGCACATTTGTGTAAAATCTGGAAAGGTTTAGAGGTCGTTATCTGGATGAAAAGGGGAAGAATTCTGTCATAAGTGGACACAACATCGTACAAAGACAGGGATCGGATGTTTTGGTGCTACAGAAAATATGTTAACTGGACCTATAATATTAGAAAAATGGTACATAGATAAATATGTATTTGGGTCAGAAATAGATTGTGTGCAATTTGACAAGGGGATGTTCCTCTGACCATAAAACCTACAGCATCACTCTGACACTCCATTTCTTTCCCCCAATCAAGGGAGAGAGGAAAGCTTGGCCAATGATAAGTGAGAGGGGCAGGCTTAGCTAGGCCCATGCACACACCCATTTTCAAAACACATAAAAGGAACATTGAAACCCAGGTAGGGACATTCACTTTCCACTTTCTTGCGGGACGCTTTGCCGGGAGACTTCAGACTTCACATCCAGAGATCCAGACTTCACATCCATCAATCTCCAGAGACCAGAAATTAATTCCATAATTTGTAGCAGAGAGTCCTGAATCCACAAGCTGAATCCTCTTCAGCAGGCCTCAAAACCAACCAAACTATTCAACAGCCGGGCGAGCGGTTTGAATTCTTTGCCAAGAACTTTTGCAAGAACCTGTAGCAGTATCCAGAAAGCAGTGCTGTAGCCGGAACCAGAGAGAACCAGAGACCAGATCGCTGTGAAGAACTGTTAGCAGAAGTCCAGCCAATCCTGACCCGATCGGTGACGAAGTCGCATTCCTGTCCAAAATCTAGTGTGAGTACCCAGCTAGCACTGTGCCAAAACCAATCTCTTAGTTTAAAATAATCTAATCCAAACTATTTTAGCCTATTACAACTGCCTCCTAGAATAGTGTCATTCTGTCATCTTTAAAACTGAAAACTGTCATCTGTCATTCTGAGCTTTAAAATTTAAAATCCGAAAAACTACCTTTACTAAATTGGCCGTATCTCCGGAACCGTTAGGAGCGAGTTTTAACTGCCATCTTAAAGCTAAGATTCTGAGCTTTCCAACGATCCTAGAACGGACTTCCTACTCCTTATGCCGCCTCCGTAATTGCGCTCGACGCACGCGACTAAATTTGCTGCGATTTGACATTTTGCTTAATTTCAGCCATGTGTAAAAATATTTGTCCTTGCTTTGCTTGCTGAAATTTGTGTGCAACCTGATAATCATTCATAGACCATTGCTAAAGTAATCCTGAATTGATTTAAGTATCTCTCACTCACCCTGAACCTCCTATAGGGAATTAAAAGCAATTTGAGTATATTTGTCACTTCATTGACACCACATTTAAAATGATTTGACCTGTGTTTAAAACTCCTACCTGTTTTCCTCTAAGCTTGCTAGGGGGAACTGAATTATATTTGATTGCATTCCTGAGAACTGTGTGATTTCCTTCCATCTCTTTACCTTGCATAAAGGGGGGGTGAATTGTCAAAGAAAAGTGATTGCATTGTTTTGGTTGAAATCATATCAACTTTATTTTCTGTTCTGCATTTTCATTCATCATTGCATTGTCCTTGAAGCCATTAAAGCATTCTCAGCTACTTTATCCTCTCTATATCACTTCTAAGCCATCAAAAAGAGTGTACCACTGTAACATTATCCATTGTTGATCACTATCATCTTCACAAGTGTGCTATCAAACATTAATTTATTATAAAAGTGTGATATATATATATATATATATATATATATATACATATATATATATATATATATATATATGTATATATATATATATATATATATATTCTTCAATTTTCAAATAAACCTTTTAAAATTGCAAAACAAACCTACTTCTTAGCTCAGCGGGGTCGGGGGGATTCTGAGAGAGGGGTGTCATATAAGGGTTGTCATCCAGAGTAAATGAACTGGACATAAAAATACATCAATAAGGGCTTCCATCAGCATCCCAGACTAGGCATTGACTTAGCTGTAGTGTTGAATTGAAGTCGCTTACATAGCAAATGAAGCACTTTCTGCTTTTCCCGATTAGCTAAACATTGCTAATAATACTTTGCGGATTTAAACAGGTTATGTCAGATCCCACTAGCATCTAAGTGCTGGAATAAATCAATCGCAGTATTATCACCCACTCATGGTATTCAGTTAATTACCCGAAGGGCTGAGTCGACCCAAGGCACGTTCTTGTACCCAAAACTAGCCCATTGAAGCCTGCCAGCTAGTCCTCGTTCTGATGCACGCCATTGGTTTTTGTTGTGTTTTTTTCTAGCCCACTCAAGCTGTGACTGTGTCCTTGGAACCTTGTTGCAAACCTCAAATAAGCAAGGCTGCAATTTCTTTTGTTCAAAGCCCAGCAACTGCGTTTCACTAATCGCAATACCCACTGATACAATTATCAGCGAGGAGCCCATCCAATTTACTCTCAGAAATGCTCAGAGATGCCGCAAAAGTGATCTCAGTGGGCAGCCGATTCTGCAGCTTAAGCACTCCCGGTTTGAAAAGTCATTCCTCGGGACGCGCCCATCCATGCAATCACAATCGGGGACTTGGTGGCTAATGTCTTTTCCTATTACAGCGCAGACCCCATGCCAGTTCCTGATTAGGGTCATTAGTGTGTGTGCATGTCTGTGATTAGATCTCCCAACAGATTGCTTATTTCTGCGGAGCACACCCAAAATAGTAGCGGACTAATGGCATCTGTAACCCAGTGTGCCCGAGTGTGGCCCCCTGCAACAATATAGGTACATCAATGTGCTTTATATTTAACGCAAGTTAAATATGGCCGAACACTCCATCGTCCTTAATGAATTTGACTCAAGGTTTCATTTCCCATGTTGCATATGCCTGGGACATGCGGGTGTCAATGTTTTGCCAAATGTTGAAGAAATATTCTTAAAAACACCCCCATGTGTTGAAAACTACACAACACAGGGATACAGTTTGGGTCGTCTACAGTCACAGGACTGAAAAGTAAAATGCCTAGCAGACTTTTCCATAAACATGCATTTGCCAGCTGGGACTCCTGCACTATTTAGTCATCTGCTGTAAGAGCTAGAGGAACAACATGCCAATGTGAGCATGAGGCTTAGTCAGCCTGTAGAAAAAGAAATACGACCCCTCCAGGTGTTTGTTGGCAGTGCAAAGTCACTTTGCACTGTGCAGAAAATTACCTGAATCAGGCCCTTTGTTTTTACCCAATTATCTTTCAGAAAATTAAGCAAAAAATAGTTTTCAGAGTTGTTTCAGTTTGTTTTCCGACAAAGCATCATCAATTATTGTTTGCCCACCTTCTTTTCAGCAAACTAAGTGAAAACGCCCAATACAATGTTTTTTATTTGCTTTGTTGATGGAAATTGATTTTTTTCTTGTTTTGTTGTAAGATTCCTCCATTCCACTGTGATCTTTCAACTCTGCAAAACAAGACCACAAATCACAAGGTGCATTCGAATTTAAGCTTTTTCAAGTTAAATGGTTATCTCCCAAAAATGTGAGTTTATGCACACATGTGAGACATGCATGCACATGTATAAGTGAGACATGCATGCACATGTATAACAAATATAATACAACAAATGTACACAGTTTACAATCCAGGAGCTTCATTACAAGTGTGGCGATCTGGAAATAAGGGCGCCAGTCGCACCGTAGCGGCACCCTTTCAGGACTGCCACACGACAACTCTGCAGGTGGGGGCCATTGTGCCTGGCAGGTCTGACATCCCAGGCATAACGCACGAGCCTGCATAGTTTGCCCGGAAGCACCAGCACCGTTAGCAGTGGTGCCAGTGCTTCCATATCCCCATTCCCATGGAGTCTATTAGGACTCTATGGGAATCGGCTCCTACACTTTCCGCTGCCTGATATCCCGGGCTTCCGGGAATGTCGCAGTGGCACCAGGATCTCAGGCGGCAAAAACTGTGTTACGAGTCCGGCGGCAACCCACCGGTAGCACCAGCGGGTTACCGCCAGACTTGTAATGAGGCCCCATAAATCCAAATTGGCAGGCATGGTTAATGATTTTGAAGTCTGCAGTAGACGAAACAACATTATTTTGGGATTCCAGGAAATCTATGGAAAGTCTAATCACAAAACATGCCAATTTGTTGTCTGATCCCCCTATCTACCCCTGAGTTATAGAGGGCACATAACAAAGTGAAGACAATTCTCCCAATCCAGATCTAAGGAAATGTGACTGACATTCTCCTATACTGGATCGAGCCAGGATGTTAACAAGAATGAGACAAAAAAGGAATGTACAGATCCGGAGCACTTGGGAAACATCTTGAGTTCCCCAAGAAGCGAATGCAATGGACACTCTGATTTAGCTTGATAACCGTGACCAAAAGAAAGAACATTGAAAAGAGGGGGTAGGAGTGCTGATGATTATTCCTAGGCCAGTACAATATGGACAACCCAAGATTCACCTATATTTTCAATGTATTCAGGAAACTTGGGTTCAGCCAAACCTTTTACAATATTCGGGCGATAGATTTGGGGGAAGACTATGACAATTTATTCTGATGAAATGTTGTGTTAAACCATGCATTTGAAGAGACCAGCATTTTACCTACAAGTACATGTTCAAAGACAAATGTAAAGTTAACAAAATAGGTGGAAAGTTAAAGACCTTCCTTAAAGAACGCAATGGGCCTCATTACGACCCTGGCGGTAATCGCCCGTCATTACCGCCATGGCGTAATGAGCGTTTACGCCGTGGGACGATGGCGTAAAGAGCGCCACATCACGACCCATCGCGCACGAGCATTACGCCATGGCGGTAATGCAATTAACGCCATGGCGGGAAAGGCCCCTACCGGCATCGCTAAGCGAGCAAGGTGCCCTTCCGCCAGCGTAAGTAGCGGCCACCGTAATTTACGGCCACCGTAATTAGCGGCGGCCGTAAAAGGCCAAACCGGAAATAGCGTCATCGCGCCGGAACGGGAAGCAGCCCGTCGGCCATCTTTAAAAACACAATCCATCGCCATCCTACCAAACAACACCAGACCCAACCCTGACACCTGTCCCAACCAAACACCCACCCATCCAAGTTCCCGAAAATGCCAAAATCCGTGAAAAAGGCATGTGACCGCCAGCGCCAGGAGCGATTCAGCCGGGAGGAACTCTGCACGCTAGCGGAGACCCTGCAGGACAACGCAGGTGTTGTTTTCTCCCCTGAAATGACCAGGACAGCAATCGGGAAGAAGGCGGCCATCTGGGCCCTGGTGGCTGAGCGCGTCAGCGCGGTGGGGACCGTACCCCGCACCCCACAGCAGTGCCGGAAGTGCTGGGATGACCTGCGCATACGGGTCAGAGCCGTCATCTCAGCAAACCGCAACCTTGCCCAGGGAACCGGTGGAGGGTCGGAATCCCCCCTGAAACTCCAACCGTGGGAGGAGATCTGTGCAACCACCATCGGCATGGAATCCATCGAAGGCGTTGGAGGGATGGAAAGGGGAGCCCCGACATCAGGCGATGAAGGTAGGTGCCTCATACAAGACATGCCATAGTCACAGCAGTCCAATCATGTGTAGCACAAGGTTGCCCTAGAGTGTAAATGCAACACAAATCAATACTGCCCATAGCCACATGCGAGCACCACCCTGCATACACTGCTGGCACCCGCATACCTGCATCCACATACCACACTAAAAGGAGACAACCTGCATGGCACTGCCTGAAATCTGCCTCATCCACTGGCCAAAATAATGTCAACCATTGTCATTCCAAAGTCCGTAGACCCATCAATAACGCCCTCCCACCTTTGCTCCACCACAGGCACAGAATCACACCCAGAGGACCAGGACACCCCTGCGCCGAAGAGAGCGAAGTCCAACAACAACGTCCCTGCACCCTCAACCTCAGCTGCAGTGAGGCAGACCCCACGACAAGCAGGTCCCACTGCAGGCATACCGGAGGTCCCACCGGCAAGCACCCCTGTTGGCAGCAGGCCAGCAGCAGCTGCTCCACCTCCACCGACATTGCCTGCCACAGAAGGCAGGGGGTCAGCGGCCAGCAGCAACATCGGGGAGACAGCTGCAACAGCTGCATGTTCTGACTCGGACATGGAGCAGGAGGTCAGAAGCCCCACTGACCAACTACATTCCCCCTGTTTCTCAGACGCCAGCCCCCATGAGGGTGACACACAGGGGCACACTGAGGCAGAGGAGTGGCCTTCCACCCCATGCCCTGTCCACACTCCACAGGAGGGGAGCAGCCCCTCCATCACTCCACCTGCACTGGCCATGGGCCAGCACGGCCAGCAGTCCCTCGAGGACATCACTCAACGGCAGCATCAACTGTCCGCAATGCTGGATGAGCATGCCGCGGAATGTGTGGGGGCTAGGTTTAGCATTGAACAGGCCACGGAGACACTAAGGGCCGAAGTGGCGCAGAGCACTGCCACCCTGAGGGATGCCATGCAGGCCATGTCCAGGGACATCTGTGCCGAACTTGCGGGCTTGCGTCGTGCGGTCACTGAACTCACCCACACAGTACAGGAGCTGCATGCACAGGGGCAGCCAGGGACATCCTCCACTGCCAGTTCTGCGCAGAGCAGCCCCGTGCGACGTTCCGGACGCAACCTGCGCTCCACAGCCAGGGGTGCCCCGGGGGCCGGGAGAGGGGGCTTGTGACGGCCTGTGGACACTGTCACAGGCATCTGTTGACACCTACATGGGGTGTGTTGGGGTGTGCAGGGGGGAGGTGGGAGGTGGGAGGGGGTGTGTTGGGGTGTGCAGGGGGGAGGTGGGAGGTGGGAGGGGGTGTGTTGGGGTGTGCAGGGGGGAGGTGGGAGGGGGTGTGACACGACAGTTCATAGTTCCAATACACTTTTTTCTTTCAAAAAAAGAAATGTGTGGACATTTTCATTGCGTATGTGTGCTTTATTGGTGTACAGTCCACAGTGTGCATGTCCCAGAGACACACAGTGCCCCAAGTGCAGTCTCCATGCGATAAACACCAGCCGTGTGTGCTAGAAGCAGTGGTCGATGATACTTTGGCGCATGGCACGCCCCTCCTGTGCATCGCCTCCTCCATGTGGTGGCGCCCCATCTGCACCCTCCTCATCCTCATCGTCAGGTGGTTGCAGTTCTGCGTCAGGGGGCAGGGGCACATTCCGTCTGACGCACATATTGTGCAGCATGACACATGCCATGACGATCTTTGCCACCTTCTCATGGCCATACAGGAGTGCCCCACCAGACCTGCTGAGGCTTCGGAACCGTGCCTTCAGGAGGCCGAATGTCTGCTCTATGACCACACGAGTACGTGTATGTGCACGGTTGAAGTCCTCCTCGTGCTGGTTCTGCGGGTTCCGGACTGGTGTGAGGAGCCACCTCTTCAGGGGATAGGCTGCATCACCTGTATGTAGGCGAGAATGTATGTGTCAGTCATGTTGTCTGATCAGGAACATGATGTTCCACCATGGCTGGCATGGAACTGTTACCTTGGCTCACTTCTACATGCACTAATTGATTCACACAATGCAACCAGTATATGCTCATTGCTGCCATGGCCTGTTTTGCATGCCATCACCCTATGTATGCAGAGGGGTTGTGTGCATTGTGAGTGCCCTTCCTCTGTCTCCGTTCTCTGTGTTACTCACAGCCAGGTGGAGTATGCATCATCCCCCCACCCTTTCTGCCAGGTGGAGTATGCATCATCCCCCCCCCTTTCTGCCAGGTGGAGTATGCATCATTCCCCCCCCCCCTTTCTGCCAGGTGGAGTATGCATCATCCCCCCCCCTTTCTGCCAGGTGGAGTATGCATCATCCCCCCACCCTTTCTGCCAGGTGGAGTATGCATCATCCCCCCCCCCCTTTCTGCCAGGTGGAGTATGCATCATCCCCCCCCTTTCTGCCAGGTGGAGTATGCACTGGTACGTCATTCCCATGCCCACTTCCATGACATTGCACTCACCGAGTAGCCAGGATCTTGGGCCTGCATGTCGCTCCATGTAGCGTGGTATTGTGGAGTTCCTCAGGACCAGTGAATCATGGGTTGATCCGGGGAATCGGGCACAACAATGTGTGATGATCTTGTTGGAGTCACAGACCATTTGCACGTTGATAGAGTGGAACTGTTTCCGGTTGCGGTACGGTACCTCCATGGCACGTGGAACCACCAATTCCACATGGGTGCAGTCGATGGCACCAATGCAACCGGGTATGCTGGCTAGTGCATGGAAACCCACTTTGGTGTTTGCAATCTCCTGGGCAGTCCGTGGTAATGAGATGTGGTCGTCTGTGTGCTTGAGGAGGGCATCGAGCACTTGGATGAGTGTTCGTGAGAATAATGGTTGTGAAATGCCATGCAGGTGCCCCACTGTGTGCTGGTAGGTGCCTGTGGCCAGGAAGTGGAGTACAGCCACTACCTTCAGTAGGGGGGGATGGCGGTTGGACTTTCTATCATGCTGACGATGTCGTTGTGTGTCATGTCTACGATGGCGGTGATGGTGTCCCGGTCCAAACGGTACAGGGTGTGGATCTGCTCAGCAGCGAGGTTGTTTGGATTGGCTCTGATGCGTGGGATTGGGGGCTGCCTGCGTGGTGGCACTGGCTGTGCTGGTGGGGCTTGCTGGGCCTGCCTTGCCCTCCTTCTCCTCCTGCGTCTCCTCTGTGCTGCCTGTTGTTGTTGTTGCTGTTGTAGTAGCACATGCATTGCTATCAGGTCCTCCAGCCCCAACATTGCTAGTCGTATTGGCATCATTGTGGAGTGTGACTGGGTGTGGGTAGGGGTGGGGTGTGCTCTTTTTGTACTCCCCTGAGTCTGTATTGCCTTCACCTGTGCTGTTTCTGTGCACCTGTGGCAGCTGCATTCACTTGACATGGCCCTTTACGGTTGGTTCGCGATGGCGTTATTTGCACCATGGCGGTAAGGTACTTAGCGGCCTCGGTGATGGCGTTAGGTGCATGTCCGCTTGGGTCGGCATTTGCGTACCTTTCCGCCATGGCGCTAAGTACGGTGTGGGCGGTCGCGTGCGCGCACCCTTAGCGCAGTTAGCGGCAGCGTTAACTACGATGCCGCTATTGGCATCGTAGTTTACGGTCACGAGTCATGATCGGACCTGGCGGAAAACGATGGCGGTAACCATTTACCGCCATCGTTTTTCACTTAGCGCCAGGGTCGTAATGAGGCCCAATATGTCTAAATGGCTAATGGTCTGCACCTGGCTGTTCCTTTAATATAGAAACCAAAACAACCTCTTTGCTTACAGCTGACAAAAAATTGTAAACTTTTAAAAAAAAACATAGTGCCAAATTCATAAAAAGTAATGCAAATTTAAATGTTCAGAGAATGCACATTTTTGTTTGCCTTATTTTGAAAAATGCACAGGTCACTTTCATTCATACATGTGGGCAGCATATTTCCAGGTACTGTGCTGTAGCACACATGATGCACTGAGCAGCTCTCTTGCACACATTAGTGGCTGCAGCATGCAGGGCTCTCCCTGCACCTATGTTCCTCGTGTAGATAAGTTATGTGTTTTATCCCAGGTGCAGAGCTCATTGCATTTCAAACCTACTTCATAAAATGGTAATCCTTTAATGAATGTCAAAGTCTGCATCATGAATGCTTGACATGTGACTGACTCTTCTTCAGGCTTACTGTTCTTTCTGAGCTCATAACCTACAACCATGGACTCTCCCTATTATTAAAATAAATATCCTCAAAATTCTTTATGGAAGCACACTCAGCAGGATAAAACGCTGTGCACCCATGCACCTTGTCTGTTATAAATGCCCTTATTGTAATATTATGAACCTCAATAATACAGAATGTGCCAACTTCTAAATTATGAAAAGCAGACCCAAACATGCCTAACATGTGACTGTCTTGGCTGGTCTGACATATATTTTCTGCACTTACAATTTACTAATTTGCTCAAATTTAGTTGGACCGAAGACAGCGTTCTTCTTACCCAGATTCAAACTCGAGACATAGAGGTTACATCTCTGTAGTAAATGCATAATATGCTGAGAGGTCTTACTGCAAATTTTAATGTGTTCTCCTATTCTGATAATATCCACAGTTTCACAGATGCACAGGACTCAATTTCCTTTTGCTAACCCTCCCCCACTGAGCAAGCTGCTTTTAACATCACCTGAGAGGTGGCCACATGGCTCTTCTCCCTATTTTTGATGGTTCCTGATTTCTTGACACTGCTGGATATTCAAATTCTAGACCTTAACCGTAAGGACTGTGGAAGACTGTCTCCCAAAATGTTCACTTCAATCAGGCTCAGCGTTAGTGCTGGTATCACGTAGACCAGAATCCCGGATACCTTGAGTTATATGTTGACCTTACTGTAGATATCATCATCGTCATCATGAACACAAGTTAAAGGCAACATCCAGAGTTCAAGAACCTCATGTGGAAAAACTGGACCTCCCATCAAAGAAATATGACTGCTGCTAGAATTGAACATGGTTGATACCTGCTCTCCTTACACCATAGCTTTGCAGTTGTATTTCCATCATCGGGCTCCTTATGCCAACATTTCAACCTCGGCTGGAGCCTTCTTTAATTATTGCTGCTATATACCACCATTCCTCTGACTCATTAGTATCATCTTGAGTCACCACCAGATATCAGTAATACCTATCTGTACGTTCTTCAAGCAACCTCTCTTGGCAGGCCTGGACTATCTGGCCTGGCTTGCAATGGGCACATCAGGTGATGGCAGACTTCTCCAAGGGTGCTAAGACTGTACCTTGGGATACTTCACCTCAAAGCTAGTGTAATGAGCTAGAGTATGGTTCCCAATAAGTTTCAGAGTCTGTAGAAGATCTAGGTGGAAGAACAATTGGACCCATGCCTCTCAGACTTTGGATGTTGGTTCTTCCGAATACTGCCTCAGGTTGATTCATATGGATCCTGTAAGCATGGTAACATTTGGTGATGGTTTGCAAAGCATGCCAAAAGGTTGGCTGGTTCAGCAGCCAGATTGGATGGTGCCACAAAAATGGTAACAGAAGAGATGCAGAGAATGACAGAAGTACTATCAGCTCCATTACCTCTTCTAAAAAGAGACATGTAATCCAAGTCAATCTCATAGGCATTTCCAGTGATATCAGCTCCATTACCTCTTCTAAAAAGAGACATGTAATCCAAGTCAATCTCATAGGCATTTCCAGTGATACTCATATTCCAGGCCTTACCTAACATCATATCTTCATGCCTAATCTCATCATCTGCAGTGAGGATCTCGTAGGCAACCTGAACATTCTGCAGTGTTCCTTTTCCCATTTTTCTTTTTTTTTTAATTTTGAAATTGGAAAAAAAGCCCCGTATTATTTCTCAGAAGGAAACAAAAACACATTCTGAAGAGATGTGGGAATTGGGTGCAGTAATATCCTTGGTTGAGAGACCTTGTCTTTAAGGTACCCATTGACTTTTTAATGGCCTGCACTAGTTCCTGAAGGACATCTTTCAGGGACAGATGTTGGTCACGGTTAGGTAAAGTTCAGTAATCTAACAGGTCTTAATCCTGATGTTTATTTGTCTTTAAGCGTCCCAAGTTCCTCAGGGAGGCCAGAACTGGTTCTTTCAAAATGTTCTTCTTTAGGGTTTACAATCCTAGATACATTGCTTACTGATGGCTTTCAGATGTGTATTGATAGATGGCTTGATCCATGAAGGAGGCTGGCTTTTGCATGTATGTCTTTTATTGAGTGTCCATGCCAATTACAATATTGGGGAAAACTAGAGGAACAATCAAGGTGAAGATAGGTGGACATTGTTTGCATATCCTGAATAAAGACTCACAGCCCCATCTGTTAGTCATTACCCTGTAAAAAGACATAGGGCCTCATTACAAGTCCGGCGGTAGACGTGCGGGAAAAACTAGCAGGCTGTTGCAGGACCCGAAATACTATTACGCCTCCATGATTGCCGGAATCACTGGGGCATTGCAACCATGGTGAACCGGTAATTCCGGACGCGGAATTCCGTAAATCCCCATTCCCATGGAGTTCCATAGGACTCCATGGGGATGGCGGCAATGGAAACACTGGTTTCGTCTATGACGGAGCCAGTGTTTCCATTTCCGCCTGCAGGCGGGTGGCCTTTCTCCTGCCAGGCCAGACCTGGAGGGAGTGACACCTCCCGCCTGCAGAAATCGGAATCAGCCGGTCTGGAAACAACAGTGGCAGTGGATTTACCGCCACCGTTGTTTCCAGACCGACAGGGTCATAATGAGGCCCATAGTCATAATGAATGGTTCTGGGCCATCATAGAACAGTTGAAACGCCCCAAAAGAGGAGGAGAAATCCAACGGTTGTACTTCCACAAGGAACAGAAATGGAGCCCTTCCTTCAGGGTCTGAATGAGGAAGTAGGATGGCACTGCTTAGAGGTGGAATATCAGGGACAATAACGATGTACAGACAGAATGTACCACAATACAACATTATACACCTAATAAGGTATGCATGGATCTGATCAGGCAATATAACTCATACTCGAGATTGCAGAAAATATGGACTGAAAACTATTGATTGTTTACATAAACAACAAAGAGAGTGGAAGAACAGTTCCATGTGACACCATGGCTAAATGCCACAACACCACTTGCAGTATTACTACATGCAGTAATATTGCATCAGTAAAAGCGAAGGCAGGTGGAATTGAAGAGTTACAGGATTGAAACTCAGAATTAGCAGACTGGTAACACATGTAGTAATTCTCAATAGTGCATGTTTTAGGGAGAATTCTCAAGAATGGCTAATTTCCCTTACCTACTGAGTCCCTCAGCAGCTTTGCTGGATTTCTAGGATTTATTTTTTTCACCTGGTAATAGTGTGAGCCTTTTTTCCCACTCTTACATGTGTTTTGCTGTGTGCCTTTAACATGTTTGTGTTCATAGACTGTGGAGCCTCACCTACTCCATAGGCATCATCTTTTTATTGTGTGTTACACAGCACCTTCAGTCCAGTGACACAGGGTTGCCTTTTAGACTTCCCAAACTCAGACTCCATTTTCTGGGACTGTTTACTGTCTCCCAGAACATGTAAAGTTGCAATTAACTTTATTAGTCTTTTAAAATCCACAGACCCAGTACACCCTATCTTACATAGAGTACTGGAAAGGGTTAATACTTATCCCTTTTATCTGTTTCTCTTGGACCATTGTTTTGCTCCCTTTTCATCAAGACATGGCTGGTGGCAGTGGTAACTACCCTATTGTTCTTACTGCGGTTATCTTAAATTACCTTGGTATTGTTTTAGGCTATCTTGGTAGCCTCAAACTTAAACCCGCTAGACCATATAGGTTTTTATACAGTTCCGGCTGGGTTTATTCAGCATTTCTTTTTTAAAATGCCTTTCTCGTGTTTTAGGTTTGGTTCCTTTGTCCACCGTCTTTTTGCGGGCTTCTCCACAGAAGCCCTCCTTAGGCGTCTGAAAGTCTGGGTAGGCAGGATGTGAGGGAGGGGGTTTAGGACCCCTGCCAGGGGTTCCCTTGGTAACCCAAGTTGCACTCCTGTTTGATTGGCTAGGTGACTGTCCCAGCGGGACAGCCACCCTGCTGTGTGATTGACAGCCAGGCTGTGTGAACGGGGGAAAACTGCATAAAAAGCAGGTCTCTGGGATTGGAAAGGCAGAGTCGCCACTGGAACAAAAGAACCAATGAGGAGCTGGCAGAAGAGGACCCCTACCCCTACAATGACCGAACTGCCCGGTGAAGCCCTGCTGCAGGTCCGAATCTTCAAGCTCCAACGACAGAGAAGATCTACCAGGAATCTTCTTCCCCTGGTTTGGTGGGACCAACCAGTTCACCCAAACTGCAAGCTAGGACTCCCTCCTCTGGTCGAATTTGTTGTACAGAGCTACAGTGAACTGTCTTACTAGGAAGGTTGTACCCTGCCTGGGTTTTAAGGAGTGTTTCTTTTATGTGTTGCTTTGCTCTGCTGCTGGTTTCTTCCCTGGGCAGTGCAGGACCCTCCAGTCTTTCTACATCATGTCAGTCTGACAGTCACTTCAGGAACAGTGAGCCTGCAGGAACTGCCAGGAACGTCCGCCTTAGCTACAGATTCTTCTCCATTTAAAGGTACTGTGCAAATCCGGTTGTTCGTTTCGTCCAGCCGCGGTGAAGGTGTGAAACCTTTCGCCAACCCGAGGGCTTGTCGTTCTCCACTCTTTAAACTAACTTTTCTGCCAACCAACTTCAATCCGGAACTCTTGGCAACTACTTCACTGAGAACTACCCTGAACTGTGCGATCTTGAGCAAAAGACTTTTGTCCAATTGACTTTAGCCCTAAGCCTTTTTGATTTGATTCCGTCACTGTAGTTCCTCTTTCTAGATTGCCCTGCTTACTTTCCTGTTGGTGCTGCTCAATTGTTACCTGACTTTGTCTTTCCCTCCCTTTTTAAATTACTGGAGTGCCATTTTGCTCATACTTCATTTTGAGTTTAACTTGTCCAGAATATATTGGGAGTGGTGTGGTGTATTAAGAGTGTGATTTTTCAACTGCTTTACTTTAGTAAGATGTTATTCAGCTGATGTGTAAATAAATGTATATTATTTTACTCAGAAACCTTGAGTCGGTGTTTGTTTAAATCATAGTAATTGCTGTCCTTTGTGGACCTATTGATACTGCTCACTTGCTCTTGAGATAAGTCTGGCTGCTCAGCCATCGCTACCACTTTACTGTGTAGTACAGGCTTGTACCAAAGGTGAATTTGTACTGTTACTTGTAGTCTTAATTGTGTGTGGTGTTCCCAAAGGGTACTGCATATAATTCTGCCTACCACATGTTTTACCATTACCACCAAACTTGTGATCAATCCCAGTTTGTATGCCCACGTAACAGGCTCTATCTAATTACTGAAGATACAGCATGATATCCTATATTAGGGCTAAAGTTGTATATATATATCTGACACTGGTTGATGTAGCATAGGTAAAGGTTTATGTTATATTATAGGATATTCATACCATGCACTATCACTACCTGAGTGGTCCACAGGCGCTCTGGCAGATCTGAAAAGCAAGAGGGTAGGGTAGCATAGTAGGAATGAGTGGTAAAAAAGCACAAGAGAGCTGTGATGTGCAGTTGGCAGCTTCAGTTTGGTTTACACAGTTCGCTGAGCAAATGTGTGTTTTTTTAGGTTGGTAGTTGTCATGTGCTGTTGTTTGAGGCTAAGTGTTGTTTGTTTTGTTGTTGCCGTGTATTGAAGTGCATGCAGTTTGTTGTGCTGTATACATATGGTTGTGTGTTGTTTAAAGTTTGTGTGATGTAAGCAGAGGGATGAGTTTTTTAGTGGGTTGGTTAGTGGTGGTGCTCCATTGTATCCCCTCCACTTTGGCCACCTGTGGCACGTGGCCCTGCCAGTGTTGTGCATTGTGGTGTGCTAAGGAGTCTACCTCCTGTATTATGTGCAGAGTTGTGGGTTGTCAGAAGGGCTGTTTAGTGGAGATGCCTCCTCCAACCCTGTGTTCAGACTAATGGATATGTACACCACTTTGTTCCATGGCATATCCTGGTGTGCAGCCACCAGCGCCTCCCTGGGCCCCTTGAGGGGTAGAGGAGCTCTTCACTGTGCCCGTGAACTCCCTGGGCCTGTGATATTTCTGTTTGGTTGCCACTCTTTCCTTCAACTTTGATGCCCTCTGTCTGTGGTTCAATATAGGACACTCTCATCTCTCTCCCTAGCCTACCGTAGGGCCTCCTTGGGAACCGGTGTACCCGGGTCTCCCTCCCTCCTGGACACCTCTCCACCTCCTTTCACTTTGTTGTCATTCTATCTAATCCTTCGTTTCGCATTTGTGTGTTCATTCTGAGGGTTGTGGGCATTGCAAATTTGTTTTTGTCCGGTTCTAATTTGAGGAGCAAGGTTTTTAGGAGTTTCCTGAATTGTATATGGTCCTTCATGTTTCATATTTCTCTCAGGAGGGAGTTTCACATTTGTCCAGTGAGGCAAGAAAATGCTGATCCACCAACATTTTTCCTTGTTTCTGGTTTAGGTTCCAGGTGGATGTTGTTGCTGAATCTGAGCATTCTGGCCGGCTGGTAAATGGTGATTTTCCTTTGTAAGAATTCTGCTACATGACCAGGGATTGCTCTGTGTGTTATGCACATTGTTTTGAATGTGATTTGTTTTTTGACTGGCAGCCAATGTAGCACATTACAGTTTCTTCAATAGATAATATGCTATTTCGAGGTATAGGCTGTTGGCATAGTGTATCCTGGACATGATGAGGGAGATGATGGCCATTGTTTTGTGCGTTTCTTGATTATTGCATTTACTTGTGGTTCTATGTTGTCCATTTCGATTCTATGGTTTTTGGATGGTGTGGGCACTGTTGCTAGTTCTGTGGGCCATGTGATGTATTGGTTGCTTCGCTGGATATAATCATGATTTCTGTCTTGCATGGGTTGATTTTGAGGCTGTTTTGTGTTCATCCATTTGTAGAGTTCTTTGAGAGAGTCTAGCAGCATTGTGTTCTCCTCTTGTACAACTTCGATTTTGTTGGGTGTCATCTGCATAGTTGTAGCAGGTAAGATCTTGCCTTTTGATGAGGTTGAGTGGTGGAGTCATGTAGATGTTGAAGAGGAGTTGGTATAGGGAGGATCCTTGCGCTAATCCACAGGTGGTGTCCCGCTGGGTGGATTTGAATGGTTTTATATACACTCTTTCTGTTCTTTTGGAAGGGAAAGATTTAATCCAGAGAGGTGCTCTTTGATACCTACTTCTTCCAGTCTCTTTATGAGGATGTTGTGGCTGACTGTGTCGAACGCTATGGAAAGATCAAGTAATATCAGTGCAGAGATGGTGTTGCAATCTGTGTTTGCCTTTAGGTCATCCGAGATAGAGAGAAGTCCCTCTCATGGGTCTGAAGCCGACGTGTGCCTGGTCTAATAGTTGGTGGATTTATAAGTGTTCCAGTGCTTGTTCATAGACATAGGTCTCTAGAAATTTTGGTGGATAGGGAATATTTGATATTGGTATTGTAGTTAGAGAGGTCTTCAACATCAAATGTACTATCCTTGAGGAGAGGTTTGATGTATGCCGATTTGAAAGCCAGTGGTGCTCTCCCCATTGAGAGCGATTGGTTGAAGAGATTTCTGTGGCATTCCAATGGCATTCCCTGTCGAAGGATTGACTTACAGATGTCTGGTGGGCAGGGGTCCATTCAGGAGCCTGCTTTGTTGCTATGTGTCACCAACTTGACAAATCTCTCTCCTGATATTTGGGCAAAGCTTTGCCGCTTGTTCTGTGATTGCACAGTAGGTGGGGAAGGGTGCACAGTCTGGTTGATTGGTCTGCTTTGTATGATACGATGTTTGTCAGTGATTTTGTGATGTATGTCAGTGATCTGCGTCGTCGTCGCATAGTTTTTGTGAAGGTACCATTGTGTTGTTTCATCAGGTGGGTTTCTCATCTCATTTTATGATGTTGAATAGTACTTTCTGATGTTGGTGGCTATTGTGATTCAATTGTCATAGAATTTCTTTTTGGCTTTGAGAATTTCCTTTTTGTATGCTCAGATTTTTGATAGTTTATTCTTTTTGCCTGGTCATAGTTTTTCCTCCATTCTAGTTTAAGTCTCTGTTTTTTTCATTGTATTGAGGTGGGATGTAAACCATCATGTCACTGCTTTCTTTTATGATCGGATGAAGTGTTTTTCTGGGGAAATTCTGTCTAATGTTTCTGTGATCCATTTCTGGATTAGGTCTGCATTTTCATCTAGGTCAGTTGATTCCAGGTTTGAGGTTGATGGTTTTGAGGATTCCAGTTGTTCTTTTAAGTTACTGCTTTTGATGGTATTCCAGTTTATTTTCCAGATAGCTAGGAGCTTGGGGGCTGTTTGGGTTCTTTGGCTGGTATTTGGATCACAAATGGTATGATGCGGTGGTTGCTCCATAGAATTTCTATTGGTGGCACATTTGAGATCAGTTTTTTGTTAGTGCAGATTGTGTCAAGAGTATGCCCTGCTGTGTGTGTCCCTCCCTTAACCAACTGGCATAGTTTCATTGTTTCAAGCGGCCTGATTAGTGAGCTTGCGTCATCTAACTCAAACCATATGTTGAAGTGCCTGAGTATTATGAGGTGATAAAGTTTCATGCCCATGTTTCTGAAGGCTTCGATGAAGGTGTCTACAAAGGTTGCGTCATAGGTCGGTGCTCTATAGATGAGTATTAATGTGAGGTTTGTTTTTTAGTTCGATGTCAGGTGACGAGGGACGAGGGATTTGCAGTTTCAGATGTTCAGCAGCTCATCTGTTTATATTTTCAGGTGTTCTTTGTAGGCTATTGCAAGTCCTCCTCCTCTTTTTCCTTTTCTGTTTATCTGTGTGCATTTGAGGTTGTCATGTAGACAGCTGCGTAGTGTCAGTAATATTTGTGAGAAGGTGCCCTCGTAAAATTGGGTTTTGACAATTGTTTAACATGGGTATTCCTGGGCTAAGAAGCTTGTTCAAATAACTGTGTAGCATTGGCTAGCAAGCCTTCAACTGATTTGAGTTGTAAATTGTAAATCTAGCTTTAAACATGTGAGCAGTCCCATTCAATATCACTGATTGTTGGCATGCATTTCAAATTAACATCTGCAGGGAAACTGACTTAGGATCTGTAAGGAGACACTGCACAGCACACTCATTGATCTGCTACCATCTTGTTTTCATGATAGGGTCAGTACTCTTGACATGCTGACAAGGCCCATATACGTGTACAATAGGTTTCTCTTTTGTTTCCTTAGAACATCTACCTGCCCCAATGGGGAAGTAACTTCTGGAATGTCAGTCATTAAACCGTTGCAGAAGTTTTGCCAATTACACACAGCAAGACTCTACATTTGCAGTATTTCTGGCACGTCCCTTTGTCATAAGTACTTTTACTTGTGCACAATTGTGATGCCTGCCTCAGTTATACATATTCTGATGCAATATAGTCTTTGTGCTTATCCTAGACCTTTCCAATTTCAAGGGATACTAGCAGTCCTTGAATATTTCTGATCAGTGATAGGTTTTAGGGGTGATTCAGAGATATGTGAAATTCGAGAAGTATCCCCTCCTTGGTTCTGCTTCCTTTTATGGGAACAGATAGGACGTTTTTTGTCTTGGGATCCGTGGCTTGAGGGAATCCTAACTGAAGGAACATGATGCTTTTGGGGTAGATTGCGATTCTGCTTTCCCCAGCAGCTCTTTTCTTGTTTTATGGTCAAAAGAGGATTTCCTGAAAATCGGTATGAACTCCTTGGTCTTGGTCCCGGTCTTCTTTTGTTTTTAGGAATTCCAGGGTTTAATGCCAGTGAGTACAGACAAAGCACTGTTGCCTGCTGGAGTGAGGACTCTCCAGATTTTGTTTTTCCCTCTAAGTTTGCTGCCTTGCGATGGTGCAGCTAATGCGATCACTTGGAGCTTATAGACTACCTACATCAGCAAAGCCACGATGAAGCACCAAAAAAGAACAGGTGTGGACTGGTGGGAGGCTTATCCTGATCTACTTTGTCCCTTGCTGTTTGCTGCTTGGGGGCGGTGCAGCTAATGTGATTACCCAGGGCTAATAAACTGCCTACACCGAAAAATCAGCAGTGAAGCACAGACTAAGCACAGTTGTGCACTGGAGGTAGGAATATCCTGATTACATTTCTCTCTCACTGTTTGCTGCCTGAGGGGTGGTGTGGCTAATGTTATCATCTTGTGCTTATAACCCACCTTCACCGGCCAAGCCGCTTGCAAGCACAGACATACACCAGTTGTAAATTGAGGGGAGGACTCTCTTGATTTCCTTTCTCCCTTGCTTTCTGCTGCTTGGGGGCAGTGCAGCTAATGTGATCAGCTGGGGCTTACAAACTGCCTACACTGGTGAAGCATGGACAAGCACAGCCATGCAATCTGGCTAGCATGGACAGTGTGATGGGGCAATGATTCTAGCAGCAGGACTGAAGCTTTGTTATCCGGAACTTAAGAATATGGCTAAATGCAAGGCTACAATACCACTAACTTGAAAGATGGGTCAGAAATCTAAGAAAGTATTTGAGGCAGGACCAATTGAGCCCGCTAAAATCTCTATTGATGCTTTTCTTAAAGCCTTTTCTGGTAAACTTGTGGAACAAATATCCACTGCTGATAAGGATCTACTTAGAGACCATGGGTCAAGACCATGTAATGTTACTAGTGTATCTCGACCCATTCCTTCGATCCTGCACGCACCCAAGATTCCATCTGAAGTTCTGATAGATGCTGTGACTGTCAAATGCAGTATTGGGTAAAGCTGACATGGCTGTGGGGGACGCTCTTATTACCACTCTTCATGAGAATCGGTCGCTAATCTCCACTGCTCTCAGTGAGTCAGTAATCACGTTGCCTCCTCAAATTGCCTTACGCAGATTAAGCACAACAGCTGACCTTCAACTCCATCACTTGCTCTGTGTGTCCCAGAACCTACCACTTTTTTTTCTTGCACAGTATATGTTCAGAATTGGCCTGCCATGGAAAGGTTATTGCATGACAAAAGCCAGGAAGTTGTAAAAGCCGACCTGCAGGTGTTAGGGGATGTGTGTAATTCCTTAATAGAGTTTGTTGAAGAGCTTTAATGCTCGGTAATGAATCCCTTCGTGATTCTCGATGACTTGACCAAGTCTACTGTTTCCAAATAAAACACTGAAGGTTCTACAAATAAATTACCCCGCCAGCACTACGTCTGCCAGTGATGTTTCAAATATGAAAATGGTACCTGTTGATATCCATGCAACCCATATGTTCTGCCCCCATTCACCACCTAAAATAAGTTAATCTCAACTGAAATTCCCACTGCCTTGTGTTGCTGCTCGATGTTTGTTTTCTCTTCCATTTGAAGTCATCCCTGGTGCAAATTGAACCCCTCAAGAACACGATGGTCGAATCCACATTAGCCATAATAAATATTGTATCCCATTGGATAAATACAAGAGAGATGGGTCCCAAAATCAATCACAGAGATGTGTTGATGGTGAAAAGAACTCCATGGATCTTTTCAGAGTGACTGTTTGTGTAGCAGTTACATTTGACAATGCTCGCTTGGAACAATATATACACCACTCAAATGTATTCAGGGCCTCTTTCCCTAGTAGAATTAAAGTTGAACTCCTCTCTGTTTTCTTGTCCCCACGTCATACTGAGGGCATGTCATCCTATCGATATACAAGCATAATCAGGAGATCTGGTGATGACTTAATTTATTCAGGCTTGACCCATAGGCCCAAGGTTTTGATGCACTTTTCAGCTGTACCTGCTCCTCCTGTTTTGGATCCTTCCAACAGATGGTGCAATCATCTGCCATGGTTACTCCATAGGTCCACTCTTTAGTTGTCCCGGCTCCATCTGCTTTAGACCTTTTTAACACATTGGAACAAGCTTTCGGCACTGTGCCTGTTACTGACAATCTTCCAACTGCAAAGAGGTTTGAAGTTGTGTCCTCGCTGTAAGATATTGATTGACTTTTACTAGCAAATCCAGCAAATCCTTGTTCCAGCACTGCAAATTAATGTTAATATTGAGTCGTCCCATTATGAGGACCAATTTCTTAATCTGAACATTGTTTCTTGGACTATTGCAGGAAACGCATCTAAAATCGACAACCCTGTTATAATAGCTATGCTGGTACACTTTGACATTCTATTATTGCAAGAAACATAGGCTATTGATGACATTGTATTGGATGGTTATGCTACTTTTCAAATTTACACCATAAAAAAAACAAAGGGGATGTGCTTCTGTGAGGATGGGCATTTTGGTCAAGTATGTCTAAGCATCTTATGCAAAAACAGTCACGTGTACCTCATCATGTCTTACATTTACTTTGATTTCAGGACATACCTGTCCATCCGGTTTTTATTTAAAAAATGTGTACCATTGCCTGTTGTGATGAATCATGGGTATTTGTCCCTTTTCCCCAAGCGAGAGCCCCCTGGGCCCTGTGAGGCTAGGAAGGTGAGCCCACTCCGCAATACCCTCCTATGGGTAGAGGCAAGCAGGACCTCACCGGGAGAGACTACCTTTTGGGGACAAGGACTCACATTCTCAGGTCCCTTCAAGATAACACCACTATATCTTCCTGATGACCAGGCCTCTGAAGAGCAAGTTCAAATGTGTAACTGCCAACCTGACATAGAAAATATAAATTTAATATCCTATTATACTGGGACAAAGAAGAGGCCCTATGGAGGCAAGAGAACCAAATGGAGAAAGAGAAGAAGGAATGGCATCTTACGCAGGGGAAACCCTCCAGCTACATCATCCCAGGAAGGAGAGGAGTATAGGGAACTGAAAAGACAGCCCTCAAGATTTCAAGAGACACACATGTTGACTAAGAGGAGCTGAGGTGAGACGTACAGCGTTCTTCCGTCCTGCAGAACCCAGAGCTGTCAGAAGTGCTACAGAGGTAGTTAGAAATGCAGCAGGGAAGAATTAGTTCACACAGCATCTCCAAGAGACGAGAGAGATAGATAGAGAGAGAGAGAGAGAGAGAGAGAGAGAGAGAGAGAGAGAGAGAGAGAGAGAAGAGAGAGAGAGAGAGAGAGAGAGAGAGAGAGAGAGAGAGAGAGTGAGAGAGAGAGAGAGAAAGAGAGAGAGAGAGAGAGAGAGAGAGAGAGAGAGAGAGAGATTTGTGGTGTGACCAAGGGAGGTTTGTTGTGGACTAGAGGTCCAATTCACTGCACTGAAACCATTTCATTTTTTATATGGCAAATTCGGGACGAGTGAAAACCTGAGATAAAAGAACACCCACCAGAAAAACAGGATGAAATAGAAACTGGCAGAGAGAGACAAGAGGCACCAGATAAGGAAAAAAGCAAACCTGTGCTGATCTGGTGAAGTTTACTCTCCATACGGAAGGTAAAGGGGATAATGGAAGACACGGGTAAGGGATTGTGGATCATTATTGGAACACTCATACTCATCACAGCCTAGAGAGTAAATGGAAATCATTACTGGACTGCTCCTACTCATCACAGTCACAAGAGTAAAGCTATAATAAGAGTGAATGCAAATCCTTACTGGACTATTCCTTCTCGTCACAGTCACAAAAGTACAGCCATAATATGAGTTAATGGAAATCATTACTGGACTCCTCCTACTCATCAGAGTGCAGAGAGTAAAGATGCAATAAGAGTGAAGGAGAATTATTTCCGGAAGTCTCATACTCGTCATAGAAAATAGAACCCAGATGCATTATTATAACACTCCTACTCAACACAGTCAGGAGAAGGAAAATGCACGAAGAATAGTACAAAGACACCTGAAAGACGAAGGTATTGGAAATTATCAAATTGATTGTAAAGTAAATCAATAATGTCCAAGGGACAGAGAAAAGTCCGTCCTAAAAGAGGAATTTAACAATATTTCAAACTTTGCAACAATGTGTCAAGAATCTGAGGATAAAAGGTTTACGGGAAATGAACTGTTCCGAAATATGAGAAATGTGAGAAATATCCCTCAAGTTGAAAACTCTTTGTTGGAGAAAAAAAAACAGGGAATGAGAACAGGATCAATCATTATAAGGAAAGTGAGAAGAATGCATTAAGCAAACTGTATGAACTGGTAAAAAATTATTACTAAAGATCATCTATTGAAGAGTGGTCAAGAGACAAGTCACGAACCCCCAGTTGAAGGGAGGCCCTCTCCTACCTTTTAGCTGTTAAGAGTAGTGGTAGGGTCAGACAGGTTAGTGTTGGAAAGTGGATGGTTCTTCATTTCTGACATTCACTGACAAATGACGAGCGCCTTAGTTAGTTTTGTTCGGTATGGAATACTTGTACAATAGGGAAAGATAGGCCTCCTCTATATTCTTTAATACAATCTTGAGTAGTATGTCTAATCAGAGTCTGTGTCCTTCTTCTGGTCTACCACACGTCTAAAAGTGCTCTCCATCTACCGTTTTTGATCTATGTAACATAATGGAAATGCTTACTGATCATGATGTGGTAGGGCCAGATTGGATAATTATGGGGGGGGGGCAATTGTAATGATGTGCACCTTAGTTAGTTTTGGTACATATGGAAGATTTGTAGAATAGGGAAATATATGCCTCATCTATATTCTTTAATACAATCATGATTAGTATATCTAATCAGAGTCTGTGTTCTTCTTCTGAACTACCACAAGTCTAAAAATGCTGCCAATCAACCATTTTTGATCTATGTAACATAACGAAACATACTTACTGATCATGCTGTGGTAGGGCCAGATTGGATAATTTTGGGAGGCAATTGTAATGCAAAGATTGGCCAAGGACCTGACTTCAACCTATTTGATGAGATTGAAGATTTACCCCTTAATATTTGCCAACCTTGAATGATTGATCACTTCATGTGTTTGATGGATGTTCTCCCACCTCACCGGCTGGGGCCTAAAGACAATTAACAGCAGACACGCTAATGATTGTCTTGAAAACCATAACTTTCCTGGTCACCATGTAAAATCCATGATAGATTATTTTTATATGTCCACATATAAGTGGAATTACCTTTTGGATTTTAGATTATTATCAGAACTCTACAGTGACTGCTTTGTGATTTTATGTACATATGCTATGTCCACTTACCAAGTCAAGGTTGTTTCATTACCACATATAAATAACTATGTGCTAACTTCTTTCAAGAAAGTAATCAGATGGAATGTGGCCAATGGTCTGAGTATAGATGTAGGTATAATTAGATCCAATTATGGACTCTTTTGAGTACGTTGGACGACTTCATGCCACCAAGTCAGATTTTGAGTCTGTATCCACTTATTATGACTCACGTTTCTTGCATGTTCCTCACAGAAGTGAGGGCACAATAAAAAAGTTAATAATAAAAGGTCTTGGTTTGATGCTAATTGTCATAGGGCAACAAAGCAAGAACTTCACCTTCTGCAATCCCCTACCAGCAAAACTGTATGGGTTGTTGAAGCCCGCAAGGCATATAAAAGAGTGATTGCTGATAGAAAGACTTCCCTATATGAGGAAGCATGCTAAGAAATATATTTATCCACAATGCCTAATAATTCAAGAATGTTCTGGGATTTGGTTAACAATGGCCCCCTGGCACAATGGGAATCCAGGCCATTGCCTCTGTTTTAGCCTGGGTGTCCCATTTCAGCAATCTTTACAAGGCAAACACTATAAGGGTGCCAAGTAATCTGCATGACAATGGTAAGATCTATACATTGCTATTATCTTTGGAATAAGTAAGAGTTGCCCTAAATTCTCAATCTGAGGGCCGTAGCCCAGGGGGTGACTACATACCAGTTGATCTTTTTAAAATGTGATTGAATTTTGTGGGCCTGTTCCTGCTATTTCTTTCAATGCACTTTTGGTATATATTAATTTCCTAGACACATGGACATCAGGTGTCCATTTTACCATAAATAAGAAGGGTCCTAGAAATCTTCCTAATTCTTACCACACAATTTAAGATCTTTTGTAAGGATATTTTGGCAAAACTGCAGGCATGGGCTAATATTTTATCAACATTCCAACTGGGTTTTAGGGAAGGTCTTGGTACCAATGAACACACTTTGAATTTGTATTTGGTGGTGGTGAACTCGATTTGCTTGAAGATGGAACAGATTTATCTTGCTTTCATGGACCTTAAAACATCCTTTGATAGAGTTAATGGGGACTTGCTATGGCAGTGTCTGGGGGGGAATAAATCCCCGATTGATGTTAACAAACTGATCCTTATCCATTGCAATCTTAGAGCCTGTGTCAAAAGTGGAAGAATGGGCACAGCACTGAATGGTATCCAGTTGAAACTGGCGTGAGGGAGGGTTGTGTTATGGTTCTGATGATCTTCTTGTTATATATCAACAGGCTCATGCCAAGGCTTGAAGCTTGTAATGCTGATGTCCCACATGTTGGCATCTTATCAGATGACACTGGGGGTCATTACGACCCTGGAGTTAAAGGTTTAACGGCGCAGTAAAAGGTGTCAGCGCCGTTAAACCCTTAATGCCTGATTACGAGGTCCCTTGGTGGGACCCGACCTTAACGGCTGGTTATACCAGCCATTAAAGTAGGGTGCCGCAAAGGGACCTCGGTGCTAATTACGGTACCGCAATTTGCGGTACCGTACTTAGCGCCTTCCCCAGTCCCATTGAGCCCTATGAGGTGAAAATGGGAATGGGGAAGGGCCATGGTGAAATGGGGAAATACCGCCCCGCCAACCTTGGAATGGGGCGGTATTCCCCCATTTCACCATGGCGGACTCGTTACAACACCGGCACCAACCATGGTGCTAATAGCGCCATGGTTTAGCGCCGGGGTTGTATAGCCAGAAAGCTGTGAGCTTTACAAAGGCTCATGGATGTCTCTGCTGAGTGAGTTTATTAATGGGTTGGAACTAGAAGTTAATGTTGCCAAATCGACTGTGATGATTTGCCAACCTTATCATTCAGGCAGGTGGGATGGATCCTTTCCCTCTTTCTTTGTTAACAGTATCATACTAAATCTAGTTGGATCTTATGATTACCTTGTAATGACATGTACTTCCTCGCTATCTTTCACCAATCATTGCACTAAACAAGCAATCTGCATGGCTTAGGCTATTCGTGGCGTCCTTCGCTTTGCAAAACTATATAGATGTTTACAAATAGAATTAATGTTAAAAATATATCTTACAAAGTTATTACCACTGCCAAATATGGTATGGGCCTTTGGCGCATGGTATTCAGTTACAGGTGCATGAAAACACGTTTTTGAAACAGCTGTTGGTCTTGCCATCATCTGCGAACTATACAGTCCATCAGGAGCTTGGTCTTACCTATTTGAACAACAATTGAAATCAGAGACATTTTGCTTATTGTTATGCATATGGAGAAATCCCAAAACTGACCAATCACAACAAATCATTATTTGACTTCTAAAGTCTGAAAACAATCATTATGTCTATACCTTCGATTGGCCATGTTAGTACGATGTTAAACCTAAAAAATTGAGTCTCTTTATTTACTAACCTTTTGTTAAAAGGGATATCAAAAGTTAGAATAACCAACGCGGTGAGCATTTGACTCATTATAGGGAAGAAATATTTCTGGAAAGTGTCAATTGACTGCATATTTTGTGGACTTTGAATGTTCTCCAAAAATACTTGTTATGTTGAAATCTTTTAAATGAATGCTGTCTGATTACCAAAGCCCATTTAAATTGACTACCCCTAATGTCTGTGACACCCATATGGATCTCTGTTGATCTTGATAATGTCATTTGTTATACGTGTAACATCGGTCCGGAAAACATTGTACATCTGTTATTCTGTTTTCCAATATATGAACTTGTTTGCAAACACACTTTAATACCTTTATTACGAAATTTAATTTTTACCACTGTAGACCGGCAATGCTTTTCATCTTGTCAGTTGACACTCACAATCTCTTGGACACTACTGACTTTTCTGAGATCTACGTTAGCCATTAGGAAAAAAGTGTTTAATGAATTCCTAAACTCATGATACAATGATGCATCAGTGTCACATTGTTATTAACTTGTTGCATCTCTTATCTCTGTAATATTGTATAGTGTGAATTGCTGTTTTTTGCTTTTATATGATATTGTTCATTGATTTTTAGCCTGTATTCTATTTCTTGATTTTTATGGTATTTCTTACCAAAATAAAACGTATTTGGTGATGATGCCAGTATACTATTATCTTGGCTGCTGATGAGGTACAAAACCTAAGGGACCTATCCTTTCTATCACCCGGGCCTCATATCATGCAGCGGATGGTGATACTTAGGGATCCATGGTTCCTCCCGCTCCACCAGTCATCACAAATGATGTGAGTTTGCCACATATCATTGAAAACCAATGGGACAAATACTTATGTGAAATGGAAGAAAGTCCTTTGATAATGAAGATCCACAGGTTCAGACATAGCTCTCGCATAAAAGATGCATTTAACACTGTCTGAGTCTGAGAAGTTTGGTAAGAATCTTATAAATAAATTGGTTAATTGGATTAGATAGGCAATCAGAAAATGTAGAATGCCAGTCTAAATTAGTAGAAATGATGCGTGATGCCTATGCCAAAAGGAGGTAAAATAGTTCTTCTATCACACTTAGGCATAATCTTGTCATCAATTATCTGTGTCCTAATGATTATTGGGGGGGGTTGGAACTTTGCACAAGATGCACTCCGAGACATTTTTTTATAAGCATAGTCACATCCTAAAAAACATAAATATTGATCTGATAGAGATAGGGCATATTTCATACATCTTTATGTCCCATGACTGTGGATTACACTCATATAACATGCTCTCATGGCACCTTTGCAATGTTAATTATGTTTTACTGAAGCATTCTCTTCTGATTGCTAGGATAAAATGCCATATTTCACAAACAGCAATTTCTGGATGTCCCCCTATATCCCTAGTTCTTGTTATTCATTCCAAAAACCAACATGCTTTCCAATGTTGAATAATGTTATGTCTCTAGATGCCCACTGAATAAGACCACTCTTAAAGATTTACCGGAAGTTTGTTTAGCATTAAATAACCTTTTGTTCACATTGTCTGCAATGCTATGAGCTTCAACTGAGTCCCAGATGCTTTTAAGAAAAGGTCTACCTGGAGTGAACAGGCTAGACTAGAACATGCCTGTAAAGAACGTTAACAACATTAGCTTGATTCCTCAACAAAGGCAGGCTTGGGAACGTCACTGGGGCCAAATATGATTTCCATTCACATGTTTCACTCTCCTTTGCCTTAAGTAGAAACATCTAGTGCAGAATGGAAAATTAGGTGGACTACTAACATTTTAAATTGAGAAACTGCAGACAGAAAGAGGGGTACATTCTTTAGAGCAATAGACACAACTGTTGATACTTCCCTGGTAGATATAGCTAATAATTGTGCATACTTTCATGACAACCTATACCATTCAGAGGTATTGTATGGCTCTAGACTGGGAGAGATGTATTTTGAGTATATTCAGCTATCCACAGTAGAGCAAGATGACAAAGCAACTCTAGCTGAGCCCATCTCCAAGCAACACATTGTATAAGCATTACATTAGATATCAATGGGCAAGGCTTCTGAGCAGAAGATGGGCTACCCCTGTAATTTTGTAACATGTGTTTGGACCTAGTAACTCTGTTTCAATTTACAGAGGAAGATTGATGAAAAAGATCATGCCATGCATTGTTAATATTGTAGCTAATTCATGGCAACAAATTAGGATCTTTCCCAGGAATGTCCTCCAGAGACAACATGAAACGTTATTGCATTCTTAGACTAGATCAGACTTCACTAATGACTCAACTTGCCCTTTCTTTAAATGGTATGAAAGCTTTTGGCATTGCCAAGTGGGTTTATCTATCTCATTACAGGTTTGATCTTGACCTGTCCTAAGTATGGATTTTATACACAAACCCTTGTGAGAGAATTAGGTATAATGGGCAGATCGTCACCTCTTTGTCAGACCTGAATGTGACTAGACAAGTGTGTCAGCTCTCCCTCTAATCTTCCTTCTGGCTGTATACTACATTCCACCCATATTTGGCATAATAGTAATATTGAGAGTATTATGGTGGTAGCTGTTATGCAAACATTAATGTTGTATGTCCATGGCATTGTACTGAATTTGCGACACACTAAAGGTATGGCTGGAGAACTGATGAAGGTTTTAGATCATTTTTATACCATTCTCGGGATAGAAGATCAATATGCCTGAATGTGATGCATTGAAATTACTTATTTGACAACAAAAAAAGGAAGATTCCAGGTTACCATTGTAATAGGTATCAAAGTGACGAAAATCTAACCAGTATGAATATCTCTAATGGGTAATCTGATAAAATGAACAGTAATCTGGTTTGTTTTTTTAGATATTGAGAGCATTATAATGGTAGTGGTCATACAAATATTAATGTTGTATGTCCAGAATTTTCTACTGATTTGGAACACCATAAGGATATAATTGGAGAGTTTAGAAAGGTTAGAGATCATTTGTTACAATCCTCAGTATAGAAGATAAATTTGCTTGAATGTGATGCTTTGACAATTACTTATTTGATAACAACTAAAGAGAGATTCCAGGTTAACAATTTCAATGGGTATCAAATGGATTAAAATCTAATGGCATAAGTATCTCTGATAAACAGATATGATGAAACATATTTTGCTTTGGCGAACTTTGTAACCATAGTAAAGTGTATGGCAAAATGGGCCCAATTTTATCTTGGGTTCCAAACAGTAAAACGACTTTTATACCAAATGTAACTATATTTTCAGGATGTTACCCTTTGGCCACACATGTCCCTCATGATGGGTACTGATAAAATACTGAACATTTTTTTTCTGCATACATAAAACCCACACCCAGTATGGATATATTTTTTCCGGGACCCCATTGGGAATTCTGAGCATTCCCAAAAAAGGCATGTGCTATTTGATCTTCCATTCCACACCACTGATGAAAACCTTCCCTTAATCCGGACAATAGCCCAACTAGTTCTTGTTTGAATACATATAACTTATGGCTGCATCATTACTCAAGTTCCTTGTGGGGATATTGGCATGCACACAATCAGCAGATATGTTCCCCAACTATTTACTTCTGGAAGAGTTTACATAGAGGGATACCACATAGCTCCATTTAGAGAACCTACTTGTGGAATATTTTTAAACTGAAAATTGTTGGACCCCATTCATACAGTGTGATTGGGAGATCAGGGTATCACCTTGATAAAATAACTATGGAAATTATACAAAACTACAATGTATACTTGCTGCTTTGGTTCAGCCTAGAAGCATTGCATTTTGGAAGAACAAAGAGCTTACAATAAAGCCTGCTCATTGCCGGCCGTTACATCACCAATAGGTGTTCTTTAACTTTTTTATTAATGTGATATAGTTTATAAATAAACTATACAGATATAATACAGAAAAGAAGAAAAAATCAACATATAAAATAAATACTACTTATCACATAATCTCCATTACATTACAAATCATCCATATTAAAACCTTCAAAGGAAGATAACATTCTAATCATAATATCAACAATTTCTTAAAATTAACTAATAATCTAAAACTTCATCACGGTCAAAAAGAAATCAATGTTAACTAACTTAACTCCAGAGAATATCAAATCTCTAGCTAGAGTACTTCACATTGAGATCCCTACTAGGCTTTCAATAACTAACCATACATTGTACATTGCAATTAAGACCTTGATGTTAGTAGTGTTGATACTGCACCACCGAAAGGCTGCCTCCGCTATATTTTCTTCTTCATGTACGTATCCGCCATACTGGTTCTTATATGTTTTTACCACATTGGAGTAGGTGTTCTGTTTGATCAATGGCATGACAGACGACACATTGCATCTACCTTTTATGCCATAGAATGTATCATTATATACCATGGCTCTATATCCATTTTATTTGGTAAAAAAGTAATAAGGGATTGCCATCATAGTTTTACTTAGCCGAGAATGGAAGAACACTTATTAGCCACAGAGAAGGGACAAGGGAAGTGAGCTAACTTTTGCACGAATTTAAATTGTACTACAGTTCGCAATGGTCACCACTCATACTTTACAAAGTAGGCCTGAACAACCATGATATCTGTTACAGGCATGGTGACCTTGATACCAGCACGATGCATACCATTTGGCGCTGTCCAAAACTTGCCCTGAATCCTAGATAACAGTGGAAGTCCCAGCATAGAGAACCCAGGGCAAATGTGTTACATGACCTCTCTGACATATGAAAATTAAACAACAACTGGCAACGTTGGATTGTGGAAGGGCTTGTAGCTGCCAAATGTATTTTGAGGCACTGGAATGCCTGTGTCTGCGCAGGTTTCTGGCACCAGCTGGATAAGCTGGTTCTTACAACATCTTAGAAATATTTTATCTATATGTTACATGTTGCTTTCATTAGCAGTATGGAAGTATGGTGTGATGTCGCTGGCCGTTTGCAATTCCATGGGGAGGAAAAGAAAAACACTACAAATACTGGTTTGGATATCTTCAACCAAAACATGTCCCTAATGTCCATGTATATCATTCTTTATGCATAAGCGGGTCAACGACTTTGGATATGCCTGATATTATTGTTAGTTTGTTCTAGTTATGTCACTATAGTGCTTCATGTTTCCATGATGGACTTATCCATGATATCTGTGACGACACTTCACATGTGTGGATTGATTCAAATCACCTTCGATTGTTATATGTCATTGAAACGTCATTACTTGATGTTGCTGTGCAGATGCGGATTTGTTTGGACTTTATATGTTTGCAGGATTCATGCTTTTTCTATGTGTGTACATCCTCCAGATTATCACTTTTCCTTTGTTATTTTAAAAACATTCAAACAAGACAAATGAAGAAAAAAGAATATAGGGGGTTTATGGTTTTTGACTATGAAGTTGTTTGTGAATTAAGCATATCCGGTTTTTGGGAGATCAATTCCTGTTAATAAAAGGTTATTGGATTCTGTCTGCCTTTAAATTGAGCCATTGCCTCTTTGGTAATCATTTTTTGAACCAGGATGCAGAGAATATTTCACCACTCACCAGACATTGCCTGTCATTACAAGTGTGTTAACTGGACATGATGTCACCTAGCTTGAAAGCTTGTGAGGTGAATGAATGCACATCAGGGATTCAGTGTCTGATTTTAATTTAATTGCCACTTTTGGGAAACAAGGGACCCCAGTAACAGAAGCCTGTCGTACTTGTGAGAGACTTGGCCCGAAAGCTTTGATTGGCCACGCTTTGCTACACCCCTGCACACGTAAATTGGGCCAGTTCCTAGTGATTCCCTGTGATTACCGTGCAATCCTGATGGATGCCTAGATTGGCGTTGGAGCATTAGCATGTTCTGTGTAATTTCCAGGATTGCCACAAACAACGCTGACATTTTGCCAATGACAAATCAGGGGTAGCTCTTTCCTTCCCAAAGCTACGTTTAAGGGACAGAAGCTGAACTAATAACATTTTTGTTCAGGCTGAATCGTGTTTGACAGCGTACAGTCTCTTCCTGTTGCCTGATAGGAACAGCATCCTGGCCTGAAAAGTTACTCGTGCCCCAAAACTGTATCAGTCTGGAAGTGGTAATAGGATAGCACTCACTAAAGGGCTCATGTATCAGGCTCCACTTTCTTACACATAGGTACTGGGCAAAAGTATTGCATAGTTGATTAGGGTCCTAGTGGGAACATTGTATTGTCTATTATCTTTGTGAGCTCCCAAAACCTTGCATACTTGAAATATGCACATATATTATTAACATTAGGCCTCATTGCGAGTCTGGCAGTTACCCGCCTGTGCTACCAGCTGGTTGCCACCACACTCATAACACTTTTCTGGCACATGATATCCCTGTGCCATCCGAGCATTATGAGTCCCGGCGGCCCGGGATGTCAGGTGCCAGAAAATGTTGTTCACAATTCCTGTGGAGTCCCATAGGACTCCATGGGAGTGGGGAGGCGGAAGCACCTGCTACGTTGCTAACAGTTCTGGTGCTTCTATGAAAACTCTGCGGGCGAGTGCCCTTACGCCGCAACGTCCCCAACTCGCAGAGTTGCACTGTGGCGGTCCAAAAAGGGTGCCGGTATGGTGCGACCGGCACCCTCATTTCCAGATGGCCGCGGTTGAAATGAAGCCCATGGCCCCCTTGAATATCTTGTGTTTAAATAAATTATGTTAGTAATTTGAAAGAAAGGTTTGAGCATTGACAGCAGTAGCAATTTAATGTATAGAACAAGTGGAGACACTACATTTATGTCAGACTCATTTGTACAACTTTCCGGCATGCTTAAAGTGCTAGAACTCTTGAACCAAATGTAGGAGCTATGCGAAAAGTTTTCATATTCGTCATTGTTTCATAGGAGACATGGTTTCAATCTTCATATATTGATTACGTACCTTTATTCTTCCATTGCCAGGGCCCAAGGATAATGGCACTACATGTCACTACCCTACGTCTTACAACAGCTTTGCATTTCAGCAAACTCTGAGTTTCCATGCACAGACGGTTTTGCTGAGGTGATCATTTTACTGGAACAATGCAGACAATCCCAGCAATAACAATTCTAACAAATAAATAGGCCATCAGTAAAGTGAAGAGGGGAGCAGCAGGCCCTGAAAGAAAAGGAATGCCAGCAGAATATTGAAGGACAAGAAAGAAAACAAAATAGATGGCCTAAACGCCAATAAAAGTATGCGCTTTTCCTTAGCACAAACAGAAAAGGACAAAAGAATTGCATTCTCGCAATTATTTTGATGATTGGAAGAACTAAAGAATCAGGCTTTGCATTTTTTTGCCACAAACACATTGTACGAGCAAACATCTGTTCGCTCAAACAATGTAATCAGGAATGAATGCAGCAGGCACAGAACAAAGCTTCAAATCTTCACCAAAATTGTTGCTAGACTTTTTGTTTCCTTATAAATATCTTCGTTGTACTTTCTTTGAGAGAATGTCACAAACTTCTCGCTAAATGAGAACGCAATTAGAGGACCTGCTCTAAACAGAAGTGCCAGGGCACCACAGCTGCACAAAACTTCCTTACGCTGCTTAGCAACAGGCCAACAAACATCCATATTGTTGCCACTACGCAATGCACCAGTGTGCCTCTTTGTGGCTTGGACATGGACGTGCTCCAGCTTTATAATACATTCCTTGTTTTTTGAAGAGCTCTGACTCAGTCCTGGACATAAATATTTGGCTTAACCTTGGTCTGGAAATAATTCTGCATTACATGGTTAGAATAAATTAACATGTGGCTGCACAACAGGAATACTTGGTTTGGCGGTGATTGCGCTCAACGTCAAAGGGTTTCATTTGAGATACTGCACAGCCTGTGCGTGCACGCGAAGGCTGGAAAACTGATTATCTCCTAACTGAATTTAGGGAGCAGGCAATGAACTGCAGCCGTGAGAGATTTGATTGGCAGATTCAGTTGTGCAGGGGTCTTCTTTCGTGCTTTTGCTTCGTTAGTTCAGTGTTTTTTGCCAAAATGTTGAAATTTGATAGAGGCTGGAATCTACACTGTCAGAATTTGTGAAGTCATGTTTTGTCAGATTGTTTGATCTTCAGCTGAACAAATTGATCAAAGTAACATTTTGTAAAATGTCACCAAGTAGAATGTGGTGGTCATTGGTTCTTGAGATTCTTTCCATTCATATGATATCATGGTTGTCTTTGCAACAAAACTCTAAAGCTGATTGAGATATAAATATCAGTGACATAAAATAACATCTACAGGTGCAAACTTAGGTCATGCAGTGGAATATTATAGAAAACTTCAGTTCCCAAAACCTTCGGATGGAAGATGTCATGTCTGCTCCTTAGGGACTACCAATTATAGACAGCTCAGTTGTGAATGGTGAAGACCCTTGACACAACTACCATGCCTCAGCTTCACCACAACTTAGGTGGAGAAGACACATCTACCAAACATTGCCTACCAAACAGCTGTACAACTGAGCTCTAAATCAGGAGGCAACTCATTTCTAAGCTTAGGTCTAAAGTATGCTTCAATGTCAACTGCTTTGTTGTTGTATGCCATCTGAGCATGCTGAATTGCCACATAGTTGTATAACTTAATAATCACAATTATTTTTGTATTCAAGTTCTTTATTTCAACTAAAATGTTGAAACACATGTTCTCAATGCAAAAGTGAGCTTCAGCTAACTTGTCAATCAGTAATGTTTATTATCGGTTTACATTATACAACCTGCTTACAACCCAATACATGAATTTAAGTTTCTCCAGTAATATTCTGTTATACAAATCAAGTTCAATACAATTAAAATATGAACAACTCTTAATTGAAAGGACCCCAAGTTCTAGCCTTGTACTCTAATAAAAAAATTATCATTTGACATCAAGCTCTCTAAAGTGCCAGTACATCCACAGTGGTACATAAACATATTGAGAGTGATCATTCTAAATGTTTGTAAGTAACACACCATCCTTTTAGTTGCTTCTTTTGATGGTCAAGCCATTTTTATCTAGTTGTGTCTTCTGGTCTCCATGATGCCGACTATCCGCCATATAGTTTCACTAATTGTCCCCATTGCGTGCACTTCTTTCTTTTTCCTGCCATCTAGCCCTTAAAGGCCAGGTAGAGAAATACAGATCATCTCTAGTTAGGTTTTTGCCCAGAGATTACAGCATGTAATACAAAGCCACTTTGCATAGAAGGAACTTCTACTTTAACTCAGGTACAAAGATGTACCTCCTTGCAGCCTTCTATCTTGGGTGGCAAAGAATCACATGCAGGGGGGTTTCTAGAGTGCTGGTATCACAACTATGAAGTCTTTGACCTTGATTGCACGATCAATGATGTAGTTGGCAAGTGAAAGTACTTCACTTTGGTAATCAATTTTACAAATACAGGACACATATTCTAGATATGGATTTCTGCCGAAAGCCATTTTAAATGGTAAGACTTCTTTTTTCTTAAAAACCTTCATTATATTTAGTTTGTTATCCTTCATTATAATGTGTCTAACTTCCCTAGGGTTGGTAATAGCCAAGCTCTCTAAGAGACTCTTTTATTTCTTTTTTTTAATTTTTTGGGAAAGAATTTGCAGACACCAACATTAAAACATGACCCATAGATAAAAGTTCTGGCAAGCACTGGCCTGATTTCCAGGTTTCTGTGGTCCGTGGTTTATTACGAGCGAAGGGGGTAGGTAAAGACTCTGTAGGTCAAACAGTTATCAATTTTCAGGTTTGGAAGTGTAAATGAGGAGGGGATCCCGCATCTTCTCTAACCCTGCCTTTTACTCTGTCCTGGAGACCGCTCTCTCCTCTAAACCAGTCCACCTTTCAGTTACCTCTCCCTGTGAATTGTTATTTTGGTCCCGTTGTGCTGAATCAGCAGTTACTTTTGAGATTTCACAAGGAATGTGCCTATAGAACCAATTGGCACTTTGGGACACTTAGCATCTCTGCCATCGGGCTTAGTGTAGGCCGGGTTCATCTGAATAAACTTCTCCTTGTCCTCTTTTCACCCACCACTCCGTCGGATGGGAGGTTTCCTCAGTCGGGGCCAACCATTCACTTGCCTCCTGACTGGGGTCCAGTGTGTTGCATTATCTATCATATCACTTTGCTTTCTGATTCCTGCTCACGGCATGATCACCTTTGGATTTTTTGTTATATAACTGGTGACTCTGGTTTCTAATTTACTAGGTTATTGACATAAGAAATGCAAATAGACAATTAAACACTTCCATGAATCAGGCCCTTAATGTATCCACCGGCAAAGGGCAGAATAGCTTCTGTATTAGAACACATATAGACAATATTATTCAGTGAAAAGGCTGAAAATATTTCTAAGAGAAAGGAAGCCAAGCAATTTGAAATAAGTAGCTATTGTACTTTTTGACTAGAGAAGAGAGAATTAGTTTGGGGATAACACAAACCACACAAATTTCAAGTCGTTCCAGATTCAGCAATTCTTTTGAACGTTTCCAGTGTTTCATTTGGAATAATTCGAGGTCACCCACGGTCAAGACAAAGAGAAAGAGCAGGCTGGGGATGGGGCCATATTCATATTTTTTTCTAGTTAAACTTCCCTTGTGCAGGAAGTAGAAATACAAGTTTAAACTAGTTTTGAGTTTCTGTGCAGTGAGGCAATGAGGTCATTGGGAACGGTGTGAGTTGACGGTAGCATAATGGTGCACTGGGTGTGCCGATGGGCTGGCCATTATGCATAAATGTGACCCATGGATATTCGTGGGTCACTGAACATTTGGACAAGTCTTCTGCAAACATCTGCAAGCACATTTTTTGGAAAATGCTCAGGATTACTTATGAACGAAGACATTGAGATGGTCTGATTTGAAATAAGAAGATGGTGGGTTGGTACCTTAATTTCGCAGCAGGCCTGATATACCCTATTGGATTGCACAAAGGAATGACAGTGTGGAAACCAAGAACATACCTTAACTAAAACAAAATATAGTTTATGAATAGGTGTGAATGCAGAGGTGACTAAGAGACTGTAAAACATGTTGCAGACATACATGCAGTGTAATGTAACCGAAACTGAGGTTTGGGAGTAATATAAGTTCACCAGTGTAATGAAAATTCGGGTTCATCTCAGATTTCTTGAGATGTTATGTTGAGGCATGCCACTCTACTCTTTCATGACAAGTTCCTATGGAGACACTTTAATTTTAAACAGGAATATTTTCTATTGTGGAAACAAAATACTCCCAAAAGTGTCCTTATCCACAAGACTTTGTATGTGCTTGTGCTACAAGTGATCTTGAGTAGTCCTCAGCTGGGACAACTCCTCAGTCATCACATGCACTAATGGCACTGATTGAACTTTACCAGGGAGCACTGTAATACCAGCTGTAGCCTACCAATGGCAAACACTGTGGATGTCTTGAATGCACAAACATTCATTCTGTGGCTTTAAGCAGTTTTGCAATTCACTCCCCTGACTGTGAATTTGTCCTCAGTGAGGGCTTGTCATTTCACAAGAAGATGTCACTTACTAACTTATCCTCTGGTTGAGATACTCACCTTGTCTAAGATGGAGGATGCCTCAAACGATACAATATATGTCTTGCCTTTTGCCATTCCAAGATGTCCTCTTTACATTTCTGGTATTTTTATGTCAAATGTGCAGTTGCTCGAGTATAAAGAAGGCGATTTGAACAATGTCCCTGTATCAAACATCGTCCTTATGTGTCTCCCACTGAAATACTCTGTTTTATTGCTTTGATTTTACCTGTTTTTGTTCAAGTCTGCTGTTGAAACGATTGCTTTTGTCCTCAGAGGTTTTTTGGGTTTTTTTTCTTCCATGTCGGACTGCAACTTTCTTTATTTCCCTTTTTTGCTGTGTAGTTACCATGTAACTATGTTGTTAAAAATGTATCATATGCAGTGTTTGTTCAACAATTAACATTGCCAAAAACAAACAGTGATGAAGAGTATCAAGGTATGCTGCTGTAATCACCAAATCTCAATTAGGAGTCTTATAGATTCCATAAATGTAACACTTGATTGCTAGATGTCTGCCTTTGAATTTGTATACTTGCTATAACAGTTCACCATTTTGAGTTGTTACTTCATGGTTCTCTAACTCAATGATTTTTCATTTTTCATTGTGATCATTCGTGTTGATGTGTCATCTCAGGACGTAGCTTCGTTAGCTTCGTTGGTGAAATAAACTAAATCCACTCTGCCCATGAACCTGTTGCCCACCACTTTTTAGAACACTTCATAAATATATTATATAGAGATTAAAGTATTGGGAACACAACTAATTGATATTTTAAGATAGATTGGGTGTATTATTTTGCAAATGTTATTGGGGTAAAATTAGTATGCAAGGAAATGGCAATATTGAGATGTTAAAAATAAATAAACAGAACACAAATACAGAACCAACCTTTTTGGAAAACGATAATGCCTGTGTTCATTCATCCAAATGTATGTGGCTTGTGGTTTTAGAAAGTGTCACAAAAGGGTGTTAAAACATTTGCAGGCCGATTCATGGAATAAATGTGCGCCGAAAATCCCGGCGCAGAGGGGCCAATACGTGCGCTGCGCCTAAAATCAGCACAAAGCGCAGGGAAACCAGCGCACGTCGATTCATGGAAGTCCCTGCGCAAGAAAAGCAGTGGACGTGCGCGGAAAAAACGCGCGGCGCAGGCCGGCGCACAGGTCAACCAACGTCGTGCGCCACGGCCACTGCGCCATCACTCCGAGCGCAGCGCACAGCTCTAAAGTAGGCGGGACACAGGGCGGGACACTCGGAATGGGGAATAAAATGGGGCACAACACTCGGAATGGGGAAGAATGTGGGCGGCACGGGGAAAGTTAAGGAGGCAAGTGCGCGGAACGCCCACACGCTCGCATACAACACGTATTCATGGAATAGAATAGGGCAAAAAAGCGCACGCTCAAAGCAGCGCACAGGCACAAACAGGCACAAACACGACCGCCACAAGAAAGCAGGCGGTAGCGTCTCTGCGCCTGCAAGAAATGTGCGCTAAAAGGTGCGCCAACAAATAGCACCTATATACAGACATGATCAATGTCCAATACTGTGGCCCTCCAGGACAAATGACGTACAAAGGGGTACCCACAAACACAGACACGCGCAGAGAGAAAAAATAAACGTGTGCGTGCATACCGGGGTGCGCGGTAAGTTGCACACGCGATATGGCCGGGTACGTGGATTTCAGGGGTGCGCGGGAAGTTCCACACGTGATATGGCAGGGTACGTGGATTACAGGGGTGCGCGGGAAGTTCCACACGCGACATGGCCGGCTACGTGGATCCCAGGGGTGCGCGGGAAGTTGCACACGCGATATGGCCCGGTACGTGGATTGCAGGGGTGCGCGGGAAGTTCCACACGCGATATGGCAGGGTACGTGGATTGCAGGGGTGCGCGGGAAGTTCCACACGCGAAATGGCAGGGAACGTGGATTTCAGGGGTGCGCGGGAAGTTCCACACGCGATATGGCCGGCTACGTGGATTGCAGGGGTGCGCGGGAAGTTCCACACGCGATATGGCAGGGTACGTGGATTGCAGGGGTGCGCGGGAAGTTCCACACGCGAAATGGCAGGGAACGTGGATTTCAGGGGTGCGCGGGAAGTTCCACACGCGATATGGCCGGCTACGTGGATTGCAGGGGTACGCGGGAAGTTCCACACGCGATATGGCAGGGTACGTGGATTCCAGGGGTGCGCGGGAAGTTGCACACGCGAAATGGCCGGCTACGTGGATTTCAGGGGTGCGCGGGAAGTCCCACACGCGATATGGCCCGGTACGTGGATTGCAGGGGTGCGCGGGAAGTTCCACACGCGATATGGCAGGGTACGTGGATTGCAGGGGTGCGCGGGAAGTTCCACACGCGAAATGGCCGGCTACGTGGATTACAGGGGTGCGCGGGAAGTTCAACACGCGATATGGCAGGGAACGTGGATTTCAGGGGTGCGCGGGAAGTTCCACACGCGATATGGCCGGCTACGTGGATTGCAGGGGTGCGCGGGAAGTTGCACACGCGAAATGGCCGGCTACGTGGATTTCAGGGGTGCGCGGGAAGTTCCACACGCGAAATGGCGGGCTACGTGGATTTCAGGGGTGCGCGGGAAGTTCCACACGCGATATGGCCGGCTACGTGGATTCCAGGGGTGCGCGGGAAGTTCCACACGCGAAATGGCCGGCTACGTGGATTACAGGGGTGCGCGGGAAGTCCCACACGCGATATGGCCCGGTACGTGGATTGCAGGGGTGCGCGGGAAGTTCCACACGCGATATGGCAGGGTACGTGGATTGCAGGGGTGCGCGGGAAGTTCCACACGCGAAATGGCCAGCTACGTGGATTACAGGGGTGCGCGGGAAGTTCAACACGCGATATGGCAGGGAACGTGGATTTCAGGGGTGCGCGGGAAGTTCCACACGCGATATGGCCGGCTACGTGGATTGCAGGGGTGCGCGGGAAGTTCCACACGCGATATGGCAGGGTACGTGGATTTCAGGGGTGCGCGGGAAGTTGCACACGCGAAATGGCCGGCTACGTGGATTTCAGGGGTGCGCGGGAAGTTCCACACGCGAAATGGCGGGCTACGTGGATTTCAGGGGTGCGCGGGAAGTTCCACACGCGATATGGCCGGCTACGTGGATTGCAGGGGTGCGCGGGAAGTTCCACACGCGAAATGGCCGGCTACGTGGATTACAGGGGTGCGCGGGAAGTTCAACACGCGATATGGCAGGGAACGTGGATTTCAGGGGTGCGCGGGAAGTTCCACACGCGATATGGCCGGCTACGTGGATTGCAGGGGTGCGCGGGAAGTTCCACACGCGATATGGCAGGGTACGTGGATTTCAGGGGTGCGCGGGAAGTTGCACACGCGAAATGGCCGGCTACGTGGATTTCAGGGGTGCGCGGGAAGTTCCACACGCGAAATGGCGGGCTACGTGGATTTCAGGGGTGCGCGGGAAGTTCCACACGCGAAATGGCCGGCTACGTGGATTTCAGGGGTGCGCGGGAAGTTCCACACGCGAAATGGCCGGCTACGTGGATTGCAGGGGTGCGCGGGAAGTTCCACACGCGAATTGGCTGTGTGCTCCCAGGCATTACCTGTACACCCTCCACGGCCCCTGCAGGCAGCACACACAACAGGGAACTACCCTGCACACCTGCTCATGTCTCCCACCACCCCCACCCCCCATCCACCAGGGACACCCTCCACCAGGCCCCCACCCATGTCTCCCACCACCCCCACCCCCAGCACTGTGGGGAACCTGCCAGCAGGCCCCCACCCATGTCCAACCCATGTCTCCCACCACCCCCAACCCCCCATCCACCAGGGGCACCCTCCACCAGGCCCCCACCCATGTCTCCCACCACCCCCACCCCCAGCACTGTGGGGAACCTGCCAGCAGGCCCCCACCCATGTCCAACCCATGTCTCCCACCACCCCCACCCCCCATCCACCAGGGACACCCTCCACCAGGCCCCCACCCATGTCTCCCACCACCCCCAACCCCCCATCCACCAGGGACACCCTCCACCAGGCCCCCACCCATGTCTCCCACCACCCCCACCCCCAGCACTGTGGGGAACCTGCCAGCAGGCCCCCACCCATGTCCAACCCATGTCTCCCACCACCCCCACCCCCCATCCACCAGGGACACCCTCCACCAGGCCCCCACCCATGTCTCCCACCACCCCCAACCCCCCATCCACCAGGGACACCCTCCACCAGGCCCCCACCCATGTCTCCCACCACCCCCACCACTGTGGGGAACCTGTCAGCAGGCCCCCACCCATGTCCAACCCATGTCTCCCACCACCCCCAACCCCCATCCACCAGGGACACCCTCCACCAGGCCCCCACCCATGTCTCCCACCACCCCCAACCCCCCATCCACCAGGGGCACCCTCCACCAGGCCCCCACCCATGTCTCCCACCACCCCCACCCCCAGCACTGTGGGGAACCTGCCAGCAGGCCCCCACCCATGTCCAACCCATGTCTCCCACCACCCCCACCCCCCATCCACCAGGGACACCCTCCACCAGGCCCCCACCCATGTCTCCCACCACCCCCAACCCCCCATCCACCAGGGACACCCTCCACCAGGCCCCCACCCATGTCTCCCACCACCCCCACCCCCAGCACTGTGGGGAACCTGCCAGCAGGCCCCCACCCATGTCCAACCCATGTCTCCCACCACCCCCACCCCCCATCCACCAGGGACACCCTCCACCAGGCCCCCACCCATGTCTCCCACCACCCCCAACCCCCCATCCACCAGGGACACCCTCCACCAGGCCCCCACCCATGTCTCCCACCACCCCCACCACTGTGGGGAACCTGTCAGCAGGCCCCCACCCATGTCCAACCCATGTCTCCCACCACCCCCAACCCCCATCCACCAGGGACACCCTCCACCAGGCCCCCACCCATGTCTCCCACCACCCCCAACCCCCCATCCACCAGGGGCACCCTCCACCAGGCCCCCACCCATGTCTCCCACCACCCCCACCCCCAGCACTGTGGGGAACCTGCCAGCAGGCCCCCACCCATGTCCAACCCATGTCTCCCACCACCCCCAACCCCCATCCACCAGGGACACCCTCCACCAGGCCCCCACCCATGTCTCCCACCACCCCCAACCCCCCATCCACCAGGGGCACCCTCCACCAGGCCCCCACCCATGTCTCCCACCACCCCCACCCCCAGCACTGTGGGGAACCTGCCAGCAGGCCCCCACCCATGTCCAACCCATGTCTCCCACCACCCCCAACCCCCATCCACCAGGGACACCCTCCACCAGGCCCCCACCCATGTCCCCCTGGCCCCTGGTCCTGACGATACACAATAATGGCAGTAATGGCCAGCATACCCAGCACAAACACCCAGGCAAGGATTGCATGCACCCACATAGTGAATGCAATCACATGACACAACCCCAAAGGCAAGTATGCAAAAGAACACATGTCCGCCACACACACATACACAATGGGTGCAAGTGAATGTCAAAACCCATATCATGACATGTAAGAAACCAAAGAAAAAATGACACAAGTGTAAGATAATATAAAAATGTATTAAATAAAAAAATAAGTAAACTAATACAACTATCTGGCAAAGCAAATAAAAGGTCCATGTCCGAGAACAAAAATGAGAAACCAAAAAACAAAGGATAGAAAAATCAATAGATTTTGTCCAAAGCAAACACATGTAGCATGAAATCAAAGAAAAACCATTACGACATGGTGTAAAAAATATGAAATTAAAAAAATGTATCTCCCAAAAAATAACAATATATACAGGAATGTTCAAGGGTCCATGAGCCCAACACCACTAATGAAACCTAATACTAACTAAGTTAAAAAATATGTACAAAAAAGTGGCCATTGTCCAAGCGGTCCAAAATAATAAAAATAAATAAAGGAAACCTAGCACTAACTAACTAAAAAACTATATACAAAGGCAGCGGGCTAGTCCTGCGGCTCACTTGGTGATGCTGGCCAGGGCCTCCTCGAACTCCATGTCAATGTCCTGGAGGCGGGACTCAGTCCTGGCCCCGAGGTCTCGCAGGGACAACCCCATGTGCTCACCAAATTCCCTGCGAGCCTCCTCGAGGCACTCAGCCCGCCTCAATGCCTGATGCATGGAGATCTCCGCCCTGGCCATGGCGAGCCGCTCCTCTTCCGCCCGCTGCCGCTCCGCACCTATCCGCTGGCCAAACTCCTCCCACACGGAACACACCGCCATGCCAGGGTTGCCCTGCCCTCCGGCCGATGCCTGCCCCTCTGATCTTGATGGCCCTGAGCCATGATGCCTCCCACGTCGAGCCCGCTGCTGCCTCCGACGCCACTGCCTCTGCCAGCACGACGGCATCCAGGCTGATGGTAACCACCGACGCCGTCGTGCACGTGCCCTGCCCGATGATGCCGGCACATCTTCCATCTGCTGGGGTCCACTTGCTGTGTCGTCCACCCCTGCTGGACCTCCGACTCCCAACTGCGGAAGGGATGGGATCCCCACCGAGCTGGCTGCATTGGTCGGGGCAGGTCCACAGGGGGCCATGGTGGCATCTGGGCCGGAAGACGGCAAGGAGAACGACCGGTGGATAGCCTGCACAGAGGAGGAGAGGGCCGTCAGATTGGCCAACACATGCAGGAACCCCCCGAACATGGCCGATCCCAATTGGGCCACGTCGGCACGGTGCACTTCGTGATGACGTGCGTGCTCCTCCCGGGAAGCACGCACGGCATCACGAATCACAGCCGTGCGCATCGCGACCCCAATCAGGACCTGCTCCACGTGGCCAGGGGTTCCCACGGCCGCAGGTGGAGGGGAGTCAGTTGACATGGACATCCCCTCTACCTGCGGACGGGCCTGGGACGGGGCATCCCTGCTGGTGCATGGTGGTGCACTCACAGGGTCAGGGACAGCGACATGCACAGGCACCTCCACGGTGACCTGTGCTGCCTCCTGCCCCTGGCCCTGGACTGCACCACTTGCACCAGCAGGGATGCTCCCACCAGGCCCCATGTGTGCACCAGTGTCGGCCTCCTCCTCCTCTGTGCAAACCACCAACCTGGATGGCTCCTCACCGTCTCCCGCCGTAGCAGGCCCCTGTGGGGGCTCACCCACCCCTTCCGCTGCAGCCGTGGGGGCATCCCCGCCGCCTTGCTCCACAGCGCCGTCTCCGCCCTCTTCTTCACTATCCGCTGCGTAGAGGGAGACAAAGGACACAAGCATCAGGCTACTGTACAATGGTCCCCTAGACAGGAAGCAATAGCAGATGAGCACCCCTGTCAAAGTACACTTCCATCATGTCCCTCCACAACACATGGGTCAGTCCAGGCAAAACACACACAGTAACAGGCATGGTGCATGCCATGCACATTTCCATGCATGTCCAATTGACTCTTGAAACATTCAATGATATGTAACTCACATGCATCATGGCTCATGCATATCACATGCACACACTTCACCTCAGTCACATCCATCTGGCCCCAATCACACCGAACACAGGCAAAACAAGGGGAAGTTGGGTGCGTCACTGAATCTGTGCATTGTCACACACATGTGTCATGCATCCATGGCATGCACAAGTCACAGACATGCTGGTCAGGCACACAGACATGACTACCATATATGTACCTGGCATCAGCACCCATCCTTCACCCCCATATCCATGTCCAGGTACAGAGACTGGCATGCTCTCATGTCCCAAATCTGCATAGTGCTCCCCATGCCGCATTTCAACACATGCAACAACCATGTGGGTCACACATCACTGGTCGCACATGCATTACCATGATGTCCCAGCACACATACATGCATACATGGCCCATGGCACACATACAGGCAAGTATCATAGAACCAGCACACCGCAACATGCACTGTCTCACACAGTGATGCTTGGACACTTACCGCTCAACTCCAGACGGGTCTCCCTCTCAAGGATCTGGGCGTGGAGCGCTGGGCGTACGCGTTCCAGGACCCTCTTCTGGATGGAACTCATGTGGCCCCGGCCCCCCTCCACGAGGCGCCGGGCCTTCACAAGGGTCCTGGACCTCAAGTCCTCCCAGCGCTTCTTGATCTTCAAGACGTTGCGGGTTGCCACCCCCTCCGCGTTGATGGCAACCACACAGTCGGCCCAGATCCTCTCCCGTCCTTCCTTGCTGGCGCGGGACGATCCAAAGAGGGCATCATACTGCCCCAGGACATGCTCCACCAGGACACCAACTTCGGTGGCAGTGAAGCTGGTGCCCCTCTGCCCCTCTGGCCTGGGGTTGCCACTGGTGCCAGATGTAGAAGTGCCCGACATGGCAACCCCAGAGGCAGGTGTGGGTGGGCAACTGGGTCCTGGGGCTGGGCTGTGGAGCGATGTAATCCCAGTTGGGAGTCTTCAGTTCCAGCAGGGGTGGACACAGCAACTGGACCCCTGCAGATGGCTGATGTGCAGGCACCAAATGGCAGGGCACGGTGGCAGCAGGCAGGCAGGCAGGCAGGCAGCAGCAGATAGCACGTGGGAGGCTGCTCAGGGCACTGGGGGGGCAGTAACTCGGCCTTCGGGGCAGGAGCGTGGTGTTCCGTGTATTTTCGGGTGGCCAGCTTGATACGGAGTGATTTGGCACGTGAAATTCCTGCACGTCAGCGTGAAATCCGAGGAAAGGCCCTTAGCGCGTAAGTGCGTCAGCACGCATACGCGATTCTATTGGACCAGAGTCCCTCATCGCGTAAGCGCGTCTGACGTGATCCGCACGGGCGTTCCCCACTCAGCACGTGAAGACGGAGCACACGCGGAAATACTGCACGTCAGAGTGTCATCGCGTGTAATTGGCCAAAAGTGCGCGTACACGCCATTGGCCTATGTACGTGTATTTCATCGCGTGTAATTGGGCAAAAGTGCGCGTACACGCCATTGGCCTATGTACGTGTATTTCAGGGGTGCGCGGCCACTTACACAAGCAAGTACGTCAGCGCACCTGTATGCCTGCTGCGTGGGAATTTCCACATGCAATTGGAGTGGGAACTCGATTCCAGGGGTGCAAGGCTCACACGCTCGCCTACAACACGCGCAAGGCATTAATTTGCGCACTTTTCAATAAACAAGCCAGATGCCAGGATGAACATGCCGTTCCTAGCAGCAGTGGCAGTGGGCTACCAAAGGAGGAGGAGGAGGAGAGTCAGGGCCAGAATATTCACACCCAGAACCAGCCTATTCGGGATGCCTGATGACCAGGTGTATGGGAGGTACAGGTTTCCAGCACACATCATACTGGACCTGGTCAGTGAGTGGGAGGATGACCTCACATCACCCACCCTGTGCTCCCAAGCACTCAGCCCCCTGCAGAAGGTCCTGAATGTACTGCACTTCTTGGCCACTGGATCCTTTCAGCGGACAAGTGCCATAGTGGGTGGTGTGTCACAGGCCACGCAGTCATGCTGCCTACACCAGGTCTTGAACATCATCACTGCACGGCCATCAGTCCGCAGGCACATATATCTCCCCAGGACTCATGCAGAAAGGCGGACGTGCATCCAGGAATTCTATGGTGTGGCTCAATTCCCCAAAGTGCTTGGTGCAATTGACTGCACACATGTGGCTCTACGTCCACCCAGGGCAACAGAGCACATCTATAGAAACCGCAAGCACTGGCATTCCATCAACGTGCAAGTTGTATGCAATGCCAAGGGAATAATCACATCAGTATATGCCAACTATCCAGGGTCCACCCACGACAGCTTCATCTACAGAATGTCTACCCTATGCCGGGACCTAGAGGCTGGACAGCATGGAGATACATGGCTGCTTGGTGAGCATGAATGCCACTGCACATGCATGCATGTCAGATACTGGGTCATGACACAACACCACTAATGATACCCATCACCACCTCCACAGGGGACAGTGCCTACCCTATCAGCCCCCACATGATGACCCCAATCCGGAACCCCACCACGCCACCCCAGGTAAGGTACAACACAGCCCACATTGCAACACGGGGCATAGTGGAGCGCACATTCGGAGTGCTCAAGTCACGCTTTCGCTCCCTTGACCGTTCTGGCGGGCAGCTGTTATATGCTCCCCGAATAGTGTGCAGGATCATAGTGGCAGCATGTGTCCTGCACAACGTTGCAACACGCCGGGGCCTGCCCGTGGACATGGTGGTGCCCCCACATCCACAACCACATGCACGCCCGCTGCGCATGGGAGGGGAAAGGGCACGGGGGGAGGCAGCCCGTACGCAACTGGTGGCCAACTTCTTCACCTAGGAATCACAGTGCTGGCTAGTGCACACTGCTCTGGCACATACCATCTGACAATCAATGATGACACTACCTGACAATGTCTGAAATTTACTTGACAATAAACTGTCAGATACACATCAGCCTGAGATTGTTAACATGGAAGTGTCAATATGTGTGCACCCCTAGCTACACATACACCAGCAATGCATCACAACGCAAAGACACAACTCCATCAATCTAATATGCATTGCCACAGGCGATTCACTACATGACAACATTGCCATGTCACCCATTCCCTTCACAGTCCCGCCACTGAGGACACCATGTCATGGTATGTGACAGCAAACAAACTGGCCATCACAACATGACACCAGTGTCACAAATAGCAGTGCCCCAAATGGAACATAGCCGCACTTGAGCAGCTAACGGACCTGGAGCCACTACTACACACCTGTGTAAGAGTAATTTCAATCAAATTACACACCAACCCACCCTGAAGCCCACCCAAACAAGACACAATGCATGTAATCAATGGTAGTCTCATTACCTGATTCTGCTGGTATGTCCTCACCGTCCAGATGTACAGTGATGGCGCCATGCAAAAGTGTCAGTGCACATCTACCGACATGTAGTCTGACTCCAGAGAGTATGCCCTTGTGAAGATCTGTGTGAAATACCTGCAAAACATGAGCAACATATGTAAGTAGAGGCACATATCAAACCATCATGCATAGTTAGGTGCAACAACAATGAACACTATGAATGTCTACACAGTATTGACTATGGACTGGCCAACAGCTCATGGGAGTCCAATGTCACCGTGTAATTTGATGTCACTTGGGCACACCCTTTGCAAGCCCATGGAAACGGAAGCAGGAGGGGTGTGGATGTCTGCTACCCAAGCATCGAAACCAAACTCAGGACAAGCCTGCATGTGCCCAGCCACAATACAGTGTATGCCCAGGTACCCACACAAGGCAACACTCTTGCAAAATAAAAATAAAATAGAGAAAAAATGGCCATGAAAGGGCCGGCGGGGGGAGGGGGGCCACCTATGAGGTCCGAGGACAGGATGCACGCCACAATCCACCTGTGTGGATCATGGGAAACGAAAACACCCCATAGGCTCGTGGCCCACACGGCTACTCTGTTGTGGGAGATGAGTCGCTATGGCTCTGGCCAGACCCTGCAGCTGACTCTGGAGGTGGGGGAGCTGCCTCAGAAGATGGTGTGACAATGGGAGGCAGCCCACGCAAAGCACGAGTTTGCTCCTCCATGGCTGCAAGCAGGCGGGTCTGGTAGTTCTGGTTCTGGGTTATAATCATGCGGAGGTCCCCATGCAGTAACTCCCGGGATGACCTGACCTCCGCACGAGTTGCCTGCATCTCGGCCGAGAGCGTCCGTGTCAGACGCTCCAGCTGCTCCTCTGTCCTTCTATGGGATGAAGCCTCAAGCTCTAACAGGGTCGACCTGAGGTGACGGAGTTCTTCCCTCAGGCCTTCCCTGTGGCGCTGGGACTCCATGGAAAGTGATTCCCGCAGAGTCGCCAGTGCCGCCCGCCTGTCCATGTTGGACGCCAACATATCCTCCCTGTGTGCCTGGCAGATGGACTCTGTAGCCTGCTCCAGTCGCTCCATCAGCCTTTCTGGGGGGACAATGGAAGTGGCCACCCTATCCATGGCCTGTGCAATCATCTCGGATGATGCTGCCTGTTGGGTGGCCATACCGTAGATGGATTGCTCCCAAACGGTATTGCCAGGTGGCATACGGCCACCACGTTGACGGGCACCACACCTGCCTGGGGCAAGGCGGACTGCGCCTTGCTGTGCCGGCAAGGCCTCAGGCTGCAGGACTGCATTCCCTCTCTGATCTGCAGCCCCAGGAACAGGATCAGAGATTGGGTGGTGTGGCCCTGCATCCGTAACCACCGGAGGCTGATCTGCCGACACTGACATCCCCATTGAGGGCAATGGCCCGGCTGCAGGTGGGTCGGACAGAGGAGATTCTCTCCCAAGAACACTCACCTGCGACTGCACATAGGTGTCATCCTCCGAGTCTACACCTGAATACTGCTCGGGGGAGGAACCCCCAGAGACACCCCTCGACAGCACGACCTGCAGCACTTGTGGGTTTTCACCCACAAACACACCACGTCCCTCACTTGTGGTAAGTCGGCCCGGGTTGCCCTCCTGGGACGGCTCAACCACCACATCCCCAGCATCAACAAGTGCTTCGTCCCCTGCAAAGACATGAAAGAGAAAAATGGAAACAGGCATTAGCACCATGGCATGCAACAAGGGCTGATGAACAACAGAGGCAGTAGTTCTACGACACATGTCCCACATGACTGGGAGACCTCCTATGCATTCACCATCACTGGGTCTGTAGGGGAGGCTCAGGGCATACAATGTACAGATTGGAGAGCAACGCCTGCTCACCATGCTGCCTAGCACTGCCATCACACATTGGCCGGTGATTGCCATGTCAAAGGCACATGCCATCACACACATGGCATGTGACATAGCCACCAAGTGAAGAGGGAGAGGAGGGCGAGTTTTTTGGATTTCAACCACTCTGGTCCTGACATTGCATCGTCACTTCAATAAGTATACATGTTGTACATGGATCTGCTAGTCCAAATAGGCCACGATGCACAGTGCCTTGTCTACATCAACAAAATGCAGTAAACAATGTGATTCCACCTCCCCATCACCTGTAAAGGATTCATATTGCATTCGTGAAGCACCGGTCCAGAAATGTATGAAGGTACAGCGGAGCACTGAGGGGTGGTGGGGCAGAAGGGGATGCCAGTCAACAATCCTACTGGTGCTGGTGTCATTCATGTCACGCAAGTGCAGGGGTGGGTGGCACAATGAAGTGCAAGGGGAAGTGGCGGCTGGAAGTGCTGTACAAGGTAAGTAGGACTTGACGTCAAGGGCAGATGGTGTTAGGCGCAGACAAGTGCTGGGGGGGTGGCCTATAGGGGTACAGAGTCAATCATGCAGTGCTGTGGGCTCGGAGGGGACAGGGGAGGTACACACTGCATCTGGCTCGGCAAGGTCCTTGCAGATTTCTATGTGTCCTGCAGAGTTGTCACATGCCGCAGATATGTGCCCTTGGATTGGGGATCTCATTTTGGTGAAAAGGGTGAGGCGCTATTGCCTTTGGAGCATGTGGCAGGCCAGTTTGCCAGAGGATGGCCATGATGCAGGACATTCCCTCTCTGCCACCCGGCACCTGTGGTTTGGGTTCACAAGATCCGAGTCATGCCAGGACTCTGCATTGGCATGGGGCTTCAGACAGGTGGTCATGACCGTGGCAAAGACATCCAGTGTACCTGACATGGAGTGGAGCATGGAGTGGGTCCTGTCAGGATGGGAGTGAGCCTAAGGGGGAGCTGGATGGGGGGGAGATTTTGGCAGCATGAGCCTCGACTGACACACACTTCATGGGTCGGAATACCAAGAAGGTGTGTGACAGTGGTGAGGGTGGCTTTGCCTGTGGGGTGGTGAGGGTGAGCTGGGAGGAGAGGAGAATGTGATCACTCCAGGAGAGAGGAGTGCAGAGATGGACGGAGAGGGGAAAGTCAGATGAGATCAGAGCATCAAGAGTGTGCCCTGCAGAATGAGTAGGGACAGACGGAAGTCTAGAGGGTGAGAGGGAGTTGCTGAGGTCACAGAAAGGTCACGTGGGGGCGTCAACAAGCATGCAGGTGGATGCGTACAGCACCAAGGATGAGGATTTCTGTGTCTGGGGACATGAGTGAGGAGGAGAGGTGAGGACACTCAGAAAGGAAGTAGTACATTTGACCAGTTTTCCCAGACACAGTACGCACTGTTTGAGAATGTCAAGGTGTGGTGGAGAGAGACGTCACACAAGCCATTCCAGAGTGGAGTAGGTCTAAGTAGGAGTGACAGTGGCAGGAATACCCTCAGGGAAGCCAAGGGCACACCCCCCCTGCACAGTAGTGGCGGGCCAAGGAGAGGGTCTCCTGAACATCAGGTAGGAGTGTGTGAAGGATGCAGACAGAGCTGGCCGTCAGACATGTTTCCATGAGACCAAGGATGTCAAGGTGCATAACCTCATGTAAGTGACAGATATCGGAGGAATGCCTGATGCAGCCGCAGTGAAAGGAGTGTAATTGTGGAGGAGGTTGACAGCCTTGTAGGACTTACGGGGAGTGCTAGAGATCAGGGGTGCAGCATGTGTAGGAGTTGGAGTGGGAGGCGGAGAAGGTTCATGGGAGGGTGCAGGGAGGCAGTGCAGGATTGATGAGGAGAGAGGAGGGGGGACAGCAGGAGAGGTAAGGAAGTTGATGAGATGTGGGTAGCATTTCTCAAGGAGATTGAGGTTGGCCTAAGGGCCTTGGACTGGGACGCTCCCATTACCATGCACATCAATAGTGGCCTCTGAGGATTGGAAGGAGGCCAGGAGTACACCCCAACGGGTCCCACCATTGATGGTGGAAGAGGAGCAAGGAGAGAGGACAGGGACCATGTGAAGGGTCTATGGGACAGGCAAAGGCATGTATGAGCAGATGTCAGTGAGAGTTAGCTTTGAGTAGGCTCAGATGCACTGGTCAGCAATAGGGTGGGTCGCATTGGAGGGCAGGGTGCCCTCATTTGACTTTTGGCAAGCAGGTGTCGTGAGTAGGGCACGATGGTCTGAACTGTAGAAGTCATGGAAGATAGACCATGAAGAGCAGCATGGAGTGTGAGGGAATGGGGCTCGAAACCAGACGGTACCAAAGCCCACAGGTAGGAGGTGGATGTCAAGGCAACATCCACAGTATGACAGCATGTTGGTTGGCATTTATATACAGAGGACGCATTAGCATGTGGTATCATTGCATGTCAGGCATGTGAAGATGAAACTTGAATGGCTGGGGGAAAGTATAGGAATGGTATGTAAGACATCAGATGAATAGACAGGGGAGTATGAGCAACAATGTAGTGACAAAATGACAATTCAAGGGCAACTTCCATGGTGTCGGGCCATATGTGCACTGTTGCCAGTAGGGATAGTGCTGTGGGCAGATGGTGTTGCACTGAACATACTGGATGGGGCACATGGGTGCCACTATCAACTCTGCCACACACCCCCTTGACAGGCACCCAACATGAATGCTTCACACACACACCATGCACATGGATAATACACACATGCATGTGCACTCACCGGATGATGCCTCGTAATCAGGGAGGTCTCCCACACCTTGGAGTTGTCCCTCGGTGACGTAGGATCCAGCTACGGACTCGTGTGGTGTGAGTTCTATTTCCTGTGCTGGGGACCCACCTCCAGTCACCAAGGTTGCGGCATGACTTGAGGCCAGCAAATCCTTTGCCCTGCGCTTAAGGTCATTCCAGCGCTTCTAGCAATCACTAGCTGTGTGCCTCACTACTCCAAGGGCACTTATTCTGTCAGCAATGGTCTGCCAGTGTGCCTGGCGTCTGGCATGTGTGGTCTTGGACCCTGCAACGATGACCATTTCCCTATCATGATCTGACACATACTGAACAAGTGCATTCAGTTCGGCGTCTGTGAAGCTTGGCTTCCTTGATGGGCCGGACTGTGCAGCCGTGCCTGGTGCATCAGCCTGTGCCGGACGTGCACTCTTCCTCTTGCGCTTGGAAGGGGGTGGGGATCCAGAGTGTCCTACGCCGCTGTGGACACTAGGGGCAGGAGCCGTGGTGGACTCAGTACTGGGTGTGTGGGATTGCCCACTCAGCATGGGAGTAGGTGCAGGCATTGGGGGTAGTGGGATGGGGTCAGGCCTGATCTGAGGTGCATGAACTAGGACCGACACAGTCTTGGCAGGGTGTATGAGAGGTGGGGTGGATGGAGCCACACCCTGGCTACGGGGGCCAGCAGATGACCTATCTGGCATAGATGCGCGTGCCCTGATGACACCAATGTGCACCGGTGCACGTGCAGTGGACCTGCTGACCTGGATGTCAGCGATGGGATCACCCTCGGACAGGTCTGGTGCCACAATGGCCTGGTCCGACAAGGGCTGATCAGGGTTGGTATCAGCCACATGACTCTCAACTGGGGGGGGGGGGCATGGGTGTCCCTGACTGGTCCTCCAGACTGGGGGGGACAGGGGCACCCTGCAAGTCACAACCACGTCCCCTAGTGGATCCTCCACGGCCACCACGTGTGGCTCGGCCACCTTTGCCACCCTTACGGCTTGCACGCCTCCCAACCGTGGCACTGATGGTATTGTGCGTATGGGAGTCGGTGTGCACAATTGTCCTGGGCAATTGGGTGTCAAAGGGGTTGGGTACCAGATGGTATTCGTACCCTAGTGCAGTGGCAAGGCTATATGACACCCCTGGGGAAAGATGACGGGTCACGCAACGCACAGGCACCCCAAAAAAGTTAAGGAACGTGCACAATACCCCTCCTAGACCACGTGTGCTGATGGAAAACCCTGCACTACGCTGTGGCATCCAGTAACACAATGAACGTATGCGTGTCACACGCAGCCTAGAATGACCTCTGAAGGGGTAGGCTACACACGGGGCAAGCACAGAAGTTAGATACGTGCGTGACTCACCGTCTGCCAGGTAAAAGAGCGTGAAAAATGAGCGCGTTTGGTTGGCAACACCCCCGCCAAAAGAAGATGTGTACGCTGTCTGAGGAGACAGGACAACAGTAGAAGGGGACACTGTTTGAGGGAACAGGCCCAGGTAAACCAGTACTAGAGGAAAAAGAGAAAAAGCTGTCAGAGGTAACAGGGAGTACGAACTGGAAACGCCGTGAAGTCAATCGCGTGTGAAACGACAAGAAGTACAGAATTCACCCACTCGCTCTCCACGAAAAGCACGTACAAGGAAATGGTGTTCAACACTACCTTTTATACAGGCCCACACGTACAGCGTCACTTACGGCGTGTACGTGCTTGGCCCATGTTCACCAATCACACGCTTTGTCACTTCTGCGTGTGGATCCTTTTTCACCAATCACACGCTTTGACACTCCTGCGTGTAGCTCACTTTTCACCAATCACACGCTTTGTCACTCCTGCGTGTGGATCCTTTTTCACCAATCACACGCTTTGACACTCCTGCGTGTAGCTCACTTTTCACCAATCACACGCTTTGTCACTCCTGCGTGTAGATCCTTTTTCACCAATCACACGCTTTGACACTGCACGTGCAGGTAACTATTGACGCACATATGCTGGGGACGGCTTTTCGCGCGATTCGCTGAGTGTGGGGTTTTCACGTGCAAAATCACTCCCTATCAGGCTGTCCACGCGTTCAAACACGAAAGACCACGCTCCTGGCCAGGAGGCCAAATTAAAGTCCCCCAGAGCCCTGAGCACGCTCCCACCTGCCATCTGCTGCTTCCTGACTGCCTGCTGGCCACGTGCCCCACAGTGCTGGTGGGTGGGGGTGGTGGGAGACATGGGTGGGGGCCTGGTGGAGGGTGCCCCTGGTGGATGGGGGGTGGGGGTGGTGGGAGACATGGGTGGGGGCCTGATGGCAGGTGCCCCTGCACTGCTGGGGGGTGGGGGTGGTGGGAGACATGGGTGGGGGCCTGGTGGAGGGTGCCCCTGGTGGATGGGGGTGCAGGGGGACATGATCAGGTGTGCAGGGTAGTCCACTGTTTTGTGGGCTGCCTGCAGGGGCCGTGGAGGGTGTACAGGGTACACCTGTGAGGGCCCACCCAGCCTATTTGCGTGTGATGATTCCCGCGTACCCCTGTGATACACGTTCCCTGGCCTATCGCGTGTTCTACTTCACGCGTCCCCCTGTAATACACGTTCCCTGGCCAATCGCGTGTTGAACTTCCCGCTACCCCTGTAATACACGCACCCTGGCTGTTCGCGTGTGATAATTCCCGCGTACCCCTGTCATACACGTTCCCTGGCCTATCGCGTGTTCTACTTCACGCGTACCCCTGTAATACACGTACCCTGGCCAATCGCGTGTTGGACTTCCCGCTACCCCTGTGATACACGCACCCTGGCTGTTCGCGTGTGATAATTCCCGCGTACCCCTGTAATACACGTTCCCTGGCCTATCGCGTGTTCTACTTCACGCGTACCCCTGTAATACACGTACCCTGGCCAATCGCGTGTTGGACTTCCCGCTACCCCTGTAATACACGCACCCTGGCTGTTCGCGTGTGATGATTCCCGCGTACCCCTGTAATACACGTTCCCTGGCCTATCGCGTGTTCTACTTCACGCGTACCCCTGTAATACACGTACCCTGGCTGTTCGCGTGTGGTGATTCCCGCGTACCCCTGTAATACACGTTCCCTGGCCTATCGCGTGTTCTACTTCACGCGTACCCCTGTAATACACGCACCCTGGCTGTTCGCGTGTGGTGATTCCCGCGTACCCCTGTAATTCACGTTCCCTGCCTAGTCGCGTGTAGTACTTCCCGCGTACTCATGATTTGAAGATTGCCCGCTTTGCTTTCCTTGTTTGCCTGCCCTGTGAAGTGGTCCAGGGTTAGCGCAGCCCTTAGCGATGATTTAGCGATTTTGATGGCTTTTCCTTGCGCAAGGGCGTTCTTGGGGGCGTTACTGGCGCTGCTGCAGGCTCGCTGCGATTCTCTGCGCCACGGCTGGTTTGGGAGCTTGAAATCCATGAATACGCTGTGCGCGGAAATCTGTTTTAGCGCACGTGCCTGGCGCAGACTATCGCAGGCGCACGCTGTGCGCCAGCCGCGTGCGCTACTTGTGCGCTGGATTCTATGAATTAGCCTGTTAAAGTTCATGTTAAGAAAGATGCAATACTCACAAAATATTTTTAGAGGAGATAGACTTATAAGAGAAAGATCTACTTTCATATTCAAGCAAGGTGTTCATTATGAAGAGGCAATTATAGGAATTGTAGAACATTACCATTATCTTGAGAAAATATCGAATTGAAAATATAGCTGTAACTTCCCTGCTTGATCCGAGGTATGAGACTTGTGGGGAATAATCAAGAGTGGATAAGATAGACATGCATGGGACCCCCCATAACACAATTGGGAGTTAAACGGTTGATATTAAGACACTGGAAGTAAGGTCTGTGGCAAGAAATGAGAGATGCAGCGAAATACAATACTGGGGAAAAGGGATGGACATTAAAAAACCTGAATCACAATTATTTATATGATGAGGAAAGTCTGTAGGAGGGGTTGGGTGATATAAACCCCAATACAGTCCACATCCTATTGCACTGCATGAATTCTAACTCAGATGTTTAAAGAGTAGTCTGGGTTGGAAATATGGGGTAATCAAGGGACATGGGATTGTGTCCTAGGAAGGGAGACACGAAGGCAGCAGAGTGAGAATGATTGCAGATATTAAATTGGGGTTTTCTCTTTACCAGGGGGATGTTTCTTGAAACAAGTGAATTGCAGATCTATGGACAAAATATGATGGACGTTGCCAAGCACATATTGGTCTGCTTTGTAAGGGGAAATAATATCAGAATGTGTTTGTTTCTCCCATAGGTTACAGCAAATGGCAAACCAGAGGGTGCTAAGTTCCGCCTTTCTGGAAAAGGAGCAGATCAGGAGCCAAGGGGAGTTTTCAAAATCAACGAGCTCACTGGAGAGATAATGGTAACACGTGCCCTGGATAGAGAAGAATATGCGAATTATGTTGTAAGTAATCACTGAGTTTCATGCAAAGCGTTACGTTGTTTTCATTGGTACCTTTATGATGTGTACTGCATGCCAAGACTTTGGGTGTTGCAGCTCTAATTCTCATTACACTAAATATCAATGTGTTTGGCTCCTGTTTCCAGATGTATTTTTCACTTGAATATATAATGCATGCTTCTCCTGGAAATGCAGATAATACAGATAATACCGATACAGATGCAGTTACATTCACTAGAATTGTCATTTTCTACCCCACTAGTGTGTGGCATTGATCATTAGCTATATTTTTAACTCAACAACATGCAGGAGTACATACCATGATTGCTAATACATTTTATGGAAAGGTGTGACAATATTTCTATGTAACTTTCCACAGTTGTATATTGGTTTCAATATTGTCAACATGTTTCCATTATGGCAATATTGTGATTGTTTTATCCTAGCTTCTGATCTTAAGAACTACTGCTTTCTAGTTTACCCCTTACACACGTCAAATGGCAGAATTATACTAAGAAAGGACACATCAGGTGCCAGATTATCTAAGATTTGCACCAGTGCAAAGCATTGAGCAAATGCTTTGATAATACAAAATGGAGCAAGCTTGTTTTTTTACTATGTGTGCACAGCAGAAAACACATGGTCTTTCTACATTTCTTTTGCTTTTATGCTGCAATCATAGTGAATAAAGTAGCCTGCTTCAATTTTGCCATAGTGACATTATATTTTGATGATACTGATTGGAGCTAAACCTGTTTGCTCCATTCCATATTATCGAAATAACAAACGTAGCTCTAAATGTGTTTGCTCTGCTTTTTTTACACAAGTGCAACGCTTTGATAACCTGGCCATTAGTCTGTATGCTATATCATTTCAGAAAGAATTCTTCACATATATTTGCCAAATTATTCAGGCTGTTTAAATTTGGAGAACAAAGATTTCAAGAAACATTAATTTAGCTTTAGCATAACTTTACGTTTCTCCATGCATCTTCTCTAAACACAGTGAAATGGCACCTTTTGTTAGGAGTGTAGGCTCTACCCATGATGCAATTGACTAGCGTTTTTAGGTTTCTGCATTGCGCAGGCTCACTATACAACTCTATGACTCACTTCAAGTCATGAATAAATCAGACCCTCATAAGAATGGTATGTCTGGTATGCTGCAGAAGTAGAATATCCAGAAATAATATGCATTATTATTATCCCCAGCAAATACTGTTATGTTGTAATCTCTCACATGAGTTGCATCCTTAGATTGATGGCCTTAGTTTGGTGGGGTGTGCAATATGTTCCTTAAATGTAGGGATCTGGATGTGTTTCCTACAGCAACACCTTTTTGTGGAACTGCAGATTTGCAAATCAAAGGTGCAGAACAGCAAATTGCCACACTTTGGAGATCTCCTAGTCTATCAATGTTCGAGGTTGTATATATGATGTTCATGAAAGTACAAGCACATTCAGCATGAAACACTGCCGTTTCCTGGAAGCAATATACATGGGTTCTCCCACATCCTCTCCAATACCCAACAATTGGCTTCTATAGTGCTCATATAGTAGTGTGTTTAGAGTATGCTTCTTATCAGGGACAGAACCAATCTGATTGTGTAGGCATTCCGTGATTGGTCAAGAGCTCACTCAATAGGCAATAGATAAAAATTTGCACTAATGCCAAGCTCCCCCACACTCCAAAGGCTTGTAGTGTCGAACCCGCAGATAGTATTTGAACTGTGATATAATAACCATATGTTGAAGTGAAGTACCTGCTCCCCGGAGGGTTCCTTTGGCATCCATTGATACCTGATTTCCATGGCCAGTTCATCATTGATAAAAACCTTTTTAGATAAAAAAGACAAAAACCAATGAAAAGACACGGGGTGTAAGCAACCGAACTACAGTGCATTTCCAGAATGCGAAAATTTTAAAGAAAGAAGTGAAGACACTGGAGATAGTGTCTAAAGCAACATATGGCCGAAACATGTCGACAGACATGTAAAATACCCAATAACATCGACTGTGGGATTTTGTTGCAAACAAAGTGTTTTTTAATAATATCTACATTTTGGGTTGCTTACACCATGTGTCTTTTGATTGTTTTTTGTCTTTTTTATCTAAAAAGGTTTTAATGAGTGAAGAACTGTTGAATCATTGAAATGTTTAATATGATATTTGTGGCAATGTGTGCCTTTTATTTATACACAATATGTGAAAATTAAATTGAATTGGTTTTTCTAAATATGGTATTTTCGTGTCGGGTTCATGATGTTTTATAATAATAACATCAATATGGTAGGTGTTTAAGCAATCACTGTTGGTCATTTTGAAACATTGTGGCAAAGGAAAGAGGGGTAATTAGACTCACTTTACTTTTTTTGCTCTTTAGAGATAGTTCCCTTTGAGTTCTAATCCCCCGCAAAAAATTGGGAACTTTACCTGTATTTGGTAACATCAGTACATCATTGTACAATGAGACTGCTAATTACAAAACACTGCTTTGTTTGCAATGTGAATGATTAGCTTTCACTTGGATAATATAGGTGTGTATGGGTAGTATGGACTGACCATTTGTAGGTACCAAAGATACAGTCTATCTTTTCTCTACAGTGCAGGATGTGTGATACCTCAAATGTAACCTGGCAAGCTGTTGCCGTTCACATTAGGTTCTTGACCACATTTGCCCATCTCAACGCCCTAAGCCTTGTGTCGGGTACTGCTGGAGGCAAGCAATGAAACAGCAGGTGGGTGTCCCATATAGTCTGTATATAAAAATAAAGGAAACTAGTTGGGTCTATTTGGTTCTTAAATATTGCTGGACCTCACATCCACAATACACGGTCAGCTCTCTACTTTCATGATTAAGTATTTATTCAGCTTTATTTTGTCACAGTCACAAAGGTGATGGTGGTAAAATAATCTGATAAATCTGACCATAACTAATGTAGAGGGAATATTCTAAATCCAGACTTCCAATGACTCCCCATTTTGTTACAAGACACATGGGCCTCATTACAAGTATGGCGGTAAGGCAACAATGATGCCGCTATCGCTATCGGCACCGTTGCCACTGTACCGCCATACTAGGAGTTCTGTTCGCGGGTGCCCTTGCAGCCACCAGGTCTGACCTGGTGGCCATACCGGGACCTGCGAGCAGAACATGATGGTAGCACCGGTACCGTTATTAACGGTACCGGTGCTACCACCCTCCTCATTCCCAGTGAGCTCGATCGGGCTCAATGGGAATGGGGATATACCAGGCCCGGCCCCTGCAAAAGGGCAATTACCGGGTCTGGCTGGGCCGGAATAGCCCGGTAATTGCCCATTCGCGAGTGCCGGACCCGGGTGCGAGTTTAGAGGTAGCCTTGCTGGTAAAACCGGCAAGGCTACCTCCAACCTCGTAATGAGGCCCTTAATCTGTGCAACCATTGTGGAAACTCCCTTACAACATTCTCCATAATCTGGCCATCAGTGCCCTTTTTATTCATCCATTGACGTCCACAAGTAGAACATCTATAATTGCTGTATTAGAATAAATGCCAATTTAAGATCTGAGCAAGCCATCGCAACCCACTGACCCATGGTGAAGAAAAATACATGTTAAGGTTAGCTCCACTCTTGAGCAAGCTGAATCACAAACTCAAGTATCTAACACTGCTTTGATTTCTACCAAGCACTTTTGAACCTTGCTTTCTCTACAGAAAAAAGAGCTACCCCACTATCAAATGTGGATCCAGATTCTATGGGCTTATGGTTTCTGTTGTCATGGCCAGCTTCAGCTGGTTGCAGTCCACAGACCTCATTCTGCCCACTCCTAAAACCTTCACTAGTTCATAAACCAAGGATGTTGCATAATGCCAGACTGTGGTAATCTGGCTCAGGCCAGTAACGATGACTATGCCATCAATCCTATGGCCCTTACTTATCAAACGTGGTCAAATGAGTGCTGAACTGGCCTATTACAGTTATGAAAATGACTATTTAAATATGTTTAGGGTAGCATCCAGTAATTTGAAGCACAGAGACAAGACAGCATTACCCTTTCGCTCAATATCTATGGTATACGATTTAATTGAATGCATGCATATTCAAATTGGCAAATTGTCTACCACTGATAAAAGGTCTGAATCCATGTAGCATAGAAAGCCTCCTGAATGGGAATTATAAGTTTTAGACAAAGCGCAACGTCGGAATACTCCCACTTCTAAACACTGTAATAATTGGTGCAATGATCACATTATTTAAAGGTACTATGTGAATGCCCCATATTTGCAGAGAGTGCTTAACTCATTCTGCTGTCTTTCCCTCATTGATGATCTGCTGGGAAGTATATATGTACACACTTAATGTTTTAACCAGCCCCATATGATAAGAAAACATCCACTTTTATCAATGAAAAAATTGGCTGGAGTTTTGGGAGAATTTAATGAAAGTATATTTCCTTACCCGTGTCGGAAGTGAAAGACTTTGGTGAATGCCACAATTAATATCATGGAGAAACCTGCATTCAAAACACAATTAAACTTTTTACAACCTCGACCACAACATGGAATGTTCCAAGGTCCAATGTCTGAGTCAGATCAGACATGTCCAAAGTGTGATCTCAAACCTGTGGATTTGGATATGATTAGTAAACTTATGTCCAAAACTAAAACCCACTAACCACAATTATGACCCGATTCTTCCATGTGGAAGCCTTAAGTGCACCCATGTTGGTTATCGTAAATGCTTCCTTAACACAGGGTTCTATTCCAATTAAATTAAAAAGGTCTTACATTACACCCTTATTGAAAAAGAATACATTGGATTCTAAGGTACATTCTAACTTTTGCCCAAATGCAGGCCTATCCTGGTTATCCAATATTTTGGAAAATATTGTTATGATTCAATTACAGGCTTTCTTGGAGGACCAGGGAATTCTGGATTTGTATCAATCTGGTTTCCAACCGGGTCATGGGACCGAAACAGCACAATTGATAGTTTGGGATGACATTCTTAAGGCGGCCGATGAGGGCGACATTAGTATGCTTGTCATGTTGGACCTCTCGGCTGCCTTCGATACTTTAGACTTTGAGACATTTATCTCAAGACTTTCTGCCACGGCCCAGGTTTCCAACGCTTCACTGCAATGGTTCACTTCTTTTCTAAATCACCGATTCCAACAGGTTAAACTGGGGACTTTTATCTCAGACTTTCTGGCAGTTAAATATGGAGTCCCCCAGGGCTCCTCATTGTCACCGTTGCTTTTCGACATTTATATTTGCCCATTGTTGGAAATCCTTGATGAATTTGGACTACTCTTTCATTCTTATACCGACGACACGCAGATCTGTGTCTGGCTAAATGAACCCAAGGAAGCTACACAGAGAGTGCTTGCATGTGCCAGTATAATCAAGAGCCAGATAGTTGCCTAACAAGGTCCAGTTCACCCAAACAAAACGGAGGTAATTTTGTTTGGTCCCAAGAAAAAACGGACAAAAACCCTATCACATTTCCCTGTCCTGAGGCCTCTACATCATTTGCCTCAAAAGTAAACAAAAAACTTGGTTGTGCCTGTCAGGCAAATTTAAGCTACATCTTACAGATCAATGATAGAGTGAAATCTGTTCATTACCAACTTAGATTGGTAAAACCGCTACTACCATTGATTGCACCCAAAGATCGTCCCTTGGTTATCGGCGCCTTGGTTAATTCAAGGCTCGACTATTGTAACGCCCTGCTAATAGGAGTTCTGAAAAAAAGCAAATCCAGCGGGTTGCACAACATTCAGCCGTAAGGATGATCTTTTCATTGTCACACCGCTTACACATCTTGCATCCTCGGAGGGATCTCCATTGGATGCCCATTCAACTGAGGGTGCTTTTTAAGACCCTCTGCCTGGCCTTTAAGGGTATTCAAGGAACAGCCCCTGAGTGTCAACGATCTCAGCCTATCACCCAGAATGCTGTTTGTGTTCGTCACAACAAAGCTACTGGTGGTTCCCCATTCAAAGTCTGTGACATGGGACGACAGACGTTTCTCCTATGCAGGGCCAAGATAATGGAGGAATGCTTTACCCTACGATATTCGCAACACTAAGTCACTGTTGGATTTTAGAAAAAAAATTGAAAACTCACCTTTTCATCTAAAAATAGTGGACAATGCTGACCCTCTGTTTCTGTGCCACTCTAATATCCGTGCCCAGATGCAATCTTTTTTGCCCGGATCCCCTGTGGATATGCGCTCTACAAATTCAAATATACATACATACATACAAGGGCAAGATCTGCTGAGCCATACGAATGCAGTGGCTGCCCCAATTAATAGACCAGTTTTCAATATCTGGCCATCCCGTCATCAAAGGATAATTACCAATAAGACAAAGATTGCATTCAGCTGGAAAAGCATGTTATTGATTAAGTATTATTAGCAAAGTTTGAAAAAGTTACACTGCCAGAGTGAAGTAAAAGTATCAATCTTATTGTGTGTGTTTTCTAAAGTATTATATGATATGATATGGCATTTATAATGCGCCTATACAAAAATGTTTCAAGGCGTGACGAGGCAATGGAGGGGTACCACACAGTGGCACTCAAACCAAACATGAATATCAGATCTTTTTTATAACAGCTGAGCAGGCATTCAGAAGCGTCCAGACAACATTATTAGAATGTTTCAGTAGTCACAAGTAGAGATTTACCATCAAACTGATCTTGAATGTACATGGTCAGGAATAATTCCCAAAGGAATAGACCCCCCCTTTATTTGTGATTTAATTGTCCATCCCCATGGCACAATAGGTATCAAGTTTACAGAGAGCTGCAGATAATATTGATATATTTGGAGATCACACATTCAGCATTTCACTATGAGAAGATGCTGCTGCGGCCAGTTATCCCATTGAAGTGTTTTGCAGGTGCTGATGGCCTTGCCATTTCCATGCCCGCAGTGCTCAAGAGGCACCTTAGGAGCTTAAACACTGTGCAATCAAGTTTTCAGACTAAGCAACCCCTACGCATTCCAAGATGACAACCACATACCCCAATCTTCCTTCCAAAAATGCGTTGGTCTGGAGAGAAGCCCATTCAATAAGCTAAGAAAGACAGGTGTCCGTGAGATGGAAGATAATTTGTGAACAATATTTAATATACTAAAGCATGCTGCCAATGTTTTCAATAATAAGATTGGACCTATCCGGATCAAGCTTCCTATCTCAGGAGAATCTCTGTTCAGACCATAGACAAAGCATCTTTCATCTTTGGTGAATACATATTGCTGGGCAATCTAGTTATTGTACCAGGTGTACCCAATCCATAGAAAGATGGCTAATGTGCACCCAAATCACCCTTTAGGAAGTGTGCACCAGAAGCTGTAAGAGGATTTACAGACAAGCATCAGTTATGAGGGAGAAAGAGGGAACAGAAAATAGTCAGGCTTTAAAGGTCTCACAACAATGTAAAACTATACAAATTACAAGTAAATACAATTTAAAAAAAAACAAGATGAAACCCACTAAACTACATTACCCCACCCTAAGGTGAACATGTTGTCAGACAGCAAACATTTAAATCTGTCCATCTTTGTGGAGTGTGCCTGTGAAATGTATCTCCAGTTCTTGGAGCAACATGTTGCATCAGAATAGAGAAACACAAGAAATGTTGGTTGTATGTTCATTAACATGGCAGGGCACCAACGGGCAAACTTCAAGTTTTCCCAACTTTTGTGTGATCAAGACACACACACGAAGAGAAACGATGTGTATTCTGTGGATAACAATATTCACAGGAGTGTATTTGCATGCACATGTCTCTACTCACACAGTCCAATCCCTGAGCATTGGTCCACCTGCAGAATGTGATTAGCAGGAACAGATAGAGGTCAAAGTACCTTCTTGTTTCAAAATGGCGGGCCCTTTATTCTGCTCCATGTCTTTGTGAATAGTAAAGAGTGAATACAATGTTCAATGTTCACCCAAATAAAAGAAAGGTGACATTTTGACCACTATTGCAATTGGGAAGATCAGCTGAACAATATACAAAATGAATCCTAAGACCATTCATTCAACATGATACATCTCTAAAGAATTAATTTTTGCAAATGATCTTATCTTCTTGATTGGCATGTTCAAGTGTACTATACCTAGTTTCGCCTTCATAAGCAACCATTTCTATGGGTCACTTTGAGAAACAGCTCCATAGATATGAATTACCTAATAATCATGAACTCTAGTCTAGTGTGGTAGGTTAATTGATGATTTGCTAGGTTTATGTAACAGCACATTGAAAGAATTTGATCATTTCACCTGTTACCTCAATCATAACCAATGCAATTTGATTTGCACAAGTGATGACAGCTAGATCAACATTTCGTTTTAGATCTCTTGGTCACTGGGCAAACTCCTGGGATACTGCTACTAGTTCATATTAGGTAAACCCTGCGGTCTGTTTGATTTGTGTTTTACAACATCAAAAGTTGGTGGCCGCCATCACAGGCTGATTTAGTGCCTTTAATGTGAAACTGGAGCACACCTTTTTTCCACTCCGATTGGCCTGCTAAAGAACTTGGCCAATCCTGGGATCCCGCAGGGTTGAGCCAGTCCCTAGCACAAAGGCCCACTCTAAGGCCCCTGTCTGGCCTGTCCAGTCGTTCCGCAATGATGCCGGAACACTTTCAGCACCATTCTCATTGTTTGCCTGCCAGCACACCCTCAGTTCCTCGGTCTGCCACCTGGATCATCTGCTTACCTTTTGGTAAGCGATAGTCACTGCTCTGTCCTGCAGCCCAGACAAGCTCTCTCTTCTCTTTTAGCCCCTGACCGGCTCCTCTAACTGCTGCTTTTGTCTCTCTGAACCCTCCCGAGCCTGTACTCCCTTTTCACTGTGGCATTGCAGTCCTGGGCCCAAGCCTGTCATATATACTTTGTTTTATGTTTTATTCACCTCTGTAATTGAATTGATTCAATTGATATTTTATTTCTATCACGGTCATACACAGGTGTTTCAGAGCTCGACAAGGCAAAGGAGGGGAACAGGGGAGAACAAAACAATGATCTTACTAGGTCCAGTGACATTGAGAACGTGCAAGTGCATGGGAGAGGGGGAGGGGAAAATTGCATGGAAGCAGGAGAAGTGGAAAGTGCATTGCAAAGGAGAAACAGATAAATATTAATAAATAAATAATAAAGGGAACAAACAGTGGTAGTGCAACCAGCAAGTGGCAAGTGCTGGGTTTAAGGCAGCAGAAAGAGTAGGTCTGATAAGTGCAGAAAAAAAGGGAGGGCTGTATGGGTATAGATACAGACCCCAGTGCAAGGGGTGGCCTCGAGGCAGTGCAGGAAGATTGGCAGGGTGAGCAGGTACCTGGGCTTGGAGGACAGAGGGTGGCCAGGTGCATAGTGCCAAGAGAGAACAGATCAGCAGGGGACAGGGGAAGCAAAGGCAGAAGCAAATAGGAATGTCTTGAGGTGCCTCCGGAACCAGAGATGGTTCTCCTCAACTTTCAGAGTGGCAGGGAGGCTGTTCCAGACAGAGGCCCCATCCGAAGACAGAGATCTTTGAAAAACGACTGACCCTGAGGGAGTTAGATTTAGAGGAGCGAAGAGCTCGAGAGGGGAGGTATAGCTGGAGGTTTTTGAACCCAGGCTCCAGAAAGCCTTGTGGACACTGCAAAGGATTTTTAATTTAATCCTTGCATCTACTGGAAGCCAATGGAGATATTTCAGAGCTGGAGAGATACGATCTCAGGGCTTGGGGCCAAGGACAAGTCTCGCAGTCCTGTTCTGGATTAGTTGCAGAGGGCGGAGAGTAGAGGCAGGTAGATTTAGAAAGAAGATGTTACAATAGTCAAACCTAGAGAGAACCAGAGTTTGGGAGACAGTGGCCCTCATTACGAGTAGGGTGGTACGGGGTTAACGGCACCGGTAAAGTGCTGTCAACCCCGTACCGCCCGATTACGAGTTCCCCTCGCGGGACCCGTTCTGCACGTCTGGTTTTAATGGCCTGTTGTTTGCTCCCTCTCCCATTCAGCCCTATGAGGGCTGAAATGGGAATGGGGAAGGACCGTGTCCGGGTCCTTGGAGGGAGGAATTAACGGGCCTTCCGAACTCGGAATGGCCTGGTAAGTCCCCATTCCGAGGACCCGGACACGGACGCGATTTCGGCGGCAGCCATGCCGCCAACAGTGGCATGGCTACCGCCGAACTCGTAATGAGGCCCAGTGAGCTTCTGAGGGAAGGAGAGGAAAGGCAGAATACCTCTGAGGAGGTGCAGTAGGAAGTTTAACTTTTCAGATACATCAGAGATGTGGGCAGAGAAGGAAAGTGTGGAGTCAAAGATGAGCCTGAGTTTCTTATCCTCGCAGGTGGGGGTAGGAGGAGAGCCAAGGGAGGCCCGGCCAGAGAGTGAGAGGATAGGATGGTGAAGGTGTGCCGATGAGGAGGATCTCCATCTTTCTGGCATTCAGACAAAGATCATTGGCGGCATACCAATTTTGAATCGCAGTTAGGCAATCAGAGATGAGCGAGGGAGAGGAGGTGGCCGAGGGCAGCTTGATAATGAGGTGAGTGTTGGCAGCGTAGCACTCGAAATTTAAGCAGAAAATGGCAATGCAGTGGGCGAGAGTTGCCAGGTATTTGTTGAAAAGACAGGGCGAGCTGTTAGACCCCTGGGGAACACCACAGGTAGAGATTGAGATAGATGTTAGGAAGGACCCAAGTTGGATCTGGGAGGGTCGTTCAGAGAGGAAAGAGGTCAGCCACTCCAGATCCTGATCAGTGATATCCAGGTTATCACAGAGAGGTTGAGCAGGATGGTATGGTTGACCGTATCGAAGGCTGAAGAGAGATTGAGAAGGATGAGGACAGAGGGAATGTTAGAGTCAAGGTTGGAGAGCAAATCTTCACGGATGTTCAGGAGAGCAGTTTGTGTGCTTCTGGAAGCTCTGAAGCCACACTGGTGGTCATGGAGACAGCCAATAGAATTGGAATGAAGGTTAAGCTGAGAGATGGCCAGCTTTTCCAGGAGTTTGCCCAGAAAGGGAGTAATGGATATTGGGTGATAGTTAGCCGGACAAGAAGGATAAGTTGTTGGTTTCTTAAGAAGAGGATGCACAACGGAGTGCTTCAGAGGGAAGGGAAGGATCCTGAGGCAAAGGAGTGGTTGAAAACATCAGCAAGGGCTGGAGCAAGGGTGTCACTGTGGTCCTTGATGGTTTTAGAGGAACAGGGATGAACCTGTTTTGACAAGGCTTTCATAGATCGTATTTGTCTAGCAACCTCATCAGGGGACAAAAGAGGAAAGGATGAGAAGGAGGGTGGGCGGGTGGCTGAAGAAGGGTCAGCAAGCACAGATGGAGAGGGGAGAGGAGGGGCAGGATAGGAAAGGGTGGACAGGATGTCCTGGGTTTTTTAGATAAAGTGAGAGGCAAAGGCATTGCAAACAGCTTGGGAGGCAACAGGAGGGGTACAGACTACAGCTGGGTTGGCCAGCTCCTTCAAGAGTTCAGCTGAGTTGTTAGATGCTACAGAGACACAGGCTTGAATGTGGACTCTCTTCTTGGTGAGGACAGAGAGTCTGTATTGCCTTTGGAGCAGGCGACAGGCCAGTTTGTCAGAGGATGAACAAGAAGCTCTTCATTTCCTCTCAGCCGCCCTACACTTACATTTAAGTGTAGCTAGGTCGGAGTCATACCCATAATTGCACTTGGCTTTGGACTTCAAATGGATCCTCATGACAGGGGCAAGAGCATCAAGAGTATCAGAAATTGAAGAGTAGAGCAGAGACAGGGCTGTGTCAGGATGTGAGACAGCCAGGTGTGGAGTGGGGGAGAGGAGGTGGTTGGCGAAAGCCTCAATTGACACACGCTTCATGGGCCAGATGTCCGAGAAAGTAGTTGGCAATGTTGGGGTAGGCTTGGCTTGGGGGGAAGAGAAGGAGAGAGGAGAGGAGGGAATGATCACTCCAGAAGAGAGGAGTGGTCAGAGGGATGGAGAGGGGGAGGCCAGGGGAGATTAAGACATCGAGTATGTGCCCTGCAGAGTGAGTCAGGCCAGAGGGGAGGATGGACAGGGAGAGGAAGGTGCAGAGGTCACAGAAGAGTACAGAGGAGGAACAAGGAGAGTCTAAATCGATATTGAGGTCACCAAGTGGGCACAGTTGAGTGGCAGAGGCTAGAAGGGAGGAGAAGAGGTCCACCCACTCAGAGAGAAATTGGGTGTTTTGACCAGGAGGCTGGTAGATGGTAGCCACAGTAAGAAAATGGGTAGGAGAGAGAGAGAGAGAGAGAGAGAGAGCCTACAGACAAGGCATTCAAGAGAGGAGTAGGTCTGAGTGGGAATGATAGAGGCAGAAATCCACTCAGGATAGATCAGGGCTTCCCCCCCCACCGGACTGGGAGGATCTGGGTGTGGAGAGAATCTTGTAGCCATCAGGGAGGAGAGTGTCAAAGCTTGTGAATGTTCTGCCCGTGAACCATGTCTCAGTAAGACCAAGGACATCAAGGTCTAGTTCTTCAAGGAGGTGGCAGATGTCAGAGGAGTGTTTGACAGCGGAGCGAGAGTTGAGGGTGGCAATATGGAGAAGGTTGCCAGCCTTAAAGACCTTCCTGGGAGGGGTACAGATCAGAGGTACGCCCTGCAGCAGAGAAAGATCCCTAGGAGGGGCAGAGGAGGAGGGAGAGAGGGTAAGGTAGACAGGGGGGAGAGGAGGGGACAGCTGGAGATGACAGGAAATTGATGAGGCGAGGGAAGCGCCTATCAAAGAGGGGGAGATTGGCCTGAGGGCCTTGTAGCATGACAGTGCCATTAAGGTAGATATTAATGATGGCTTTAGAGGAGTCGAAGGAAGCCATGAGCATTTCCCAGTGAGTGCCACAATTAATGGGAGAGCAGGAGACAGGACAGAGCACAGAGATCATATGAAGAGTCCATAGATCTGGCGAAGGAATGACAAAGAGGAGGTGGTTGAGGGTCTGTCTGGAGGAAGCATTAGAGTTGGTGTCGGCGATAGGAAGACCAGGGCTAGGGACAAAGATATCCTTTTTGAACTTCTTCCTACCAGACTTAGTGAGAAAGTAAGGCTAGTCAATGGAGAAGCAGTTCAAAAGATAGTAGAAACAGAAAGCGCCATGGGGTTGGAAGCGAGGAGAAGATGGAGAAGCTGGGGGGGGGGCTAAGGCAGGTAGGTCTGGGACAAAAGAGAGTGGCGAGGTCACTGTGCTGGCAAGTTACAGAGAAGCAACATTATACAAGCAAAATACAGAGAATTTAGCAACGGACAGCAGGATTTGACTTTCTAGCCAAAAGCAAAAACAGTAATACTAAAAACTGGTAACTGCATATAAAATAAAGACCATCAGACATGGAGGTAAAGTACAAACAATCGTTTTTTATTCGCTTAAGCAAACCCAGGTTCAACCACAATCATAGTTGTAGTGAAGTAAGCAATTTAACCTTGGGGCTCATTACGACTTTGGCGGTAGCCCTGCCCTTAATAATGGCTACCACCAAAACCGGGTCCGGGTTCCCTGAATGGGGAATTACCGGGCCATTCCGAGTTTGGAGGGCCCGGTAATTCCTCCTACGGGGAACCGGGCCCAGACCTTCCCCATTTCCATTTGAGCCCCCATATGGCTCAATGGGAATGGGTGCGGGAGCTAACAACGGGCCTATTACGACTTGCCCGCTGTTAGGTCCCTGGTTCCCTCGCGGGACCTGCTATGGACATCTGGTAAAACCAGACATCCACATCGGGTCACGCGAGAGAACCTCGTAATCTTGCGGAATGGGTTTAACGGGTCTGCCACCATTAACGGTGCCGTTAACCCATTCCACAAAGGTTAAAATGAGGCCCCTTGTCTTTCATACATATTAGCTTGCTGAGGTTGTCATTTCCGAGAAAGTTTATGGCTTCCTGCTACGCATAGATTTACTTAGAAAGCAAACATTTGTCAGCGGTTTGGTGCTTACACACCATAACCTTATAAAATAAAAGATTGGTCCCAAAGCAAGGAGACATTCCCACTGCCCTTTTCTTTGCTTGCAGGACCGAATGTAACTCTGCATCTACAATTTATTTAGAATAGCCCTGTCCTGTTATGTACAGAACGACTCTTGTGTCATGAATCATTAGCACATACATTGTGAGACCGATGCAATTAGCATCTACAGACGGGAAGGCATATTTCACATCTTATCTTATTTAGTTCTGGCTGTTCAAGGCCCAATGCTGAACAAACACTGAGCTAACCATTCTCAACAGCATGTATTTCTCTAACGTTCAGCAGTTTTATGCCACAAACATATTTTTTCAAGCTCTAAATGGGAAATCACAAAATGGAGTCTGTTTCTGGACATCATGGAGGAGCATCAGGTTAAATTGAATAGATGCAATTCCACACCACTTTGATTGCCTCCCTTACGTTCACTGCCATCATTGATCCCTTGACTCTCCAGGATATCATTGTACCTCTCTGGTGCACTCTGCATGTACCTTCTGATCTCTTTTCTGCCATCGTTCATTGATTCCTGGATTCTTGACTTTTGGGGCCTACATGGTCTTCTCCCACACATCTGACTTGCCACTAATTGGGATGCTCTCATTCTGCTGCCTCTGCTTGGTCTCTAAATGCCCTCATCCTGTTTTAGGCTTGATTGTAAATTCTTAGGCTGCCTTTCGAATCTGTTTCCTCACTGAACTGCTTACATTTTAATGTTCTGTTTGAAACTCAAATCTTAGCATTTTTTAAAAATCTTTGCCTCACAGAACTGCTTGAATCTAGTGTTTTTTGGAACTCAAATCCAGCCGTTTTTCTAAAACATGTTGCCTCACTAAACTGATTGAACTGTAATATTCTGTCTGTAACTCAACTTTACTTTTTGAAAAATCTGCTGCCTTGCTGAATTTCTTGCATTTTAGTGTCTGTCTTGTAACACAAACTTAGGTGTCTCTGACACCTGTTGCCCACAATGTAGGATTGTTTCTTTCACTGATTTCTCTTGAAATTCCTCATTGGTGTATTACAAATGCGTTGCCCTGCTCTGACTTTCTTCATGTATGTATGGACTTTTTCAAATGTGGTATTATTAACACTGGTGCCCTCACTTGAATCTTGTTTAACGTACTGTTTCATCTGTTCCCATGTGGCTGCAAGGCTGCTTGTTGAATCCTGTCGTGCTTGTGCAGTTCCTGTCCCTCTCCCTCCCCTGGGCACCTTTATATTATCCCCCAACTCCATTCCCTATGGTGCTCTCCATCTCCTCTATCTACTATAACTGTTTCTCCATCACATATCCTCCCTCTCTCTCGAAACCTGGAAGGAAAACATTTAAAAAGGCTCTCCTGGTCTCTAATCTTGGTCTGCCCATAGCTGACACCTAGGTCCATGGTTCCCCCAGGCATACTATCACTGACATACTCTTTGTTGTTCCCTCTATTGATCTATGGACTCCCCACATGGTCTCATTCCTCTCCTCTTTCTCTACCTCACCCATTAACGGTGGTACCCGATGTGAAGTGCTCTTGGCACACTTCTCATCATCCAGGTGCATCATCAATGTCAATCGTAATGGCACTATCATAGGCCAGGGCTCTCAGCCCAACCTCTTACTTCTTGATAGGCATTTACCATCTCTTTTCAATTTCCTTCCTTCTCCTTCTGCTCTACCACCTTCCATCTCCCTTCCTTCTTCCCCCATGCAGTGGTGGTACCCAACCCTTGTACCCCTCCTCAGAAAACCTTTAAAAGGGCAACCAGCTTCACTTAGCTACCCTCAATTCTTGCTCTTCTGTCAAACATTCTTCTGACATCTGTCACCTCCTTGAAGACCTTGACTTTGAGCAGTCGTTCAAGGTCAGTTATGTCACTGCTTTTGAACCTCTTCTCCCTGAGGCTTACAAGATCCTCTCTAATCCCCGGGCCCACCCAGTCTGTAGGTAGAATGGCCCTTATTTTTTCCTGAGTTTGGTTCTGGCCACCATCATTCCCACTCAATCTTACTCCTCCTTTGAATGCCTCCTCCTACCCTCTCTCTCACTTTCACCACTATCTTTAGGCCCCCCGGGCCTACTCCCCTTTTCTTCTCAGAATGGGCGGACCTATCCTCCTCTCTCCTAGCTGCCTCCCCAATCTTCTCTTCATTTAACATCCATCTTGACTCTCCAGAGATTGCCACTGTAGTCTTCCATAACCTCTTTGACTCTCTTTCCCTCACAATTCTTCATTCTCGTCCAACACGCTGTGGGATGTATTTACCCATGCATCCGAGCCCTACCTCAAAACTGTGCAGTACTGACATGAAAACATCATGATGGCCAGAGCTTCCCAGAAAATGCACAGGGAAATGCAGGAAGAATAGGCTGCCACCCATTTTTGCCGATGTTATGGGCACAGAAGGACACTGCCTAAAACCACCATTGGACTACCCGCACAGTAGTCTGAAACCATTGGGAATGGCAATGCTGATTGCCAAATGCAACCTAGAATTGTGGGGAATTCATTCTTAAATCCCAAAAATGGGTGCAGTACCAGTACTCACCACTATCCAAAAGCCGGCGTTTTAAAACCACCCTGTGTTCCTCTGAAGGCAAGCCAAAGTGTCTATTTTAAACATTGCAACATGTGCAAAATATTCACTGAACACCAGCAGACATTTGGCAGAATGAGGTTTTGTGTGCTTACAAAATCTGGGAAATGAAGAGCCCAAAACAATGCTTATAACCAAACTGCTATGGAGTCAGCAGTTTAAGTTGCACTGGATTTAAAGACACTAAAATCGAAAATGTTTAGATTAAATGAGTGACCTATGTTTGGTGTCACATGCCTTTGCAATTGTTTAAATGTTATAGTTTAAACTTAGAATCAGCATTCTAGCTGCATGTGTAAAATTGCAAGTTAATTTAAAAAGCAACAAAAAAACATGACAGTTAGCTGAAAGTCTGGCTTAAGGAACTGAATTCTGCCTGGCAACTACCCCCATCAGGAGTGAAACTTGAGTCACAGCTGTGTTCCCAGGCCAATCTGCCTTTGCTGGCCACACTAAGGATATGCCATCTATCTGATAATTGAATTACCTGTGCTCTGCAGGAAAGTGAACAAAGCCCTGTCCTGGCTCAGGCAAAGGTTTTATTGGCAGGAGTCGTAAATGGTCGTAAAAAGTGGCTTCCTCCTCAGGAGAGGGGAGGAGCACTGCCTGTGAGAGCATGCTGGCTTGGCAGAACTGGAAAAACCAGAAATTCAACCTTGTGCTGAGGGTAAACCACACCCCTTTGGAGCCAGAACATAACTTTAAAAAGATGAATAACTCATAGAGCGGACATGTGAAAATTTTATAAATGATACCATAATTCTTGTGATTTTTCTGCCCACAGTTTAAGAGGTTTTTAGAACCGGTGGTATGTTCAGGGGGGTGTCAGCGGAAAAGTGGATATAACTCTAAATGTATGCATGTTAAAAATCTGAAACTTCATCAGTTAATGTCCATACTCCCTGCGCACATGTATGTAAAGTTGGGTCAATGTCAGAAATTGAAAAATCAATTAAAAAGTGAAATATGTGCCATTTCTGAATGCAAGCTCCCAGGAAGAGCAGAGTTTGAACAGGGGATACCTCCTGTAATGCATGATGGGTGCATATGATTTTAAAACAATATGTACCTCTGCAAATATGTATTTGTTTCAAATCTAGATTTGTGTGTAAGTTGACAGGAGGAGTGGACTTTCTGCAGGCTGTAAAATGACATCACTCTGACCCAACCTAGCTCCCCCAATCAAATGATAAATGGAAGTTTGACCAATTAGAAGCTGAGAGAGAGGTAGGGTCAGTGATGCTAGAACACACCCACATTCTAAACACATAAAAGCAGACAGACAGGACAGATAGGGACCTTCAATTCCATCTGCCGCTGGAAGCTCTGCCGGAAAAATCCATACTTACCTCCATCAACCTCCAGAAAGCCAAACTAGAGACTTCAATCTATCCAGAACTAAGAGACCAGACCAGAGAGAAAGCAGTGCTGTACCCAGAGAGACCCAGACCAGCAGAGAGAGCTGACCCAGATCACTGTGAAGTGCAGAGGCCAGACCAGACCAGACCAGAGTCCAGTTTAAAACCCTGACCAGATCCGTGACGAGGCCCATTTCACTCAAGAATATAGTGTGAGTACCTAGAAAACTGTGCAGAACCAATCTCCTAGTTAAAATAATATAATTCAAATCTATTTAACCTAAGTAGAACTGCCTGATAGATCCAAATCTGTCACCTGTCATTCTAGCTGCAAAATTTGTCACTTGTCATTTTGAGCTTTTAAAATTTGCAAAACCAAAAACGACCTCTATTAAATCGGTCATAACTCTGTAACCGTTTGGGCTAGAGACTTGCAGTAACTTTTATCTGAAAGCTTAGAATCGTGGCTTTCCTATGTACCTAGAACCGTTTTACGCGGAACACGCATTCGCGAATTTTACCGCGATTTGCAAATTTCTTCACATGTAAAAGCTGCTGCTGCTTGCCTTCCATTTGCCAGAAATTCATTTAACCTGCTAACTATCCCTGCATCATTGCTAGTGTGAGCCTGGACTAATATTAACTAGATACCACTCACCCTGAACCTCTGAAAGGGAATTAAAAGCATGTCCAGCATATTTCTCATCCATTGCTAGCACATATCAAAGCATTTTGCCTGTGTTTTCAAAACTCCTATCTGTTTTCTGTAGTGTAAGCTTGCTGGGGTGAACTGATTTACATTGATTGCATTTCTGAGAACTGTGTGTTTTCCTTCCATTTCCTTGCCTTGCATCAAGGGGGGGAGGGGATTGCCAGAGAAAAGTGATTACATTGTTTGGTTGAAATCATATCAAGTTATTTTCTGTATTGCATTCATTGAATATTGCATCCACCTGAGCTTACTTAAAGCATTCTGTACCACCTTCTTCTTTTGTTCCTATTCACCTGTGTGCTACCTTATCCATTTCATGTCAACTCATTAGTGATTATAAGAAGTGTGCTAGTGCCAGATTCTCCGTTGTTGATCTTTATCATATCAGATTAAGTGTGCTATTCAATTATTAATTTATTATAAAGTGTGATATATATATATTTTAAATTATCAAATAAACCTTTTAAACTTGCAAAACAGAACTACTTCTTGGCTCAGTGGGGTCAGGGGGATTCCAAGAGAGGGGTGTTATATAGGGGTAGTCATCCAGAACGCATGAACTGGACATAAAGATATATCAATAAGGGTTTTCATTCAGTATTCTAGACTAGGCGTTAACTTAGCTGTAGTGCTGAATTGAATCCTCTTACAAATTGGGGGCTCGGGCCGGACGTTTGGGTTAGAATACCACTTGTGCAGCTTAATACAGCGTGCCAGCTGACCTGATACACATATCCAGTCGGATCACCACGCTGCATTACGCTGTGAAGCATTCCTCAAAAGGGACACTCCAAGAAAAGTTCTGTTCTGCAAAAATAAAATACTAACTTCTGTAAGTCAGGACAGAGACCAATCTCTAGAATGACGACCTTAGTAGACATGAAAATAGCCAGAGAGCACCTCTTGCATAAGCTATTTGTGAGAGGTGAATGGACCGAACAGGGCCAGGATGCGTGGTTGCAGGCCATCACACAACAGGTCACTGAAACAGGGTCAGATATATATAGAGATCAGGGTCCCTTACATGTGGCCCTGAGTGAACTATATATGGCTCCTAAAGCCAAAGAGGAACACAATAAGATTGCCAGGATAGCAGCATACCTGTACCTATACGTGGGAGACATGCAGGATAGATGTGCTGAAAGCCAAAATCTGGCAAATAGGCAACAGATGGTGTTAGAGAAGGCCCAATCTGACCTGGTCTCTTCTGAGCAGAGGCTGCAGAGGAGCCAGGAGTCAGAAGATGATAGTAGGCAGCACATCATTAAAATAAAGAAGGATATGGATGTGCTGCAACAGGAAAAGGTAGAACAGGATACTAGATTTCTGGCCCTGCAGAAGGAGCACCAAGACAGTTTGGACTCCTTACTGCAGAGCCAGAAAAAGCTGGAGCAACAATTAGACTTTAACAGGGCATGCACGGAGCAGGTAGCAACCCTGCAAAGTCATCTAGATAGAGTGAAGGTAGAGAGCAACAAGCTGATTTTGAAAGACCTGGATACCCAGGCAGAGTTTGATGAAGAACGCCAGAAAGCTGGTGCCTTTCAAAGGCAGAGGGACGACCTGGCGGCACAAATGCAGGCTCTTAGTCAGGAAAGAGACGCCTTAGGCCAGGAAGTCTGCCATTTAAAAAGGAAAATGGAAGAAAATCACCTGGCCCACCAGGGACTGGTTGACCTCCAAAAAGAACACCAGAACTTGTTAGAGCACACCAGGAGGGTGGAGGATGCTCTAGCAAGAAAGGAGCAGGCCAATAGGGACACAGCTCAGGAGGTAACCCTCCTGCAGCAAAGACTGGCCCAGTGCTCCAGGACCAATCAGGAAACACAGAGGGAAAATGAGGCCCTCTGTCAACACAATGATAGGCTCCAACAACAGGTAGCGATGCAGGAGAGACTGATAGAGTCTAGTGAGGAACTGAAGGCACAAATGCAGGCTCTTGCATTGCAACAGGGAGCAGGGGCGGATAGAGATGAGGTCCGCTGGGAAAGAGAGATTCCTGACCATAACCGCAGGAGCCCTACCACCAGGGGCCTTCATCTCCCCCAGTCCCTGGACTCTACCACCCCCATGTCCCCTGGCGCACATGAGCACAGGGCCACAGGGATGGCAGATTACTATCCAGCTAAGAGTATGGAGCTCATAGGCCAGTACCACTCAGGAATGGAGGGGTGGGCATCCGGGTATGGGCACCCAAGTACAGTACAGTTCAGTGGGGAACCCCAGGAGAGTAGGCCCATTAAGGGCATCCTGAAAACCTCTGCCCAGTTAGGTCAGTGGAGGGGGTACCCATCAAATCCTGGCAGCAAGGAGGAATCTGAAGACTCCTCTGAACTGCGCAGGACACAGGAGACCAGGTCCCCACATTCTGCCAGCCATTCCCAGGCTCGCAGAATCCGGGAAAACCTGGAAGAACAGACGGGAACCTCTGGGAGCAGTGCCTCTGAGTCTGAGGATGAATGGACAAGGGTTACCCGAACCAAAAAGGCCAATAAGGCAAAAAGGGCCTTGCTGAAGGACCCCTTAAAGCAGATTAAGGCGATCAGGAGCGTCATCACGCCTTACCATAAGAACGCTAAGTATTCTGTTTGGGAGCACTTAGAGTTGTTTGAACAAATGATGGAGACTTTCCATTTGAAGGACAGCCAAAGCTGTATTCAATATGTAAAGTGGACCTTCTCCCCGGAATACTCCAGTTTCTTTGCGGGGCTGGAGGACCAAAATCATTTAAGATGGTCCACCTATAAGGCGGCCATCTTGAAACATTTTTCTGTTCACAGAAATCCTCAAGAGGCTCGCAAGGCAGCCTACAATTTGCAATGTGGGGAGGATCAGGCCCCACAAGAATTTGTGCAGGAGTTAAAGCGTGCTTTTGCACAGACCACAAGAAGGGTGCGCACGGATAGCAGGGAATTTATTAATACGTTTTTCCATGCCTTGCCCAAATATATCATGACCCAGCTCGTGAGGGATTTTCACGAGAAAAGATCTTTAGACTGGGTCATTGAACAGGCTACCCGGATCTATGAGGTGCAGAAACCGGTAGATAGCAAAAGTAATGCCCAGAAAAACCCCAAAGCCAACAGCACCCCTGCTGCTGCCAAGGTGGCAGAGGTAAAGGTCACCCCCGTTTTGGATTTGGAGATGGGGGGGGCCTAAAAACCTACCTGCACCTAATAATGCTAGGCCCAGAAGGTCCTCGGGCCAGTCACAGACAGGGAGCCAGGGAGGCAGCCCCACAAATGGGGTCCCTCGCTCTCCTGATTATGTAAGTCCCCGTTACAAGGGAAATCGACCCATCCTGGGTTATGTGTGGACTCCTCCAGCCCAAGGGGGGGGATCCAGCCAAGCACCTAACCCAGGGAACTTCCCTCCAAACTTCCCACAGGAGGGCAGAAATGTACCAAACCCTGGGCAGAACTTTTTCCCCAGATATCCACCCGACTTTCAGCCCCAAAACCATCCATCCTTCTTTCCCCAATTCCCTGAGCCCAGACCACTGAATCCGGGAGAGGGGAGGCCAAGAGTGGAGGGGTACCCAAATCTTCCCAACCCGGGGTATTACCAGAGGAGGGACAGCTACCCTTCCCGGGATCAGCCCAGGGGAGAAAACAGGGCCCCGTATCAGCCTGAGCGGGTTTCCCAGTTAGAGCGCCAGGTTCAAAACATGGCGCGGGATCTGGGTCACATACTGAGGGCTCAGCAGAACCCTCAGATGGGCGTGCCGGCGCAGAACGCACCCAACTCTGGACCTGGTGCTCCAGAACAATGACGGGGGCAGCACCCCGATAACTCACCGGTTCCCAGGGAGGAGGCACAAAGGGAAGGGGGGTGTAAAGCCTTGGAGGAAGCTTCCTTCCTCACCTGTAAACAGCCCCTGGAAACCCAGGAACCGGAAACGAAATCTCTTGCCCCTGAAAGTCTGCCTCCTAAGGAGCAGAGGGGGGGTAGGAGAAACAAAAGACCCAAACAGACTCAGTTTGAGGAGGAGGTACAGATCTTCCAATTTGAGGGAGAGGGATCCTCAGAGGATCCTGGGAAAAGGATCTTCTCCTTCAGAGAGGGGGGAACTCCCCCCAAAGAAAAATGGGTCCCTAGGGATGCAAATCCAGACTGGGGAGATGTGGAGACTGAGCTACCGCCGCCCACCATCTCATCCCAGAACCAACAGCAAGAAAATCCCCTGGTTCAAACCCATCCTGGGGACTGCCTCCAAAAAGGGAGTTGCCAACTTTTTCTTTCAGATTCCCAAGGCTCTCCACAGAATTCTGCCCAAATCTCTTCGCTAGCGATGTCCAAAACCAGAAAATTAGCCCACCAGTTGTCCAAAAATGTACATTATCTGAGCCCCCTTGAGGAAAAGGAGGGAAGATATTATGCCCCGGTCCGAGTACAGGGGCAGGGTACAATTTTGGCACTGGTGGACACGGGATCTCAAGCTACCCTTCTGTCCAGAAGGGCCTTTGATGAACTGAATGCAGGAAGGGGAGAGAATTACCAAATTCCTCTCACCTCTCTTCCTGGACAACTACAGAACTTTGACGGGAAGGAAATTCCCGTCGAGGGGACGGCAGATTTGGACATTAAATTTGGGCGACATAAATTGAAACACCCGGTCATAGTTGTGACCCCAGAGGGCACCCCTTGTTTACTAGGGAATGACCTCCTGAGAAGGTTGTCACCCCTAATAGATTGCGTAAACAAGGTCCTCTGGACCCAGACTAGCCGACCGATAAAATTAAAACAGAGTGTCAACCATGTTAGTTTAAACGGCACCTGCCACATGGTTGAACAAAAATCTGACCAAGTAGAATTTCACTTCCAGAACAACCAAATTCCAGACGTGACAGTAATAGCAGTAGGACAACAGACTAGTGATGGGGGGTCCTCTCTATTTCTGAAAATCAACCTTCCTTCCAGTTTAAGGTGGTATTCCACGCTGGAAGGAAACACTCTGAGATTCTATACTAATCCACAATCAGAAACTCCCACTCCTATAGTCCAGAAAGATGTGAAATCAGCTCAGAGCCTGGCTGATATTCAGCAAATTGGAGAGCAGTTGTTCATCCCTGTTCAGTTAAATGATGGGAAGGACTCTGTTCTCGCTCGAGTGTGTGTGAACAACGGTAAGAGCTTCATCAGCGAAGCCATGTTTCGCCAACTCCCAAAAGATCCAGCCATTCCCACCTTCAAACTGATAGACAAATGGGAAATGGACCTGGAAGCACCTAATTCCAAACATCTCCTGCCAAGCAGGTGTATGCTCAAAATCTCCATTGGCAACAAGAGCATAGTCCACAATTGTTGGGTCGTGCGAGACGTCCCTGCCGCCTTTTACTTAGGCAGTGACATTCTCAATCGCTTTGCCATTAGTTTGGACCTAATAAACTTCAAAGCTTGGTCCCGATTAGCGGATAATCCCATGGGCTTTGATGATCCAGAAAAAGCATTTAGGTCAGCTCAATTGCTACCTTATGCAGTTGAAATTCAGGTTAAAGAGGAAGTCACCATCCCAGAAAGGACCCGACAATTCTCCCTGGAAGTGAAAGTTAAAAGGGGACAAGAGTTGAAAAACCCTGATGCTTACATACATCTAAATGCTTCTCTCCAACAGCAAGGGTTGGGGGTAAACCCAACACCATTAGTCAACATAGAACATGACACCATTCCAATAGAGGTGGATAACAGCGACTTAAAGAGTATTACTCTAGCCGCAGGCACCATTATTGGAATGGCGGTTGATGACCGACATTTCTCCATTGATCTTAGAAATGAACTGTTAGGACCAATCCCCAAGGACTGTTTTGACAGTGACAGTGAGGACAATACAACACCAGACAGGATTTTTACCCGGCATGGGGGGAACTTCCTGGTGTACACTTCCTGCCCTTATGGTAAGGAAGATGTGACTTGTGAATTCAGGAGGGATGAGGTGATTTTCCAGGTTCATGAAGGCTGCCTTGCCCACCTGAAGCCTCCGGTCCAAATCAGCACTCTGACCAGGGACTTCTCCACCCAGCTGGAGGAGGCCGCGGAGATAGCCAGACCAGAAGTCTTTCCAGGCTTCAGGCAGATGGTGGAAGAGAGAGTCAACCTAGCTGATGCCTGTGTGACTCTGGAACAAAAGCAAAAGTTGAAACAAGTTTTCTTGGATTTCCAAGATCTCTTTGCGGTAGACTCATATGACTGTGGTCGCACTGACATCCACACAACAACAATCCCCATGGACCCTGGCATGACTCCTGTGTTTGTGAAGCAATATCGCTTGCCTCTCGCATCAATGGAGTCCCTTACTGAAATAATTAAGAACCTTGAGTCCCGGGGAATAATCCGTCCAATCCACAGCACCTTCAATAATCCGGTGCTGGGAATATTGAAGCCAAACGGCCAGTGGAGACTCTGCGCCGACCTTAGGGAGCTCAACAAACGGGTCCACACTTCCCGATGGCCTCTGCCCTACATTGACCAAGGGCTGGCCCAGATCCAGGGGTCACAGGTATTCACTGCAATAGACCTGACCAATGGATACTGGACCGTGCCTGTCAGTAGGGAGGACCAATACAAACTGGCTTTTACCTTTGGGGGCCAGCAGTACACATGGACCCGGACTCCCTTCGGATACCTCAACTCCGGTAATGAGTTCAATATTTTCCTACATAAGGCCATGCCCGACCTGGGTGCGAGGGGTAACCTGGCTTATGTAGATGATGTCCTCATCAAAAGCTCAACTGTTGAGGAACACATAGCGGAGATCCGTTATGTTCTAACACAGTTGAGGGCTGCCGGAGCAAAACTTTCCTTTCAGAAAGCACAGTGGTGTAGAACCCGTGTTAATTTCTTGGGGCATGAGATTACTCCTCAGGGTCTCTGTCCCCAGGAAAAGAAAGTGGAAGCACTTCAGAAACTGAAAGACCCCACAACTCTGCGGGAACTAAGGAGCCTCCTTGGACTGACTAATTACAGCAGAAAGTTCATTGAGGGCTACGCAGAGATCACCAGACCCCTGATTCATCTCCTGAAGGGGGGGTCAAGTGGGAATGGGGTCCAGAACAAGCCGAGGCAGTAAAACAACTCAAAAGAAGCCTCTCACAAGCGCCTTGCCTAGCTTACCCTGTCAGAAACAAGGAGTTTTTCCTGGAGACGGGGTTCTCTAATACGTGCTTGACGGCAGTATTATACCAAAAGCATGACAAGGTCAATAAAGTAATCTCCTATGCGAGCAAAACTTTATCCTCTGTGGAGGAAAAATTCAACGATTGTGAGAAGGCACTCCTGGCAACGGTGTGGGCATTGAAGAATTACCGCCCGTTTATCCAGGGGGAACACATCATAGTGGAGACTCCACACCAGCCTCTGCAATATCTCCAAAGTGACAGAATCCGGGCCGCAAATGTGAGTAATTCCCGAATTACTTCCTGGATTCTGTCAATGCAAGGCTTTCATGTGGAGGTCCGATATGGCCAAAACAAGAAGAGTCCCCTCGCGCAAGGTCTGGCTGACTTGCATGATTGTGCCAGAGAAAACTGTCTCGAGGACGAAAGTCTAAAAATAAAGGACGACATGGAGGCATCCCTTAATTCCCCCCACAAAGTCTTTGAAGAGGACAAGTGTGAGGGAATGCCCACTGTCTATGTGGATGGATGCTCTTACCATGTTGACAACGACGGGGAGAAAGAACTGGTGGCCGGCGTAGGGAATGCATGGGTGAATGAGTCCCCAGAACCCTCCGCTGGATACAAAATTGGTCCCCGAAGTAGTCAGGTGGCAGAATTGATGGCTGTGCATCAGGCCATCCTCGCTGCTGTCCAGCATCAACTCCACGAACTGGTCATAATCACAGATTCGGATTATGTACGGAACGGGTTCGTGGAGCACCTGGTTAATTGGAAAACCAGAGGCATGTTATGTGCTAACAACAAACCCTTGAAACATGGGAAGTTGATCCAAAACATTGATGATCTGGTCACCTCGAATGAGATGACCATCTATTGGAAAAAGATCAAGGGTCATTCCAAAGTAGAGGGACCAGACAAAACTGGAAATGACTTAGCTGATCAGCTGGCCAAAACTGGGGCCATCCAAGGGGATCTAATTGAGATTGAGTCCCTGTTGGGGGAAATCCAGGTCACTGCCATCACTAGGTCCCAGACAAATGCTCACAACGACCTTTCAATGGCACAATGGAGTAAGGAGACCCCTGATGCTGATTTGATTACTGCTCAGAAGGGGGATCCAATTATTGGTAAATTTTACCAGCACCTTGAGGACCCTGAGAACTTTCCCCTGACGGATACCGATTACATTGGGAAAGAGGACCTAAGAGTGTTGATGAAATGTCCAAAAATGTTCCGGATCCAAGACGGTTTGTTGGTAAGGAAATCCAAAGCTGGCCACGATCAGTGGGTGGTTCCTACCTCATTCCGAAGCCTGATGTTAAGTCACGCCCATGATGCGGCCACCGCCGGTCATAGGGGGTTTCACACAACATTGGAAATCTTAAGAGAGGTTGCATACTGGCCACACATGGGGCAGGACCTCGACCAATACTTGAAGGGGTGTCTTGTTTGTGCACAATTTCAGCCATCATCCCTCACGCACCGCGCGCCTCTCCAAAAGAGGGGAATGACACTGCCATGGTCAGATTTACAAATCGACTTTGTAGGCCCTGTGATTCGCTCGGCTAGGGGGAATAAGTACATGTTGACCGTGACATGCTTGTTTACCAAGTGGGTGGAATGTCTCCCAGCCCCAAATTGCAAGGCAGAAACTGCAGCTGCCTTGATGATTAACCACATCTTTTCCCGTTTTGGTCTACCTCAAAGGATTGAGTCAGACAGAGGTAGCCACTTCACCAGTGAAGTAATGACAAAGATGTGGGAGATACTGGGGGTCAAGAGAAAGCTGCATATTGCTTATAGACCAGCTTCTTCTGGGGCAGTAGAGAGATATAACCGGACAATTGTGAGCATATTAAAGAAGTTTGTGGCAGATTCTGGGCCAAGTTGGGATATCCGATTACCTCTGGTCCTAATGGCCATCAGATCTACCCCTTCATCTGCAACCAAAATGTCACCATTTGAATTGATGACTGGGCGCAAGATGGTGCTTCCTCAGCATTTGCTCTACAGGACCCAAGAGCAGACACTGATAAATGCCTCCACAACTCATGAGTATGTGGAGAATTTAAGGAAACACCTCCAACATGCTTTTGCGTATGCTCAGCGGAATCTAGAAAGATCAGCTGATAGCATGAAGACCCATTATGACCTGAAAACTTCCAGGAAGGAATATCAGGTGGGAGACCGGGTCTATCTATACAACTTCCAAAGGAACCAGGCCAAGCAGCGCAAATTTTTGCCTACATGGAAGGGACCCTTTGAGGTCATCGACAAGATCTCCCCTGTGGCCTACAAAATCCACATCCCCAAAGGTCCTTTGGCAGCGGGGGAAGACAAGTGGGTCCACATAAACCAGTTGAAATGTTGCCATCCCAGGCACACTCTGCAACAACTGGAGGATTCCTCTGGAATCCTAGCGGGTACTGTCTCAGACTAATTCTATTCCAATCATAAAACATACCACATCTAGTCTCTAAAATATTGTGATTTGCATGAAACTGTCTCTTAGTTATACTGTTTTTTTTTTCAAAATAAGAATGTAATGTTTCGTGATGATGAAATGCATATGCTGCCCCACTATCTCAACGGTGGTGGAAAAACATCTATGAATAGGTATTGCCGCTCTTCCTTTGTCGTCCTAGGAGAAAGAAAACCTTGAGACGGGCCAAGGAGGACGATCCGGAGACCGGGAGCTGAGACGCAACGGGCTCGGGGTACCGCCCAATATTCCCATCAGGACCGGCGAGGAGAACCGATCGATCCGACCGGATGGAGGAAAAGATGCTGAACTGTGCCATCTATTGGAAGAAGATGAGGAAACATCCCAGATCTTGCGAGTCCCATCAGTGAAACCGAATGGCCATCGCAAGAGGGGGGCTTGTGGGATGTATTTACCCATGCATCCGAGCCCTACCTCAAAACTGTGCAGTACTGACATGAAAACATCATGATGGCCAGAGCTTCCCAGAAAATGCACAGGGAAATGCAGGAAGAATAGGCTGCCACCCATTTTTGCCGATGTTATGGGCACAGAAGGACACTGCCTAAAACCACCATTGGACTACCCGCACAGTAGTCTGAAACCATTGGGAATGGCAATGCTGATTGCCAAATGCAACCTAGAATTGTGGGGAATTCATTCTTAAATCCCAAAAATGGGTGCAGTACCAGTACTCACCACTATCCAAAAGCCGGCGTTTTAAAACCACCCTGTGTTCCTCTGAAGGCAAGCCAAAGTGTCTATTTTAAACATTGCAACATGTGCAAAATATTCACTGAACACCAGCAGACATTTGGCAGAATGAGGTTTTGTGTGCTTACAAAATCTGGGAAATGAAGAGCCCAAAACAATGCTTATAACCAAACTGCTATGGAGTCAGCAGTTTAAGTTGCACTGGATTTAAAGACACTAAAATCGAAAATGTTTAGATTAAATGAGTGACCTATGTTTGGTGTCACATGCCTTTGCAATTGTTTAAATGTTATAGTTTAAACTTAGAATCAGCATTCTAGCTGCATGTGTAAAATTGCAAGTTAATTTAAAAAGCAACAAAAAAACATGACAGTTAGCTGAAAGTCTGGCTTAAGGAACTGAATTCTGCCTGGCAACTACCCCCATCAGGAGTGAAACTTGAGTCACAGCTGTGTTCCCAGGCCAATCTGCCTTTGCTGGCCACACTAAGGATATGCCATCTATCTGATAATTGAATTACCTGTGCTCTGCAGGAAAGTGAACAAAGCCCTGTCCTGGCTCAGGCAAAGGTTTTATTGGCAGGAGTCGTAAATGGTCGTAAAAAGTGGCTTCCTCCTGAGGAAAGGGGAGGAGCACTGCCTGTGAGAGCAAGCTGGCTTGGCAGAACTGGAAAAACCAGAAATTCAACCTTGTGCTGAGGGTAAACCACACCCCTTTGGAGCCAGAACATAACTTTAAAAAGATGAATAACTCATAGAGCGGACATGTGAAAATTTTATAAATGATACCATAATTCTTGTGATTTTTCTGCCCACAGTTTAAGAGGTTTTTAGAACCGGTGGTATGTTCAGGGGGGTGTCAGCGGAAAAGTGGATATAACTCTAAATGTATGCATGTTAAAAATCTGAAACTTCATCAGTTAATGTCCATACTCCCTGCGCACATGTATGTAAAGTTGGGTCAATGTCAGAAATTGAAAAATCAATTAAAAAGTGAAATATGTGCCATTTCTGAATGCAAGCTCCCAGGAAGAGCAGAGTTTGAACAGGGGATACCTCCTGTAATGCATGATGGGTGCATATGATTTTAAAACAATATGTACCTCTGCAAATATGTATTTGTTTCAAATCTAGATTTGTGTGTAAGTTGACAGGAGGAGTGGACTTTCTGCAGGCTGTAAAATGACATCACTCTGACCCAACCTAGCTCCCCCAATCAAATGATAAATGGAAGTTTGACCAATTAGAAGCTGAGAGAGAGGTAGGGTCAGTGATGCTAGAACACACCCACATTCTAAACACATGAAAGCAGACAGACAGGACAGATAGGGACCTTCAATTCCATCTGCCGCTGGAAGCTCTGCCGGAAAAATCCATACTTACCTCCATCAACCTCCAGAAAGCCAAACTAGAGACTTCAATCTATCCAGAACTAAGAGACCAGACCAGAGAGAAAGCAGTGCTGTACCCAGAGAGACCCAGACCAGCAGAGAGAGCTGACCCAGATCACTGTGAAGTGCAGAGGCCAGACCAGACCAGACCAGAGTCCAGTTTAGAGTCCAGAGTCCAGTTTAAAACCCTGACCAGATCCGTGACGAGGCCCATTTCACTCAAGAATATAGTGTGAGTACCTAGAAAACTGTGCAGAACCAATCTCCTAGTTAAAATAATATAATTCAAATCTATTTAACCTAAGTAGAACTGCCTGATAGATCCAAATCTGTCACCTGTCATTCTAGCTGCAAAATTTGTCACTTGTCATTTTGAGCTTTTAAAATTTGCAAAACCAAAAACGACCTCTATTAAATCGGTCATAACTCTGTAACCGTTTGGGCTAGAGACTTGCAGTAACTTTTATCTGAAAGCTTAGAATCGTGGCTTTCCTATGAACTAACCGCATTCCTACCCCTTATAGTTTTACCGCAATCGCGGAACACGCATTCGCGAATTTTACCGCGATTTGCAAATTTCTTCACATGTAAAAGCTGCTGCTGCTTGCCTTCCATTTGCCAGAAATTCGTTTAACCTGCTAACTATCCCTGCATCATTGCTAGTGTGAGCCTGGATTAATATTAACTAGATACCACTCACCCTGAACCTCTGAAAGGGAATTAAAAGCATTTCCAGCATATTTCTCATCCATTGCTAGCACATATCAAAGCATTTTGCCTGTGTTTTCAAAACTCCTATCTGTTTTCTGTAGTGTAAGCTTGCTGGGGTGAACTGATTTACATTGATTGCATTTCTGAGAACTGTGTGTTTTCCTTCCATTTCCTTGCCTTGCATCAAGGGGGGGAGGGGATTGCCAGAGAAAAGTGATTACATTGTTTGGTTGAAATCATATCAAGTTATTTTCTGTATTGCATTCATTGAATATTGCATCCACCTGAGCTTACTTAAAGCATTCTGTACCACCTTCTTCTTTTGTTCCTATTCACCTGTGTGCTACCTTATCCATTTCATGTCAACTCATTAGTGATTATAAGAAGTGTGCTAGTGCCAGATTCTCCGTTGTTGATCTTTATCATATCAGATTAAGTGTGCTATTCAATTATTAATTTATTATAAAGTGTGATATATATATATTTTAAATTATCAAATAAACCTTTTAAACTTGCAAAACAGAACTACTTCTTGGCTCAGTGGGGTCAGGGGGATTCCAAGAGAGGGGTGTTATATAGGGGTAGTCATCCAGAACGCATGAACTGGACATAAAGATATATCAATAAGGGTTTTCATTCAGTATTCTAGACTAGGCGTTAACTTAGCTGTAGTGCTGAATTGAATCCTCTTACAACGCTGTGCCAGATACACCTTGGATGTGCTCATCTCAGTAGACATCCCTCTCTTCAACCCTCTAATTACTCCTTTATCTTGGTATGTTCACTCTCGCCTCTCCTCCCATCTTCAGCTTACGGTCCCCCCAGCAATGCCTCTGCCCCCACTGCCAGTCTCCTCCTCAGTCATTCAGCCGATGAAGCGTTTGTCAGTAGCTGCATTCGCCGCCACCTTCCACCCTCCCCCCACCCCTGCTATCAACTCTCATACTGACTCAGCACTGGCCAACCTAGATCCCTCCATCTCTAACACTCTGGACATCCTTCACCCTGTCACCCATTCATGAGGAGCCACATGACGCCTTCCCCAAGTGCAACTCTTAGTATGACTCTGACTTGGTCACTCTGAAACACAAGTGCAGAGTTGTTGGTTGGAAGTGGCAGGCCTCAAGTTCACCCTCTGGCAAACGAGCCTGGTGCCTGCTCCAAAAGCAATATCAACTCTCCATCCGCTCTAAGAAGAGGGCTCATATCCAAGCCTGCATCCCTCGTGCCACCAATAACACAGCTGAACTTTTCAAAATCTGCAAGAAACTTGCCAATCCTACTGCAGTCTTCTCCTCTTCCCTCTCAGGTCCTCTGCACTGCACTGGCCTCCCACTTCACCACCAAAACCCAGGACAACATGTCCTCACTTTCCTCTAATACCCTCACCACCCCCTCCTCTCTTCCCTCCCTTGGCCCCATATCGGTTCTCCCATATCTCCTGCTTCTCTCCCATTGCACCGGATGAGGTCTCTAGAGTACTCTGCTCTATGAAAGTCTCCTACAAACAGGTTCTTCCCTGCTCTTCCAGAACTATCAAGGACAACATCCACTCTCTTGTCCCTGCTTCGGCGGACTTCTGCAACCATTCATTTGTGACTGGCTCTTTCCCACAGTGCCTTAGGCACTCGCTTGTGCACCACTCCTAAAAAATCATAAAGAAATGGGCAGGTACCCTCTTTTTTGTTGGCGGGGGGCCTAAAAAAGCCATTTGCTGACCCTTCCTGCCTGGCTAACTATCGCCCTATCTCCATCGCCCCTTTCTTGGGCATACTCCTGGAGAAGTTGGTCACCCCCCAACTGACCCACAACACTGAATTGGCTGGCTGCCTCCATGATGACCAGTCCTGCTTCAGAGCATAAAGAGCCATCAAAACTGCTCTCCTGAACACCCGTGATGACCTGCTCTCAAATTTGGACTCCAACTCTCCCAGTGTTCTGATCCTTCTCAATCTTTCCTCTGCCTTTGACACAGTCGATCATGCCATCCTCATAAATCATCTCTGTGATACCCTAGGCATCACAGACCGAGAACTGGCCTGACTGACCTCCTTCCTTTATAAGTGACCATCCCAAGCGCCTCTTGGCACTTTCCTTTCTGCCACCTCACTCTCTACCAATGGTGTGCCTCAGGGCTCTATACTATTGTTGTGGCTCTTCAATATCTACCTTGCTGCTCTGGTCCACTTGTTTTCTATCTTCTCACTTCCAGTGTTACGACGATGACATAGAGCTCTACTTTAAGCTTCCATCCTCTACCACCTCTTCTTCCTCTATCATACCTGATTGCTTAACTGCTATTCAGGTATGGTGTTCTGCTAATGGTATCCACCTTAATGCCAGTAAGACAGAGATTCTTCTCATTGGGACGCCTGCTCCCTGTTTCCATCCCACTCTCTGGCTGCCCTCCTTGGGTCCCCTCCCTTCACCCACTTGTGAGGAAAAAAATCCTTGGGTTCATCTTCGACACCTCTCTCTCCATCTCTCCTCACATCATGGACCTTGCCAAGAAGTCCAAATATTCAGCTCCACCTCCTCAGAGGCATTCTCCCTTTCCTCACCTTTCTCCAGAAGCTCAATGTCTCTAGAGCTCTGGTTCTCACTAGTCTGGACTACTGTAACAGCCTCTTCCTCAATCTGCCTCTTTCCTCCCTTCGCCCTCTTCAACTGATCGAGAATAGGGATGCAAGACTTAGCCTTGGCCTCAAGCCAAATGCTAACCAAGGAAAATCAACTTGAATGGTCCAGGCCCAGAACCTCTGAGAATGTCTGCTGATATACTTCCAGGGAAGTTTCCTCGCAGGACACATATCAAGTGTCAAGAAAACTCATATCGTCTTCTATGAGCAAAGAGCCAATATGCATGCTTCAGATGTCAGCCCCAAAATAATGAACTGCCCTTGACTTTGTCCCATGTACTGGTAAAAGTTAACTTACAATCAGCCTTGCCACCTTGCAGTAATACCCACCTAAAACCATGAGCCAATGGATCAGCAGCCTTGGATCTTCAGGACCCACAGTATCAACGCTAAGTAGTAGATCCTCAAATAATCATCTATTCCCAGTTCAAGTAGCTAAAAACATCTAGTCAACTCCCATCATGCACTAGGGCAGGATCATGATGATAACCTTACCACACCCAGTCGCTAGCAGGGTTCTTGTTTCGACCTTCTTTCTCCAAAGTCAGCCTTACTACACGTAACACCAGATCTCATTCTATGCCACCTGACATTTAACTGCCCAGGGAGTTGGACCTTTTGGGAACCTAGACTCGCTGTCAACTCCTCCTGACTGAGTCAACCCCCTACTTTCACTATTAAGCTAATTAATCCCCTGCTTCATATGGCATAATACAACATTTGTGATGTATTACTGTCAGAATCCTTGAAGAGGTACTCCATTGAATCTAAAGTTCCACACCGCAAGGACTTCCTAAGAAGTCTTTCAAAAAGAGTGGATGGTTACTACATAGGAGGACTACTGCTGAAGTTGGTCATTTCGCAGTTCTCGATAAAGGAAAAAATGAATTATTTCATTCTATTGCTGGGGCTGGAAGACTACTCACAGAACATGTCTGAGTTATCAATAAATAAACCAGAAACAGTTTAGTTTGAAAGGATAAGTACTGATAGACATAAATACCTTTTCACCAGGGGTTATCCAGTTATCCCTAGCCAGCCCAGATATGTGACAGAAGTAAAGATATGTTTGCACCCTCAAACAATTTAATAATAACACCAGTCTCATATGGTGCACATTTGTGGGCCTCGGAAATGTGAATGGTATGGAATCTTAAGAGGAGACAACCTCCTCAATGTATCCCTGTATTACCTGTAAAGAGGTCTGATGGCTGTGAGATGTGTTGGGTATTTTGTGGATATTTGGGGCTTTGTGGTATTTTCTTACCGCCAAAATACCTTTAGGAATAATCACTCTCTGTATTCATATTGGGTCACACATGACAATAATACATTGCATTATTTCAGAATTCAGACCTATTTAGATGGTATGCGCGGTAGTTTGCGTGGTTGGTTGGTATAGTGGTTGGTTTATTTGTGGCCCCAATATCCAACATCCCTTGTTTTTTATCTAGATTGTCCTTGATCACTAGAGAGATCTCAGGCCTACATTTTAGGGATACCACATTTTCAGTGTTAGTGTTGTGTGCCACCATGGGCTATTGTGGTATTTTTGTGGTAATTTCCACTAGCTTATATACGGTAGGGAACTATGTCCAGAGAGTCTCTCTTCCCGTTGACTCATGTACCTCCAACAGGCTATGCTACAAACAGTGACTCACAACTGTCCATACTGAATAGAATCATGCACACATCTGCCTTAAAATGACAATTACACTGTTTAAAAATCTCCCCATGTTAAACCTTTCCCCATGCAAAATGAAAGAGAGAAATAATACACACTAGCTATCTGTTTTCAAATGTTTTTGTATTATAGAAATTTCTTTTAAACACAGTTTAACTTTTTTTACAGAAATAAATGAAATGGTACAACATTATTTGTGATAAAATGAACAGAGAGCTGCGAGAATATATTCAATTGGTAACATTAAATATGCTGATAAGAGACTGAGACTCCCTTTAATACACTGACTGAACAGTTTCGCACACTTTCGCACAGCTCCCACTCGCTTCTATAATTACCTTATCTGTTCAGCATGAGTTTTCTTCGGCTATTCTCTTTCTGAATTTGGCTCCCTTGAAAATCAACCCCAGTGAGAACAAGCGTCTGCCGTTCTCAAACCGGGGTTATTGCCTGGAACTCTCAGCTTTTGCAGCAGGAATGCCCCAGCCAGGAAACAGGTCCTTCTCCCAGCTCTGCAAGATCTCGATTGTTCTCTCCCTCCCCTCAAGCTTCTCCAGCAAAGTTCTAATCACAGCCTCTAGCATGATACTTGCTATGACGCTGCTCCAATCAGAATCAATCATGTCATCTCCTCCCTCACTACACAATGGCTCACTTCTACAGTAAAAATTGTAACAAACTGATTTCCTGTTCCTTCGAGCTCTTTGCTTCCTGTAGTTATGTGGACAGAGTAGCAGAGAAAAAAAATGAATGTGCGTTTAAAAGTTCACTTTCAGAGTAGGCCTAATTCTGCAGTGGAGACACATTTTTATTAGTGGGTTATGTTAAATGAAGTTTTATTAGTCAGGTTAGTTATTAATAAGGTCAGTTATTAATTTTCAAATGTGTCTCTTGCAACATAGGCATTTCAGGTGAAAAATAGTGTGCATTTTGAATGTGCACATGTGTGCTTTTAACTGTAAAAATGGATTTGCATCTTATATGTAAAAATCGTTTTTGACTGAATAGCCTGTCTTTACTTATATGTCCATGTTACTCTGGCAACACATATAGCAATGCACCACACCCATGTAGTGGTGCTGCATAAAAAAATGCTACCTGTGCAGTAGTGCTGTACTCTGTGCTGTAACACGCCAAATATCCTTACAGATGTAACTCAAAACTGTATCATTCTGAACTTTCAAGGAAATTGAGTGTCAAGCCTCTGCCTCCATTCGCTAGTGCTGCTGCTAGTGGAAGCTGGCAGCAACAGAATGATCACTTTTGATGCATCCAGAAATGTTGAGGAATTGGGAATTACAGATATGAGCTTGACTTAAAGTTCCTGCAATTGCACCATGCATTTAAGGAATATGTTTTGGCCTATCGAGATAGGAATATCAGGGCAAAAGTAAGAATATAAATCCTCGTGAGTATGATATGTTCATTTATTATCAGATCGGGGTGAAGCGGTCACAAGGGCCTGGGCAAAACCAGCATCAACCCAAGCCGATAACTTGGCTCTCACTTTGGAAGCCTGGAGATCTCTGGTGGATGCCATGTTCCACCCGAACGACGGCAAACCGCCATGAGAACCTGGAATGAAATACACAGGCAACACACAACCACAAAGGTGCCCTGGTTTCCCTGTACCAGGAACACGTGAATGGGGCCAACCATCCCGAAACACTGCCGCACTGTCAATTGTACGTCTGCCCCGGCATTGGTGGGCCACCCCACACTTACCAGATGGATGAGCTGGAGTTGTATGGAACGTTTGTTTGTTGTTTGGTATAATAAGTTTCATTGGATAAACAGACATGCTGAACTAAGCAAGAATCGGATTACATCATCTTCCCTTTGAATAAATTACAATAAACAAAGTTTTAAATAAATAGGTCTTACACTGTGACTTCACAAGGCACATGACATACAACACTGCACATCATGTGACCGCAAGTGAACATGATTAAGCACAGATTCCGAAATAAAACATGAAAATGAGTGCCTAGCAGAAAGCCAGTTTAGTATCAGCTAACCACATACTGAAATATATCGGAAGCGCTAATGTATTTGTTTTGATTGCTGATTATAAATCCTCACTGCTTCATAAAAACACGACTACATGGGCGGTGCTGCATACGTGTTGTGCCCAGCCATGCAGCTGCAGAACTCGCCAACATATACATGTGCTGAGTTATCTACTCCGGCCCAATGTGTTGGCCAAAGTCAAAGCTAATTCTAAAAAGCCAACACGGTGATTCATAGTCAGGGAGGGAACACGATGGCACTTCCACTCAGACTTCACTTCCCAGCCTGTGTGGCTTTACTGACTCCACCTCTGCCCGTTCCAGTTGATCGCATTCTTGGTCAAAAATTATCAGAACCGCGATCTGGTGTCCTGAAGAGTGAAACTACAAATTCGCATGCAGCTTCAAAGCATCCGGAACCTCAAAATGCCCTGGAATGCTTCTAAAATTTCTTTGAAGATTTCAACAGATGTTGGACCACAAGAAACTCAACTAATTAAACAGGCAGTGGCAAAACCAACAATGGTGGCTTTTCTGCAGGCTTCGGCTATGCATTTTCCAGGCACTGCCATAACGGTAATACATGGCCATTCGTTTTAGTTGGCAACAGCTGGCAAATGGTACAAGTTATGGCAGTGCTTGCAAATGCCTGTTCAATGCCTCCACAATAACCCAAACTGTTGGCTTTACTGATGCTTGCTTTCCACAGAATGTCAGTGGAAGGGAACACATGTGACATCCCTTTTAAATCAATGAGCGAGCTCAAAGAGATCTTAGACGTGCTTCTGTGGGCGTGGGTGCAGTTGGTGGATGGAAATGGCCCTGTGGTCAAGCATGGCAATGGGCAGTCAATGTGTGGGTATGGGTGGATAACGAGCCAAACAAAACCCCCAGGATGTGTGTCCCTTGTCACAAAGCATGGATGCCTTATCTTCACTCCTATACTAATACATGTGGCTTATAGGTAGTGCTCACAGTGTCACCTAATTGTCAACACTAAAAGAGATCCAAGAGTTTAGAAGCGAACCAGGGGCAGCATCAGGTCACCTTTGCTGTAGGCTCATGGCTACCCGTTTGCGGCAAAGCTGTCTTTACCATGCAACCATTTCCTCCCGTTAACATATTTTACCAAAGGATACACATGACATTGTTCATGCATAGGCAAAGCCCATCGTGGCGCAAGATAAAATGGCGGACTATTGTCACTGTGCATGAGTGGGAACCAAGACATGACCTATAATTTTGAGTCACATGATGGTGAGAAATATTTCCAGCAATTCTGTGTGTGATAAAGCCGGCTTTGCAGGGAGAACCTTGCAATACTTTGGCAACACAGCTCCCCTAATGCCACTGCTGATGGCTTGCAATGAACTTGCATGAGCTCACTGACACACCAAACGCAAATAAATCCCCTTTCACGAAACATAAACTTCAAACTGTAGGATAGGCCAAGGACCAAGTAGTCATGTTGTTTCCCTTTTGGCATTTTAAAACAAAGTTCCTACCGCTTCACTGCAAGGATTCAAAGTTCTTTGCGAATTAGCAATCAAACAAAAATAAATGCACTGATAGCAAATTGTAAAACTTGATTTGATAGTGTAATGCATCTTTTATGTGCCTTGAGAGCACTTTATGCTATTGGTGAAAGGAATTATCAAGACATTTGCCTTCTTTGAAAAGCAAAGATCCTCATGATTAATAGATAAGATATCTGGAATGGACGTGCTCTATAACATTAGCACTACAAATGCTGAGTGACTCTTCTCTAACTGAATTGACTGATCTATGTTGTTTAAGTCAGGGGCGCTCTGGGCCAAAACATATTCAAGCGTTATTGATGGTCTAAACATAATTGCCTTTCCCTATTAGATTCATAGTGGAGAAATCGATCACATGCATGTTGCATCCAGTTAAAGGCAGCCCAGATAGGAGGGATGAACTGTGTGAGATGTTTCAAAGCTAGGGCTCTGCCGTCCTCGTATGAATGGACAGTGAATGGGTGCAAACTGCCATTTTGTATCCTTTGGTTCTATTTATTTATTTGACATGTATATGGCGCACAACACCCAGAGGTATCTAGGCACTTTAACTTAAGAATATGTTTACAGTAAGCGCTTCAGATTACAGAAACGAAGCGTAAGAGGTGAATTACATTGTAGAACACGCGAACGAATGGTAATACATCATACGCCAAGTGCAGAAGAGAAGTACATGGTGATCACATCCATTGGTCATGACCCCATGTAGCCGGATGGCAGCAGCGCACTGATGCAAAGTCAATTCAGTGGGCAAAAAACATGGTACCTACCCGATGTTGCAGGGTGGCAGCAGCAGACTGATGCAAAGTTGATTCAGTGGGCAATACATGGTGCCTATCCCATGTTGCAGGGCGGCAGCAGCACACAGAAATGAAATACAAGCAATGGTCAAGTATACAGTGCCTACCCCATGTTGCAGGGCGGCAGCAGCACACAGATGTGGAAGTCCAGCAATGGGCAGATACATGGTGCCTAAACACTGATGCGAAAGTCCAGCAGTGGGCAAATACATGGTGCCTACCCCATGTTGCAGGGTGGCAGCAGCACACAGATGTGAAAGTCCAGCAGTGGGCAAATACATGGTGCCTACCCCATGTTGTAGGGCGGCAGCAACACACAAATGTGAACGTCCAACAATGGGTAAATGCTTGGTGCCTGCCCCATGTTGCAGGGTGGCAGTAGCACACAAATGCAAAGGTCAAACAATATGCAAATACATGGTGCCTACCCCATGTTGTAGGGCAGCAGCAGCATACAAATGCGAAAGTCAATCAATGGGAAAATACATGGTGCCTGCCCCATGTTGCTGGGTGGCAGTAGCACACAAATGCGAAAGTCAATCAACGGGCAAATACATAGTGCCTACCCCATGTTGCGGGGAGGCAACATCACACAAATGTGAAGGTCAAACACTATCTAAATACATGGTTCCTACCCTATGTTGCAGGGCGGCAGCAGCACACAAATGCAAAGGTCAACAATGTGCAACGTGGGGGCGCACAAAACATCAGAAGCGACCAGGGGGTACACACAGCATCACAGGTGAGCAGGGGGTGGGGGTACACACAGCATCACAGGAGACCAGAGGGAGTGAGGGTACACACAGCATCACAGGCAACCAGCGGGGGCATACACGGCATCAAAGGTGACCAGAGGGGTGAGGGTACACACAGCATCACAGGCGACTGGGGGAATATGTTATGTTATGTTGCATGGTAACTTATTTAACGTGTATGTTGTGCTATGTTACATTCTATTTTGCTCAGTTACATTATATCCGAGCAGATGATGGTTTATTTTATGATATGTAATGTCATGATGCTTTATTGACGATTTTGGCAGGTGATGCTATTATTATATGACAGCTCAGTAACTAGTGAACAAAGCATTGTTGCTGGTATCGGGACTTACCTGGCGGGGTGCCGGTATGAGGATGTGTAGGGCAAGGGCAGTCTCTTATGCTTCCAACATCAATAACATGTTTTTAAGTGACCGTACGTGACACGTTTTTTGAACGGTGGTAGGATATGGAAAGAACTTCTGCAGCACGTACTACATAAATGGAATCATTATTGTGGTATGGTTTGGGATAGTACGCTATTGATGGTGCTGTATTGAATGCTACGGAAACGCATTGCACCGTAAATTATATTGCTTATTGGCACTTTCAGCATGGGGGTCTATCTAGAGTAAGAGACTCTTGCAGTATTTTCCTATTTTTAAGTTTGGCCCACAGCAGGGCGGGGTTAGTTTGGCCATCAAGAGAATGGAGCGCTACAAATGGACTGGTGGTTTTTCAGGTGCATTTAGAGCTTATGAGGCCGCAACTCCATTCAGTTGGTCAATTTTCTGGATTCCGGAAAGTGGCCAGGATACATTGAAGATTTTCATGGAGTGTTAAGTGTCTTGTCGTGGTCTTAACCAACTTGCAGAAGTGGTTTGGATGGCCTTCATGTGGCTCTTTGCTGTTCCATAAGGTCCCGCTAGGTACAGGGAATTGGCGGACAATGCATATGAGCAAATTCCTATGATGAGTTTCAACAGAAAGTCATGAGATGTTGAGAAAAGAATGCTGACGTGCAGAGCAGGGGGGTCGTGAGGGTGGTAGGTGAGTGGTGGCAGAAGACCTCCCCTGCTTAGGAGTCTTACTTCTCTTTGTTAAGGCTTGGGATTTAGGCAGAAACAAAAAAATACATGTTTACAATCTGAATCATTACTAGATGCAACATCTACTCAAATGTCTTTTACATGAATAAAAATGGTCAAGTGTGAAGAAAATATGTGACACACATGTTTATCTAATAACTGTTAAGGATTTCAGTCAGGTGACACACACCTTAGTCTCGGCTCAGTATGCAGCGCACGATTGAAATGCTTATGTTAGATTAGATTCAATATTGAGACGATACACCACTCATATCACACCCCTTTTCAAATACCCCGGGTCACAATGGACCATGAACCAGGCTGGTGGATAAAATGTAATATTTATTTATTTATTTTAAAATGAAAAGAAATCATACAATTTTTAATATGGGGCAGCAAACACCAATGGGGTGATAAGAACAACAGGAATGTAAGCAATGCACTTAGTTTAACCTTCTATTGACACATCTACAGAACACCAGGGAATAGGAGCACTTTTTGATTTTAGGTAAGATAACACTTGAGTTAGAATGTCCCCCTGCAGTGTTCCCTCAACCCACACATAATCAATTTTAAGTGGATAAACAGAATCAGTAGGTAATTAGGAATGATAGATGGAAACAGAATTAAAATCCGAGTTTCCCTTACCAAAAAAAAGAGAGAATGCTAAAAATGACACTCGGAAATGGATGAATAAATGAATGAATGAATGTGTATAAAACTCTAGAAACAAAACCAATTCTTTACTGGAGCAACACTGGAAAGATACTAGCAATCACCAGCAATGGATTGAGCCAAAGCATACAATTCAAAATTTAATGGAAGATTGAAAACAGTTTATAAGAAAAATGACACGGAATTTTAGCAAACATTTGCGATTCCCTTTTGCCTGAATTTACCAAAATAGTTTTTAATAAAAAGGGTGAAATATTGTAAACCGCAATTGTGTTGGGGTCTAGCTATGGATCATAGGTACAATATGGAAGGGAAATTACATCCCTAGATTGTAAATTGAGTGAGTTATGCAAGATCTAGTGAGGTGCATTTTTGAGAAAATGAAGGCACAAAAAAGGCAAGGAAATCAGTTTTGACAAGGAACAGTTTTACTGTACACTAGAGCATTCAGGCTAGACTACCAGATTGAGACACAGTAAGCTCTGCGGTTGACTCACAAGTGCAACCCTAGCACCTCCTCACCCACCCTGGCGGACCCAGTCCAATCACTCACAATAGGATTGATAGCTTAGAATTTTACAAGACAAAAATATTAAAGATGTTGGCGCTAGCACAAGGAATCAAACGCAGGGTGGCAAGAATGATTTTGACAATATTACAAGTTATCAGGATAAGTATAGGATGACTTTGAGAGTGGAACTAAGGACAAGGCAAGGCAAGGCATACAATGGTTTCTATTGTTCCTATTGATACTCACAGTCCACTTTAGTTTGGATTTTGGACAGTCAGCGGTCTGGTCACCACATGGGTCTGTGCTAACAAAGGATAGCCGGACAAGATCAGTGGGACAGGATCAGCTGGGCACGGACTGGATACCAAAGGATAGTTCTTCTGGACTGGCAATTCTGGTTACTGTATACTATAGGTCAAACGGGTAGCAGGATAGCAGCAGCATGCAGTGAGTGGCAAGCCAGGTTAATTCAGGATGATTCCCAAAACACCACAGTGTTTCCTTTGGTTATTGGGATTATTTTAGAATTGAGGCCCAGCTGAAGCAGAATCAGCAATGCTTGGCCTTGTGGTTGGGATCTGGAGTTTAGATGGATAAATGCAAGATGAAGATAGGAACAGACAGGAACAGGACGCCGGCATAGGAAATTAGGAATCAATTTGTGTCCAGGGTCTTGTCAGGGACCCTTATTTATAATGCCAAATGACATCATCAAGGTAGAGGCTGGGCAGGGTTAACAATGCCCGCCCCTAAACTACTTGGATTGAGCAGGGGAGCAAGTCTCCGCCTCGCTCTCAATTGGTTGGATTTCTTAGGGGATGATGTCAGGTTTATGAGGTTTACAATGTCACAACACTCCCACATTTACTTTACTTAAAATCTGATTTTTCCAAAAACCTACATTTCTTCACTTGCAATCTCTTGGCAAATTATACACACAGTTCACATATTATGTGCATCACATTTCAGTCCAATCCTCAGGTCTATGCAACCTTGTTTAGCCTTTCTGATACATTTTGGTAGTTTTACACATTAAAGATTTGCCAAAAAAATCCATGTATGTACAAAATCTTATTTTTTTCCACATTAATACTTTTCTTCAAATCTGTCATATTTTGTAACTTCTGTTCCCCATGCGGCAATGAGTTCTACCAAGTTTTAAAAGATAGCCCACAAAATTAGTTTTAACACTGCAGACTTTTAACATTTTTGCTAATTCTTGCTACAGAAATAAAAGTTTTTAAAGTTTCTTTATAACATAGGGCCTCATTATACGGATGGCGGTACCATGGTGCTAGTAGCGCCATGGTTGCCGCCTGAGTCCGGCATGGTGAATGGTGGAATTACCACCCCATTCCAAGGTTGGCGGGGGCGGTAATTCCCCATTCACCATGGCCCTTCCTCATTCCCATTTTGGCCCCCATAGGGCTCAATGGGAATGGGGAAAGAGCAAATAACGGTACCGCAATTAGCGGTACCGTTATTTGCTCTGAAGTCACTCAGCGGGTCCCGTCCTTAACGTGTGGTCTGACCCTTACCGGTGCCGGTAACCCCTTACCGCCATCCATGTAATGAGGCTCATAGACCAAAAGGCAGTCTCTTTGTTACTTGATCCTGTTTTTTTTCATCCTCCAACTGCAAGCAGCTGTCATTTCCCTCCAGGCAAGGGGGTTTCCAGTCTTAATTGGAGGTTTTATTGCCCCTTCACACCTGACAGGTGAGTGTTCCAGGACTGCTATTGTCCCAGCCTGGATCACAGACAAATGTCTGGCAAGCATGTGAACTTTCATTGTCCTATCCCATTCAAAGTTTTTCAAGCTGGCACTTCACACCTACGTTGCCTGGATTTAGGGTATATCTCCCTTCCTTGAAGGAGTTTCATGGCTGGCAACTGGAATAAAAGGTTTTTTTTCTGAGAGCTTGCAACTCCAGCCTATGTGTTTTAAACTGTTTAATTTCTTACTTTGGGTCTTGAATTAAACAAATTTATGACAGAAGTTATCCTATGTGTGTATTATCACCATTAACATAATTCCTTTACATTGCTAAGTAAACAGGCTTTCATTAACAATTTAGTTTTAAACAGGCCATTTTATTTCTCTTCAGTCATCACAGCCCATGTGTTAAAATACTGCTAGCATTTCTTTCTTTAATTCGGTTTGCAGCTCCTCAGATTGCCACTGTGCTTGCAGCTGTAGTCATTTTCCTTGCAGCAGGACTCTTATCTAAAGTATAAATACATTTATCCTTGACCTGGCTCAGAGAGTCAAAAGTCTCTTTGAAGTGCTGCGCCTGGAAACATTTTAGCAAGAAATAAACAGGTGTTCCTGTGCGAGTGAAAAGAAAGTTGCTTGTTGATTTCTTTCAAATCTGCTTTGACAGGACCTTTCATTCTGGAATTATGCCCGGTTTTTCTGAGGCACAATGACTTATCCTGGGTCTGGCAGGGCCATTTCCATCACAGTGGTTTCAGAATGCATATATGGAATTAGCATAACACAGCATTTTGAAGGGTTGAAAAAAGGTTTTCCTTTTGAAGGGGATTTTTTTCAGCAATGCAGTGCTGCCTTTCCACTTGTTTCCATATATATGTCTCAGAACACACTGGCATACTTTTTCCGTGTGTCCCCTTGTTCCATCTTGCCTGAAGTGTACTAGGCAGGATGGTGCAGCCATCTTTTGTTGCTGCCAAAACACAGTTTTGAAGTCCTGGTGCGCACAGGAGCCAGCACAGCCAGGTTTCTGTTTCTTGCGCAACTGCAGCTTAATGATGTGATGCAATGCTGTTGAGTGGCTCAATACATCCCACATAACCTATTGAGTTTTGCACAGCTCTGATCAATTCAGTCTAATCTGGTCCCTAATACTTATATATTGATGTGATTTATGGGACCAATTGCATTAAAGCAATACATATTTTACACAAATGTTCCAGTTATATGTGAGTTTATCAAATAAATAAACAAAGAATTAATTTTGAAAGAACCCTAAACATCAGTAAACATTTAAAAAAAAATGCTTTTCATTGTTTTTGGGCGCGTCCCCACCCCTAAACCCCCTTTTAAAAAAATACTTTTTCTCCACCCCATGAATCACATTTGCCATTCTGAACCACATTTACTAACCCTTCTATATATTTTTTTTTTGTTCGTTGTTTTGGGTTCATCCACATTTGCATTATCTGTTATCTATTCAATAACATCACTGCATATCAATTTTCCTTTATTATATTTATTTGCAACCCCCTTAATGTTTGATGTTTTCTCTTGGGTTCCTATTAGTTTGTGCCAAAACCAGGCCACACTCTTTTAGGTTATACAGTATTAGAAAGTTATGTCCAATTCATTTTGGATTCTCTATTGTACCTCCCTCCATAGTTCTGTCCCTTGTGCCCATGTTGAATTCATGTTGCAAGCATTGATTGTTCGATTTTCATGTGTTTTATTTTTATACCAGTTTAATGACTAGTGACAGCCCCTGTCGGAGTCTATGAAGGATACACAAGTTTTAACTACAAACGAGAAATAATTTCCCATAGAAGAATGTTATATTGATTGCCATTTAGGGTAATGCCATTCATTTATTTAATATTTTATGATGCACCTAATCGCATACTTGAGTTTTGTTTCTAAGTGCGGATCCAGGATTTGAACATCTGTTGTTCAGCGTGGTATTGCTTCCAAGACCGGTGCGTTGCACCTCACAATCCTTAGCAACACCCATAAACCGATGAGAGATTGGTTCTTACTGCTGCAAAAGTTCACATTCCAATAACTTGTTGTGCAGGTCTATGAAAAAGGCAACACACCACCGTGCATCTGATGACACCAGGGATTTCCAAATCTCAAGTGGAACAACTAGATCTGGCTGCTCGTATTTAAACCCCTCATGGGATGGGTCTGCTATTTCCTCGTGCAGAGGCGTATCCTTCCAGTGAAAGTGCAAAATAACAACACCCTTACATTATGTAATTCCTTTCATGGAGCTAATACAGCCTCATGAGAATGCAGACAACGAATAATACAGAGTTTGCACAGGCAGTGCACAACTCTAGAAGTGCCAGCTCTAATTAACAATCCCAGGGTGGCAAGTCCATTATCGCAGGCAAGAGACCCCCCTCCCGCCATCAAGGGACATTAATTCAATGTGACATCAGATAAGGTGTTTATGTACGGCTAATTGCAGTGTCAGACATTCCCCGCTAATTGAGTTTAATTGTGGCAAAATTGGGGTTAATTAAAAGTTAATGGTATAGAGCACATCATGTTGTTAAAAACGACCGCGTGCATTCAATATGCATGCTGATATTTAAATGTCATATTTTAATGATATACTGAAGCATTTAAGCTCTTGAATTTCTTGCAAAGATAGATTGCATAAGTTCATCCTACCAAAACAGACATGGCTAGTTGTGGACAAGGACGATGAGTATGCCATGCCCAAAAGACATATCAATAAACTGCCAACAAAGTTAGGATGCTGTGGCCTCCTGGGGCAGCACCATGTTGCAGTGGGATGGATGGCACTGCCACTGTGCATGAGCACATCTGTATATTTTCCTTCCATACGTATGGTTACAGAGCTCTGGTTTCAAAATAACACTGGGGGTATTTGCTACTTGTCAAAGCAGATCAAATGAGCTTGGCCCAATATCTCGATTGATCGGATGAAATCACTTGTGGTTTTCATTTGAGAAGCAGTCTCTGTATTCAAGTGATGGAGCAGCAAGAGCGTGGGCTGTCTACTTTAGATTTTGGTCCCCTTCCCCATCTCGAATTACGCCAAATATGAACATGTGCGCAGCAAAATCCATGTACGGGGAGTTACTGGCCAATAACAGCCCAGAGATCAAGTTACAGGCCCGGGTAAATCAAAGCACTTAACACGGTTCTGGGAATCATCTCTGTCCATTAGAGACCCTCTCCTCAGGACGCATGACTATTAATACCCTGCAGCAGTCCTCCTGGTCACAGAGAGTAGGGGTTCCTACCATTATTGTGTAGCTGCACCTCCTGCATGTTCCCAGAAATGTGCAGTCAGCGTGGGAGTGGGGGTCTGAAAATGAAATGCCTGGCAGCAGACAAGAGAAGGTGCAACTGGAAGGGGGTTGGAAACAGGCATAAAGGGGCAGCAGCAATCCGAGCAACCATTCATAATGGCTGATAACCAGCTGAGCTCTGAGGCAGAGCACAATCAGCCCGGAGAAAGGACGAGAAGATAGCAGTTTGTGTCTGGACCCGAGGCCTGACGGTGGTGGCTTGTATTTTCAGAATTTGTATTGGAAACTCCAAGCGTTATTATCAGAAAAGTCCTGCTTGACAGCCAATCAGAAAAAGGCTGACCTGGCGTATGGGTACAACTATATATCAATACATACTAATGAACTGGTTGTTGCCAAGACACTGATGTTAAGCTCACCTATTTTTCTGGGAAGGCCTGGTTGTATAACTCTCCCATGACTCTCTTGCAGACACAATCCTACTAGGCTGACTGCAGGGCTAGTGGCAAATTTAGAATTGCCAAACTAAAAAGGCAGGGTGCCATAAGGTGGCTGCAGGTACAGAGTGTGGGTGATTTAACCGTGCTGTGTCCTCCCTTGGAAAGTAGACATACAAGGGCTTTCCTTGCTAAGCATATGCATAGATAAACAGCACTGGATGGAAGGCGCATACTCTGGTTCCCTGCACAATTCACCTCCACAGCTACTGATGTTTTCCTACGGCTGGTTTCAGTCATCGCATCATCAGGGAGGCAGTCTCACTTGCAGTAAAGAGCCAGTGCAGGTGTCATCAATCAATGTTGATTCTGCTGCAAGGACATATGGTAGCTGTAGTCATTAGGTTTGCAGGGAACCCACTGACACCCAAACACCCACAGTGCGGGAGGGAGGGGACAAGCCCACAGTGTGGCACTCCAAGGCCGGGTATACTGGTTGACAACACCTGCATTGGTGTTGAAAATAACCTCAGTTTTAGCAGCATTGATTACCAATAAGTGGCCCATCATCCAAGATTTAGCAGAAAGGAAACAGGCACCAAGTTTAAGGTGAATATCATTGGTGAAGTGCAGAAAAGATAGAAAAAAATTGTGTGTCATCAGTGTAGAAATGGTGGGGTAGCCCAAAAGAAGACATGACACTAGCGAGTGAAGAGATATAGAGAGAAAAGAGGAAAGGACCAAGGACCGAGCCTTGAGGAACATCATAGATAAGTGGAAACATTTTGAAGGAAGCCCCAGCCCAAGACAGAGTGGGATAATAATGTGTGTCATTATCAGCATGCTGGAGATGCAAGTCAAGGTTCAATTGACTGGTGCATGAGGCTTGACCATGATCCCAGCCCCACCAAACCACCCCCTTTAACCACTGCACCTACCCTGCATCCTAGTTCTGTGTGCACTATACCTTCATAATGTGATCAATGACCAGTGGTCATGGCTCACACCCATGGCCAGTCTTCACAATCCATGGGGCATGGGCTTTGGCCATTCCCCAATATGCAAATCAGAGTAGACATTTGTCCTTGCTGAGGGCCAGGCACAATGCCCAGGCAGAAAAGTCATATCATTATTTTTGTACTTACTTTTTGAAAATTTCAAAAAAGTTAAACACAGGACAGATATGCAAAATTATGCTTTCAGGTCCTTGCTCCTCGCGCAAGTTTGCTGTAATCCAGTCCAGTACTTCAGGCTGTAGCCAAAAGCAGAATATTTTTCCCATTCAAACCTAGTGCTTCAGCCATGCTGCATGCCCAAATAAGCAAATCAGAGTACACATTTGTCCTTGTTCAGGTTCAGTCCCATTGCCCAGGAACCAAAGTTATATCACAGTTGTTTGTGATTACATGCTGACACTTTAGAAAAAATAAAACAAAGGACAAATTTACAAAACCATGCTTTGAGGACCTTGCTGTTGCTCCTCGCAAATGATTCCTGTAATTCTGTCCAGCACTTCGGGCTGTAGCCACAAGCAGAATAGTTTTTCCCATTCAAACCTAACCCGATTTCAAAAAACATTACCACATAGAGGGTCCCTGGTGGCCATGCCCACTTTAACCCTATTGTCGGTCCCTCATGGTCATGGCCAGTAGCCAGATTGCCGGGTCATGACCCAGATTATCTGGTCACTGCCCATGGACACAGGCTAAACCTCAGTCACCAAAGGTATATAACTATTTGTTGTACCTACATTATGACATTTTTCCAAAAAATAAAACACAGACATATTTTCAAAACCATCCTTCCTGGTCCTTGCCACGAGTTTGATGCAAATTTGTCAATGTTTATTTTTTTGAAAAGTGCCAAAATGTACGTACAATAAATGGTATATAACTTAGACCCCACTTGAAAAAATCCATTCAGACTTTGCACAAACATCCAAGGTTGGGTCTATAATCTTTCTGAAAATGTTTGTGCAGATTCATCAAACAGCAACAAAGTTTTAAGACATCTAAAAATAATGAGACCCCCTCTAATGTTGGCCCCTCCTTGACGAAATTCCGCCAAGCTTTGCAAAATCATTCAAATCTCGGTCTAAAATCTTTTTGCAAATCTGTGCAGATTCGTCAAACGGCACCAAATGTATAAGCCTTTCAAATATTTTGAGATCCCCCTCTAATTGTGCCCCCTTTTGGCCAAATGGCACCAAACATTGCAGAACCATTCAGAGTCAGGTCTAAAATGGCATTGCATAATTTCATAATTTTATGCAGTTTCATTGAGTGGTACCAAGGTTATACGCCATCCAAAAACTATGTTTCACTGATGCTGAAATGCAGAAATATGCATGGATACCCCTGAAAATCTGAGATGTTTGCGGACATCGTAGATGAAAAAACACCAAAGTTGTAAGCCACCCAAAAGTGCTCTTTCTATGTGTTGAGCAACTTAGCTATAACTATAGGGCTGCTACCGCAGGCACTGTGATATATGCAAAGAAAAAGAAAACATAATAGCAAACGATCGGGATTGCACTCACACGCAGCCATGCTTAATCCTTGGACAAATGGCAAAAATAAACTCCAAAAGCGACATTCTTGGAAAATACTAGTTTTAATAAGGTCACAAGTGAAAAAAAGTAAAAATGAAGTACAACACGTTTTACAGCCCTCCAACTGCTTGCTCACATACAGTAGCACAATACAAGGGACGTTCTTAAATGCGTGGTAACAACTGGATTTTGTAGGGTTTGGGAAGCAAGATGACACAGAGCAACACAGATTCAAATCCCAAGTCTGCGCTTTGAAACATGTTCGGTATTTAGCTTGTTATAAAAAAACTATTATAATTATAACTCTATGTTTTCCAATCCCATAGTCGTAGTACTTTTTTGCTTTCCACAGCAGTAAAGTATGCTGGGACAGGTTTGGTATTTCGGGTTCTACGTGTGTCTGCCATTTCTAAACTGTTTTACAATTGCAATAAAAGACATGTCTTGCACACATTGTTATGCAGTAAAATTCCATAGCCAGTGAGGTTGAGTACGTGGAATGGAGCATATATTTAAATTAAGTAAAATGCTCAAATACTAATAGTTTAAAATGCCTGCAACTTTAAAAAAAAAATAGATTCTCGCTGCTCAGAAACTAGATGAGCAAAAGGCATAAATGTAAGTCCTGGTGGAGAAATACAAAGTACTATTTCGCCGCCTATGTCCACTTACTCATGACACTGGCTGTGGGGGAGATAATGTTATGATCATACCTGATTATTGCATGGAAGGTCAAACCACACGGTGTGCAAAACAACCAAGGATCAGAGAAATAATCTGGAATACTCAGTTGCCTTATATGCGGAACACCTGAGAATTAACAAATGACACTGGCTTCTTGGAGCCAAAGCGCATTGTGCATTACTGCGCAAAATCTAAATGGCTGCCTATGTCCATATATAAATATGCAAGATCCTGTTGATTAAATAAGGTGAACAGTGTAGTACAGTGCACAGTCATGGTGGTTGCCATTGTCAGAATAAAAACAGACCTCTTATTGACTAAAGGATAGTTTTATAAAACCTCTATGAATGTTTTGTTTAAAGAAAGTAAGGTGCAGAATGCATTCCGCTATAAAAACCACCAAGACCTAATGGAACTAAACTTCATTGGTACCCAGCGCGCTCTGTACACCACGAATACTACGTGTGGATTGGCTCTTTTCCGAGCCATACCACACGGTATTCCCGTGTACGTTAGTGCATCCAGCACGTGACGGGTAATCTGTTCCCGAGAGGGGCCTGGCAGCTCCTTAGCCAATGAGGAGGCTCAAAACGAGGCAATCCCCACTCTGAACCTTCCCATTGCTGGAGGCTGCCTTCGTCTCCCGCCGGGGACTAAGGTACATTTATTTTTCCTCCGTCCCCCCCCCCACAAACTATCCCCTCCCCGTCCTCCCAACCCCACTTACCTTCTTTTTTCTTCTTTTCATTGGAGTGAATGCGCTGAAAACACTTCTGTTCCCAGTGGTCCGCCCCGATGGCCGCCATGGAAAGGGAAAACGGACTACATTTTCCCTTTCCGGGTGGCCATGTTTTGCACTTTTTTTGTCTGTTTCGAAATGCGGCAGCGTTTCAAAACAGACAAAAAAATTGCATTAGTACCCTGGTCTAATGGTCTGGTGTAATAATGGCTATAAGACCCTCGGTGGTGGGCCAATACCGCCCATGGTAATGGCCCTGGAGCTTCGTTAAGGCCCTCGCTACGCTCTGGCCTGTAACTACGGCCCAGGTGGCATTACCTGGGGCGGTATTGGCCCGTTGCCTCGGGTCTTATTGCCACAATATTTCCTTAGTAAAGTGCATAGTGAATTACAGTACGTAAGCACGAACAACACAGTTCCAGTGCAAATACGCAGACCCAAATAAAGTGCATCAAGCATTGCAATCTTGATGAACATGATCTGAATGAACATCACTGTTCATATGCAAATAAAATGTACAAGGCCAAAAAAGAAAAGGATGTTAATCATGGTCTAGCTACTCAATGTGAAATATAAAGCAGCCTTATGCTCATGTCAAATGCATAGGTTCCGTCCAATCCTAGACATGCAAGATTTTATAAACGGTATTACTGGCAACATGTTGACAGAATCAAACAATTGTAGCTCATGATGTATTGCATTTAAACTAAAAATGCAAAATACAATCTCATATATGATTCGCCCCGGACCATTACAATACAATCACATACGCCAATAAAATGATTTAATCAAGAAGCCATTACCAGTCAGAGACCGATTACACAAGCGAACCAAGTTGTAGCATGAAGAGCAAAAGTTATATCATTAATTCATTAAATGCCCATGCCAGCAAAGACCCTTAAAAGAAGAATACACAATAATGCTAACCTAGAACAGAAACTAGACACAGACATAAATACATAAAGGATTATTTCAATCAATGAATACACATACAAGTCAGCCAAAACAAACTATATACATATTGTATACGGAAGCAGGGATCATACCCTTCTCCATCAAATAATTTTTAAAACTACTTGATTGATTTACTCCAAAGCAGCAAAAGGCGAATTTAGGTCACTTTGTTAACAAATTGTTTATTATTTGAGCAAATCTGTCCATTGTTTTTTGCACTACAGGTGTTCAATCAGAAGAGCTTTTTTCTATGGGAAAATAATTGGGGTTAGGCTGAAAACATGTTTTTTGTTTTCTTACTCACATGTCCTCCTTTAACAATTTAATAATTCGTAATACTGTTGTGTATTAGTATATGTTGCATGTCAGGGCGAAACAGTGGTAGTACTTGCGATAATTCAGCAGTGTGTTTTGGAACCACAGTACTTATTGCAAACTCGCAGATTGTGGTTTAGACCTTAAAATCTATCCAAGGAAACAATAATGAGAGCCGCGTATTGCAAAGAAAACTGCTTTTATGCATGCAATTTAACATCCGGGAGAGTCAATCAGCTCCATGAAACTTAAAGACTGAAAACTCAACCTGCAGAATGTATAGGAAAAAACAAGACAATTAATATATAATACACAATATCAGTTGTATTATAATTCCTTTAACCGTTTTGGCTCCCACCTACATGAGTACCTAAACACAACATACATTATCAAATTATATTGGTCAGTGCAATCATAGTGACGTAGTGAATGCATCCCCCGACAGATGCCCTAATTGCATAACCAGAAGAAAAAGGGAAACTAACCCCCTCTGGCAACAAACTTGAAACAGTAAGGTTCTCTTCCATTAAACTTGTCATCTTGGCAACCCCCTTGTTCTCAAGCCTTGTAGCCCCACAAGCAGTAACATACTTTTTGCAACTATCTTATTATAATAGATTGAGCACTCCGGTACAGATGGGCCTCAATATGGGTTCTGTAGTATCCCACCAGTAACTCCGTCCAGATGCCACCAAACGGAATTACCGTTACTGGCACTCCGTCTGCCGAAATTACCGGCAGATTCTGAGTGCCAGTAAGGGTAGTTTAATACCCATTCTATAGCGTTCTGTAGGATTCCACAGGGGGATTGCTGGTATTACAGTACCAGTAATACCGGTGTCATCTATGCCAGCAGTTTTTTGCCATTGACATTTTTAGTAACTCTTGCTTTTGTCTGCGCTACACCAAGGACAGAAAGTATTACTCTGTGGAATGCTCAAATGTCCTCAGAATAGCTTCACGAGAAGCAGCAGTCAGGGTTTAATTCTTGAAACAATGCCTGGTGCATGCCTTGCCCTTCCACCTGCGGGCTCTGTCATCACGTTTTTCTCTAAAGGAAAGCAGGACAGCTTTTTAGTTTTAGTAAATGACAGCACATTCAGAAGGGCGCCTACTGTTGTGAATTGCAAAATCTATCACTTTAATGTCAGTAACTATGTCTAAATCGGCAGACAGCAGAACATGTCATCTTAGTGTTACACATTAGGCCTAATGTGACAGAATGGTATACTTGGTAGTGTTAATATTATAGTAAAACGTGTTAAGATTATAGTAAAACGTGAGAAGGGCCTGGTTCAGTAAAATGGCCTACCTTAGTCAGCTTCTCAGAGCTCCTCATGTGGATAAAATTCTCGGAGTCTATACTTCCTGTTGCCTTTAGTGTGTTTATCGTGCATCCCCTTATCTACAAGTGTAGCTTTGCTATTTGCACTCCCTCTGCTGTTCTGCACAAAGACAATTGTGCTTTACATGTTCAGGCACTTGTGAATGCATACCTTGGAACACAAAATTGCAAATTGCGACTATTTGTGCAGATGGTACTGGGAACATATGTCTTGCAGAAATGTGTTTAATTGTTAATTTTGCTGATTACCTGCATCTCCCCATAGATTTTAAAATAGCATCCACGTGCAACTATTGCTATGCAATTCTTCATTAAAGAAATGGGTACTTGTATAATTCAAGTCACTGATGCCTTTGCAATTAATGTACATCATTCGAGCAAAGATTTCAGGCCAATTTCGACTTCCGCTACAATTTCAGTCTATTGTTCAATTGAGGTTAAGGAGATGGATACAAATAAATGTTATCAGATAAAAAAAAAAGACATGGGCCCTCATTACGACCCTGGCGGAAAGTAACTGACCTGACCGCCATAGCGTAAATAGCGTTTCCGCCATTGCACGATGGAGTAAAGTGCGGCTAATTCCGACCCATCGGGCACGAGCACTACGCCATGGCGGAAGTGCAAAGTCCGCGATGGCGGAAATGTCCCCAAAACGCCCCTCACCGCCGTCGTACGGCGCCCTAGGTGCAATTCCGCCACCCATCATAGCGGTCACCGTAATGAGCGGCAATCGGAAAATACGGTGACCGTAAATATACGGAAACGGAAGTAAAAACATGGTCCCGGAACGGGAAACAGCACGCCGTACACCTATAAAATCAGAATTCCCACACAACCATTAAAAATACTACCCTGAGACACATCCCAACCCGTCATCCACCCTAGTGAAAACAATAAAAATGGGAAAAGTAGCGAAAAAAGCGTGCGACCGCAAGCGGCAGGTCCACTTCTCCCGTGAGGAACTCACCGTGCTCACAGAGACCCTCCAGGAAATGCTGCCGTCGTCTTCTCGACGCAAATGACCAGGACGGCACTTGCGAACAAGAAGGCCATATGGGCCCTGGTGGCACAGCGGGTAAGTGCGGTGGGGACCGCACCCCGCAACCCACAGCAATGCAGAAAGCGATGGGACGACTTGCGGATACGCGTACGGAGCATACTATCCGCCAACCGTAACATTGCCACAGCTACCGGGGGAGGATCGGAATCACCCATCAAGTTGACCCCCTGGGAAGAAATCTGTGCCTCCACCATTGGAATGGAGAGTATAGAGGGAGTCGGAGGGATGGAGAAAGGAGTGCAGACATCCGAAGAATCAGGTAGGTGGCCCAAATAAAACAATGCTAAATCCACAATGTCCAATCATGTGAAGTACCATGTGTCCACATAGTGCAACAGAAACACATGGCCAGGAGAACGTCCACATACATTGGCCTGATAGCGCACTTTAAAACTCACATTAAATACATAAATAATTAAAAATCCTAAAAACACCCTCTACACGTGCAGCAGGCACACCCTAACTGCAGGCTGCAAAACAACTGCATCCTCAATCCACACAAAAATGAAACCACCTCCAAGGCCCTGACCCAAATCACCCTCAGGTACCACCCCAATGCATGTGATACATTGCCATTCCAATTTCCACAGACCCATTATTAACGCTCGCCCTCCTTTACTCCACCACAGGGTCCGATTCAAACGACGAGCTCCAGGACACCCCTACCAGCACACCTGCAAAGAGGGCCAAGACCAACAGCCAAAGACCCTCCACCTCAGCTGCACGGATCAAGACACGGCAGCAGCACAAATCAAGTGGCAGCACACAGGAGGGGACTTCAACAGGCACCCCAGCAGCCAGCATGCCCACAACAGCACCACCACAGGTCCCCCCAATGGATGCCACAGAAGGCACTGCTTCTGGTGGCAGCAGCACCATAGGTGACACTGCATTAATGGCAGCATGCTCCGACACAGAAAACGGTGATGTCGATGTAGGATCCATCCATGACCTGTCTCAATCCCCCTGTTTGTTTCATCCCGTACACCATGAGGATACCACGCAGGGGCACCCACAAGACGACGACTGGCCATCCCCCACAAGCCCTGTGGCAAGGCAAAATGAGGTGATCAGCCCCTCTGTGACACCACCGCAAATGGCCATGGCACAGCAGAGGCAACAGTCCCTCGACCAGGTGATCGTGCAACAGCAGCAACTGGCCACGCTCCTCAAGGACCATGCTGATGAATGTGGGGGTACTAAGGCAGCCATAGAAACATCAACTGAGACACTTAGGGCAGAAATGGAGAGAAGTACAGAGACACTAAGGGCACAAATGGAGAGAAGCACCGAGAGCCTGAGAGTGCAAATGGAGAGAAGCACCGAGAGCCTGAGAGTACAAATGGAGAGAAGCACCGAGAGCCTGAGGGGGGAACTGCATGCGACGTCCAAAGACGTATGTACTGAACTTTCCGCTGTGCGCCGTGTGCTCACTGAGCTCTCACAAACCCTTAGGGACATGCATGCACGTGAGCAGGGAGAGACATCATCCGTTGCAAGTTCCGTCCAGGGCAGCCCCCAACGTAGATCTGAGAGGAACCTACGCTCCACAGGTAGGGGTGCCCCTGATACCCGGAGAGGGGGCTTGCAATAGCGTCTGCCCACTGACAATGAGCATCTTTGGACACTGGTGTTCGGGGGGGAGGTAGGAGGGTGGAGGGGGTGTGTTGGGCTCACTTGGGTGGCGGGTCGATGGGGTGTGTAACATAATTTCACATATGCTATAAACATTGCACAATCATCCAATGAGATGTGTGGACATTGATCTTTGTGTACGAGGCCTTTATAGGCGTACAGTCCATATTGTGCATGTTCCAGACACACACAGTGCCACAAGTCCCGTGTCCATGTATCAGCCACCAGGCGTGAGTGCTAGAAGCATGAATCTATGAGAATCTGACGAATTTCACAGCCCTCCTGTGCCTCGCGGACTCCTTGAGGTGCTGCCACATCCCCACCCTCATCATGACCATCTTCAGGTGCTTGCAGTTCTGCGTCAGGGGGCATGGGCACATTTCTACGGACGCACATGTTGTGTAGCATGACACATGCCATGACCATCTTTGCAACCTTCTCATGGCGGTACAGGAGTGCCCCGCCAGACCTGCTGAGGCAGCGGAAATGAGTCTTCAGTAGGCCGAATGCCTGTTCTATGACTACACGGGTACGTGAGTGGGCATGGTTGTAGTCCTCCTCATGCTGGTTCTGTGGGTTCCGGAGTGGTGTAAGGAGCCATCTCATCAGTGGATACCCGGCATCACCTGTATGTGGACAATAAAGGATGTTTGTGGAATGACATTGCCACGTACGCACCCCCCCCCCTTCCTGCCAGGTCATTGCCGCATCACATACCCCACATTATCATGCATGAAATGAGACTCACCGAGTAGCCAGGATCTGTTCCCTGCGTGTCGCTCCATGTAGCGTGGTATTGTAGAGTTCCTCAAGACCATAGAATCATGGGTTGATCCAGGAAATCGGGCACAACAATGTGTAATGATCCTGTTGGAGTCACACACCATTTGTACATTAAGAGAATGATATTGTTTTCGGTTGCGGTACTGGGCCTCCATGGCATGTGGGACAACCAATTCCACATGGGTGCAGTCGATGGCACCAATGCAACCCGGTATGCCGGCAAGTGCATGGAATCCCACTTTTGTGTTCGTAATTTCCTGCTCCGAGCGTGGTAGAGAGATGTAGTCGTCTGCGTGCTTCAGGAGGGCATCGAGCACTTGCAATAGTGTCCGTGACAACAGTGGCTGTGAAATGCCATGCAACTGTCCGACTGTGTGCTGGTAGGTGCCTGTGGCCAGGAAGTGGAGTACAGACACCACCTTCAGTAGGGGTGGGATGGCGGTTGGGCTATCTATCATGCTGACAAGGTCAGCGTGTGTCATGTCCACAATGGCGGTTATGGTGTCCCGGTCCAAACGGTAGAGGGTGTGGATCTGCTCATCAGTGAGGTTGAACGGATGTGCTCGGAGGCGTGGGATTGCGGGCTGCCTGCGTGGTGGTAGTGGCTGTGCTGGTGGGCCTTGCTGGCCCTGCCTTGCCCTCCTCCTCCTCCTGCGTCTCCTCTGTGCGGCCGGTTGTTGTAGTAGTTGGTGTTCGTCTTCTTCTTGAAGTTGGAGTACTTGCAGTGCTATCAGGTCCCCCAGGGCCAACATCGCTAGTCCTGCCGGTAGCATTTTGGAGTGGGTGTGGTTGTGGGAGGGGGTTGGGTGTGCAATTTATGTGTTTTCAGGCTGTATAGCCTCCACCTGTGGTGATTCATTCCACCTGTGCAAGCTGCAATCCCCTTTGGGCGAGCACGTCCCGCACACAACGCTGCAATTCGACGCATGGCATCTTGCTATTACAATCATGTATTTAATCCCGATGGCAGTGAAATATTGGTTCATATGTTCATTCTGCTATGGTCCCATTGTTTCACATACTATCTTTGCAGTCACGAACAAACTTGTGAAGGGTCAGTGGAATGTAGTACTCGATTGACGGTGGACCCTCATGCAGCACTGTACCGAGGTTCACCGACGGGCAGGGCGTCCCATTTGTGAGTGAAGCCAGTTGCCATTTTCACACACTGCCGCACTACATGGATGGATTTGTGATTTCAAGCGGTCACAGATGCCTTTTCGACGTGATGTTGCAAATGAGGAATTCGAGGGACAACGCTTTCGGTTTTCAGCTAGCGGTGAGGAGACGCCCACAGGTCTGACTGCAGATATAATGTTCTATTGTTTAATGTCCTTCGGACAGGGGCCATGGCGAGAATGCAATGATTGATATGAATAGTATGGGATGCGCAATAGCGTAGTGGACGATAAGGCAGGACGTTCCCAAATACATGTCACTTCACAACACTGGAATTCCGGGCTGGAGCACAGTGGATTTTGCAGACTGCATTACGCACAGACTCAATGGAAATTTCACATGTTATGTGAGTAAATAATCAGGCGTTTTCATACCAGGATGAGGGAATGATGTATGGATGCATGGACAGATGATTTAATGGAGAGTTTGCCATGTACAGGGCTTTTTGGAATCTATCCACTTCCCCTGCGCTATGTGATGCAGGGCTGCCATAGTGGGACCATCGTCTATCTGCCCTTGTTGAACCCTCCCTGTCTCGACGCGCCTTCAAACACTTGTGTCTATGCACGTTACTAATCCCATCTAATGGATTCTGTTTTAACAGACGCATGCACACAAACACTCGTTTGTAATAGTGTTTTCACCTCGATTTATATAGTTATGATTCTCAAGTGATTTTTGGGTGGGAATAATCCTTTTGAGTGGGCTAGCATGCATATGGCTGTGGATTTAGTGTGATCATTGAAGTGAGTAATTCAAATGAAGTTCTGATGCCCATACTATTCTTTTTCATTTCATTTGGGTGACAGGTATCTCCTCCCCTTTTGCCGCTGCCATCTGTATGCCACTCCTGCAGATGGCTTTTACTCCCGACACCTGCTGCTTCGTGTTAATCAGTGGAGCACCATTACGATCTTATGGGACGATCGCCAATGGGCCACATGCCCTTACGCAATACTAGTGGCTAGGAGCAACATATCGACCTTTCAGCTGGACTAGTGCCTACCTAATGGGACGGCCCTGCGGTTTTAGGCGCTTCCATGTTGCCTTTTTGGACGTGAATGTAGCCCCTGTGTACCATTAAGGAACAGGGCGTCACACAAGAAGAAGCTGGTCATTTATTGCGGATGCAGCCCACAATAATGAAATATATTTTGGAGTTCATGACCTAATAGCTGTATGGGCTTGGTGATTTTGTTGTGCATTAAATTTTGATTATGATATTGACCGTGTAGCGTTATTCTTTGCAAGTAATGTAGCATATTCCTATTTGTGGAGCGATGTTTTGTGAGAAGATCTGCATTGGGTTCCGGCTTCTGAGTATAGTTGCGTGGTACTGTACTGGGCGCGTTTGCCTACGAAGCCCAGTGAGGTCAGGGATAGGGGCTGCCATTATGACTGTTTTAATGATGTCATGCTCAGGGGCGGGGGATTAGCTTTTGTGTAACAGATGCCGGTCAGCCAGGTGGATTGGTGGAATGATGTGATTATCAGAATATGGCTGGTCACAGGTGCCTGTGTTTGCGTGCGTTTCTTGGAGGGAGAGTGAGGTCATGTCCATTGGAATAGCTTCTGTATTCGTGCCATCTGTGCCCTGCAGCTCCCATTGGCCCCTCTTGAGATGAGCCTGGCTGCTCAGTCACTCTGCCAACTTGTGTGGTACATGCTTATGCTGATGGTTGGTTTGTTTACTGGCAGGAGTACAGGGCTGGTGCAGTCTCACTCAGGATACTGCTTTGAATGTTGCCTTACACTGGTGTCAAGCGATGGGGGGCCTGTTTTTGTTTGTCTCATATTTCAGTTCATGTTGCTGGACTTGAACCTTCACATGCCTGTGCTGCATCAGTACGGCAATGGTGCCATGGCAAATATGGATGGCCACTCACAAGGCACTTGGAGCCCCTAGATTCATTTGTTCGTTGGCATGCATGGGTGACTTGTACATTTCACTGGTTGCATTGTGACTTCATTGCACCTACGAGGAGTTGTGCAATGTGGGCAGGGAGTGGTGTACAGGCACTCAGTAGGGCCTTTTACGGTTGGTTCGCGATGCCGTACTTCTCACCATGGCGGAATGGTACTTTCCGCCATGCTTGATGGCGTTAGGTATATGTCCGCTAGGGTCAGAATTCGCGTACCGTTGCGCCATGGTGGTAATTACGGTTTCGCATGGCGCGCGTGCGCGTACTTGGTGCAGTTAGCGTTGGCGTTCACTACGGTGTCGCTAATGGCATCGTACTTTACGGTGACGGGTCATAATCGCACTGAGCGCTATTCGATGGCGGTATTGCATTTCCGCCATCGTTTTTCGATTTCCGCCAGGGTCGTAATGAGGGCCATGCTCTTTTCCTATTTTAGTGTTATTCTAAATGAAATGCAACCTATTCATAACCACATGATATTGGTAGTGTTGCCAATGCACTTGTGTCTGCTACATGGAAAAAGTGCTAACTTTAACCCTTCCCACCCCCTTAGAATATATACATATACTCTTCACCAATAAATACACAGCATAAATACATTACATAGGACTAACACGTCGGTGTGCTCTAAACGGCTTCACAACCTCAGGGCAAAGCAATGGATAAATGACTGGCATAAGCGTCCCCATGGACATTAGCCAAAGGAGAGGTTCATTCGAGCTGTACCATTTTTGAATACAACTTCGTTTCAGGAGCTAATGGATGTGATAGTTATTTATAACGCACTTAATACCCAGAGGTTTCTAAGCGCGGAGCCGGGGAACGAACCTGTGGTGCTCCGTGTCCTCTTGCTTCCAAGGCGAGGACGTTGCCCCAGAGCTATCCTCCCGGCATGGGCATGGCAAAAAACAGGGATCAGTCCATGTAGAGGGGAGCATATCAATGCATTGCAACGTGATCATCAACTTGAAAGACAAGTGATTGTTGACAGCAGAGTAGCATTCACTTTTATTGAAAATATTGATGCATCCTCATTTACAACACACTTACTGCATCACCTATATTTGACAAACACAGGCCTTTAGAAACTTGTCATCTGTCACTACTCTATCCTTCGCACAGATCACTTGTGCTGAAGTGATTGGTTGAGAGGCCCATAAGTGTCGCCATTTGAGAACTTAGCAGCATTACTGCAAGTAAGGAAACCCATTATTTCGAATACAAATCTATACTGAGCCTAGTGCTGATCTGCAGACAGTCAAAGCATTGAAAATACCTTTGCTTAAGAGCATCGGCGACAGTCTGCTGGGGACACCATGGATGCTCGAGTAAGACAGCCACAGTGATACACCCAGATGCATATGTGTATGTGTCTATGTATGTGCTACATGTTGCCAGAATACACACATTTTCGACCACTTTTCCCCCCAGAATAAATGCAGATGGTAAGTTGGGATAAGGTATATAAAAGGGGTGTGGGTGGATGGGGGAGTGTGGGGGATCACCCCACTCATTTTGCAGTAGAAAAGTGGTAAGAATTAGGCAAAATAATGTGGAAAACTATATGTTGGCCAAAATAAAACCTGGATAACCTCATTGATCCTAAATGTACAGCCGTAACTCTGCAAGTGTGCATGACACTTTACACAGAGCATTGAAAACATGCATTCCTACTACTGCTTTTGTTCTTGTCCATGACTACTTCCATGAAAGTCCACCAAATATCGTTTCCACCATTCGCTCGAGCCAAATTTGGTGGATTTTCATGAAGTTTTTTCCTGCCAAAATGATTGACAAAAAAGCATTTTCTTTTTAAATTGGATAGAGGCAAACACTCTTGCTTTCAACCGCTACGTGATGAAATTGAGAGTTCTGATTTGAGAGAATATGGGAACTCACAGGGCCTTATTTCAAAGTTGTACAAGCAGAACAAAATCAAACGTTTGATCAGCTAAGTGCTAGATATTCACTTTTAAGCCAAAACAAAATTATATGGGCAGGAGGCGTGGAAGGACAAAACGAAATGAAAACTATGTCACACAATGAAAAATGTTCAACAAACAAGATGGTATGCTGCACACAATGTGGTATTATTGCTGTACATAGGCGCTGGTGGGTTGGGGGCACAAGCAAAATGAAGAAAAAAAAAGCAACAAATGAAAAGCGTTCTATAAAACACACAAGATATTTAGCTGCACCCAACAATTCAGAGGAGCCACTGTAAATGCTTGGCATGTTTGGCAGGGCAAAATGTCCTCTAGCACCTTGAAGCGTCTCTTGTGCTAGATGGAATTACCAATAAAGATCTCAGACCAAATAACGCACAGACTCAGAAAAGACTGCAACGTACTACTTTATTCTCAATTTAATAAAGCAGAGCAAACAGACGAACAATGGACCGATGCTTTTTGACTCACAAACATACTTGATTACACATAGGTTATTTACCACAATATGCGTCATCAATGACGTCATGCTAGGTGGCAAACGATAAAACCTTTTGACATGAGGGATTGGTTAGGGGAACATATGTACCTATGGTATGCATGTGGGTTAGTACTTGAGTGGCTGCTCTTTATCTGTAGGACACAACTTGAACCACTTCTAAATACGTATAATTCTGATTATAGCAACAACAACAAAATAGCAAAAGATTGTTTTATGCAACATTGCATAGCACGTTGCCCCATAGACCCTCTTATTATTTGGCATGCTCACCCAACCTTGGACTTTCAGCTCGCTAGCAGCACATACGCAACATGAAACCCAGGTGTTTGGTTCACATCAGATTACTCCCCACTTTTCTAATTAGTCCATCATCTATCAGCAGTTCAACCATAAGCCAATGTTAATCATCTGTAGTTGACCTTGTAGTCTTCTCTCTGTTCTAGGAAATTCGAGGGAGTGTAAGCGCATCACTACCATCATTTGAGGTTTTAATGAATAGCTTGTTTTCGACCTCTGAATCGCATGTGAGGAGACTGCAAATCTGACCTTTCCAACCTCCTATTTACTGCTATTCAATTTTCTTATGACATTTGTTCTTGCTCCTCTATGCCTCTAGAGACTTGCTCATTCCAACTTGTAGGTGTCTTATCCATTGTAAATTGTAGAACACTTGTTCTTGCAAATGTTTTCTTCTTCTTTAAACTAAGAGAAATAGGCATTATGTACATGGCTTATCCATCTGCCTCCCTTTGTGCCTTGCAATTATTCCTTGAAATAGCTTCATTCATTCATGCCAACAGAGAATCCTCTTTATTTTGCACACTAAGCTATTTCTTCAACATCACCTGCCACTGCACCCCTGGTCTGTTTCTGAGATCGCTGGATTGAATCTTTACAAGAGCCTACCTTGCACCTTGCCAATTCTCTGTCTCCTGGAGCAACAATACTTCTCAACGCACTCCTCAAACTGTTGGTGTTCCACAAGGCTCTGTCTTGGGTGCACTCCTTTTTACACTGTACACCTCTGCACTTGGGGCACTTTTCTCCTACTTTGGTTTCTCATACCAACTCTTTGGAACAACACCCACATATTCTTCTTTTTCCCTGAACTCCCCCCTGATCACTCTGTCAAATTTTCAAATTGTCCCTCCGCCATTAAACATTGAATGGCTTTGCACTCTCTGATGTTAAACTCTACCTAAAGAGAGGTGTGTTTTTACCCTGCCAAAAGATCTTGTCTCTTCCTCTGTCTATCCATTTCCCACCTGACACTCTCCCCGACTCTTCAGCTAAAACCCTCAGTGTCATCTATGAACCTCTCACACCTTCTCTTCTTTCATCTCCAAAACTGTATCAGCAGCTTGCCTCAAACTCTTAAATATTAGGAAATTCAGAAACATCCTTTGTTTCAATACTGCCAAGCATCTCTCAACCACTCTTGTCTTCTCTAAACTGTACTACTGTGGTCTTTGGTCTCCCCAACTATGCTTTCTGTCCTCTCAACTAGATCATTAGATTTGCTACAAGGACTCACTTTGAACTCCCGCACTTCATACCTACCTCCACATACAGTCACCATGCTGGATTGCTGTTGATGCAAAACAGAGCCGGATTTAAATGTATTCTCCTGGTTCACAAATCTATCCATTGTAAGGCACCACTATATTTATCCTTCTCTATCCAACTCTACAAGCCTTCTCTTAATCTCTGCTCTGCCTCCTTGACTACACATGTGGCTCCTCTTCTGTCCTGTGCTTCCTTTTGCTTCCACTCTTTCTCTCTTCTTGCTCCACTTGCATAGACTTCTCTTCCCCTGGACATCTGTGAAACAGTCCACACAGATTTGTTGTAAACCAAACTAAAAGCCTACCTCCTCGCCTCCTAGTTACCCTCTTAAACTACATCTCATCTGCCTGATAACTAACATGTTTCCCTCATCCCTAACCTGCCTCGTCCATCACTTTGTTTCTCCTTCACTCTAGCACTTCACCCATCATGGTCACATCCCGACCACAGCCAGCTATACCACCTACCTGCACTTTTCTCTCCTCCAAACCTGGTCAGAATGTGCCTCAAAGTCACCCTAGCGCTTGCCGTCAAATCTGATCTATTGAACACTCTTTTGTGATCAAAATAAATACACAAATATGTATATGCAGCAGCTTTTTTCACCAAACTACCAACTTTTGTAGTAAAACTGATTAAAGAAACCCATATTTTAATTTACATTTAGCAGTTCATGAAAATGTTTCACAATCAAACAGCCAAAGTGGTTAACACAGACTATTCAATCCACTAAGACCTCTCTTACAAAATAAGAATGGATATCAATTTGGTTGTATTTGGGACCTTTTGTTTCAATAGATTAATCATAATAATGCACACCTGGGAAAAAGGTTACATCATCCATATCCACCATCTTTAACCAGGATAAACCAGAACACCAGAACACCAAAACTAGTTTACGACATATCAAACCACCCTCAAAAAAGATAAAAGAAAAGCTGAAAGTATATGGGCAAAAAACAAGACTAGCAAAAACAAACAGGCATGGAAGCGACTGAAGAAAGAATACAAAACAGAAATGTATGAAACAAAAAAAATGTTTTTCTAATAATCAAATAGAGAAGACAAATAACAATACAAGGAAACCTTCTTGATATTTTTAAACAGATAGAGAAACCAAAGGCCCTGGAGAGGTTGTTTTTACCAAATAACGAGAGGTGCAGCAAGCCTTCCAGGACAAAAATTTGCTAGCACAAAATAATGTTTAAAAAAATCCAAACATTGAGGAGCGCATATTATGGAGGCTAAGGAAACATGTTAAGAGCAGGGAGAGGAGCTCCAATGCTTTCATTTCAAGCCAACTATCTTAGACATGGAGATAACGCTACAAAGCATGCAGCCAACCTCATGTCCAAGTGATCTCCTGCCATCAAAAATCATCCTAGGGAACATCAAAATCCCCCATTCCTTATTTGATTTGTCAACTCATCGTTGCTCTACAATTTAGTGCCTAAAGAGAGCAAAGATGTGGTGGTAACGCCTATCGTTTAGAAACCAAGGCTGAATCCAAAAGTCCCCTGTAATTTGAGACTGATTGCAAACAACCTGTTCCTACTTAAAATTGTAGTCAAAATAACCGACCATCTTGAAATATCAGAATCTCTGCATGCAAAATAGTCTGCGTTCAGGCAGAAACATGGGATAAAAACCGCATTCCTGTATCTGAAAACACATATGTTAGACACTATTGTGGAAAGTAAAGCCAGGATGCTAATCCTCTTGCCTTATCTGATCATTCGATTTACTTGACCAAAAATGCCTACTACAAAAATTGTCAGATGCAGTAAACTGTTCCAAAAACGCCATTGAATGGCAGAAATAAGTTCTGAGTGACAGAGCCTCAAGGATTGGCTGGGGAGATGCTACCTCAGAAGCAATTCAAATAGAATATTGTGTACCGCAGGATGTGTGCTTGGAATTGCACCAAACAACAGAGATAAAAAGAACAACTGATGGTTTGCCTTCATTCAGTATAGCTAGAAAACTGTATTAGGTGAGCGGAGTTTGTGGGGGTGTCCCCTGCACCCTTAGTTCAGTATTTTCATTTTCAGGGGTTGTGGGGATATTCAGGGGAAAAAACAGGGAACAAACAAAAATAAAAAAAAGCTAGCATTGCAAAATGCAGCAAAGTGGGCCCCGATATTTTGCAATTTGAGCTTTTCGTAATCCAATATGATCACGTACATCCACCTGCTTGTCACCCACGCCTTTTAACATCTATATAAAGCCACTTTGTGACCAGATGGAACAGATGGGCCTTGTCTTTACTAATTACGCGGATAACATTTAACTGGTGATGGACCTTAGTGGATCATATGAAAAAGTCATGGAAAAGCTGAATCACATATATGGCTCTATTAAGAATTGAAAGCAGAACAAATGGATATGCCTGAACAGTTCAAAAAGGGACTTTATGGTATTTGGTTAAGCACAGATCAGGGCTGAATTGGGACCAGAATACACTCTGTTTTTCACATAGAGGGAGGCTCAATCCCTGTGCCTGATAAAGTCAAAACTTTAGGGATCCACATGGAAGCTTCCGTGAATGCCACAGCCCATTCTGAAGGTTTTGTGAAGAACTCACATTATCTTAAAGTCTTACAGCAGGTTCAGCCATTAATGACAAGTAAAAACTGTGAAACACTAGTAAGAGCTGTAATAATGCCAAGGCTGGACTACTGCAATGTCCTGTTGGTGGGGGCTGCAAAGAATGTCTACCGAGACTACAAGTATTGCAAAATTATGCCATGAGAATAAGATGTAACAACTCAAGAATAGATCACATCACAAAGGGGCAAAATGAACTGCACCGGCTCCCTGTGACTGCTAGTGTACATTTCAAAGTCCTTGCACTCACCCACACATGTATTTACGGGGAAGTCCTGAGATACTTGAAGCAAAGGCTAGCACACCAGATTACTTTCAAGTACTACACAATGCCTCTCAGTCCTAAGGGGAAATGGAAGATCATTTCCTGTTCTATGGGGCAAAGGTGTGTAATGAATTGCTGGTACAATTAAGGCAGGAGACAAAACAGGACACTTTCAAGAAACAGTTGAAAATCCTGCTATTTAAATAAGCTGCCGGCTAATTACTTACCAGCTATATGTTTGTCCCCTCTCATAAATGTCCTCGTGTCTGTGTGGCACTCTGATTACCAAGGTCAATGGCATGGTAGAAACCATAAATAAATAAATGTAAAGGCTAAATAGTTTTTTTTAAAGGATTTTAGCACTGCACTCATGAAATACATTTTTCCTCATCAATATCTTTCATGTCTAAATGTAAAACAGCTTTCTCATAGACCCTATAGTGTCCTCTTGATCAGGTAATTTGAGATCTGAAATATCATGCCAAGGAGGCATCTAATTAGCTGGTTATTGGTAAAGTACTGGTTGTGCTGTCACCATTGTCTGGGGACACTGAATAGGTATGCATTTATGTGTTTGATGGTTTCACAGAATGACAAACTACATTCCAAAAGCAAGCATTGACAAATGGATATTATGTTTAAGTACAAATGTCAAAAGATTACAGCAAGGAGGTATAAAGTGTAGACATGGCCTATGGTGGTTGAGCTGATGGAGTTGTGCCGTAGGTACCCTATCCTGTACTTTTATTATGTAGACTGGGTGTTAGGTCTTAGTCAAACCACAATGCTATTTTCAGTGGTATATGTTAAACCCCTGTGGATCAGAAGGTTGACATGTTTTGCTGTATAGATGTTGAAGACTTTTCTTAAGAGTGAATGAAGCCTGTGGTCTAGATTGGAAGCATTCCAAAACAAGCGCCCCTAAATCCTTAGGTTTGCTTGCAAATATTGCATTTGCCTCTCGAGCATGAATGCAAAGGCTGTTCCACCAAGATCCTCCACAGTTTTTTGCAGGAGCATTAAGCCATCCATCACTCTTACTCGTCACATGTTTGCATGTCTGTCTACAATGGCTCCTAAATTGAGGTGTTAAAGGTTGATTCAGAGTACAGAAATCTTTTCTAGACTCTATGGGCCTCATTCCGAGTGGGGCAGTAAGGGATAACGGGCACCGGTAAGGAGACCGGTGCCGGTATTCCCTTACCGCCCTACTACGAGTTCCCTTAGGGGTCCCTCCTTTAACGCCTGGTCTGACCAGGCGTTATGGACAGGACCCGTTAATGGAATTCAGAGCCAATTACGGTACCGCAATTTGCGTTACCGTTATTGGCGCCCTCCCCATTCCACTTGAGCCATATGGGGGCTCAAATCGGAATGGGGAATGGCTTTTTCAATGGGGACTTACCGGTCCTACAAAGGTCGGACTACACCGGTAAGTCCCCATTGAACCATACCGGTGCCGGTACCGTTATTGGAGGCAGTCATGGCGCAAATAGCATCATGATTACCTCCAATCTCGGAATGAGGCCCAATGTGAACAATATGAATTGCAAATGTGCAAAACAATTTCGACAAGAAATGTTTCCAATACAACAAACAAAGAAAACTCATCTGTTTGCATACGCTATTAGTTTACATTTTTAAATTCAATTGAAACAAAATATGTTAAGAAAAGTATCGACACCCTTTTGTCAAATTCTGCTAGAAACTCCTTGTATCCTCGGTCGAGTTAACAGGGAATATGGGAATTTTCCAGCCTGAGTTGTTATTCCCCATAGCTGAAAAAAGACAAGACTCCATAAGAATATCACATTGTTGCTGCTCATTCATGCAAGGAACAATTGTGAGTAAGCCGGAGGGAGGTGGAAACAAATAATTTGCGTGCAGTGTGTAATGAAAAAGAAAAAGTAAAGTCAACTGGAAATCATTCCTTTTTTTCTTCTTAAAATAGCTAAAAATAATGCTTTTCATAACCCACAGTGTGCAGCAGGCATTGGCATGCTGAACAACGACTGCCTCTGCTGTCATAAACTAAATTAGCATGAATTTACATAGCACTGAATGTTTGTTCGTACTTTCAATTAAATGGAATGCACATATTGTCAACAATCTACCTATCATTGAGTTGAATTATTCTGACACTATAAACCAAAATCAAGAATTCATGTTTGCAGAAAGCTCTGGCAGAATTGTTATGGGTTCTGTCGAAGTAATAGGTTCAATTAAATGGAAAATAATGTGTGTTATAGAAGTGTTCAGCAACACTCTCACGTTTAAAATGGAAGGAAGGCTCGCGCCATACTTCTATGCCGGTTTGGTTTATTGCACACATTTCTAGTGTTAATCATGTGCAGAGAACACTTCATATCTGTGGATTTCTAGGAGGGTCTCGGTAAATAAACACACTATGGGCCTCATTACGAGTTTGGAGGTAGCCATGGTGCAATTAGCACCATGGCTGCCTCCAGAACGGACTCCATTACCGGCTTCCTTCAATGAGGAATAACCGGGTCATTCCAACATTGGAGGACCCGGTTATCCCTCCTTGAAGGAACCGTTCCCCATTCCCATTTGAGTCCCCACAGAGCTCAATGGGATTGGGGAGGGAGGTAATAACGGGCACATCACAAATGGCCCGTTATTAGCTCCCTCTTCCCCTCGCGGGACCCGGCGAGGACGTCTGGTTTTACCAGATGTCTGGTCCGGGTCCCGCAAAGTGAACCTCGTAATCGGCGCTCACGTAATGGAGGGTGCCGGTCCCATACCGACACCCTTCATTACGCAAGCGCCAGGGTCGTAATGAGGCACTAACTCTTTTCTTCGTGTGTCTGCTGTGGAGTGTTTGGAAGTGCCCAACCCACTTTCTGATCAAAAACATACCTTGCTAATGTACTCCCTTGCCCAGGTGCTCACCGAATATCCCTCAAATTTTTTCTTAGACCCTCGGTGTATGGCTATTGGACCAATCCTGATTTGCCCATGGACTTTCCTGTTTTGTAATGTCTTGGCAGGCAAAGAAGGATGGTCTGGAGGGTTGCCCAGAGCAAAGCCATAGATTAGGATCAATTCTAAACCTTCCAGCCATCGCCTGTTTGTTTTGGGTATTCAATACTCAGAGGACCTTGTAACAGGAGTCTTAAACTTTTGGGTAGACACCTGATAAAACCACCTTCCCGAATCCAATCACCCACAATCCAGTGCCTACTGCAAGATCAATGACCATTGCCTTGCACTATGGAATTCATCCTATCGATGGATACAATCAACAACATGCAAAGTCATCCCTCAGACATTCATTTCAAGGGAAAACACCCTGCTCTCTTTCTGCGCGATGACTCAAAATTCTAAAAACATGTTTAATTATATACAGCCTAACACAATTCAGACCTAATGCCAAACACTTCTCAGCTTTTTTAAGACGCTATTTGAACAACATACTATATCCTCCCTAAATGGCACGGTGTTATCCCTGCTTGCCGAGCTTTACTCTAGAGCCGCTAGTAGGAAACACACTTAGCACAATCTCCACTCAAGTGACCAGCCTTAAAGGGTAAAATCCTAACCTCACCAAACTCAAACAGCACAGCTGCTAATAGAAGCTAGCGTGGCACAGAAGAAAATCTGACGATAACTGTGTAGAGAGCCATCAAACCCAAACACCCTAACAAAAATCTCACGTTGAAAACATAAAACCGGCTATTTTCAATGAGAAGCCAAGACACGGGGAAACCCTAATTATCTTCAGAACACACCAAGCTCCTTCAAACATATAAGCATTCATTGGCACATCAGCTTACTGGGCGTACACAAAGCTATTTTTCATTAATACACATTTTGTAATCTGAAAAGTCATTATCACCAATCCCTCCCAACTTCCTTGGACCCTTAACAAGCATCCTTCAAACTTTCCAAGCCCTAGCCCTTTTTAGCTTCACTGTTCCCCTGAGACCAAACTAGCGTCCCTTCTGTCCCAGCTGGCCTTTTCACATCTGAGATGAACTAATTCCATACCCTTGAACAAAACATATGACAACAACAGAAAGAACTAAACACATTATAAACTGCTCCGTGACATTCTGTGAAACAAAGGTTTCAAGCAGTCGTGCCCCGGTAACTGATAATGGACAACATCCTTAAATCCTGAGAATCAAGATTCAGACCAATCAGGTGGCTGGTAGCACAGGCAGAAAACTGCCAGTGCCTGCTCATGGTACACCAGCCACATGCAACACCTCCCCATAAATATATTGGCATGGGTGAATGTTCCAATTCCTAGAAGTTAAAGGTAGATTGTGAAATGGATTTTTTTTTGCAGATTTCAACTTGCACTGAAAAGTGTGCTAAATAGTTGACAATGTCAAAAGTTAATGTAATCATTATTGTGTTACATTGTAATGCCACAGTGTGCATTTTTATATGAAGCTGGTTCGCAGCATCACTCTGAGTTCATAAAGTGGCATGTGCCTCAATGGCTAAAGGATCCATTACAAGTTTGGTGGTGCAGGAAATAGGTGGTGGTAATTCCATTATTGCCCCTTTTCCCACACTGCCAAACTACAAGTTTGCTGGGGGGGTGGCCTGATTTACCTCCAGCCAAGAGCAATCCCCCCATGGAGTCCTGGGACTCCATGTAATGGGCATTTACTTACCTGTACTGGCACCTATAATCTGACGATAATTCCGGCAGACCAGGTGCCGGTAACGGTAATTTCATTTGGTGGTTTGGCAGGAAACCACCAAACATACAATGAGCTCCTAAGTATATTTCACAGCCAGAAAACGTCCTTACAACAGCCTGTAAATCCTAGGTGACCAACCATGGCATCACCACCTCGACCAGTCAACATTTGTGAAAGTAGATCATACAAAAAAATGTCTGCACTCCTTTAGCACTGTTTATTCTTCATTTAGATTTAAAAAATGTGTTTTTGTGCCACACAGACTCTGGACACCAGAGAGCGGGCCTCATTACGAGTAAGGAGGAATTACCATTGATAATCTTTCCATGTTCACTTACTGTTATCACCAAAATACTGCTACAGAACTCAATATATGTAATCCACATTCCAAGGTGGTGTTATTCCTCATTTTTAAGTGAAGTAACACTCCATAGCAGTTTCGAGGAATTGTCGCCATTTTGTGTTTTTACTGGTGGTTATGACTCCATTGTTTGGCAGTAAAGTGGGGAAGATACCTGCAGCTAATCCCTTGAGGCAATTCCTCCACTTTCCCTACAAACTCGTAATATGGAGGTGTGATAAAAGTAGAAATATATTTTTTCTTTTTTTCTGCACCTGTACACTTTTTAATGGGGCCCATATGTTTTGCTCTTCCTTTCAGAGCTTTCTCAAGACTCATGATGGTCATTAGTGCTTTGACCTGTATCTCAAACGTCCATAAAGTTATGTGATGCGCTGGTCCTAAGTGTCTTTTAAACTTACCATCATAAAACGAAATGATAAATTATTGTATAATATCTTCTCTATGACAATATTGGTACTTTGTTATTGTCCCGCTGTCCGAAGACTGAAAAAAGAAACAAAAGTTAATTGAAGAACCCATAGTTGTCTACATAATCATACAGTGCTTTCGGAAATCCTCTGAGACAGACTGCACATGAAATGGTAGACTTGTACACTCTTGAAGATGCTCACACCTGGAAAACTGCAATGACCTGAGTGCTGGACCCAAGGAAAATCTTCAGATGTGATTGGGCATCTGACATAACATCGCAAGTTGGCTTAGTACATTGAAACCGTGTACGACTAGCGGTAGCATCACTGAATCAGCAACGTATCAACCAGAGAACGCAATGCAACTTACTAGTAACCAAGTATGTCTGGAGCAAGGCTCCCATGAACATGGCCTCCTACAGCAGTCCCTATTGGACAAAAGGTTGCTCAGGACATCGTTTAGCAATGCGATCACAATTGCAAATATTCACTATCTCCCATTTTTGCATCTCCACCCCACGGATACAAGGAATCCAACCTCGGAACGTCATTTCCAATCCTGACCTCCAATCCAAACCAACCTACCATTATCTGAGTAAAAAAACTAAAACCAATTTGATCACTTAAATCCAAAGCACAGGCCACTCATCAGGGTCTGGTAAATATAGACCCCTCCAAAATGCAACTCCAATTAGTGGTGCAAAATGTAGACAACGCCAGGGCTCTTCTTTTTGTCCAATCCAGTGAGGTGCAGATGCATGCATCTTCAGTAGCAACTACATAAAGCAGACATTTTTCAAAAAAGGTAGCAGGTGCCTCTCTCCAGAAAGAACACAGCATGATAACCTGTTCTGTGTTTTTTTCCCACTTTGAGAGTCCGCAGCCATTGCTTTTTGCTCACTGTACCTTTCACAGATAAGGAAATATCCGTTTGCATATCAGTCTTTGTCCCGCCCACATGGGAGGTCCAGCACCAAAATGCTATGGCAATTCCCTTCTGAACAAGAGTACCAACTGCAGCCCCATACACGTGTTTCAGCCTTGTTGGGCCTCATCAGTGAGGTGGAACTGTGCCTCTCTGAGCACAGTGAGCAGGGGGTCCATGTGTGGGTTCCCCCAGGTAACTCACGTTGACCAACCCCATGTTCCTTGCAAACTTTTTTCAAAAAAGGTAGCAGCTGCCCTTCTCCAGAAAGAACATGGCATGATAACCCGTTCTGTCGTTTTCTCCCACAGTGAAACTCCACAGATTACACTTTTTGCTCACTGTACCTTTCACAGATGGGAAATAACCAGTTGCATATCAGTCTTCGTCCCGCCCACATGGGCAGTCCAGCACCAAAAAGCTATGGCAATTTCCTTCTGAACAAGAGTACCAACAGCAGCCCCATACATGTGTTTCAGCCTTGTTGGCTCTCTGGCTAAGGTCTTGTATTCATGAATATTAGTGATGTAAGCAAGTGTTTTTGGAGGTGAAAGCAGGATCCCAAGTCCTTGATGACTGTGACAGCTGCTCTTGATTGGTTTCTTTGGAGAAGGCAAAAGGCCCCTGTGCATTTGCCAGTGAAGTGTCGGTAGATTTAAGACACGATGACCATGGCTATGCTCCATGTTGAGTTGTCAGTCTTCCCTGCGTAAGACATATTTTATTCGAAGATAGAAGCTTTTGTATTACTTTTTCAGCATGTTCTCTAATAGTCATGCATGTTTTTTAGTAAAGTCAATCTCACTGCAGTGCATGAGAAACTGGAATTAAAAAGCATAGGTCACACTAAATATATGAGTTTTGCAGTTGGGGTAAGGTACCAGTTATCTACCCACCATTTGAAGGATACAACATTGCCACCATATCCAAAAGTCCTCAAAAGGAATGTCCTATTGCCCCTGATGATACAGGGAAGCTTAATGCATCTCTGTGATTCAAAGACATTGTTCAAACTAAAGCCCCGTGGCATTTGGGCATCTTTTATCAAAAGCCTGTTCACATCAGGGGAAGGGCGCTCAACCAATTAGGTGGCTGGAAACGTGGGAACGATCATACAGTGTATGGCCCACGTCTCTCTAGCCACCCGAGGCCCTTCCCCGGGTGACACCATCTTGATTTCAGAGGGGCAAGAGGAAGGATCTCCCAGTTACCTCTACAGACCCAAACCTACCCTCCCTCACAAAGCATCACACACCCTTCCACTACCCCCTGCCTCCTACACACTCACATGCTGGAACAGAGCTTTCTGCTTCAGTCCCTGTGCTCCCTCCCATTGCTTGGTCCCGTCCATTGGAATAAAAAAAAGGACTAACGCCTCAGTTTTGCAGTGTGGGAAATGTGCTGCAAAAAGTGCTGGTAATTCTGTGACCAGCACGTTTATCACACCATAAAACTACACGTTTGCTGTTGGGGATCACTTGTTGAAGCCCCAGCTCTGCTCAGGACTTTCTAGGCTCAGCATTTTGGCTGTTACCAGATATGTATGTACGCCCATCGATGCAGACGTGATAGCTATATCAACTTTGATTGATGACTCTTTGCACCCTCTTGATGGGAGGATACCACTCCCATATACTGGAAGTCGTATCAACTCTTTCTGAAAGTTTGCTCTTGCTAGCAAAGGAAGTTTGATATCTTGGAAATATGTATTTGTGATTACCTGACAGGGGGGCTGTAATTATTTCAAAACAAATTCTATAGTAGTTAACATCACCCTTTATTTACACCAAATCTACTCTTAAATTAAATATGCGGCCTACGGATTGAGAGACAGACTCAATTGATGTACAGCCAGGACCATACAGCAAACGCTGGAAGTGTGTTCGCATTCCACAGATGCCCACCCATGCCTTCTCTGCATGGGAACTGTAGCAAGGCACTCCCCCCCACCCATCGCTGAGTATGAAAAGCATATGTTCACACAGACTCGATAAACAAATGTCTGGGAAATTTGTTTTTGTGTGCCCTGTTTTGGAATTCCGTTATAAGAGGCAAGCCCAGCGTGGGATTCCATCTAGATATAAATACACAGGCACATGTGGTCGCGAGTAAAAGCACATGTCAGACTTCAATAGTTTCAAATCATCCTAATGAGAATTAAAGATTTTGACATGATTAAACGTGTCTAAAAATCGGTATTACTGTCACAATACTGCCACCTAATTCTTTTAGTTGATCATTCCATGGTGTGTGGCTTTCGAACGACGGGTTCGCTTTCCTCATGCACCTTCTGCTTAGGTTCAAGAAAAAAACACATTTTCTAATTAGGGGTAGCAAGGGAGACCAAAGGGGTAGCAAGGGAGACCCCAGGGGTCGCAGGAGCGACCTCTGGAGAAACCCTACATGACATCCCTGCATATATTACATGTAGTCTTGTCCAGTGGATTCACTAGGGTCATAAGAAGGGAGAACTCCTCGGTACAGCAAAATCAGATGAAATACCTAAGGTATCCATGAGTGTTTTATGCTTCTGTGTCCCCATGAGTATGTCCACAGAAATGTGGTAATTTGTCTGTACGTGTGCATACATTATCAACACTTGTGACTATGTTCCGTTGAGCTAGTTATTGGTTATTCTTAAGTGTTTATGTTTAGGTGATAGTCATACGAGTGTGCTTTTATATGTAAAACAGGGGCAGGGGGTTCTGGGAAACTCTCTGCCAGCACAAACACAGCCCATTGACTTGTTCTTGCGTGGATGGCCCCTGGGAGAGTCTCAACCAAGTCTTCAGCTCACTGTTCTTTTCACAGAGAAGAAATGTCCCCACATATCAGTTTTTGTCCTGCCCAGGGGCAGTCCAGCACCGAAATGCTAGGCAATTCTCTTCTGACCAAGAGTACCACAGCAACCCCATACACGTGTTTCCGCCTAGTTGGGCATCATCAGTGAGGTGAAGCTGTGTTTCTCTAAGTGCAGTGAGCAAGGGGTCCAGGTCTGGAGTCCCCTGGTAACTTAGGGTGTTCTTAGAGAGGCACAGCTTCACCTCACTGATGATGCCCAACAAGACTGAAACACGTGTATGGGGTTGCTTTTGGTACTCCTGTTCAGAGGAGAACTGCCCAGTATTTCGGTGCTGGACTGCCCCTGGGCAGGACAAAGACTGATATGCATGGACATTTCCTCTCTGTGAAAGGGACAGTGAGCTAAAGACTTGGTAGAGTCTCTCCCAGGGGTTATTCACCCAAGAACAGGTCATTGCGCTGTGTTTGTGCTGGTAGAGAGATTCCCAGGCCCCCCTTGTTTTGCTTTTATATGTATTATGTTTTGGTTCCTTCTTTGTATGTTTCTGCTTCAATGCACACCTGAAATGTGAGGTTTCCATGTGGCTGCTTCGCGCGCGTGAGTGTGTGGGTGTACATCTTTGGTTCTACTTCGTTGCACCATTTGAATTTTCTTTCTTTCTTTCTTTCTTTCTTTCTTTCTTTCTTTCTTTCTTTCTTTCTTTCTTTCTTTCTTTCTTTCTTTCTTTCTTTCTTTCTTTCTTTTTCTCTCCAATTCTATTTTCTATCCATTATTCTGTATCTCCACATCACACTCAATTCTCACTTTCAAAATTTTGTTCAGCCTATCTTCTTCACACAACCTCACTGTTAAGGCAGTTTTTCTGCCACCCTCTGTTGTGGATTCTCCAACCACTAACCGTAGGGAGAAGGTTAGCACACCTGACAAGAAAGGGAGGCCAAACCTCTCTTAGTGTAGGTAACATGGTCAGAGCGACAAGGCTTAATGTTCAAGTAGGTGTAACAGGTTGACATAGAAGTACAGTTATTCAAAAATATATATTTAAATAAAGTCACACATATAAAACTTCCAGTACAGATAAGTACGTTTGGTATTCATAAACAATATTAAAAACATACCAGGATATTACAAAAACATAAATGCTTATACAAACACTCTCACAACACCCAATGTCTATATGTGGGTCCTCTACCAGAGGGGGGCACCCAAGATAAAATAAAAGGGAAGTGGGGAGACTCAGGGAACCATACAACCTATTGGCATGCACCGTAGCGTACAGTGTCCTAAAGAACAAACCAAACCCTGCTATTCGTTGAAGGACTTAGATCTGATGGTCAACACCTAACACATATGGTAGGGTGTCGGATAAAAAGGAAAACACCATTTTGCACACATGAAACGTATATAATAAACCCCTGAGGCTTACAACAATGATCCATATTCATTGGAACTCACTAGAAAAGTATACAAGTAGTATTTATATCTGCCTATAATATATAATTTATTATAGACAGAGAGTGAATGGAACAATCTCAAAACAATCTCAAAACCTAGTCAAAAGCTTCCAATAATTAGCACATGTTAGCAACAGTTCCCTGATCAATACATTTCAAAAGAATATAGTTACAGAGTTATTATGGACAGTCATAATGTTACACTTAAAGTCCAATGGAGGATATACATATAACTACTTCAAAAATCAATTCAAAATCAAAGGTTAGTACCGAGAAAAATAAAACCTGGTCCAGAGCTCACTGAACCCCTATGTCCACAGGCAGGTAAGTTCCCCATAGGCAATTTTAGGAGAGTTGCAGGAAAGTTCACAGTCCCATTAGAATTAATGGGAGAATGTTAGAGGGCCAACCACTTAAGTGAAGGTAGGTCTGACCCTCACAGTGTTCAGTGTCTTGAATTGTTGCCTACCTCAAGATCCACAGGTCGGAACACACATCATCACTTTTAGCAAAATTGGCTCCAGCATCGCAAAACAGTCCAGTGAGTAAACAGCTCTTTCCCAAATGTGTTTTTTGCAGGATTCAGTTATCTAGGACTTGAACCCTGGCCCAATGAAGGAGCCAGCAACCAAGGAAGTCCCTTCTCTGGATCTCTACCATCAAGCCAGCGGTCAACAATCTGGCAGAGAGACCAGGGAACACACACACACGTGTTCCAGCAGCAGGGCGAATATAAGAAGGTAGCAGCACAGCAGCAAACAGGCACAGGATAAGTATAATGGCTGCTAGTACCCCCAGAGAACCCACATTGAAGATCTGACACTTCAACCACCCACTGAACTTCTACAACGATACACAGTTGAAGATTCTGGCAGCAAATGGCAGGTGGTAGTGGTAAACCTGCTCCAGAAATAGTTCTGGCAAAGAGGCAAAGAGGACTTGACCCATTATATATGGGGAGACTAATGGAGACTTTGGGAGGCACCTATTGGATCACCAGAGGAAAACAACAAAAATGGTGCATTGGGATTGAAATGCAGTACAATGGCTTGCACCCCTGGTGTAACCAAAACTAAAGTATAGCTGTCACCATCTACTCCCTAACCATGTGTAGGGTAATTGGATATCCCTAGGGCAAACATGGTGAGCCTGAGAGGAACCCGTGGGACTGGACGCCTTAGGGGGTGACCCCCTACCATGTACCTTGTATAAAGGAAAAAAGGACATAAATGCAGGGGGACTTCAGGAGAATTCCCTCTGGCAACCAAAAATAGATCAGTGAACTGAGAAAGCAAAACGTTTAAAGGCCACCCAGAAAAGTGGCTGTAGAATCCCCAAAATAGAAATTCTTTCTGAACACTCACCCTCTCACACTCGCAACCAGTATTAGCTCTCTCACTGACTCTCTCAGACACGTTCTCTATGTGTTTATTTTCCTCTCCCACACATACTCTCACTGTCATCCTCGCCTTCTCGGTCTCCTGGTATTCTTGCTTCCCATGTAATTGTCTTTCCTGCTCAAGGTTTTAGGGACCTATTGATCTTCCCCTCCAAACGTATTCCGAATGATAAAATCAAATGGGAGACAAGTAACCAAGCAGGCACGTGTATGACCCTCTAACAAACAACTTGCACAACCCTAGCAAGCTCATCACATCTCTTCTATCTGCCTTACATTAGGTACACCAGCAAGCCACACATAAGAGGCCTGGTTGCTAGATCAGACCCTTATCACACTCTCTTCTCTTCCCCAACCATCTCACCACAGCACAATCCTCAGACCCACGCATGATTGCATGAGTGAATGGCGAAGCACACTAATTTATAACAGAGCTTTAGAGAAACACCCCTGTTGCAACACAAACCCACGTACCCTCACACAACTCGTCTAGAATCTCACTAGCACATAGCTAGTGCTGCATATATGCAGGCTTCAACACCTTGCGTTTGGCATTCTATCTGCCCTTCTCTTCCCCAAAAACCTCTAATCTCCCATAACTGAGTGCCAAGATGCTGGAAAATGGCAGGTGTTTCCCACATCAGTCCTAGCTACATTACATTGCTTTACAATGTGTTGATGAGTCAATTCTGTACAGGTGTGTATACCTGCAGTGCTCGATATCTTTACCATTGATTCCTGAGCTCCTTGGCTCTTACTAAGCCATTCATTTGACAGATGATAGTCCGAACGAGGGAATAGTGTCATATATCTGCTCCTATCAGGAGAATGTCACTTTTGTCCTGCCCACCTCCTTTTTTTAGTGTTTTATTATACCCCGACAGGCCTTTATTACTTTGGCAACTTTTTCCTGGCAAATGGCAAGACTGAATTGCTATGTTCTTTTTCGCCCTCACGGTACACCACTATTTCCCAACACCACACTCGGAGATGATGATGACTACCAACTCAGACTGCTGAGGCCCTGATGGAAATAGAGTTTACATTCTCATGATAATTTTGTCTTGATTGTATCTGTGGAGGTGCACGACACAACGCTGGATTATGTCTCTGTTAAGAGTACGGACATAACCCTACTCCCAGTTCTGCTGGTTCTTCCTTGGGGCCTGGATCCATCTTATGACCTCTGGCCTTATAGGGGATATCTGTCATAGAATCTGCACCTGTGAGCTGAGAATTCCGTCCACTTAACATGGGGATGTGAGGGTATCAAATCATGTTGCTCGACTGATCCAGGATTAGGTCTTGGGAGAGATTGTGTTGATGCACTCATGATTGCCGGGCTATTGTCAGAGGTTGCATAGGATAATGTGCAGTCTATATGGAGTAATGTTGTAGGCTGCCGTCTATTGTGCATTCCATGGGTCAGTAGAAGCATATCCTGGCTATTGAGAATGGAAAAAAAATGCATAAAAAGCTAAGGTATTTGAGTTAGTCAAGTAGCATGGACAAGGCATTCATGGAATAGCTAATGCACTTGAATGGAAGACCTTGAGGAATTATGTGTCAATGTTGTTGCACACATTCCAACTCCCCACCCTGACACACACAAAGAGAAATATTCAATAGAAACCAAATCACAAAGGATTCTACTATCCAGCTGAACATATTACTATATGCTTTTAATGGTTTTAATGCATGCAATGCATTAGGTTGAAAGCAATCTTACATATAAACTAGTATGCTTTGGCACACAGGTAACTATCATTAAACATAGCCTCTGGTATTCCAATATCAGCATCTTTACTGTGAACAAAATACATATCTTAATCATTCTTATTTAATTTGAAAGTGTTTCTAATCTGTAACAAGCAAGGCATTTTAAATCCTAAACACGCATTCTTATTTTTGAAACACCACTGCCTTCTTCATTGAAAATACCTGTCAGCAGGAATCATGAGAGTAAGCTGAAATCCTGTTGTCAATAGAGACCAATTAACAAATATATACTTGTGTAAGTGACCAAATAGGGAGGTCTTCTCTGTGGGCTAAGTTTGTCAGATGACTTCATGTCACCAGGGCCACCTCATTGCCGTGCTTTACTTTCATTTCAGTTTTGCTTAGGTCGACTCTATGAAATTAAAATTAACAAAGACTGCAACTCCCAGATTGCAATTGATTCGGAACTGAAAGACAAGAATTGACATGATTTCCTTGATGACATGGAGGTATCTAGTGCATGTGGAACAATGCAGATTTCATTGTTGGATTATCAATTGTTGTTAAAGATTAAATAAATGTGTGGGACTGAGGATACCAAGAATGCCCAGTGTAACAGATGACTGGAAACAAGCAATGGAATCCACATTTTTACTGTGATATCTATCATGAATGCTTTGCTTCTGTCTTTTGGCGTTGCGTTGTGAACCTGGACAGCGGCTACTGTCCTGCATGCTGCTCTGTGTGCTATACGGAACCATGGGGAAGGCATTCAACACATGTTTTCAAAATCACATTCCACATCACTTAGAAAAAAATATTTGTTGTTCTTGTTCTCTTGTTCTGACAATTTTGCAGATGGCTTAAAGCATAAACACCTATTCCGAAATATTTAAATGGTTGCTGAAATCGAAATAACCAGATAGGGAGTCAATGTGAATCTATAGTATTTTAGGATTTGTTGTAATGCTGCTTTGTTAATTATAGCCTAGAGCTCACCCGTAATCACCTCTCTAACTAGCAGTCTTTTCAGCCATGTCTGGTGGGACATAGAATAGCTTTTCTACTAAGGGTTCAGCCCACACATCCAAACTCCTACAAAGGGCATTACTCTGATCCCCCTGATGCAGAGCCAGACCATAACAGTGTCTACACGATTGTATGCTTTTCTGCAATATTGACCGGATTCAGAAGATCACACTAATGGATTTGTTAATGTCCACATGAATGCATTTGGACAAGTGTGTGGAAACCTGTAATTTGCCAAAGTTTCCACTCCTTGCACCCCATGTATGTAGACAGTTATGGCCACTGATACCGGGTTGCATCGGTCCATGGGACCCGAGCGCCCCCAATAAATTATGAGTTGAGTCACAAGTGGCTTGGCATGGGCATAGCATCGGGTATGTGTTCCACCATTGTTGGGTGAAGTTTCCATTCAGGACAGAAGATGTTAGTCACAAGCTGTTAAGCCCATCAAAGAGTCCTGCTGTAGGGTAAGGACCAGAAATCAATATTATAAAAGTAACCAATGAGTCAAATAAAAGTGCACAGGAGCAAGAAAAACAAATGTTTATCACATGCAACCGCAGCTGGGAACAATCCACAAAATCATTCAAAGAACATTACAAAATGGCAGCATTTTATAGTTAGAAGTGAAGTGGCATTTAAAACATTGTTTCAGAATATTTTTAAATTCATATTCACTGATTGGTCAGCTCTGGTTGCTCCAAAGGTGATTGTATACAATGCCTACCCCATTGGCTTATCCTATCCCTCCTGACCACTCTAATGACTACCTCACGATAATAATCCCATGGTGGGACCATATAGTTTCACATGACTTTGATTGGACAGTTGACCTGTTAAAATGATTCATAGACAACTTGACTTCTGATTGGTTTGGCTCCTCTGGTTGTCCTGGGTGGGCCACTTCAGTCATTGGTGACCAAGAGAATTGTGAGGCGTGAACAGTTTGGCAACAAAAAGAATACTTTGCATCATTTCTCAAAAGAACTGTAAGGTTGGCACCAACATAACCGTTCACACTTTTGTGACTGCTCAACCGGAAGTAAACGTTGCAACTGCTTGTTGGAAACATGATTCACTTTTATTTCCTTTCTCATGATGTGACTATATGACTTCATGGGGCGTGTTTCCTGATCTCTTGCACTGAGGCCATGTGCCTGGCCAAATTGTCTATTCGATGAATGGGTGGGTGTACGTGGCTTGTGTATCTAAATGCAGGTGTATTTTAATGAGTGCCAGAACACTCTTTGTGTCAAGTTTCTGCATTGTTTTGTGTACCTTTGATTTCACAATCTTAATTACCAGCCTATGCATGTTCTTGCTCAAATGTACTCATGGCATATAAAGCTTTTGCTTGATTCCTAAGTGAATATTTTCACACAGGGGGCAATGTGCATCTTCTGTTTGAGTGACTTTGTCCCATGTATGTGTCTGCGCATTGCCTCATTCCCACCAAAAGGTGGCCTTGCATTTGTTAGTATCTAAGAACATGGGCAGGAACTTCATTAGTTGTATGTTTCATTTGTTGGCTGTGTAGGATTTTGCTGCACCTTCCTATTCATGACCATTCCCTGCACAGCATTTACAGCCTCTGTGCCTTGGAAAGAACTTCACCTCATACTTCTGGCCAATCACAACGTGACTTTGCAGCCTGTTCAAGGCTGCTGGCCTTGTCTGTATGTGTCTCTCTAATGTTAGATGTAACTGAATTCCTCTTACTGTGTTGTATTATTCATGGAACTCTGAGGTCTAATGAAACCTAAATGGCTATGAATCATCTTTATTCTGATGCTTACTCTATATGTTACCCACCTAAAATCGGTTGAATGTGTATGTGTCACGGCTATAGTCACTACCTTTTAGTGTTATTAATGAATACTTATGTGCCTATTTAAATCTCTCTTCATGTCTATGGTCTTGTTTGTGCGTGTATGTGTATGTTATGTCTGTCTGGATAAGCTTACTATTTGCATATATGCTGCTTGTCGTTGTCATTGCAATCAAAATGAGTGCATGTGTGTGTGTGTTGTGGTTTCAGTTTATCTCACGTCATAGGGATATGGCGGGAATGTCAGTGTGTTAGACCTGCTATCTGGGCCTTTGGCCTTTGGTGTGGTTTCAGATTCATGTTTTATGGGTTTTCTTAACTTGTATTTCCTCTCATGTGTGTGATGCATGACGTTGATCCCAGCACCGCTTTGTACTCTATTACAGTTGCAGTCAGTGCATTTCTTTTTTATCAGGCAGTATTATATAATCCTTTTGTTAGTTAGTAGACAGTAAATAGGGCACATTAAGGAAAGGGCAAGTTGATCATCAGTGACATCTCAGTGCAAAACCCCATGCATGAAAAGTGCCAATGTTCTTGTGATAACCCAGATGGGTCAAATGCATTATTAAGATAACCCCTCTGCCCCCCACCACACACACACCCAAAAGGTGATTGCTTACAAGTGGTTTGTTTGATTGCCCTCGAGAGGTTGAAGCACCATGTCAGACCTACCCCATTTTAGAATTGTGCCCTAGTGATCACACACTATGCAGCTGGCCCTGCCCATTGAGCTTGGATACAAGCAATGTATTAAACAACGTGATATATACGGTTGAATGCATCTGCGGACGTAGAACTAATACATTTTTAAATGATGTGTGAAACTATGACAATTAGATGACAATGTGCTTGTCACTGGCAGGGCCGCCATCTATTGCTGTATGTAATAATATAAAGCATACCAGAAATTTAGAAATGTGTTTCTACAGCACGTTAAGTTATTATGTTGCCTAGAAAAGATTTGGAACAATGTTACACAAGCAACACATTATTCTCTTCGATGAAAAGCATACTGGGCTTTATTGGACCTATGAATGACTAGCACGACCAACTTTGAGTTCCAACAAGCCTGTCAGAACCCTTGGCATCTGGACATTAATGTGTGTTTTTGTTTAGGCTTCCATGGTATCTTATGACTTTCTGATAACCTGTGGCCAAAGAGAGCATTTCCTCTCCTCTGCCTGTATTTTACGTTTGCTTCTTGACTCCTGCTTTTGCAACCCTGATCGTGTCCCTTTCAGTTTGCATCCTCCTCCTGTTGCTCTGCAATTAATAATGGAAAGGGAAATTGTCTCCCTCACAGCTGTCAGGCGACCTTTCCTTGGACGCCATTTTGGAGTGGTGGTTTTCTTCATTGTTGGCCTTCAGTGTTCATGAATCCTGCCTCTACAGCAGAAGTGGCTACTAGTTGTAAAGCTAAGGGTGGCTAACATTGCTGGAAAATATTGATCTAAAGTCCTCTGAATTCTGCCTCTTCCTCTGCTAGGCTTCAAAGAGATGTTATTTATTTGTGACAGGGGTTGTTTACCTTAAATATATATTCTGAGTGTGCATCATAAGAGAGGCAAGAATATTGTCACAGAACAAGTTAACTGAGTTTTTCCATTTTCATCACTTGAATATGGAGAATTGCACTAGTTACTTATCGAAGAGCAGAACATAAATGACTGACCATTCTGATCGAGCTGCTTGCTTCTATTGCATCACTGCACCAAGCTCAGTCCTAAGACCCTTGTCCCACAATAGACATAACCACCCACTGTAGCATCAAAATGTAGAGATGAACTACACCATTTTATTTGCTGCCTTACATAAGGATACTAGGATATTGACACAGTTTATGACAATTGGACGCAGTTTTTGAATCATAGATTTATTTCTAATACAAAAGTAGGGCCTGCTGAAGACACATCAAACTATTTGTATTTGTTCACTTGAGTAAAACATCTGTCAACACCTTTCAACCATTCCTTACGCTTTTCTTTTGAGCCCCAACATGCAGACTGACCACATTACCTTCCAGACTTTCCTTTGCATGTCTATGCTCTTGACGTTGACGCTTTGTTTCACAATTTTGCTCTTTTATGATGTTCTTGGAGGCAGTTAAAAAAAAAAACATTCCCCCATGTTCCTATAATCCAAGAGAATGAGAGAAGAGTTGGCTAGTGAATAGAGAAATATGACTGGACTGTGATTACATTAAAATGTCTTTACAAATGACAGCTAATCACAGTATCCTGACTTTAGACTATCTTCTATAATCAATTAAAAGTCAGTGCTGCTCAGTTGCCTTTGAAGAGATGCATTATCGCAGTATGTTAGGGAGAATACTCCTTCTAGGTCTAATTTCCCTCATCTAGTGAGTCCACCAGCAGCTTTGCTGGATTTCTGGAGTTTATTTTTTCCACCTGGTAAGAGTGTACATCCTTTTTCCACTCTTACATGTGTTTTGGCCTATGTGTTTTTACTCATTGGGCCTCATTACACGGATGGCTGTAAGGATTTACCGGTACCGGTAAAATACCGGTACGGTAAATCCTTACTGCCTTACTACGAGGTCCCTTTGCGGGTTGGGGGATTTAACGCCTGCTTTTTGCAGGCGTTAAAAACCAACCCGCAAAGGGCCCCAGGGAGCTAATTACGATACCGCAATTTGCGGTACCGTAATTAGCGCCTTCCCCATTCCCATTGAGCCCTATGGGGCAAAAATGGGAATGAGGAAGGGCAATGGTGGAAGGGGGAATTACAGCCCGCCAACCTTGGAATGGGGCAGTAATTCCCCTTTTTGCCAAGGCGGTGCCGGTATTTTACAGGCATGAACCATGGCGCTAATAGCACCATGGTTCACCGCCATCCGTGTAATGAGCCCCATTGTGTGATCTTGGGCACGGGAGCACACCACTCCAGGTGCCCCTGTTCTTGTACGGGTTACACAGCACCTTCAGTGTAGTAACCCAGGGTTGTCTTTAAGACTTCCCTCTGACTCCATTTCGCTGGGGCTGACTACTGTCCCCTAGAGAAAGGTAAAGGTGCCATTTACTTTACATAGTCATTTGTACCACAGACCCAGTACACCCCATCTTACACGGAGCACTGGAAAGGGTTAATCTGTACCCCTCTTCTGTCTGTACCTCCCTGAGCATTGTTTCGCTCTTTTAACATTTAGACTTGGCTGGTGGCAGTGGCATCTACCCTAACTTTTCTACCGTGATTATATTAGATAAACGTGGTACTGTTCTTGGCTATTATATTAGCCTCGAACATAAACCCACTTGACCAAATTGTCTTTCTTTTGGCTCTGGTTGGGTTTATTCGCCATTTCTTTTTGTTAAATTCCTTCTTTTGTTTTACTTTGCGTGGCAAACTAGGTTTGCCTTCTTTGTTCACTGTCTTTTGGCGGCTTCTGCAGAGAAGCCCTCCTTTTGGCACCTGGGTGTCTAGGTAGACTGAATGTGGGGAAGAGGTGTAGTCACCCCCTGCACAGGGTATCCTAGGAAACCCAAGTCGCACTTTGCCATGATTGGCTGAGGTGGTTGTCCCGGCTGGACAAACCCCCTGCTGCGTGATTGACAGCCAGGCTGTGTGAATGGGGGTTTTGCGCATAAAAGGCAGGTCTCCTGGGCTAGAAGTCAGAGTCGCCTCTGGAACTTCAAGGAACCGAAGAGAAGCAGAGAGAATGACGGCTACTGCAACTACCCCATCCCGGTGAAGCCCTGCTGCAGTCCTGAGCTATCTTCCCTTCAACGACTAAGAGGAGATCCAGTCCGGAGTCTTCTCCCCTTGAGCCTGGTGGGGATAACCAGCTCATCTTCTTCAGCCAGAGATCTCCGCCGTGGTCGAAATCGTTGCACACTGCTGTAGTGGTACGGATAGCCACCTGTTGAGCTTCTCCTGTTTTTAAGGAGCACACCTTTTTCGTTGTTGCTGCTGCCGGCTTCATCCCTGCGTGGTGCAGACCCCCTTCAGACGTCCTCCTTCACAACGAAGCTCCAGGAATCGTGGGTCTGCGGGAAACCAACAGGAACAACTGCCAGGGCACCAGCTGCATCGTTGGAATAAGGTACTGTGCTCTACTCGAGGAAACTGGGTGAATCCCTTTTCTTCATCCTCAAGGCTTGTCCTTGTCTTCCCTCCTTCCTATAACTTTTGCTTCCGAACATTGACAATATCAAGTACTTTTGGGCTACACTGAATCGTGAACTGTCTAACGGTGTGATCTTCGGCACACGTCTCCGGTGTCACATAAACCTGACTCCGACCCTTTGACTTTTGAACTCCTGTTTCTGAGTGTTTCTCGAAACTGTCTGCCTAACCTAAATATTGCCTGTGAATTTTGCCTTCAACTCCCTCTGGGTATTTCAGGTGCTAAGTGTGCTTTTGCTCCGGTAGCATTTCATGTCACGGGTACACGTTTATTGCGTAGAACGAACTGTCAAAAAGTGATCGCAACCGTATCCGCGGTATCGTGTTTTGTTCATAACACCGGTTCATTCAAACACAGGGTACTTACCTTGAGACATACTGTACAAAGTTAATTGGTTAGTTGTAGTATATTTAACGTGTGGTTTTGTTTACAGTTTAATAGAGGTGTTGTGTTAATAACTGATGGTTTAAAAATAAATGTACTTATATTTTTTTACCTGAAACCTTGAGTCAGTGTTTGTTTGAGTCACAGTAATTGTGCTCCCTTTGTGTAATCTCTGCTACTGCTCATATACTCTTGAGATAAGCCTGGCTGCTCTGCTACTGCTACCACTATAACTTAGTAGTACAGGCTTGTACCAAAGGTAAACTTGGATTGTCACCTGTAGTCTTAATTGTGTGTAGTGGTCCCTAAGGGCACTGCACAGGATTCTGCCTAACACAGTAGTGAAGAAAATCCAAGAGAGAAGTCTTTGACTTGCAAAATATATGTTTAGTCCCACACGGGAAACACCATAAAAGAACAACTTCCTTCTTGTTCAGCGTCCTTGTAACACAAGAATCATGGCATTTCCAAGTGTGGTGAACAGATGCTAGACATGTGCAATTCATTTCATTCACCTAGGTATGTCACAAGCAACAGCTCAATCTAATGCATATCTGGCATTACTATTCTACTGCCCCTCGGATCACTCTAATGAGCTTTGTCACTTATTACAGTCATTTCTCTCTCTACAACTGCGCCAATAATTTATATTGTTGACCCATCCCCACTACTCCTTTACCTTCCAACATCCGGTTATCTTACCAAACCACTATTTCTTTTTATTTTCATAAATCTCTTTATTGGTTTTATAAACAAGTATTGGGTCATCCAAAAAAAATGAAATCAGCTTAACATATGATTCATCCCGATCGACCCACGTCACCAAAGCTCGATTTCTGATGGCCTTTTGTTTTGCATCATATCCACTTCATGTACAAATGCGTTGATATCTGAGCTGATCCCTTGGGCTTCAGTGCGGTGTACTGTTTTATTCTGCTCATTGAAGTGGAATCTGTTCACATTGGTACCGGCGCTACTGCCATCTGTTCGTCCTCCTTGGGAACTGTTGACCGGCAGCGCAGTGCTATCGCGCCAAATGTCAAGGAAGTTTAACAAAGCAAGAACAATGTTTTGAGCACTGGGTAACAGCATAGACTTTCAGGAGGATAGCTTACGTGCAATGATCTTGCCATGGAAACAGGCGGATGCCCTGTATCATAGGTCAATAACCCATCAGGTCAACTCCACTTTTCAGTACCACTGGGCTATAAAACCGAGGACCATATTTTGTGTAATGATGATAATTATAAGTAACATTGATAATCAGCACTCAGAAACTGGATTCCCGGTGATAGTGTCATGCACCAGCCCTGGAAGTTCATGCATAGATGGAAATACCACTAACATGGTTCTGATAGTTCCAGGTTGATGGTCTAGTTTTTATCCAACATGGCCGCCGGAACCTATAAACAACAATGCATTCTGGCGCTCAGCGCGTTGTATCAACTTTGTTACGTGCGCTGCCAGTTCTTTCCCTAAGGCGACTTGCAGTTCAGAGCCTCTTCTCTGTTTAACCTCTCCTACTCTCCTTTCTGTGTGTATTTCACCTTTATCTCCTCACATGGGTGTCTACAGGTTAAGGTAAGGTAACGGTTGGTTCTGTTTCGCTGTTCGTTCATACACGTAGCGCTAACCACCTTTGGTGTCTGCCGCTATTTCCATTTAAATGTCTATATCGGCTATCTCTCTCAGCCTTTCTCTCTATATTTACTGGCTTCCTGAGTATCGGAAGTCTTTACATTTTTCTATTTCTTTCTCGATACCTTCTATCATTTATTCTTACCTGTTTCTTTCTTTCTTTGCCGGTGTTCCGGTTCCTTTCCGTTTTTTGTGAGAACAACTGGAGACTGTTTTCCTCTATTCAGCCCTTCCTTAATCTAATCAGAGGAATCTTTGGAGACTTTTCTGGTAACCTTCCCAAAGGACAATTGAAAGGTACTACCAAACACTCACCACATCTGAAGACGGATGGTTAACATCTCTCAGGGTTTTTTGCCTTTGGGCTTTTTCCCAGCACAAAGGGCGTGATCCTCGGGTTTCCCCAAGGTCTGTAAAACATCCAGATCAAGGTGGCCACCGAGGGAGCGCGTCCTTACTTACGTCAGAAAAAGGAGAAGAGGCCAGTGGAAAGCATAAGAACCAGGAAGAAGACAGAAGCATTAAAGTTGGAGGAGATACAAGAAGAAACAGGTGAGGAGGAGATGGGGGAAGAGGAGTCAAATTTTGACAGTATACAACGCCCAATTACACCCATGGCGTCTCCGGAACAGATTCAGGAGATGTGCAACGCCATACAAGGACTCAGAGTGGAGATGCAAACCCTGCATGCTGAGAACCTTCTGCTTCGTCAACAGGCTGCGGCCAGAACAGAGAGTAGAGATGATTTACCACCTATGCCATTTTCGTATGGTAAATATGAAGGAAACCCTAAGACGATAAAGGAGTTCCTAGATGCCTGTGCGGTATATTTCTCCTTCAGGCCTAGAGCCTTCGAGTCTGGAAGGGCTCGGATAGGATTTATCATTTCTAACTTAGCTGGAAGTGCTCTGGCCTGGGCAACCCCCCTGGTCACTAACCAGGCTCCTTTGGTTAATGATTATGCTGTGTTCATACAGGGGTTCAAGGACCGTTTTGAACGTCCAGAGGTCCAGTATACCAAATAAGAAGCTTTCCTCGATGTAAAGCAGGGAAATCAGGACCTACAAGCTTACATTGCGCAATTCCAGAGTCTAGCAGTATCCGCTGGTTGGCCAGATACAGCGCAACAGACAATCTTCAGAAGGGGGTTGAACGAGGAAATGAAGGACGAACTGGCCCGGGTAGCTCGTCCCAACAGCTTTCGTGAGCTAGTTACCCTCTCCCTCCAGATCGAATTTCGTATCCAAGAGAGACGTTTGGAGAGAAGAAGAGGAAGAGGCTATGTACAACGGTACAGTCCCCCGCAAGGAAGAAGAGAACGCCCAACCCTAGAGGAACCGATGCAGATAGGATCTACCAGAGGACCCTTAACCAAGACTGAAAGGAAGAGAAGACAAGAACTGAGCCTCTGTATGTACTGTGGATCCTCTAGACACAGCCTCAAGGACTGTTCTGAAATTCTCTCCAGAAGACAGGGAAACGACAGACCCCAGGTCTATGCAAGGGAGACCGTGGGGACAACTGCTCAAACCCTTGCAATCTTACCAGATTCAGCCAGGAAGGAATAGAAGACAACGGTTTAATGGTATTTCAGGTCTCGTTTTCCTACAGTTTGAAGCAGAACATCCCTGTACTAGCTATGCTAGATTGTGGAGCTGCAGGAAATTTCATAGACGTCAAATGGGCCCAAGAGAACCAAATCTCGCTCCAGAAGAAGACAACACCTCTCCCAGTCGAAGGGGTGGATGGATGTCCTTTATCTTCCGGATTTATTACTATGGAAACGGTTCCTATCTCATTGGGAATGGGACACCACACGGAGACCCTTAGCTTTGATGTCATCAGGGCGGCACATTTCCCTCTGATACTAGGTATCTCCTGGTTACGACGTCATAACCCCAGAATAGATTGGACGGCTAACAAACTCAGCTTTGATTCAGACTATTGCGGAGAACATTGCATGAAGGGACTCCAGGTTGAAGTCCAATCCAGCATTACCGAAAGACTATCCAACATCTCAGTTTCCTCTATCCCAGTACAGTACCAGACTTTTTCAAAGGTGTTTGAAGATGTAAACCCTAGACTCCTCCCACCTCACCGTAATGAAGACTGTAGCATAGACCTCAAAAAGGGAGTGATTTTTCACTGGGATACTGAAGCACAGGAGGCATTCAAGAACCTTAAGAAACATTTCACCTCTGCTCCGGTTCTACTACAACCTGATCAGACCAAACCTTTTGTCCTGGAGACAGACACCTCCGGAGGTGCCTTGGGGGCAGTCTTATTACAAGAGGATCATAAAGGGGAAGAACACCCCATAGCTTACTATTCCCGCACCTTGACGGGAAGTGAAAGAAATTATTCTGTGCTCGAGAGAGAGAGCTATTGGCTATGCAAGCTGCCTGTTAAGAATGGAGACACCTTTTGCAAGGGGCAGCGCAACAGTTCACGAACCGTACGGATCATAGAAACTTGAAGGTACTCCAACAGATGGAGTGTAGAAATTCGAGGCATGCTCGCTGGGCATATTACTTTTCCAATTTCGACTTCCAAATCACCTATATACCTGGATCTCAGAACAGTGTTGCTGACGCTTTATCCCGAAGATGGGTAGATGAGGAGAAGCCAGAATTACAGAAGGAAAGAATCCTACCGAAGCATCATTTTTACATGATAGCAAATCTTTTTCTACAGGAGGTTCATAGTGGATTGGAGGAATATACACAAGAAGAAAGAGAAGCCTATCAATTACAAGAGATCAACGGACTATGGTTTCACCAGTCTGCACTATTTCTACCTACCTCGACTCTTCGGAACCAAGCTATCAGCTTTTGTCATGATCTACCCTTGGCGGGACATAAGGGAGAAAAGACAATTTATGAGCTGATATCCAGAAGTTTTTGGTGGCCATCTATGCGAAAAGATATCACCTCCTATGTTTCTACTTGCCCCATCTGTGCCATCAATAAGACACCTCGTCAAAGACCATTAGGACTCTTACATCAAGCCAAGGCACCCACACGTCCTTGGGAAGACCTTTCGATGGACTTTGTAGTAGAGCTACCAACTTCAAATGGTAGAACAGCGATCTTGGTAACGATAGATTCTTATACAAAGCTAGCCCACTTTGTAGCATTACAAGGAGTACCCTCTGCCTCTGAGACGGCTACCATATTCCTCAGGGAGGTAATAAGACTACGCGGCTTACCCCGAACCATAATCTCTGACAGAGGAACCCAATTTATCTCCAAGTTTTGGGACTCCCTTTGTCAACAACTTGGAGTTCAATGAGCTCTCTCCTCTGGGTATCATCCTCAATCAAACGGACAGACGGAGAGACTGAACGCCAATTTATAGCAGTACCTTTGTTGCTTTTGCAATAGAGAGCAAGATAATTGGGCTTCTTTGCTACCAATGGCAGAATTCGCCTATAATAATACGTATCATACGACAATCAAGATGAGCCCTTTCAAATGTACCTATGGGTACCATCCGCACCACTTACCAGGAGTCCTAGCTCCAAGTTCTAAGATCTCCACGCCAGCCATAGAAGAGATGCTAATGGATCTCAGAGTCTCACACAAAGAAGCATTGCGAGCATTGGAAGACAGCAGGAGGAGATACAAGGTGTCCGCCGACACCAAAAGAGGTCCTACTCCATTATGGAAGCCAGGAGATCGAGTCTGGCTCTCTACTCAGTATTTACCTCATTGGACCATATGGGTAAATTTGCAGCCAGATTTATAGGTCCATATCGCATTCTAACCAGGATCAATCCAGTTGCATTCAAATTACAACTCCCCAGCGCCTTAAGAAGAATTCATCCGGTCTTTCATTCTTCGCTTCTAAAGGCTCATAACGAAGATCCTTACAAAAGAACAAGAAGAAGCCCGATTACTGCCCCTTGCGATGAACCAAAGGAGTATGAGGTGGCCAGATTGGTGGATTCTCGTTACAGAAGGGGAACTCTTCAATACCTAGTCCATTGGAAGGGTTATCCGATTGCTGAAAGAACATGGGAACCAAGATCCCATGTACATGCCCCACGACTTGTTCAACAGTTCCACCGACGGAATCCGGGAAAGCCTGGAGGAAGCAAGTATCGAAGGGGGCATACTGTCATGCACCAGCCCTGGAAGTTCATGCATAGATGGAAATACCACTAACATGGTTCTGATAGTTCCAGGTTGACAGTCTAGTTTTTATCCAACATGGCTGCCGGAACCTATAAACAACAATGCATTCTGGCGCTCGGCGCGTTGTATCAACTTTGTTACGTGCGCTGCCAGTTCTTTCCCTAAGGCGACTTGCAGTTCAGAGCCTCTTCTCTGTTTAACCTCTCCTACTCTCCTTTCTGTATGTATTTCACCTTTATCTCCTCACGTGGGTGTCTACAGGTTAAGGTAAGGTAACGGTTGGTTCTGTTTCGCTGTTCGTTCGTACACATAGCGCTAACCACCTTTGGTGTCTGCCGCTATTTCCATTTAAGTGTCTATCTCGGCTATCTCTCTCAGCCTTTCTCTCTATATTTACTGCCTTCCTGAGTATCGGAAGTCTTTACATTTTTCTATTTCTTTCTCGCTACCTTCTATCTTTTATTCTTACCTGTTTCTTTCTTTCTTTGCCGGTGTTCCGGTTCCTTTCCGTTTTTTGTGAGAATAACTGGAGTCTGTTTTCCTCTATTCAGCCCCTCCTTAATCTAATCGCAGGAATCTTTGGAGACTTTTCTGGTACCCTTCCCAAAGGACAATTGAAAGGTACTAACAAACAATCACCACATCTGAAGACGGACGGTTAACATCTCTCAGGGTTTTTTGCCTTTGGGCTTTTTCCCAGCACGAAGGGCGTGCTCCTCGGGTTTCCCCAAGATCTGTAAAACATCCAGATCAAGGTGGCCACCGAGGGAGCGCGTCCTTACTTACATCAGAAAAAGGAGAAGAGGCCAGTGGAAAGCATAAGAACCAGGAAGAAGACAGAAGCATTAAAGTTGGAGGAGATACAAGAAGAAACAGGTCAGGAGGAGATAGGGGAAGAGGAGTCAAGTTTTGACAGATAGTGCTGCAGTATAAAATACCACAATAATTGATATATGTTCTCCCATATATGGGATACATATGGTTCCTGGTTTATTTTCAACATGCATCAATCATATCTAATTTGGAGTGATAAGGGCAGCGTGAAACAGATACTGCTCATTTTAGCTTGTCACTTTCTATGGCCGTGAAGGCTAAAATCAGCACTTTAGAAAAGTCATCATTTTGTAGGAAGCTGAATTTTGAATTATTCCGAGGATGAATGGCTTGCAGACCCCGCACAGAGGAAAAATCCTGGCGGCGTCTGAAAGGGCTGGCAAAGATGGCCTCGTGTGCTGACATTTCATGTCCAATTTTTACAAACAAACAATATCAGAGTGATGAGCTGCAGTGCAATGCCCAATGTGTATTTGACCTTGTTTTAGAGTGCCGCTGGCATTGAGAAGGTTGTGTACAGGTAGACAGAACCAGTCAACCTTTTATTTGTATATTTATACTTATACACGGGTTTATATAACTGGTGTTGCCCAGGATTTCATTTTCTCATAGGTAGTTACAAATACCTCAAGGTAGAGTTACGCTTTCGCTTTTTTGTCCGTAGTAGGAAGCAAATATATAAAGCATTTGTAAACTTGATTCTGTGTGGTGGAAACACTACTTTTAACATGGTATACTGTTATGTGGTGTATATGTGTTTTTCAAGGCTTTTTTGATACTTGTGCAATGAATAAGTAAATGAATTAAAAAGATGACGTTTTAGCAATTAATGTGTACATGTTATTAATCATATCACACACAGCCCATATTTGCTAAGTGGCTGTATAAGTATTTCTGAGTTCTGAGGGTAACATGTCTTGTTAGTGATAATGTATGTGTCCCTTCTTTTGGTTAAATAGATATATTGAATCCTCACTCGGTAGCAGGGATTATCACCATAGTTTGGGAATATAAAATATTTTAAAAATGTGTTCTTATAAAGACCACACAACACCATTTTGTGTTCTTCTTAAAAACTAATTCTGAAACAAATTACTGTACGTGAGAACAATATGGAGATTCCTAAGCGGCATGATGAGTGACATGATGCCAACTATGCCAAAAGCTACGGACCAGAAGTTCAATATTACCAAAGTACATGTTCATTGTAAGGCTTGTTTATAAATAAAAAATATAGTTTTTTTTTCTCAGTTGGAGCAAAGATCTACAGTTGATTCAAGGAACCTACTTTATACCACACAACATATAACTGCCCGTGGGAGAAACATGGAGAATCCAAGTTGATGTACTGGTCCTGTGCCTTGTTGATTGTGATAACGAACGCCAGCCTGAATGGGAAACTTTAGCCACTTGAAACTGAGCGGCATGTCTGTCGGAATGAGTGGAATGCAGGGGGTGACTACATCTTCTCATTTTCCCTTTGCAGTCAACACTGTGCCTTTAACACAACGTTCAGAGGGCCGAAATGGGGGGTAACGGCCCGGTAGCCAAAGTTAACAACCTGAGCAAAGCAGGGGCGGTTCATGAGGGCTCAGGGCTGTTAACGTGTTCCAGCCCTTGGAACGGGGTGTTGACACCATTAGCACCCTCCGTTACCACTTTGATCATTCAGGGGGCTAAACAAAAAGTATTGTTATTCATTGAATGGGACGCCGCATGCATCCCGTTCACTGAATGAAAATACTTATCAAAAATGGCCACCATTGTTGTAGAAGGCAGGACTCTGTATGGAGCCCCTCTTCTATTACTATGGTGGAAGGAAAAGGGGGAAGGTAGCTGCTGATGTGGCTGGTGCCGCTTCCGCAACAAGGTAAAGCAGGGGAGGGGGGTTGGTAAAAGAAAAACAAATGGGAGGGTGGGGGAACCTAGTGGCCCGTGGCAGGGGAGGTAGCTTGTGGGTTTGGGGAGTATGGGCTGAGATTAGAGATTTCAGACCACGATCTGCAGAACCTGATTGGGTGCTAATTAGCTAAGGGTGCTATTGATGCTTCAGTTACATTGGGCAGCAATTATTTGACACACATGCCTTGGCCATTACACAGCCTGGGTGGGTCGAGATTTTGAAGCAGCGTGATGGGTGACTCAACTTTCAGTCGAAGGTAATGTGGCATTCCCGAGGGGTCCAGTGAGTTGAGGAATTCTGTGGTATAGTGTACGGCTTCCTTAGCATCCACCACTGTATCAATTTAGTTGTACTCAGTAACTGTGCCTGGAAGCATATCCTAAATCTGATTATTAATTTCACTGACAGAATAATTTTTTGCAGCAAGGATGGCCCGTTCACACATCCACTTGTGATTTTTGTAATTTGCCAATATGTTTGGATATACTTTATGTATCAGTTCTGTAACCAATCGCACCATCTCGCAAAAATCCTCTGGAAAGGTTATTTCACCTGATGCCGACTGAGAGGGGAAAGAACCTTTACCGATTTGAAGATGCTTGTCATACGCCTTCACCTACCAAACACCTACACTTCATCAATCCACAAACCCACAAACAATTTTTGATATGAAATGATGTTATATGATGTGGCATTTATAGCGCACCTGTACGCAAGTGTTTCTATGTGCAACAAGACAAGGAGGGAGAAACAGGGGGAGAACAAAATAACGATTTTACCAGGCCTTGTGTCATTCAGATCATGCAAGTGTGGGGAAGAGAGAAATGGGAGAAGTGCCAGGGGAGAAGTTCCAGGGGCAAGGAAGGGGGAAATGCAGTTAACTCACAAGTGCAGCCAGCTGGTGGCTCATAGGTGCGGAGAGAAGGGACTGTAGGGGTGCAGATACAGACCCTTAAGTGCTGGGGAGCCCAGAGGCAGTGCAAGGGCAACTGGACATGCTGGACATGCAGGAGCCTGGGCCCGAGTTCAGAAAGTGACCATGTGACCAGTGCACAGAGCTGTCAGGTGCATTAGCAGGGGAGAGGAAGAGAGAAAGCAGAAACAAAAAGGAAGGTCTTGAGTTGCTTCCAGAACCAGAGGTGCTTCTGCTCATGTTTGAGAGAGGCAGGGAGGCTGTTCCAGAGGGAGATAGATCTGCCCCCAACTCTCTGCTTGGAGAAGCATCTTCCCCTCCGAGAACTGGAGGTGGATGAGCGAGGGGCTGAAGAAGGAAGATGTTTTGGAAGAGAAAGTTGGAGGTAGAGTGGTGCCAGACCCCAGAAAGCCTTGTGGACGATGCAGAGTGTCTTGAACTTGATCCTTGCAGTCTCGGGGAGCGAGTGAAGAGATTTCAGAGCTGGAGAGATACAACCCCTGGGCTTGAGGCCAAGGACAAGTCTTGCAGTCCTATTCTGGATAAATTGTAATGGTCAAAAAGTAGAGGCAGGAAGATTTAGAAAGAAGCTGTTGCAATAGTCTGGCCTAGAGAGGACCAGAGCGCTGGAGACAGGGAGCTTCTGGGGTAAAGTGAGAAAAGGAAGAATACCTCTGAGGAGGTACAGCTGATCGTTTGACTTCATAGAAACGTCAGAGATGTGAGGATAGAAGGAAAGGGTGGAGTTGAAGATGACACCAAGGTTCTTAGCCACACAGGAAGGAGCAAGACGAGGGCCCAGACTGGGGAGCGGGTGTCCCAATGGCGAGTATCTCAGTCTTACTGGCATTAAGGCAGAGATCATTGGTGGCGCACCATTTCTGAATTGCGGCCAGACAGTCTGGAATGAGAGAAGAAGCAGAAGTGGCTGACGGGAGCCTGAAAGAGGGCTGAGTTTCATCCACATAACATTGAAAATTGGAGCAGAAAGTAGTGATGCAGTGGACAAGAGGTGCCAGGTAGTGGTTGAACGGCCAGGGAGAGCGGTTAGACCACTGGGGAACACCACAAGTAGAGAGATAGATAGAAGAGAGGAAAGACCCCAGTTGGACATGAGAGGGTCAGTCGGTGAGAAAGGAGTTCAACCAGGCCAAGGCCTGATCAGTTATAACAAGGTTGTCGCAGAAGCGATTGATCAGGATGTCATGCTTGACCATGTCAAAAGCAGAGGATAGATCAAGGAGAAGTCTTCATGAGTGTTCAGGAGAGCATTTTCCGTGCTTCTGGCAGCTCTGAAGCCAGACTGGTGGTCATGGAGGCAACCAACCGATTCAGCATGTAGATTAAGCTGGGAGATGGGCAGCTTTTTCAAGAGTATGCCCATGAAAGGAATGATGGAGATTGAGCGATAGTTAGCCAGAGAGGAAGGATCGGCCGTGGGGCTTCCTTAGATTTTAAGTGGCAGCAATAAGACAACATGTGTTTTCTCAGAAATGTTGCATGCAGTAGTTCCGAAAATCCACAGATGTTATTTATCACCTGTAGGACAAAATATGCACCCTAATCAGGGGGACACCCCCAGGATTCCCCAAACAGTAACGCATTACTAAATGTCGAAATATGGTATAAAAAAGATTTAATACTGAAATATGGGACGTATATAATGTGCTTAAAGCCTCTGAATCTGTCCTTAATGCTCATGTCAGGTGAGCCCTTAGCGGTGTGTAGTGGTAGTGGCTTGTGCTAAGTTTATGTGTGCAAATATCTTGTTGGCCTGATACCCCGATTCTATTGAGCAATGAAGGTGATCATATAGAGGTTATTGGCGATGCGTCCATGGGCACGCGTGAATCCCAGCTGTACAGTCTAAAAGTGATTTTAGCTAACCTTATGCTGTGGAACAGGGGAAGCACATTCACTCAACAGTTTCTGATTTATGCACAACTGCACTGAATATCAATCCATCAGAGTCAGATAGGGAGACATGGCATATGAGCAGGGAAACAAAGCTTTAAGCAGTTATTTGCCCACCCATTGACTGACCATAGCCATGCACATTCCTATGGCCATTCCCCCCTCAGTTCCTGCCCCTACCTACTCAAAACCCCTCCACATGGGAACTCTTTGAACTCGCTTCAATCAAGCCTTTCCATCAAACTGTGCACTCAAGGGTCTGCCAGTGTTTCTCCAAAGTAGTCTTCTGAGAGTTAATAACTTAATTGGAGTTGTAAACATTCTACTGGTGTAATAAACATGTCTTAACTAGGGCGGTCTTCAGCCACTTGATTTATGAGCACTATGCGTGTCCTTCACCGAGGTCATGTTAAAAACAAGCATAAGCAAAGCCAACTGTTTTGGCTTGTGTATAACTATTAGGCATTCACCAGGCACTGATTTTAGATGCCCTTGGACCCACACCATTATGGACCTGATACAATTAATGGGAAGTTAATACCACTAAGACAGTGCCTGGTAAGTGCATTTCCCATGACTACACAAAATCCCAAACTGTTGGCAATACCAATTCTTGTTTTAAACTAGGATCATATTAATGTAACCTTATTGGATGTTTTATAATCATAGCAAGACATATTTTGTTTGGGGTAAATACTGTGAATGCAGTGCTTGCAACAATGGGGTGTCTTTACTCCCAATTGATCACTGCAGTGGACATGACATGTATGAACAGCTAAGGGTAGGCACTGTTCTCTCTATGCTTCAACTGAGTACGGCTGTAGACAGCCAAGCTATCCCCAGGCTTCACCCGGTCTGACTACAGATATTAGGTAGGACCCAGGACACGCGTACTAGTTTCAGTAGCTGCTTGCTTGCCAGTGCAATCAGTCAATGTTTCTTCCTTCACATGTTGAAGCATCAAGGTTTGTATTTTCTATTGGTTTTATTTTTAAGGCGAAATGTAAAAACTACAATGACTACTTGGGTCAACGTTTGTGTGACATCCCTTTCTTCTTGATGTGATCCGTCAAATGCTAAGTGATGCCATGCCCTTTACCCCTTTGACTTTGGTGAAATCACACCACAGATAATTGCCCACATGAGGCACAAGGGAAACACATTTGCCTCAAAGTCCATTGTTTTTTTTTCACATCCCTTCTGCACGAGACCACAATCATCCACAAACATGTTTCGGCCTTGTTGGGCCTCATTAGCTAGGGGTAGCTTAGGTCTCTATGTAGATGGGCCATGTGAAAAAAACAAGTTCGGACTGGACTGTCCTTTTTGGGGTTGGACCAAGCTTGATTTGCATATGGTCTTTCTCCTTTTGTAATGGCTTTGCAGGCAACAAATGATGGTCTGGAGGGTTGCCCAGAGCAATGCCAGAGGTTAGGATTCCTTCCAAACCTTCCAGCCATCATCTCCATCGCTTTGCACAAGTCACAGCAAGTGTGCCGGGCAGGACCAAACATGGGTCACTCAAGCAACTCCTCACTGATGAGGCCCAACAAGGATAAATAATGTTTGGGGATGTTTGTTGTCTCGTGCAGAAGGGATGTGATTAAGCAGTTCGGCCTGCACTGCCCATTTTGGGGTTGAACCAGGTTTGAACTGCATATGGCCTTTCCCCTTTTGTAATGAATTGGCAGGCAAAGAACAATGGTTTGGAGGGTTTGCCAGAGCAATGCCAGAGGTTTGAATTCATTTCAAACCTTCCAGCCATCACCTCTATAATTGTGCACAAATCATCTGGAGTGGGATGGTATGCCCTGACGTGGGTCCCATGACTGCTGGGCCTAGATTCCCAAGCTACTTCTCACTGATGAGGCCCAACAAGGTCAAAACATGTTTGGGGCTGCTCGTTGTCTCATGCAGAAGGGATGTGACCAAGCAGTTTGGTCTAAACTGCCCCATTCGGGGTTGGACCAAGTTTGATTTGCATATTGTCTTTCCCCTTTTGTAATGGCTTGGCAGGCAAAGGACAATGGTCTGGCGGGTTGCCCAGAGCAATGCCAGAGGTTAGGATTCATTCAAAACTGTCCAGCCATCACGTCCTTTGTTTTGTGCATGTCACCCCGAGCGGGACCGCTATGCCCAGACGTGGGTCCCATGCCTGCTGGTCCTAGATACCCAAGCTTCTCCTCACTGATGAGGCCCACCAAGGTCAAAACATGTTAGGAGATGCTTGTGGTCTCGTGCAGAAGTGATGTGACAACGCAGTTTGGGCTGGAATGCCCCTTTTGGGTTTTGACCAAGCTTGATTTGCATACAGTCTTTCTCCTTTGTAATGGATTGGCGGGCAAAGAATGATGGTCTGGAGGGTAGCCCAGAATAATTCCAGAGGTTAGGATTCAGTCCAAACTTTCCAGCCATCACTGCCATCTTTTTGCACAAGTCACCTGGAGTGGGACAGGTATGCACAGATGTGGGTCCCGTGCCTGCTGGGCTTAGAGACCAAAGCTACTCCTCTCTGATGATGCCCAACAAGGTTGAAACATGTTTGGAGATGCTTGTGGTCTCGTGCAGAAGGGATGTGATCAAGCAGTTTGGGCTGGACTGCCCCTTTTGGGGTTAGACCAAGCTTGATTTGCATATGGTCTTTCCCCTTCTGTAATGGCTTGGCAGGTGAAGAACGATGGTCTGGAGGGTTGCCCGGGGCAATGCCAGAGTTTATGATTAATTCGAAACCTTCCAGCCATCACCTCCTTTGTTTTGCACAGGTCTTCCCAAGTGGGACGGTATGCCCAGAAATGGGTCCCATGCCTGCTTGGCCTAGAGACTCAAGCTTCGCCTCACTGATGAGGCCCAACAAGTCCATAAAAAGGTTTGGGGATGCTTGCGGTCTCGTGCAGAAGGGATTTGACCAAGAAGTTCTGGCTAAACTGCCCCTTCTAGGGTTGGACCAAGCTTGATTTGCAAATGGTCTTTCCCCTTTTGTAATGGCTTGGCAGGTGAAGAACTATGGCCTGGAGGGCGGCCCAGAACAATGGCAGAGGTTAGGATTAATTCCAAACCTTCCAGCCATCACCTCCGTTGTTTTGCCCCTCTACATAGGTTGCATGGGCCTCCTTTGGCTCTCCAGACGTTTTGAACTGCAGTTCCCATCAGCTGTCTCTAGCATATTCAATTGTGAGAAATCATGGGAGTTGTTGTCCAAATCCTCTGGAGGGACAAAGGTGGCTGGCCCAAAACAAACAGCATGGCAAAAAAAAGAAAGCCCTCTAACCAGCAGACTACTACTAAGGCTGCATGGGGGGAATTAAGGCTTGAATGTGCCACAGGAAGGCATTCCTCACAACACTGAACACTTTCTTACGATTTACCCTGCCACGTGCCTATAACCAAAACACAATCAATGACCAACTTTCAACTGATGTTCCATCTCATTATTCAAGATGGGTTCTATTATTTCATACTGTAATAGTATTCATCTGTAATGCTATCACTACTGTAATTCTATATGTGGGATCCCAATCCTTATTAAGCAAACACATCTGTTTGTTATCTTTACAGCTGAAATTAGATTTGTCGCTTGCATTAATGGGGCCATTACTGTAACACGTTTCATGTTACATTACAGTAATAAAGAGACCGGTTGCAGTAATGAGTGTCCTAGTAACGCTATCTTTAAAGATCGTGATAATCCACAAAGCGGCTGCTGCCTAGACGTTTAAGATTCTAATTTCATTTCTAAGCATTATGTTTGAGCACAATAAACATTACAGCACTGCAGGCTCATTTGCCTCCTTTTATTGAATAGTAAAACTTTTGGTGTGTGTGTTAATGATACAGATGGAGCAAGGGATAGAGTGGTTTCCGTTTTCAGCATTAGGAATGGGGATCTTTTAGCGTTCTCATGATTGAGGCTGTCTGCAGGAGGATTCACTAATTATCTGCTGTGTGGAAATGAGGCACTCAATACACTTCTTCGGCAGTTGGCAATGGAGAGTGCTCTGAGGAATTAGCACCTACCAATGGCAGCTGAACAGCTGTGTGGGGTTCCTCTTGTAGCTTGTATGTTTCTACTGAATGTCATTCTGTACAAAAAGAGGCACATTCGCATACAATGTACTAGTGTTAAGAGGACGATACTCTTACTACTGGAGAGAGCCAATTTGGTCCATAAAGAAATTACTAACTGAGACTCTATCTAGCAATTGACTTACTTCTGGAGAAAGACTTTTCAGTTCCCAAAAAAAGATACCGTTTCTGATTTGCTCTTAACTCACTCCAGGAGAGAGATGTTTCCATTTGCAAAGAAGTTACGAGGATTAACTTGGATTTTACTCTCGAGGTACTCCTGCAAAATTAAGTTTACACCAGGTGAAAGTCAGGGTTACACCTTGTAACTTCTTTGTGAAGTGGCCCCAAAAATGTTGGAACGGTGTTTGTACACACCACAAGCAGAGCACATTTTGGTTCAGCAGTTACCTAAGAATGAAAAAAACACAGTCACAAACACATATTCATTCGAGTGCAAATTTAAGAACCTCATATTGAGCTGGGCATATAGAAATGTAAGGACTTGGTGTTAAAATAAATAAATAAATAAATAAATAAATAAATCAATAAATATACCAATAAATAAATATCTAAGGGCTTCATAGAGGCTATCCTGCACAGAGGGAGGGGGCACAGTGCCCCATTCTGAAACTCAGCAGATTTCCAGTGCAGTACAGTGGTCAGATGTGACATGTAGGTGTTTCACAGAACATATGCATGAACTATTGCATGCGAGGAGAAAGGATTCCACAAAAAGATTTGAGTGAGTGACATAGTGGCAACAATATGACAGCAAGATTATCAACACCATTGTCTATATGCTGTACAACCTCTCTTTTTTGTGCAAGTTTTGAATGCAATTACTTTTCCTTTAATAATCTATCTTTCAGTCCATTCACTCTCATTTTTAAGGAGGCAATCAACTCAAGATGAGTAGGTTCAAACTATGCAGTAAACCTGGTTCAACCACTGCACTCTGTCTTATCTGTGTGTGCACTCCGCTTTTAGGTGTCTCAAAGTAATGTGTTTCTAAAATGCAGTATTACTTTAACATTTCTCTGTGCAAACATCCTATCCATGCTAGGGAGTCCCTTGAGAAATGGGACATGGAATAATTCAATTTCTAGAGCTTACAGAATCTGTGAAAGAGTGCACGAGGGCTGATGAACACAGGACAGGTGTGAAGCCATCACAAATTAAGACACAGATTTTAAATTCAAACAGAAAAAAAATGTATTTTTTAAAAACATCCTTTATTGAAATTTTACAACAGAAAACAGAGGAAAAAAACAGCACTGTACAATCCTCAACAAACAAAACAGGAATCATGCAAACAAGTTACAACGTAGGTTTTTAACAGTATTTACAGGAAGCACAGTGCTCAGAAAATTGAGAAAGGAAAGGACAGAAAATAGGGGCAAATATATTTATTAACTTAAATGTCAGGATGGTTGAAGGCCTAACTTGCTCTAGCCTAAGGTGGGATTTCCCTACCTGAACGAAACTAAGAAAATTCAGAGTCAAAGACCCATGCTTGCCCTCACAGTTTATGTAGGGATGTCACAGTGTGTAGGGATGTCACAATCAAAAGAAATAGTGTTCAACACAAAGTTCTGAGCCACATCCAACTCCCAGCTTCTTCATCTCCCTTCCCCAAGTTCAAGAAGGTTCCACACAAAATCTTAGAATTACCTTTCCTCCACTCACGATAATACAGTTCCACACACTCCTCAGGATTCCCTTCCCTCATTCCCAAGTAACATAGTTCAAAGTAAAAGAAGCTTTGCCAAAAGAAAACAGCTGAAATGTCTCACTTCCCAGGGCTCCATTCCCCAAGACTTCAACTCTGCCAGTTATAGTTATATCAATCTTTCAAACAAAATGTTTGACACGACTTAAAGTCAGCTTGGCCATATTCTTGCATTGCCTCATCAGTGCCCCTCCTTAATATTATTCCTAAATGTCTTTTGATTCTCGTAGTTCAGGGCTCATTGGTGTAGACGCAGTTGTCGGACCACACCGTCCACTCACCACAGGTTGCACAACCAGCATCCCTCTGCTTGTGGCCTCTTGGCTTTATGTATCCTCTTGCCAGTCTTTGGCCTTGGCACACTGCAATCGTTCACAACATTCCCTGTGTGGTGGTCTGACTTCTGTCCCACGCTTTATGGCATTCTTTCATACGGTTGTAGTTTCTTAAATGTTGTTGCCACTTGGGCACTTTCCCTTTGACAGTCTTTTATCACTCAATTTGCCCATAAAGCGTCCTTAGTTTTATATTCCAAAAGCTTATTTGCATGATTTCACTCTGCTTGTTAGTTATCAGATATGCAATATGTTCAATGGTTAAGTTTCATTGAGTGTGTTGTTTAATATTTAATAACTGTTCAATATGCTTAATTTCAAATTCCCATTTGGTTTAGTAATCAATATGCATCTAGCTGCTTAATTGTAAGTTTCCTTTGATTCGTCAATGTATTACTGTTTTCTCATCCTCAAGAATCACCCCACGGCTGCTAAGTGCCTCTCCTGACATCCAGCGGTCTGCGGCGATGTTCCTCAGCATCTTCTGCTTTCTCCTGCAATCGGACAGGTCGGCGGGCACGCTAGTATGAGCCCCGCTCACGTTCAGGGTCTTGTCTCTGCCCTGCTGAGTGCTCCCTCCGAAGCTTCTGCAGCTCCTGCTGCATGTCTCTCATCGCTGGAGCTCCTGTGCACTGGAGTTTGGGCCTGCGTCCTGGCTATAATACAGGTCCCACTATGCCTGCCTCTTCCAAACACGGGTCTCCTGTTGGTTTCCCACCCACAGGTCTCCCTGTCTCCCTCTTCGCTAGAATGTCTGGCTGCTTGTGTACACTGTTAACCTTGTAACAGGCTTTACCTGACCATGATTAATAATACATGCCTTCACTTCACTATACTATACAGGTATCTTCCTCTTGCCAGTACAAACATGGTGGCATGATCTAGTATGCATTACTCTCAGTGTCTGCTTCTTCATCTCAGTACTGTCAAGTGTCACATGTGGGGAAATGATGATACTTGGCTTATAAATGACTATATAGGTCAAGGGAGGGTTAGGTTGGTCATCAATGGGAAAAGAAGGATGCCATGTCTCACCCAAGGGCACCCTACTCCCTATTCTCAAGGACCCTTGCATCTCCACCTGCATGGTCAGTATCCAAAAGTTATGGCATTTCCCTGGCCAGCTGCACTGAGGATGTAAGGGGAATAGGAATGAGAATACCCTCATTTTTATCACACAGGGGTAACTCTCGGTTAACCTTGAGAGACTAATTGAGTCACAGGGAAGTTACCCATTTTATCGCTGAGTTACTCCTGTCTTACACTTCTCTTTTCAAGTGTAAGTGAGGTGTATGTTAAGGTCACCCATGTTAGGTTTTAAAAAAATAAATAAATAAATAAATAAAGTCACCCATTTTAACTTCTCTTAGAATTGGCTAATCTCAATCCAGGAGTAAATCAAGAGAAAACCATGAATATGGATCAATTCGTAGAAAGTGATTTAGTCTGTATGATTCTACATTTGCTCCTGCAGAGATCTTTTTTCCATTCTCACCATGTCAAAGGTAGTAACTCTCACTCAGTACTCTTTGAAAGAGAAGAGACCATCAAGAGTAAGTCAGACTTACGGTCAAAAACGTTTTGGGTGAATTTAATAGTGCCATTCCAGGCATAAATCAAGAATAAATCAGAGCAGGTAACTTCCTGATTTGGAGGATTCTCTTTATTGTGCAGATAGTAAATGTCAGCTTGCCAGTCCTGCCATACCTGACAAATGCAGATGCACCTGAATGCATGAACTTTCAAGCTGTAGTTCATGGGTCTGCAACCTTTGGCTCTCCAGATGTTTTGGACTACAGCTGCCATCAGCCCTCAACGGTGGTTCCAATCGTGCATGATCCTGGGAGTTGTAGTCCAAAACATCAGGCGAGTCAAAGGTTGCAGGTTGCTGCTGTAGGTAAGGCAATTAATTCCTATGGAATTTGCTTGAAATGACCACCTGGTAAAAGATGCCACATTCCACAGGAATCCACTGTCAGTACCTCCAAATGTAGTCTAAAAGTGAAGATTGGAGAGTAAAAGCAACGCTGCCTTTGTTTTACTCGTCACTATTCAACTAGGTGATTGAAAATTTACAAATCGCACAGAGGGGACACATCGAACTTGGAAGAAAATTCAATTGGTCCCCTCCATGCAATGTACACTTTAAATTGAAATGACCCTGCGACCCCAAGTTACTGTGAGTAATGTCATTGTGAATATAACTTGATGAGAAAGAAATGTCATGTTAGAATTCTTCACTTAATGAATTAGCGTTTTTAATTCAGCATGAGAACTATTGCTGAGCCTTGTTCCCCTATGTCCTATTATAAAATGTATCAGGGTTCCACTACTGAGCACACCTGAGGATGTTACATATTAATTGAATACCTATTATCCAATCTTCATTGAGAAGGCCTGTAATGTACACAGCATTCATTGGCGGAAGTCGTCCACCAAGCCAATGTAAGAGCATTACCCCTGTATCGGTTTGCCTGGTACTCTCCCCTCAATCAGGGAAATGAGTGCAACAACATTTCTTTGTACTAAGGTAACTTTTACAGCAGAATGAACACCTTACTATAGCCTGTAACACCATATGCCCAGGTTTATCAACTAGAAACGCTTGCCTTACTAGTTATGTCATGATGAAAGTGAAACATTAAGATACTCTCTTTATCTTTGACATATGATCTGATTAATGTTTCTTTTAAGGTTTCTATCGGAAATAACCATTGGTGGATCCAGCTTGGATATATATTTCTTTTTAATTTTGTTTAGTTTAGAGTGCCTAGCATTAGTACATTTTCACTATGGGAGACATTTCCATTGTCTGTAAACCATAGTTGTATCACTTAACCTGTTTTGAATTGTGGTATATAGACTCGAGCTTGTATTGCCATGTTCTGCATTGCACAAGCCTTCAGTAATCAGAACAGTGACCTTGTCGAATCTTAGCAAGACTGTTTCTGTGAAAATGGTGTCAGAGACCTGATGGTATTGCATAGAGTCACTACATTCTCACCCTCATTCTGATTGACACAGACAAAACTGAAAAGTGCAGAAAAGAACATCTTGTGTATTCACCAGGCCTGCACAATATTGCTGATGGTGCAAGAAAGTAAGCTGTGGTGAAGGAACCCAACATGGAAAGATTGACACCAGGGTTACTTTTCCTATGACTTAATTCTGTGTTTGGTATCTTACTGATGTGCGCCAACTGTATTTTTATAAAGTTTGTTTGAAAAGAAACGACTTCACTTTTTCTTTTTTGAAAATACTTGTTTCTCTTTAATTTCTTCAATAGGTTCTCTCTCCAGAATTGTGGTATTGACTTTAGTTGGTTACATACAACTGTTTATAACTTCAGAATTGTAGCTCATACTCATTTCCAATGGTTCATGTGTTCTTATTGCCAGTATTTATAGACTTCAAATGTAACCTCTGAACACGTGTTTCACCATGTGTTGTACATGGATTTTCAGGAGAGAATCTTGTCCTTGTTTCTTTGTGGTGATTGTTTTCTTAAAACATGTTTTCATTTATAATTTTGTCTCATTTGCTGTTGATTGTCACAGCTGTCAGAGATCCTTAAAGATTGAGAGATGTGCTTGCCTCCTCAGTCGATGATCCACAGACTCATTACTATTCAGTATTCCCACATCATGGTTACACCTCTCATGTGGTTGGTTATGTGGCAATCTGAATTCTGATTCTGCTTAACTTGCCTGATGCCAGTGCATTTTACTTCATTTTCACAATTTTCCTGCTCACGGAGAATGCCAGTCTAGTCCATTGGATTCCACCATGCAGTGACAGTTGCCAAGGCTTTCATGGCAGCTGCAAAAGCAGTCATCTGCCCTGTGCAAACATGCTCTTATCACCCCATGCTGTGGTGCAAGGCACAAAAACACAGGCAGATCCGGGTTCCATTGCCTTTTTCCACTGTGGGTGGTGGCTCTTCAGAGTCACGATGAACGAGACTGTGTGATTTTAGAATCAATAGGGCTTCATAGCACAGATTCTGCTGATTGACTCCTGACTCTCTCTTGCCCTCTATCTCTCTTGCAATCTTTCTCTCCATCTCTCCCTGTGTCTATTTTTCTCCATCTCTCTCTGCATCACCCACTGTATCATTAGGCCAGTGTCAAAGGACATGCTTAACACTGTAATAGTTTATATTCATGGAACACCAGCTCTTTAAAATATTGTGTTTACCTTGTGCTACCTGTGCATGGAGTTACTTTCTTTAGAAAAAAAGGTGTAGGAATCTTTTACTGGAGTTGGTTGTTTTGTATTTCACGTTGGTGCCTTATGTTTTCCGTAATACATTTACACAGAGAGCACACAAATCCTCTCTCTTCCACACTTACTTTTGAGACAAAAAACAAAACATCCTCAACATGTGTTTCATTGTTATAGAGCAGCTCAAACAAGTTTTAGTGAATGGTGGATAGTAATGTTCATAACGATAAGGAAACATGTCTGATTTATGTCGTACATGTGTCATCAATGTGCGCCCATCTCAGCTATGGAAGGGATGTATGTATTCTGGTCATACAGCCTGGCTCTTCCATCCTGCAGGGCAAGAGACTGAAAGACTGTGCTTCCCATGAGATTCTTTGTGTGGTTTGGTAACACCTCTCCCCAGAAGGATAGCCTCCAAGCTGAAGCTGTATTGGGAAAGATGAATCAAACGGCATACTCAACCGAAAAGGACTAGTCTTCCACAAGGATGTTGCATATGTTAAGCGGCTTCACTTCAACACTACAGCTAAGTCAATGCCTAGTCTGGGATGCTGAGGGAAACCCTTATTGATATATTTTTAGGTCCAGTTCATGTACTCTGGATGACAACCCTTATATAACACCCCTCTCTTAGAATCCCCCTCACCCCACTGAGCCAAGAAGTAGGTCTGTTTTGCAAATTTAAAAGGTTTATTTGAGAAATATAACAAGATATATCTATCACACTTTTATAATAAATTAATATTGGATATCACACTTAAAATATGACAGTGATCAACAATGGATAATTTTCTACTGATTTGGTTACTTAGAAGTAGTATAGAGGATGAGGTAGCTGAAATACTTTATGGTTTCAAGGAAATGCAAGGTGGAATAAATGCAGTACAGAAAATAAACTGATATGGTTTCACAAGAGATCATATGTTCACTTTTGCCCTGGTGGCAATTCACCCCCCTCCCCCCCTATATGCAATGCAAGGAGATGGAAGTAACACAAACAGTCTTCAGGAATACAATCAAATACAATACGGAATTCAGTCCCCCCCCCAGCAAGCTTAGGCAACAGGTAAGCTTTTAAAAACACGGGCAAGAGTGCTTTGTAATGTTTTGGCAAGGAAGTGAAAAATGCTAAAATTGCTTTTAATTCCCTATAGAAGGTTCAGGGTGAGTGGTAGACACTTTAAATCAGTTCAGGTCAGCCCTAACAATGGTTCAGGGATGGTTATTAGGTTGCAAACGAATTTTAGCAGTTCAGGCAAAAGCGGCTATCTTTTTTACAGATGACGAAATCAGGCCAAATCGCAAATCGCAGTAAATTTTGCGAGTGCGTAAATCGCGATTGCGGTAATAGTATAAGGAGTAGGAAGTCGTTTTTAAGCTTGTTGAAAGCTTAGATTCCAAGCTTTCGGACAAAAGTTAAATCTTGTTCCTAGCCCAAACGGTTCAAGAGATACGGACGATTTAATAAAGGTAGATTTTCAGATTTAAAGTAAAACTCAAAATGACAGGTGACAGTTTTCAGCTTTAGAATGACAGATGACAGCTCGCAGATTTAGAATGACAGATGACAGGATTTCTAGGAGGCTGTTCTAATTAGGTTAAAATAGTTTGGATTAGATTATTTTAACTAAGAGATTGGTTTTGCACCGTGAGTACTCACACTATATTTTTGAAATAAGCCGTCAAGGTCTGGTCAGGTTGGATGGGACTTCTGGCAGTTCTGCTCACAGCGGTCTGGTCTCTGGTTCTGCTCTCAGCACTGCACAGTTCTGGTGTCTCTGGATCTCTGGTCTCTCTGGATATCTGGTCTCTCTGGATCTCTGGAGGTTGATGGATTTGAAGTCTGGAGTCTCCCGGCAAAGCATCCCGCAAGAAAGTGGAAGGTGAATGTCTCTAGCTGTCCCAACAGTCTCTTTTTATGTGTTTTGGAAGTGGGTGTGTGCATGGCATAACTGAGCCTGCCCCTCTCTACTTGTGATTGGTCCAATTCTCCCCTCTCCCATGATTGGGGGAAGGAAATAGATTATCATCATGATGAGGTCTGTTTATGGGTCAGAGGATCCTCCCCTGGTCAATTTGCCCACAAATCTATATTTGATTCAAATGCATATTTCCCAGATACACAATTTGTTGAAATTACATGTACACATTATATATTCCTTATGGTCCATGCTTGTCCGCCTCTGATCTTCCTGGGGGCTTGCATTCAAAACTGACAACATTTTGCGCTTTTTGACTGGTTTACCAATATCGGACATTTACCAAAAATTACACAAATGTGCGCAAGGAGTATGGACATTAATTGATGAAGTGTCAGATTTTTAACATGCAGACATTTGGAGTAAGACCCTATTTTCCGCTAGCAACCCCCCAGAATACACCAAAGGGTCCTAACACCTCTTAAAATGTGCACTGAAAAATCACAAGAATAATGGTATTAATTATATAATTTTGACCAGTCCGCACTATGAGTTATATATCTTTTTAAAATGATGCCCTGGTCAAAAAGGGGTGTGGCTTCCCACATCACAGGGTGGAATAACTGGTTTATCCACTTCCCCCAAGCTGAGCTTCTAGCACTGTCCCTCCCAGTTTCTCCCAAGAGGAAGCCACTTTACGCCCCCCCCAATATAACATTTGCCTGAGTCCAGGACAAGGCTTTGTTCAACCTCCTGCAGGTGCCCCTCCCCTAATCTAATCAGAGAGGTGTCATCTCCTTTTGGTGGGGAAGCAGGAGGCAGCCAGGCCTGGGAATGCAGTTTGATCAAGTTTCAACTCCTATCGGGGGTTGTTGTCAGGCAGAATTTAGCTAAATGTCACTTTAGTTCCCAGTTTTCTACATTCAAATCCAACTTACATGCAGCTATTTTTTATATATACATTAAATATTTACTTCCTTTAAGTCATTTCAGAATATAGTTTTACATTGTATCCACCTCTTAGCAAGTCTTTCCTTGGCCTGGTTTGGGTTCCTCTGTTCAGTTTTACACAAAAGTCTGGTGGTTTTAAAATGCTGGCTTTCTGATAGTGGTGATTACCGGTATTGTATCCATTTTTGGGATCTGTCTTGAATTACTGCATTTCAATAGAGTGGTCTTTTGCTTGATAGTATAGGACCCTTGCTTAACATTGTTTTGATGGCATCCTTACAGTAGAGTGGTGATGTGGAACCCCCCACAAGAAGGTTGTATCTTTGGAGTGATCTTGTGCCAACTGCGCAGTTCTCCTGGATTCTGGCGTGAATGTGGGCGGCGATAGCTCATCCTCACATCCACCCAGTCTATTGATTTAGTTTGTTCTGGGATAGAATAATGGGCGGCGACAGCTCATCCTCATATCTACCCAGTCTCTTGATTCAACATGGGTCAAAACCCTTCACAAACCACCCCGCCCAACTACGCTTTGATTCAAGTCGAGGGGAAGTCGGGTGCAAAGGAGGTTTTGAGCCCTTGCGCTGATATGTCCGCATTATCTTTTTCCAATTCTATAGATGGCACAGTTCAGCATCTTTTCCTCCACCCAGTTGGATCGATCGGTTCTCCTCGCCGGTCCTGATGGGAATATTGGGCGGTACCCCGGGCCCCTCGGGTCTCTGCTCCCGGTTCCTAGTCGTCCTCCTTGGTCAGTCTCCATAGTTTCATCTCTCCTAGGATGATAAAGCAAAGCGGCAATACACATTTCTAGACATTTTTCCACCACTATTAATGGTGTGGCGAACATATACATTTTATAAATCAGAAGATATGAACATATACATTTTCTTTTTTAAATTAGGAGACAAGAACATATATATATACAAGAATCACAGAATTGTATATGCTATATGTGGAATATTTTAGGGTTGGAACTGAATTACTCTGGAGTGGCCCCCTCTGGGATTCCAGTGGATTCCTCCAGTTGTTGCAGAGTGTTCCTGGGATGGCAACACTTCAGCTGATTAATATGGACCCACTTATCTTCCCCTTCTGCCAAATTACCTTTGGGGATGCGGATTTTGTAGGCAACAGGGAAGATCTTGTCTCTAATTTCAAACGGTCCCTTCCATGTAGGCAAAAATTTTCGCTGTTTGGCCTGGTTCCTTTGGAAATTGTATAGATAGACCCGGTCTCCCACATCATATTCCTTCCTGGTGGTTTTCAAATCATAGTGCGTTTTCATACTCTCAGCTGATCTTTCTAGATTCCGCTGAGCATAGACAAAAGCATGTTGGAGGTGTTTCCTTAAATTCTCCACATACTCATGAGTTGTGGAGGAATTTATCAGTGTCTGCTCTTGGGTCCTGTAGAGCATATGCTGGGGATGCACCATCTTGCGTCCGGTCATCAACTCAAATGGTGACATTTTAGTTGCAGATGAAGGGGTAGACCTGATGGCCATTAGGACCAGAGGTAATCGGATATCCCAACTTGGTCCAGAATCTGCCACAAACTTTTTTAATATGCTCACAATGGTTCGGTTTTATCTCTCCACTGCTCCAGAAGAAGCTGGCCTGTAAGCAATGTGTAGCTTCCTTTTAACCCCCAGTATCTCCCACATCTTTGTCATTACTTCACTGGTGAAGTGGCTACCTCTGTCTGACTCAATCCTTTGAGGTAGACCAAAACAGGAAACGATGTGGTTAATCATCAGGGCAGCTGCTGTTTCTGCCTTGCAGTTTGGGGCTGGGAGACATTCCACCCACTTGGTAAACAAGCATGTAACGGTCAACATATTTTTGTTTCCTCTAGACGAGCGAATTACAGGGCCTACAAAGTCGATTTGCAAATCTGACCATGGCAGTGTCATCCCCCTCTTTTGGAGAGGCGCACGGTGTGTGAGGGATGATGGCTGAAATTGTGCACACACAAGACACCCCTTCAAGTATTGGTCGAGGTCCTGCCCCATGTGTGGCCAGTATGCAACCTCTCTTAAGATTTGAAGTGTTGTATGAAACCCCCTATGACCGGCGGTGGCCGCATCATGGGTGTGACTTAACATCAGGCTTCGGAATGAGGTAGGAACCACCCACTGATCATGGCCAGCTTGGGATTTCCTTACCAACAAACCGTCCTGGATTCGGAACATTTTTGGACATTTCATCAACACTCTTAGGTCCTCTTTCCCAATGTAATCCGTATCCATCAGGGGAAAGTTCTCAGGGTCCTCAAGGTGTTGGTAAAACTTACCAATGATTGAATCCCCCTTCTGAGCTGTAATCAAATCATCATAAGGGGTCCCCTTACTCCATTGGGCAGTTGAAAGATCATTTTGAGCATTTGTCTGGGACCTAGTGATCGCAGTGACCTGGATTTCCCCCAACAGGGACTCTATTTCTATTAGATCCCCTTGGATGACCCCGGTTTTGGCCAGCTGATCAGCTAAGTCATTTCCAGTTTTGTCTGGTCCCTCTACTTTGGAATGACCCTTGATCTTTTTCCAGTAGATGGTCATCCCATTCGAGGTGACCAGATCATCAATGTTTTGGATTAACTTCCCATGTTTCAAGGGTTTGTTATTAGCACATAACATGCCTCTGGTTTTCCAATTAACCAGGTGCTCCACGAACCCGTTCCGTACATAATCCGAGTCTATGATTATGACCAGTTCGTGGAGTTGATGTTGGACAGCGGTGAGGATGGCATTATGCATAGCCATCAACTCTGCCACCTGACTAATTCGGGGACCAATTTTGTACCCAGCGGAGGGTTCAGGAAACTCCTTCACCCATGCATTCCCTACGCCAGCCACCAGTTCTTTCTCCCCGTGGTTGTCAACATGGTAAGAGCATCCATCCACATAGACAGTGAGCATTCCCTCACACTTGTCCTCTTCAAAGACTTTGTGTGGGGAATTGAGGTATGCCTCCATGTTGTCCTTGATTTTTAGACTTTCGTCCTCGAGACAGTTTTCTCTGGCACAATCATGCAAGTCAGCCAGACCTCGCGCGAGGGGACTCTTCTTGTTTTGGCCATATCTGACCTCCACAGGAAAGCCTTGCATTGACAGAATCCAGGAAGTAATTCGGGAATTACTCACATTTCCGGACCGGATTCTGTCACTTTGGAGGTATTGCAGAGGCTGGTGTGGAGTCTCCACTATGATGTGTTCCCCCTGGATAAACGGGCGGTAATTTTTCAATGCCCACACCGTTGCCAGGAGTGCCTTCTCACAATCGTTGAATTTTTCCTCCACAGAGGATAAAGTTTTGCTTGCATAGGAGATTACTTTATTGACCTTGTCATGCTTTTGGTATAATACTGCCGTCAAGCACGTATTAGAAAACCCTGTCTCCAGGAAGAACTCCTTGTTTCTGACAGGGTAAGCTAGGCAAGGCGCTTGTGAGAGGCTTCTTTTGAGTTGTCTTACTGCCTCGGATTGTTCTGGACCCCATTCCCACTTAACCGCCCCCTTCAAGAGATGAATCAGGGGTCTAGTGATCTCTGCGTAGCCTTCAATGAACTTTCTGCTGTAATTAGTCAGTCCAAGGAGGCTCCTTAGTTCCCGCAGATTGTGGGGTCTTTCAGTTTCTGAAGTGCTTCCACTTGCTTTTCCTGGGGACAGAGACCCTGAGGAGTAATCTCCTGCCCCAAGAAATTAACACAGGTTGTACACCACTGTGCTTTCTGAAAGGAAAGTTTTGCTCCGGCAGCCCTCAACTGCATCAGAACATAACGGATCTCCGCTATGTGTTCCTCCACAGATGAACTTTTGATGAGGACATCATCTACATAAGCCAGGTTACCCCTCGCACCCAGGTCGGGCATGGCCTTATGTAGGAAAATGTTGAATTCATTGCCGGAGTTGAGGTATCCGAAGGGAGTACGGGTCCAGGTGTACTGCTGGCCCCCAAAGATAAAAGCCAGTTTGTATTGGTCCTCCCTACTGACAGGCATGGTCCAGTATCCATTGGTCAGGTCTATTGCAGTGAATACTTGTGACCCTTGAATCTGGGCCAGCCCTTGGTCAATGTAGGGCAGAGGCCATCGGGAAGTATGGACCCGTTTATTGAGCTCCCTAAGGTTGGCGCAGAGTCTCCGCTGGCCGTTTGGCTTCAATATTTCCAGCACCGGATTATTAAAGGTGCTGTGTACTGGACGGATTATTCCCCGGGACTCAAGGTTCTTAATTATTTCAGTAAGGGACTCCATGGATGCGAGAGGCAAACGATATTGCTTCACAAACACTGGAGTCATTCCAGGATCCGTGGGAATTGTTGTGGTGTGGATGTTGGTGCGACCACAGTCATATGAGTCGACCGCAAAGAGATCTTGGAAATCCAAGAAAACTTGTTTCAACTTTTGCTTCTGTTCCAGAGTCACACAGGCATCAGCCAGGTTAACTCTCTCTTCCACCATCTGCCTGAAGCCTGGAAAGGATTCTGGTTTGGCTGTCTCAGTGGCCTCCTCCAGCTGGGTGGAGAAGTCCCTGGTCAGAGTGCTGATTTGGACTGGAGGCTTCAAGTGGGAAAGGCAGCCCTCATGGACCTGGAACATCACCTCATCCCTCCTGAAGTCACAGGTCACATCTTCCTTACCATAATGGCAAGAAGTGTACACCAGGAAGTTCCCCCTATGCCGGGTGAAAATCCTGTCTGGTGTTGTGTTGTCATCACTGTCATTGTCGAAACAGTCCTTGGGGATTGGTCCTAACAGTTCATTTCCTAGATCAATGGAAAAATGTCGGTCATCAACTGCCATTCCAATAATGGTGCCTGCAGCTAGAGTAATACTCTTTAAGTCGATGTTATCCACCTCTATTGGAATTGTGTCATGTTCTAGGTTGACTAATGGAGTTGGGTTTACCCCCAACCCTTGCTGTTGGAGAGAAGCATTTAGATGTATGTAAGCATCAGGGTTTTTCAATTTTTGTCCTCTTTTAACTTTCACTTCCAGGGAGAATTGTCAGGTCCTTTCTGGGATGGTGACTTCCTCTTTAATCTGAATTTCAACTGCATAAGGTAGCAATTGAGCTGACTAAATGCTTTTTCTTGATCATCAAAGCCCATGGGATTATCCACTAATCGGGACCAAGCTTTGAAGTTTATTAGGTCCAAACAAATGGCAAAGCGATTGAGAATTTCACTGCCTAAGTAAAAGGCGGCAGTGACGTCTCGCACGACCCAGCATTTATGAAATATGCTCTTGTTGCCAATGGAGATTTTGAGCATACACCTGCTTGGCAGGAGATGTTTGGAATTAGGTGCTTCCAGGTCCATTTCCCATTTGTCTATCAGTTTGAATGTGGGAATGGCTGGATCTTTTGGGAGTTGGCGGAACATGGATTCGCTAATGAAGCTCTTACCGTTGTTCACACACACTCGAGCGAGAACAGCGTCCTCCCATCATTTAACTGAACAGGGATGAACAACTGCTCTCCAATTTGCTGAATATCAGACAGGCTCTGAGCTGATTTCACCTCTTTCTGGACTATAGGAGTGGGAGTGTCTGATTGTGGATTGGTAAAGAATTTCAGAGTGTTTCCTTCCAGTGTGGAATACCACCTTAAACTGGAAGGAAGGTTGATTTTCAGAAATAGAGAGGACCCCCCACCACCAGTCCGTTGTCCTACTGCTATTACTGTCACATCTGGAATTTGGTTGTTCTGGAAGTGAAATTCTACTTGGTCAGATTTTTATTCAACCATGTGGCAGGTGCCATTTATACTAACATGATTGACACTGTTTTAATTTTATTGGTTGGCTAGTCTGGGTCCAGAGGACATTGTTTACACAATTTATTAGGGGTGACAACCTTCTCAGGAGGTCTTTCCCTAGTAAACAAGGGGTGCCCTCTGGAGTCACTACTATGACTGGGTGTTTCACCTTGTGTCGCCCAATTTTGATGTCCAAATCTGCAGTCCCCTCGACAGGATTTTCCTTCCCGTCAAAGTTCTGCAGTTGTCCAGGAAGAGAGGTGAGAGGAAAACGGTAATTCTACCCCCTTCCTGCATTTAGTTCATCAAAGGCCCTTTTGGACAGAAGGGTAGCTTGGGATCCAATGTCCACCAGTGCCGAAATTGTACCCTGCCCCTGTACTTGTACCGGGGCATAATATCTTCCCTCCTTCTCCTCAAGGGGGCACAGATAATGCACATTTTTGGACAACTGGTGGGTTAACTTTCTGGTTTTGGACATTGCTAGCGAAGAGATTTGGGCAGAATTCTGTGGAGAGCCTTGGGAATCTGAAAGAAAAAGTTGGCAACTGGAGATCAGAGCCATTGTGGGTTCCCCTGGTTCTGGTTCTGGGCCGCCCCCCCTTTTTGGAGGCAGTTACCAGGATGGGTTTGAACCAGGGGATTTCGGTATTGTGGGTTCTGGGATGAGATGATGGGCGGCGGTAGCTCAGTCTCCATATCTCCCCAGTCTGGATTGGAATCCCTTGGGACCCATTTTTCCTTGGGAGGAGTTTCCCCATCTCTGAAGGAGAAGATCCTTTTCCCAGGATCTTCTGAGGATCCCTCTCCCTCAAATTGGAAGACCTGTACCTCCTCCACAAAGTGGGTCTGTTTGGGTCCTTTGTTTCTCCTACCCCCCCTCTGTTCCTTGGGAGGCAGGCTTTCAGGGGCAGGAGATTTTGTTTCCGGTTCCTGGTTTTCCAGGGGCTGTTTGCAAGTTGGGAAGGAAGCTTCCTCCAAGGCTTTACACCCCCCTTCCCCTTGTGCCTCCTCCCTGGGAACCGGTGGGTTATCGGGGTGCTGCCCCGTCATTGTTCTGGAGCACAGGGCCAGAGTTTGGGGCATTCTGTAATGGCATGCTCATCTGAGGGTTCTGTTGAGCCCTCAGTATGTGACCCAGATCCCGTGCCATATTTTGGACGTGGCGCTCTAACTGGGAAACCCGCTCAGGCTGATACGGGGCTCTATTTTCTCCCCTGGGCTGATCCCGGGAAGGGTAGCTATCCCTTCTCTGGTAATACCCTGGGTTGGGAATTTTCGGGTACCCCTCCACCCTTGGCCTCCCCTCTCCCGGATTAGGTTGTCTGGGCTCAGGGAATTGGGGAAAGAAGGATGGATGATTTTGGGGCTGGAAATTGGGTGGATACCTGGGGAAAAAGTTCTGCCCAGGATTTGGTGAATTTCTGCCCTCCTGGGGGACGTTAGGAGGGAAGTTCCCTGGTTAAGGTGCTTGGCTGGATCCCCCCCTTGGGCTGGAGGAGTCCATACATAACCCAGGATGGGTCGGTTTCCCTTGTAGCGGGGACTTACATAATCAGGGGAGCGAGGGACCCCATTTGTGGGACTACCTCCTCGACTCCCTGTCTGTGACTGGCCCGAGGGCCTTCTGGGTTTGGCATTATTAGGTGCAGGTAGGTTTTTAGGCCCCCCCATCTCCAAATCCAAAACGGGGGTGACCTTTACCTCTGCCACCTTGGCAGCAGCAGGGGTGCTGTTGGTTTTGGGGTTTTTCTGCGCATTATTTTTATTTTCGATGGGCTTCTGCACCTCATAGATCCGGGTAGCCTGTTCAATGACCCAGTCTAAAGATCTTTTCTCATGAAAATCGCTCACGAGCTGGGTCATTATGTATTTGGGTAAGGCATGGAAAAACGTATTGATAAATTCTCTGCTATCCATGTGCACCCTTCTGGCGGTCTGCGCAAAAGCACGCTTTAATTCTTGCACAAACTCTTGTGGGGCCTGATCCTCCCCACATTGCAAATTGTAGGTTGCCTTGCGAGCCTCTTGAGGATTTCTGTGCACAGAAAAATGTTTCTAGATGGCCGCCCTGTATGTGGACCACCTTGAATGGTTTTGATCCTCCAGCCCTGCAAAGAAACAGGAGTATTCTGGTGAGAAGGTCCATTTGATGTACTGGATGCAGCTACTGCTGTCCTTCAAATGGAAAGTCTCCATAATTTGCTCATAGAGCTCCAAGTGTTCCCAAATAGAATACTTGGTGTTCTTATTATAAGGCGTGATGACACTCCTTATTGCCTTTATTTGTTTCAATGGGTCCTTAAGCAAGGCCCTTTTTGCCTTATTGGCCTTTTTGGTTCATGTAACCCTGGTCCATTCATCCTCTGACTCAGAAGCACTGCTCCCAGAGGTGCCTGTCTGATCTTCCAGGTTTTCCCGGATTCTGCGAGCCTGGGAATGGCTGGCAGAATGTGGGGACCTGGTCTCCTGTGTCCTGTAATGCTCAGAGGAGTCTTCAGATCCCTCCTTGCTGCCAGGATTTGATGGGTACCCCCCCACTGAACTAACTGGGCAGAGGTTTTCAGGATGCCCTTAATGGGCCTACTCTCCTGGGGTTCCCCACTAAATTGCACTGTGCTTGGGTGCCCATACCCGGATGCCCGCCCATCCATTCCTAGGAGGTACTGGCCTATGAGCCCCGTACTTCTAGCTGGATAGTAATCTGCCATCCCCGTGGCCCTGGGCTCATGTGCGCAAGGGGACATGGGGGTGGCAGAGTCCAGGGACTGGGAGAGATGAAGGCCTCTGGTACTAGGGCTCCTGAGGTTATGCTCAGGAGTTTCTCTTTCCCAGCGAACCTCATCTCTATCCGCCCCTCTTCCCTGTTGCAATGCAAGAGCCTGCGCTTTCAGTCCCTCAGCTAAGGCCTTACTAGACTCTATCAGTCTCTCCTGCATCGCTACCTGTTGCTGGAGCCTATCATTGTGCTGGCAGAGAGCCTCATTCTCTCTCTGTGCCTCCTGATTGGTCCTGGAGTACTGGGCCAGTCTCTGCTGCAGGAGGGTTACCTCCTGAGGCCCATCCCTACTGGCCTGCTCCTTTCTTGCCAGAGCCTCCTCCACCCTCCTGGTGTGCTCTAACAAGTTATGGTGTTCTTTTTGGAGGTCACCCAGTCCCTGGAGGGCCAGGTGATTTTCTTCCATTTTCCTTTTTAAGTGGCAGACTTCCTGGCCTAAGGTATCCCTTTCCTGACTAAGAGCCTGCATCTGAGCCGCCAGGTCGTCCCTTTGCCTTTGGAAGGCACCAGCTTTCTGGCGCTCCTGATCAAACTCTGTCTGGGTATCCAGGTCCTTCAGAATCAAGTTATTGCTTTCCTCTTTTTCCCTATCTAGGTGGCTTTGCAGGGTGGCTACCTGCTCAGCACATGCCCTATTGAAATCTAATTGTTGCTCCAGCTTTTTCTGGCTCTGCAGTAGGGAGTCCAAACCTTCTTGGTACTCCTTCTGCAAGGCCAGAAATCTGGTATCCTGGTCAGCCTTTTCCTGTTGCAGCACATCCATATCCTCCTTTACTTTAGTGATGTACTGTCTGCTGTCCTTTTCTGACTCCTGGCTCCTGAGCAGCCTCTGCTCAGAAGAGTCCAGATCAGATTGGGCCTTCTCTAACGCCATCTGTTGCCTATTTGCCAGATCTTGGCCTTCAGCACATTTGTCCTGCATGGCTCCCATATATAGGTACAAATATGCCGCTGTCCTGGCAATCTTATTATGTTCATCTTTGGCTTTAGGGGGCATATATAGTTCACTCAGGGCCACATGTAGGAGACCCTGATCTCTCCATTTATCTGACCCTGTTTCAGTGACCTGTTGCGCGATTGCCTGCAACCATTCCGTTTGGTCCTGATGAGTCCACTCACCTCTCACAAATAGCTTATGTAAGATTTGCTCTCTGGCTATTTTGATGTCTACCAGTGTCGTCTTCCTGGAATTTGAGTTCCTTCCTGACTTACAGAAGTTTGTATTTTATTTTTGCAAAACAGACCGTTTCCTTAGAGCGTTCCTTTGAGGAGTGCTTTACAGCGTAACACAGCGTGGTGATCCGACCGGATGTATGTATCCCGTCAGTTAGCACACTGTATTAAGCTGCACAAGTGATAGTTCTAACCCAGAATCTCCAGCTACGAGCCCCCACTTTGTTAAGCGGCTTCACTTTAACACTACAGCTAAGTCAATGCCTAGTCTGGGATGCTGAGGGAAACCCTTATTGATATATTTTTAGGTCCAGTTCATGTACTCTGGATGACAACCCTTATAAAACACCCCTCTCTTAGAATCCCCCTGACCCCACTGAGCCAAGAAGTAGGTCTGTTTTGCAAATTTAAAAGGTTTATTTGAGAAATATAACAAGATATATCTATCACACTTTCATAATAAATTAATATTGGATATCACACTTAAAATATGACTGTGATCAACAATGGATAATGTTCTACTGGTAAACTGATTTGGTTACTTAGAAGTAGTATAGAGGATGAGGTAGCTGAAATGCTTTATGGTTTCAAGGAAATGCAAGGTGGAATAAATGCAGTACAGAAAATAAACTGATATGGTTTCACAAGAGAAAATATGTTCACTTTTCCCCTGCTGGCAATTCACCCCCCCCCCCTATATGCAATGCAAGGAGATGGAAGTAACACACACAGTCTTCAGGAATACAATCAAATACAATACAGAATTCAGTTCCCCCCCCCCAGCAAGCTTAGACAACAGGTATGCTTTTTAAAACACGGGCAAGAGTGCTTTGTAATGAGGTGGCAAGTAAGTGAAAAATGCTAAAATTGCTTTTAATTCCCTATAGGAGGTTTAGGGTGAGTGGTAGACACTTTAAATCAGTTCAGGTCAGCCCTAACAATGGTTCAGGGATGGTTATTAGGTTGCAAACGAATTTTAGCAGTTCAGGCAAAAGCGGCTATCTTTTTTACAGATGACGAAATCAGGCCAAATCGCAAATCGCGGTAAATTTTGTGAGTGGGGTAAAAGTATAAGGAGTAGGTAGTTGGAAAGCTTAGATTCTAAGCTTTCAGGGGAAAGTTAGATCTCATTCCTAGCCCAAACGGTTCAAGAGATACAGACGATTTAATAAAGGTAGATTTTCAGATTTAAAGTAAAACTCAAAATGACAGGTGACAGTTTGCAGCTTTAGAATGACAGATGACAGCTCGCAGCTTTAGAATGACAGATGACAGGATTTCTAGAAGGCTGTTCTAATTAGGTTAAAATAGTTTGGATTAGATTATTTTAACTAAGAGATTGGTTTTGCACCGTGAGTACTCACACTATATTTTTGAAATAAGCTGTCAAGGTCTGGTCAGGTTGGACGGGACTTCTGGCGGTTCTGCTCACAGCGGTCTGGTCTCTGGTTCTGCTCTCAGCACTGCACAGTTCTGGTCTCTCTGGATCTATGGTCTCTCTGGATCTCTGGTCTCTGGAGGTTGATGGATTTGAAGTCTGGAGTCTCCCGGCAAAGCGTCCCGCAAGAAAGTGGAAAGTGAATGTCTCTACCTGTCCCAGCAGTCGCTTTTTATGTGTTTTGGAAGTGGGTGTGTGCGTGGCATAACTGAGCCTGCCCCTCTCTACTTGTGATTGGCCCAATTCTCCCCTCTCCCATGATTGGGAGAAGGAAATGGATTGTCATCATGATGAGGTCTGTTTATGGGTCAGAGGATCCTCCCCTGGTCAATTTGCCCACAAATCTATATTTGATTCAAATACATATTTCCCAAGTACACAATTTGTTGAAATTACATGTACACATTATATATTCCTTATGGTCCATGCTTGTCCGCCTCTGATCTTCCTGGGGGCTTGCATTCAAAACTGACAACATTTTGCGCTTTTTGACTGGTTTACCAATATCGGACATTTACCAAAAATTACACAAATGTGCGCAAGGAGTATGGACATTAATTGATGAAGTGTCAGATTTTTAACATGCAGACATTTGGAGTAAGACCCTATTTTCTGCTAGCAACCCCCCAGAATACACCACAGGGTCCTAACATCTCTTAAAATGTGCACCGAAAAATCACAAGAATAATGGTATTAATTATATAATTTTGACCAGTCCACACTATGAGTTATCTATCTTTTTAAAATTATGCCCTGGTCAAAAAGGGGTGTGGCTTCCCACATCGCAGGGTGGAATAACTGGTTTATCCACTTCCCCCAAGCTCAGCTGCTAGCAGAGGCACTGCCCCTCCCAGTTTCACCCAAGAGGAAGCCACTTTACTGCCCCCCCAATATAACATTTGCCTGAGTCCAGGACAAGGCTTTGTTCAACCTCCTGCAGGTGCCCCTCCCCTAATCTAATCAGAGAGGTGCCATCTCCTTTTGGCGGGGAAGCAGGAGGCAGCCAGGCCAGGGAATGCAGTTTGATCAAGTTTCAACTCCTGTCGGGGGTTGTTGTCAGGCAGAATTCAGCTAAATGTCACTTTAGTTCCCAGTTTTCTACATTCAAATCCAACTTACATGCAGCTATTTTTTATATATACATTAAATATTTACTTCCTTCAAGTCATTTCAGAATATAGTTTTACATTGTATCCACCTCTTAGCAAGTCTTTCCTTGGCCTGGTTTGGGTTCCTCTGTTCAGTTTCACACAAAAGTCTGGTGGTTTTAAAACGCTGGCTTTCTGATAGTGGTGAGTACCGGTATTGCATCCATTTTTGGGATCTGTCTTAAATTACTGCATTTCAATAGAGTGGTCTTTTGCTTGATAGTATAGGACCCTTGCTTAACATTGTTTTGATGGCATCCTTACAGTAGAGTGGTGATGTGGAACCCCCCACAAGAAGCTTGTATCTTTGGAGTGGTCTTGTGCCAACTGCGCAGTTCTCCTGGATTCTGGCGTGAATGTGGGCGGCGATAGCTCATCCCCACATCCACCCAGTCTATTGATTTAGTTTGTTCTGGGATAGAATAATGGGCGGCGACAGCTCATCCTCACATCTACCGAGTCTATTGATTCAACATGGGTCAAAACCCTTCACACATACCAAAGGGCTCTTGAGGCTATGGATGTCAGATGGGGTTCAGGTTAACAGAGACAGAGGGAGATCAGTACATCTGGGGAACGGTTCCACCATCTTGTTTGTCCCTGTACTTCTATTTCACTTCTGTCCCCTCCACTTTAACAAAAATCACTTTGGCAGTGCAGAAAGAAGCAACGATCATGTGCCTCAAGGACAGGGGTTTGACACCTTAAAACAGGCTTGCCCTTGTCCAAGTCACCTGTGGAAATTTCCCTATAAACTCCTTCTTTGACTTACTTTTGGCCCATGCAGGCAGAATGAAGAATTCAGGTGGACATCTTTTGGGAGATTTTAATTTCCAAAGAGGTGAAGATTCAGTGGCCAAGGCAGAGGCAACTTCTGCTCCCTAAACGTCCCCAGGGCACACTGGGGGAGAGCTGGTGTGGGAGCACAGCCTGCCTCTCTGCCAACTACACTGGTATCCAGGAACTCTGTGGAGGTGAGTGATTCCTACAGGTGTTTGCCAGGCTTCCCCATGTTGGGAGAATAAGAACAAGGGCCTATCTTGTTCCTGTATCCGTGGATTGGCCCTCATGGCAACCTAAGAGCCAGAACAGCCTGAATAGCTGTGTGTTTGCCATCAAACCGCTTTGAGATGTGTTTTGAACCGATTTGACACAGTTGAACTAACAGGACCCTCCCGAGAGGCCTTTGCCACTCACTTGATGGTCACACAATCAAACCAGTTGTAGAACCTTGATTGGACATTCTTCTATATTGGACTACTGTACTTTGCTGTTTGGGTTCCTACCAGATCACATTCACAGCCCTCTTAAGAGTATAGCCTGCCCAAGGACCACATTACCACAAAAGGTGAAAGAGGTATATGTCTTGACTCTGCCTGTCATAATTGGATGATCGGGATCATTCTTTTTTGTGTAAGTGCGAGGACTGAGTAGGTGATACTCATCCCTGTGCTCCTGCGGGGCAGAAGTGTTTTTGTCACAGTCTCTCCAAAGTGCAGAGAGAGATGGGGTTGCCCAGGGCACTGGACAGCTGCCATTTGCAGTAGCCATTAAATAGTTTCCCACGGTATGAGAGCATGGTAAAGATTCCTAAAAATGTCAAATACATCCTTTAGAATTGCAGCGGCATTACTGATATTTGAAATAAAGGTGACACTTCTTTTTCTGCACTGCTCTAAACTTCTATCCTAAAAAAAAAATCTTGAATTCTACACTTTCTGAATATTGAACGAGGTAGACATAGCATGTAATTCAATATACAAGCAAGCTTTTAAGTCACTTCTTTTTTAACTTGTGAAAAGAAAGTTTCATTTTTTAAAACAGTCCTTCATACTTCACCGAAAATCAGTTCTGAAATGATAAATTCATCTTTTTGACAGTAGAGATCTACATTGTTAATAAGTTATTTATATAGCGCCTTAAGTCAAAGCGCTTTATAGAGCACATATTTACATACATATCAACCTCGGAAAGATGAAATGCTGAGTTGGCTTTGCTGGGATTCGAATCTGCGACCTGCAGATCCCACATAGATCGCAGCAGCGAGCGATCAACCTGCTGAGCTGTCTTACGGGTGTTCTCTCATATATTTAATGCTCTTATTCTGCGGTCGAGTGCACAACAGCTTTATTCAGCAGCTGCCTCTGAAGTCACTAATGTCTGCTATCTAAAGCGAATTTCCCTACCAAGCCACAGTTCAAATGAGTGTGTGAAAAAAAAACAACGTTATATATGAAAAGAGAAATATGTTTCAGTTTTAATTCTTGCAAAGATATTGTTTTATCTGTCTGTTGAAAGTAGGAGAGCAGGTGGACTTTGGTAAATACAGTCTCAATACTTAGACACTATATCCATCATGTGACCTTTAAAATAATAAATGACATTATGGTACAGTAGAAACGTAAGCACACATTGTCATGTGCAAATATTAGAGCGTTTGAAGTTTGCATAAGAATAAACTGAAAACCTGGTGCGGTAGCGGCTGTGTCTCTCCCACACAGCGCGCTCGTCACGAAGCAGGCCAGGACAACTCCTACCATCATAGTACGTCACCCCCCTCCTAGAGACGATGAACCCTAATCCCAACAGAAAGCCCCAGTCTAAAAATGGTGTCCTAACCCTGAGAAGGTCTAGGAGCAACGTTTTGCCAGGTTAGGTGAAGAAATTGCCAAATCTAGCTGTTTGTTTTTCCGGTATCACACTCACTGTGTAGCTAGAAGGGAGAAAGCCTGCATAAAGTCCACGAGATGTGGTGTGCACATATGTGTGGGTCCTTTGGGGCTTCTGAATCATACTCCTTGCTTTTGCAGGTATTCGAGTCCTGGGAGACCACCTAGCACACGCGTTCCAGAGCAAGATATGTGATACATTTCTGGGGGGCCACCAATCAAACAGAATACATTGTATTCTTCTAGCAGGTTCACCCCTGCTAGCCGTAGAATATACTATATCATGTGTCTAGCCATCCCATGTTATTATTTGAAAAATAATCAATTTCTGCAAAAGCTTTCTCTGTTTAGGCTCCGGGGTTCTGGAACTCACTTCCGGTGTCCCTGCCGGCAGTGGTCCAAGTGGGCGGGAGTGGTTCGGAGTAGTACTCCTCTACTAGTTCTACTGCTCTTACACTTTTATTTTAAAAAGGAACGCTTCCGGAATGGTTTCATTTTATAATAAATGTTTAGGAAGAAGTTGAAACTTGAATGTTCCATGCCCTGCACTGAAGGTTCCCTTAAACAGCAGGTACATGCGTTTTGGGGGGGGGTGTATTGTGCGTGGGAGGGGGCGTGGTGATGGGTTTTGAAGGAGTGGGGTCAGGCCAGCAGGGAACATAGTTCGACTACATTTTTTCGTACACTTCGACCACTGCTTGCGGGCAACTGTTGACCACCTTGCTTTTTGGAAACCGCTAAAAACGGATCTGTTTCAGCTTATCCTTTTTTATTTCGTTTCACTGCTCATTCCTAATTGCTCTCCTTTCTGATAAGGAAGTCATAGCGCCAAGATACCCATGGGTGTTAGCTGCATTTTAGAAGCTCTTTAACATAGACCTAGGGAATTTCTAGAGAATTGGGTGTCATGATTTAGAATGCTTGAAATAATGTTTTTTTTTTCATTTCCAGCATGCTGGCCACTCTAAGGCTACAAAAGAAACGCATCTTACAGGAGAACACTTAAAATGGTATATTTTCAGTGATATACAGAAAACAACACCACTTATATTCTTTGCACGTCAGTGCTGAAAAGAATGCAGCTCCACTAGTCTGTGCCTAGGTAGGCACTCTGGAGAATGGGGTCTCCTGCTCAAAACATGTTCAGATACATCACTGAAAAATATAATGAATTGGGGAAATTTGACATCACCGGAAATGTGGGTCGGTTGAGTGTGGGAGTAACAGTTTTACCCAGGACTCATTAGAGCGGGAAGTGGGCTCTATTCCCAGCCATGTGTGATCACTCTTGCTTGAATTACAGAACCTTTGCCTGTACAATTAGCACCAGGGCAATGCTGGTGCAACATTACATTGAAAGAATGATGTTTTCTTCAGCAGGGCTTTTTTGCCCTACTTCTCATTAGACGTTCAACAATGCAAAGTTTCTTGAACCCCTTAAGTGCCAAGGACGAGCATGCTCGTCCTTGTTTGCATAGACTTAGCCTGGCACTTTATGGCCCTATGTTTGCTTAAATGAAAATCATTCCAACGGCCACGATGCTTATAAATAATCTGCAATTCGTTCTTCCTAGCCGAACCCGTACAGTAAATAGTTTTATGAACACAATGGCCCTAGTGTTATGCAAAATGGAGAAAACGCTGTGAGAATTCGGAAATTCGTGGCCAATACGAGAGTCGGCAAGGCGCTGCGCCTCCCTCAGCAGCCGCGTGAACCCTTTCTCTAGGATTGGTTCTAATTGGTGCAGGAGAGGTGACAGCAATATCATTCCCGTGACCTAGATTATGCCAGCGAGAATGTGATCACCCTCGGATGCGCTGTGACCATGACTTCCACGCGCGGGCCGGTGGCACCATCGCCCGCAGAGAGACGGCGTTCTATAAATAATGGCGCGCGGGACGGGCCGCTGGTGCAGGGATGCGCGTGCGCTGAAAAAAGCCAATCCGTCTTCTCTTCATTTCTGAGACGTGTACATTTCGAGTGCGGCCTCAGCCTGGAATCCATCACAAGCCTGGAGCCTCTGGAGGTCAACACGACAGCGCTTTGCATTCTTTATTCATGTCCTTAGGAAACGTCTACAGGGCCATACATGTCACCTTGCTTAAATGTGACTATTTATTCGGACCCATACCGATTACAGATCAAATGTAGTGACATGTTGGCCGCAGAGGAGCCCCTTCAGCCTTGCCGCACCCCAACTCCTCGATCCTATCAGAGGGAATGGTACAAGATGCTCGTGCCCACTGTAATCCGAGCTTAATTCAACGTTCTCCAAGGCTAAGAAACATTATCAGCCTGTCAGCGTTCTTTTGTAAAATTGCGTTTATTTAGCAACAAAAATACAGTTGCATGCTGAGCTATCCATGGCAATCTATTCATATGACAATATATACCAAAGAGTACCCTTGTTTTAAATGTTCACATGTATAAAACATACATTTAAAAAAAAATACATTAAGGAGGGCTCATGAAGTTGTGGTTCTGTTTTCCGATATAATCCAGGCTGGTTTCAGACGCCATGTTCAAAATTAGTAACACAAACAACGCGTTTAACTATGGACGCTGGTGTGAAACCTGGAAGTTGGTCAACCCAGCCAGGTGTTCAGGAAATCTGCAGTGAATATGCATGGGCACAATACCTGTCATGAATGGCAGTCGAGAAGATATGCATGTGTTTAGGTCATTGCAAGAACTGATGGTACTTTACTCTGTGGGGCTCTGCCAGCCCAGTACTGATTCCACACACTTCTGGTGATGTCCCTCCAGCAAAGCTTGGCTTCTGGGTTGGTTCAATGCTTGGTGTCTTCCTAAGGGGAGAGGTAATATTGAAGACACTATTGTACATGACCGGTGCATGCCAGGATCCACACATTCTCACCGCTTCACATGCACGACGCATAACTCGCCTGTTGTATGAATGGCCACCACCCTCCTCATTACCCCTAATACTTTCGCTCTCATGCTCAGGCAGGACCAGACATTAGCATAGCAAATACAATTAGAAACAGCAAGCATCTGGCCAGAAGTACTCCACCTTACACAGAGATCGAATAACAGGTACCCCCCCCACCTTTACTTCACCTAGAATACGCCCCGTACACTTACTGAGTCTACCTTCACTTTGTCAGATATTTCCTTTGTCACACATTTACTTCTTCATGCATTTACCTCATCTGCCTCTTCACATTGTGACAATCTCGCTTCATATAATGCACACCTTCAGTCACACAACAAAACTATTCACAATATTTCTAATAATTATAATCCTAACTAATACCAAGCCTCACTAACCGCACTTAAGTCAGTGATCACAATGCTGCTGGGGGGTGCTGTTGTGCGGCACAAAAAATGTCCACAGCCTGAAAGTGCTTCTTCTGAGGCCTAAAGATATGGCACAATATCCTGCCTTTTCTAAGTAGCTGTCAGCCGCGATTTCGACGCTGCACCGAAGTGGAACGCCCATTGAACCCGGGGGTGCCACTGCGGTCCCATGGGACCCTATAGATACTGACTTCTCCAACGAAACTCCCGGCCCCACAGCATGAGGAAGGCTGGAACACGGCGGGAAGCCCATCACCCGCTGGCTGCTGCAGAGGCAGAGATGGGCCGGAGCATGCCCGGCGCTCGGAATATTCGCCTCCAGGATCGGATATATGCTACACCGTCCCCCTCCTGAGAGGGGACCCGTAATCTGCTGGACCGCCCTCACTCCATTGCGGGTGCGCTGGGGGTAACTGCTGAGCACTGACCACTATGAATCACACTGGAGCCGACTCAGCCTGTACCCTGCCCATGGTATGCCCAAAGCGCACTGTGCTTGTTCTATTTGTGGGACTCCTGGATCCATGAGCTGCACAGAGTGCTCCGAGGGGCTGCCCCACGGACTGCTGGAGTGCCTGGCTGCAAGGTCCAGCAGCATGTGCCACCGACAACTACCCCGCTGAGACACACAGGGCCCACCCACATCTGGAGGAGGCTCCGGGTCCATAGTGGGCGCAGCACTCGCCCATGCAGGGGACCTCCGGATTTGACCTCACTGCTCTAGCGGAGGACCCATCCTGGCCACCCCCCCACCAATTTGATTCTGAACCTGAGGCACTCCATCAACGATACAGCGGGCACTGGCCCACAGTGTGGCTGAGGCCGTCGCACCCCTCTCGAATCCGCAGTGAGGAAAGGGGAATATAGTGGCACGGCGGGACACACACCCGATGGCCGCCACCTGCTTCCTCCCCGACGAGACAACCCATTAACGAGAGATCAATCAAGGGATAAACCCGGAACCCGACCACGCCCACCTTAACCAATGCTGGCCGTAGGGGCTGTTACTAGGCCGGGCTCCCGAATGTTCCCCAGTGGGCCCCAGCTGTGGTCAACCTTTTGCTCCAGCTCCCGAGACAATTAGGGGACCGTATCTAGCCCATAAGGGATACCTCGAGTCCGAAGTTTACAATACCTGCACACCTATGGTTAACCTCCCCACAAAACAGGACTCCCCCTGTTGCCCCCAAGGCACAGCTGGTCCGATTATCCCGTGCCCTAACACTGACACCTCCTAAGCCCAGCCCAGTCCAGGTGGAATACGTAGTGACACACCTTTGCATCATCGACACACCCAACCCCAGCAGGGACACCTCGTAATACCCACCTCCCAGCCAAGGCCACCAGACCCCCCAACGCCCCCTGAGATACGTGGAAGCCCCTTGGAGCTCAGGGGCCCCAGCACCACAACAGCCACCTCAACATCAGGGAGACCTATTGGAATGGGAAACCAAAAGAGACAGTCAAAAATGGAGCAGTTTGCCAGATCAGAACGGGACCCACCACAACAGGAGGAAAACCCTGGCTTGTCTCAGTTGGAAATCTCAGCTCTCAACCAAACCCCTTCTGGCGCTAAAAAGCAGCACGGACAACCTCAGTGCCAAAATTGACATCTTAACGTGTAAAGTTGATGTCTCTGTGACCCAAATTGACAAGTTATGTGGCAGGATGACTGAAGCAGAACATAGAATCAGGAATGGAGAGGATAAAATTGTTGTGCTTCAATGTGTTGTCGCCTCCCTACAACAAATGGTACAAAGAGTTTTGGCCAAGAACGAAGATCCAGGAGAAATAACATAAGGATCACAGAGGTGGCCAAGACCACCCTGATTGATAACATGGAACAGTTTTTTGGAAAATTTGCTCCTGGAAGTCCTGGATAACCCACTGGTTACAAACCACTTCATGGTAGAACAAGCCGACCATTCGTTAGCGAACAGACCTTCTTTGGGTGCCCCCGAGAGGACCATCATCACCCGCATCTTGAACTATCGAGACCGGGACATATTTTTACATATTGTTAAGGGCGGCAAGAGAAAAAAAGACCCTGAGATGGGGATCAGCGACAATCCGCCTTTTCCCGGACTTTAGTCAACAAGTACATGACCAAAGGAAACCGTTCCAAAACATAAAGATCATTCTGAGGAAAAAGGGCGTGCACTATGCAATGCTATACCCTGCTAAACTCAGGGTTGTCCAAGATGGAAAGACATGATTCTTCACATCCCCGGATGTGGTGGAGTGTTTTGCCACAGAAATTCTGGACCTGAGGGCTTCCCCTCAGGGCTCCCCCTGAACTACGCTGGCGGAAGGTCAGCCCACCACTCAGTTGAATGGCGGGGCTCCCCAATGGCCATGTCTCACACTTCACTTGGAAGTTACTGGAGCTACTTTCTACATAAGGAACGTAAATGATGGATAACTGAAATGGTAAAAAGCCTCATGACAATAGGAGGCACAGCAGCCGCCGGCACCCCCATGCCCACCGGCAAAGTATTCACGTTAGGGGTTGTTGTAATATATTGTTGGGCGGTGGAATAAGTCAGCCGGTAGATTGTTGTTTTTGGCATGGGAGTGGGAAGAAGGGGGGGAAGTTCAAGGTTCATTGAATGCTGCTACACAGCGCCTGAAAGGGGGGAGGGAGAGGGAACCGCCTTCCATGGACTCACGACTCCGGGTACACCCTGCATTCTCCAAGACTCTAGGCCACTTTCTAGAAGTTACAACTGGTACACCCCATTTTCCAGTTATGCATCTCAACCCGGACCTGACATGACGATCCCTCGGAGGCTAGATACACCCTCCGACACAGACATAGCACTAGTATCATGGAACATTCGAGGTTTCACGAATGAAGAAAAAAACAGGTTTATCTTGACCTACGCCAAGAACCACCATGTAAATGTACTCTGCCTCCAGGAGACCCACTTGTGCAAAGATCACAGACTCCCATACTTGGCAGGGTGGGGCATCCACATATATGGCTCATCACATACATCCCACTCCCAAGGAGTAGTGATTTATATACACCGCTCTTTGAAATTTGAACGGCATACCCAGAGGGCAGCCACGGAGGGCCAATTTGTCTTGGTAGCAGAGGAGATAGAGGGCTGGTCCGTTCTCTTCTTTAATATATATGTGCCACAACCTTCTATCTCAATGTCTGATTCTGAACCCACACCAACCACCTCACCTGAGAGATCGGGCTTGAGTGTTCCTGTCTTCTTTCTTTCACGGATGGCATGTTTCTTTTTATGTAGAAATGGCCGACCGCAGAATGATGCCACCTTGGTTTCCGGAAAAAATTCCGGTAACCAGAGGCCCTGGGTCCACAGCCGCCGAAAGGGGGAAAAAGCCACAAAGTCAAAAAACAAAAACAAGTGCCTTCCGCAGGATGGACGCTCTGATCTTCCGGTATGCAGGTAAGAGAACAATCCAAAACAAAGATCAATCCACAGAGTAGCGGACAGAGAGAGTAACTCTAGGAGTCCGGAATGCGTGTCCAGAACAGGTAAGGAAGGGAACAAGCGGGGAAAGATCCAGAGGGAGAGAAGGAGGACGTGGGTATAAGAAGAACCCACCAGGAAGAGAGTCCAGCGAGGGAACCGGAGAGCGAGAAGAGGGGAAACAGAAAACAGTACCTGTAGAGGGTGCCAGGCGAGGGCGAAGGAAAGCAGGGCTCAGCAGAGACAAGGGAAATCACTGAGAACGCTGACAACAAAGTGAAGAAAGAAACACAGTTACAATGCAAGCACCATCGGCTGGAAGCACCAGAAAGGCCAGCGGCGGCCATGATGGAACGAAACACTAGACTGCAGCGTGCATTGCAGACTAACGTGATAAAACATTTCTATGGCGGCCACGTCTCCATCGGTCCCATAGGCGCACATAGAAGGGGTGCATGACAATATGGCCCTAATTATGACTGTCAGGACTTTTTTCAAACTTGCTCTGAGCACCTAAGCTCCTTCCCAGGCTATGAGGTGGTGTGGGCTGGGATTATAATATAGCGCTATCGCTCCTCCTGGGTAGGTCCTCCACCGTACAAACCTCCCTTCCAAGGGCAGCCCATAAATGGAAATCCCTTGCATCAGACTACGCCCTCATCGATGTGTGGCATCTCCATCACCCCAAAAGTCACAAATTCACACTCTACTCAAGTGTCCACGGGAGCTCGTCCAGGATAGTCTATATACATATGTCCCCAGAGCAGGCCTGGGTAAACAGTAGGGCACAGATACTACCCCGGACATTATCTGATCACACCCCAGTCCTTGCACAATTCACGGGTCAGGTATCCCCTTTAAACAGCTCCGCTGAAGATTCAGAGCACACGCGCTGGAAGACATAGCATTTCATGAAGATTTACGTAAATCTATCACCGAGTTCTTCCAAATAAACGTTGACTCATTTACCGACCCCTGGGTTGTATGGGAAACCTTTAAAGTTTATATTCAGGGATGGGGCATCTCCCAAGAGGGTGGGGTATTGAAATGTATCAGTAGATCTATCTCTTCCAGGGAAACAGACCAAAAAGACCAAGAGCCCCGACAAGCTCACCAAGACTCTTCGGAGCTTCAGACTGAGCTCGAGCTCAAAAGGGAGGAGATCCGTACACTGATGGACAGTGAGAAATGGTTCCTGGGTGACCCGATTATAACCGCCAGATATGGGGAGGGAGACCGCCCAACTAGGACACTTGCATGGGCCATCGGGCAGGAGCGCCACATCAACCCCATACTAGAAATCAAGATGCCCAACGGGGAACTCACAAGGGACTCTGGGAAAATAAATGACACTTTCCGGGAATACTATGGGAGACTCTATTCTGCACAGTCGACTGCTTGGCCTGATGACATCATGCAATATTTTGAGAGGTTGCCCTGAGGTGGCTGGACCCGGCACACGGGACCTCGCTAAATGATTCCCCCACTGACAAAGAATTCCTCTAAGTTATCCATTCCCTCCCAAATGGCAAAGCTCCCGGAACTGATGGAATCACAGCCGAATTATATAAAACCTTCCATAGCCTCCTCATTCCCCACTTGAACATGTTCAAGGCGGCCAGCTCGAAAGGCGTCCTCCCAGATTCCACTAGAATGCCCCTGGTAACGGTTCTACTTAAGGGTAAGGTAAGTAGTGCACACCTAGTAACTTTAAACGGAAGACTTAAATAAATTGAAATAAATCCAGCACAAGCTGGTTCAAAGAGTTTTAAAGGTGCGGGGAGGAAAAAGGCCTTGGCACAAAGCCTTGTTCAATGAAGAAAAGAGTAGGAGTGCCCAAATTTGGGATCCTCCCGTCCCCTGCACACTTGTTACATATGTCCTATGGACGTTCAAATATTTAGATATTCAAGAATCAAATGCGATTTGAATAACAATTTGGTAAACAGAATGAATTGTAAAATAGGCATTCACACTTAAAAACAGTAATTTATTCTGCACAACATAGTTATATGCGATGAAATACACATAGTGCAAATGGTGATGTCCAATGGATTTTTTGGCCGACGAGTTTCAAGGATTCCCTCTTCTTCAAATGGGCCTAATTGGACCAATCAATTAAATAAAAAAAATAAAAAACTGAAAAAAGTAAAGTAAGCTGATGTTTACACAGGACTAATACCAACACAATTATAATTGTAATAGTCAGATACATAGCGATAGAGCCTTAATTAGGGAGAATAGTTTGGCAGTGTTCAAGGCCAATTATGGAAGTTCTCAACGTCGCGAAGGGCATAGTTCGGGTACTCTATCAAAAGGTATAGCTGCAAACATTATAGAGAAATAGATTGGGTACAGCGGGTACTCAAGTGTGGAAAGTGGGAGGCTACAGATAAGAGCCCCATACATAGCTTCAAGATTAGAAACCCTATTGATTAGTAATCTAAAGAGGGTGACATAAAGAAGCTAATAGGGCTCAAGCAAATGTTACATTCAAAAAGGTGGTTGATATAATAAATAAACGGTGAAGTCTTCCATGCCTACATATTTGTAGACGTAGAAAAGTGGCGATTATTCTTCAAAATAGGATGCCACTAAGGAAAGATGGATTTTAAAGGACAAAGCAACTTGTGTTATAAAGGACATGGCGTGTAGGCACATCCAACTGTGTCATGCAAGTTGTAATGAGCAACCCTGTGCCCTTATTCAGATATAAATGAAGGGGATAGATAATCCTGTAGTATCCCGGATATGGTGTAAATAGAGCCATAGTTAAAGTCCTATTTCAAAATAAATGGTATGAATACCCAATATGGAAATATATAGTAACACGTGCCAACATATGCTGCAGTTATACATATTAGCAAAATGGTCATAAACAGTGAAAATTACCTTGCTATGAGTCTCCTGGCAAGAAGTGATAATAATTTCTTAGTATTATGTGGCAATATATGAATGGCCCGTATTATTATAACAGGGTTCACATGTCCACGGAATAGGGCAAACTCTGGTCAAAGAAAGAAGATTCACAAGCTTATTAGTTAAAAGGAGCATTTTAGATAAGTGTGAGTGAACATAAAAGTCAGTTCAGGTAACGGAGGAGAGAAACAAGTACCTCATAGTCATGAACCTCGGGATTGTGGTAGTCCCTGTGTATGTTGCCTTGGAGATGTAGACGCGTGTATAACGCGGGTGCCGGGTGTTAGCCGCGATCAAATTCACAAAGTAAACTGTGTGATACAGAGAGTGGCGTATTCATCTTAAAATAGTATATACACAGATGTAAGTTCGTTTTTCGAGGGCTGAGGCACCAGAATTCCAGAAACCTTAATTATCCGGCTCGAGAGAGTACAAGCTGCTTGCAGTTCAACTGCGGCGTGCAGAGTCCCTGCGCAATCATTTCCTAGGAGACGATTGATGCCGAGAATACAAACCGCCATGTTTGTAAAGTGTTGATGGTGTTTGGTAAAAATAGAAGAGTGACCTGGGCCTCCCATGAATAACGGACCTCCATCTTGGAGAGGTTTAAATTATAGTTCAATAAATAGGGGTCAAATGAAGATGAAAAGACATATATAAGGGTAAACCTTGTGTATGTTGGTAATAAAACGGAAAAAAACGGAAAATGATTACTACGAAAATGGAAAAAAGACGGAAAATGATTATTAGGAGTGTGTGTACGGGGTCCTAAAGAAGATGTTTGATAGAATACAAGAATGTCTATACATCCGGGGAAGATGCATACTAATGGTGGTATCGAGGGAACTGTTGCTGAGCGAGAACTAACATTTGAACAGACTTCGAGGGGGCTCGATGGCTAGCATCTGACCATTGCATGGTATAATGCAAAATTGCTACAATAAGTTAGTTGCATATAAACGCAATCACAAAATAAATGTTATTAATTATATGCATACATAATGTGAGATACATGTCTACTCTGGGGAGTAATACCTATCACAGGGAGTTTCATATTCACCGTACTTTGATGTATTTATGAGGATCTACCTAAATAGTTGTAGTCAGAGAAATAAATGATATCACAGTGCACACTGCAAAATGTGTATTACTTGCAGATATTGGTGTTGGTAACAATGTTAACAGACCTACTTGATCTTGATAGTTCAGGCAATTCAACAGGCATATTAATCATACACATTAGCGGTTAACTATCTTGAAAATCATGTCAATCCTATACACATTGATCAATGCACAGATCTAGGGTTATAGATGGAAATGGGATCCCTGGATAAACTACACAGGAATATAGTACTTCATTAGGTATGTACCCCTTTATAAAAAACAGCTCAGAGAGAATTCTTCATTAAGGCCCCTCGGGTGCAGGGTGTCAAGCGCATGTATCCAATATTTCTCTCACTGTGATAGAAGGGCTTGGTAATTGCAGCCCCTTTGTGGTCTTTTAACAATGTATACCACTTGAAATTTAATTTGGGCTATGGTGTGTTGATACTCGATGAAATGTCTAGCCACGGGGGATCTGAGGTTCTTGCATCTAATGGTTGATTTGTGTTCTGACCACCTCTCTTTCACAGGTCTGGTTGTTGTTTGACCTATGTACAATTTACCACGAGGGCATTTTAGCAAGTAGATCACTCCTGTCGAGAAGCAGGTAGCAAAATCCTTGATTTTACATGTTTTGCCTGTTTGAGGGTGGGATATTATATCCCCCTTGATCAAGTTATTACAGTTAGTGCAGTTCAAACAATGGAAAGTACCCTTTTTCTTGGTGCTTAGTAGTAGTTGCTTTTCCTTGGCTGGTCTTTCTGCTCTCACAAGACTTCACCATTTAGCGGGGAGTTATTTATTATATCAACCACCTTTTTGAATGTCCCATTTGCTTGAGCCCTATTAACTTCTATATGTCACCCTCTTTATATTACTAATCAATAGGGTTTCTAATCCTGAAGCTATTTATCGGGCACTTATCTGTAGCCTCTCACTTTCCACACTTGAGTACCCGCTGTACCCAATCTATTTCTCTCTAATGTTTGCAGCTATACCTTTTGAAGAGTACCTGAACTGTGCCTGATGTTGAGAACTTCCATAATTGGCCTAGAACACCGGCAATCTATTCTCCCTAATTAAGGCTCTATCGCTATGTATCTGACTATTGCACTTATAATTGTGTTGGTATTAGTCCTGTATAAACATCAGCTTACTTTACTTTTTTATTTTTTATTTCATTGATTAGTCCAATTAGGCCCATTTGAAGAAGAGGGAATCCTCGAAACGCGTCGGCCAAAAAATTCATTGGACATCACCATTTGCACTATTTGTATTTCATCGCATCTAACTGTATTGTACTGAATAAATAACTGTTTTTAAGTGTGAATGCCTTTTTTTACAATTCATTCTGTTTACCAAATTGTTATTCAAATCGTATTTGATTCTTGAATATCTAAATATTTGAACGTTCATAGGACATATGTAACAAGTGTGCAGGGGACGGGAGGATCCCAAATTTGGTTCCTCATACTCTTTTCAACAATTCTACTTAAATCAGACAAAGACCCCAGTAAATGCTCGTCCTACAGGCCCCTCTCTCTGGTGAAAACTGATAATAAGATTATAGCGAAACTATTTGCGGACAGGCTTTTGCCCTACATGCCCAGACTGGTCCTTCCAGATCAGGCAGTATTTATCTCGGGCCACTCTACACAGAATAACCTGAGGAGATAATTTACCCTAATGCATAATGAGAACCAGTCTGTCCCCATGGCATTTGCCGGTCTGGATGCCGAAAAAACATTCGACTCTGTCGAATGGCCATTTCTGTTTGCGGTCCTCTGCCAGGCATACCTGGGCATTGCATTCTTACACTGGGTAAGATTGCTCCATACAGCTCCCACAGCCTTGCTGTACACTAACTACAAACAATGCAAGCCCATTCTCCCATCCCGAGGTACTAGGCAAGGCTGCCCCTTTTCCCCTATCCTATTCGCCCTGGCAATTGAGCCGGTGGGAGAATAGCATGCACAAATTCCGGATAACACTTCACTCACACACCTCCATTGTCTCCTTATACGCAGACGATATGTTAATATACATTAAACATCCACAAACTAACTTACGACCAGAAGTGGAAGAAATCTCCAGGAGCCCTATCTGGACTACAGATCAACTGGTCCAAGTCAGAGTTCTCCCTCTCACCATGAGTGTAACCCCACAGGACATCGACAGTGACTTTGCCTGGCACCCACAAGGGATTTTCTACCTAGGCATTCGATTGTCCACATCCCCCACTAGACTCTTTGAGGAGAACTACCTGTCGGCCCTCCAAATACTAGAGCACAAAGTGGACACATGGGTGCGCCTCCCTATCTCCCAGGCAGCTAGGATTTCAATCTTAAAAATTGTAGTTTTACAAAAGCTTCTATACATCTTTAGTAATGTCCCGATCAGGCCCCCGGCGAATTTCTGGAGGAAACTGAAGAACATGATGATTAAATTGATTTGGGCCAGCAGACAACCCCGCCTCACATTTGATATGATGTGCCATCTGGTCTCCCAGGGGGGCCTCGAGGTGCCCAAACTGTTTTTGTACTTCCTGATTGCCCAGGCTTAATACACTGTATGGTGGTGGAACCTCACAACCAATTTACCCCACACGATCCTTGAGAAAGCTCTTGCCCGACCGGACGACCTTAGAGGCCTCCTGGAGGGCATACAGGAACGCTGTGATTGGGCTGATGTAGAGCCGGGAGTGGTTACCCTCAGGGCCTGGGACTGATTGGCGCACTTGGCTGGACTGGGACAATGGTACACCACCACATGGCCATTTAAGATGTTCGGAGCATACCACTCACTCATGAGACAACTTTCATTCAACATTTCAAACTCCTACAGATCGAGATGGTGTGGGATATCACCCGGCAGGGCAGTTTCATTTCCTGGGAAGACCTCAAATCCAAGAGCAAATGGACCCTGATAACGCTATTCCTGTACTATTGACTGAGGGAAGCATTCCGCACCAGATGGCCGGATGTCCCAAAGGCCCCCCCCACCTACCCAATCATGACATTCACCACCACACAGATGTCCAATGGGAAATTGGTATCAACTCTATATTGCATGGCCTGGTTCCTCAGACCCCACCATGCAAACCTTTATAGAGACACATGGGAAGACAACCTAGGGCACCAACTGACGAACAGTCAATGGAACTCTATATGCGTCCAAACCGAAGTCATTTCAGTCAACAATAGATTCTGTCTGATACATTTTAAATACCTACATCAAGCATATTATTCCCCTCTCCGGCTACATAAGATTTACCCACTCAGACCCTCACACTGTGAGAGATGCAACAAGGCACCAGCGGATTTCTTTCATGTAACCTGTTTATGCCCAACGATCCAGCCCTTATGGACAAGGATAGGTGAAGTCATGTCAAAAATGGTGGACTTGCACATACCACAATCCCCTGAGGTTTGGCTGCTCGCCCTGGTTGAGGAGGGTTCCAGTAGCGGGAAACGACTTGTGGGCATGGCTTCCGTGGTCACCAGGTCGCTTGTATCACAGTCATGGGGAGCCAACAGACCCCCCACATTCCAACACTGGCTCAAAGTTATGGCAAACTGTGAATAGAGAGAGATGCAGTTCAAGCTAACGATTTCACCACATGCTAGACCGAAGGACTACTGGGCAGCTTTCAGGAGTTACATGACAGAGGAGCTATGTCCCGCCTCGCAAGGCACAGAGATCCCACCATAACTCTATACCGTTGTTACCCCTCCTGGGGGGCCCGCCCATGTTCATTGAATGCCAGCAGAAATATCTGCTTGACAGGCCCGCGGGGTGCAGTGAGGTCTGGACCCTAGCGCCCTGGCCAGATTGCTCAAGGAAGCTCCCGTTGCCGTCACAGGGGAAGACTGGAAACTCAAGTGGCGCTTAGCATGCACTTGGTGTACAGTTAGAATTGTTTTACAATTACTCTTTTTGAGTTGTGTATGAGCAATGGAAGGGGTTGGTGAGGGTGGGACGTGGGCTGATTGGCGCTGTGCCCCGGTTGGGGCTTTGAGTTTTGATCTTTGTATGCTATATAACTATAATTAAAAAAAAGGTTTTAAAGTGATCACAATGCTGCTTATCTTCAAGTATTAAAGCTCCGTTCAGTTCACATTTTTAAAAATCCAACTTGATCAATAGACAAACTTTTTATTTTCGCCAGTATAAAAAGAAGTAATGGTACAAGAGAAAGGCTACATTGAAAATGTAGATCTATATGCATATATCTATATTAGTTCCCCCGCGTATCCCCTTCCATTATACATGTGGGGTTATGGGTTTCTAATCTATGTGTTTACAATTTAAATAGAGACTAAAATTAAAATCAATATCTTTAGAATTAGTATTGTGCGCTGCAACTATAGCACAACTTTAACAAAGTTTGTTCTCTGAGTTCCAAAGTTTTTTTTAAAATATTTTTTATTAGAGCAACTTGACTATAACAAATTAAAGGAGTATGTTTCTGTGTCCTAAGAGTGCCAACACACGGCAGCTGCTCAGGGCCCAAAAGGCCCTGATGCCGTCCGTACTTAAATTAATGGAAGAACTTGAACATTCCTATATCTACATTGTTCTTGCATGAGTGCACAAGGCCGGGAATTTTACCACTTGCATTCTTTCTGCATCCACGTTGTCGTCTTTAAATAAGTTTGCTAATATTTTTCTTTAACGTGCTTCAAATCAGCAAGCGTGTCATAACGTTTAGAGACGCTATCGAACAGTCCATACTTTATTTTATTGCTTTGAAGGAACGTTGCCTCCACTTTTTTTTTTAATCAGCATCAATTTGCGAGTTTGAATGTTTTAGCACTATAATCAGGTTCACAAATTTTAGAACATTACACTCAGCAATTCAAATATGCAAGCCACAGATGGTAATTATTAATTGTGTATATATCGCGTGCACGAAGCCTGCCTGGTACGCCTAACAAGTTACGTGGCCTATTAGCTCATTATTATTCGGAGCTGGGACGGAATTTTATTAATCGGGTGTTTCAGTTCACATGAAAACGAAGGTCGATTCTGGAAGCTGTGATCCTCGTGCTGTCTGGTGGCTAGTTTATTCGCGGTGGGAGGGGAGGTAGAGGGGGGTCAACTACGCCTTGACGTATGGATTAAAAGGTTGACCCGAGCCCAAGCGTGTCCTTACCAATTGGCTGGCACGTGACGTATGAAGATTCGTCCGCGCTGAATGGGCTTCGCTCAGCTGGATTCCGTTTCCTTAGCCGGAGTCAAGGTAGTCATTTGCATTACTTTACATGAAAACAAAGACGCGCGAGCGTGTACTACATACCTAAATACCGTCTTTTAAAAAAGCAGGCCCCAGCGCGTCGCTAATTGCAGCGTTCAAGACTTTCCAAGGCTAATAATTCAACAGCAGGGCTTGCCCCTCCCTCATCGAAATCGCACAAGTTATCCTTGGCGTGCAGCGCACAGTGGGACGGCGGTTGATGTATTGTTTCTGCTGCACTTGACCTTCGAAAGAAAGGAACAAACAAAAAAACGCCGTGCCTCTGTGCACGGCGGCCGCTTACTGTAAACACGAGCACGCAGCTGGCCTTGCAGGACAAGGGCGAGAGCGGGGTCTCCTCTCACAGGGCCAGGAGCGCCCCGAGGACGTCGTCGTTCAAACGGGTCCGTGGCAGGCGGAGTCAGGGGTGACTAATTCTTATGGAAGTATTGCACTCGGACCCTGGGATCCGGAGAACGCGATAAAAGGGTCCGGGGAGGCTGTTTGGTGCGGCAGAGAGTCTGATAGGTGCAGACAATGGACACGTGCTTATCAGAGTCTCCAATGGACACGTGCTTATCAGAGTCTCCAATGGGCACGCGTTTATCAGAGTCTCCATTAAGCTGTGCACCTGGCCTGTCGGGCAGGTTTGTGGGGGTGGCAGTTGACGTTCTTCGGTGGTCTCCTTGCCTACGCATTGTCAAATTGGTCTGCTTGTATTTGGTGCCGTTTCCAATGGAGTCTGGACTTCGATTAAATCATTTAATGCACATAATACCCACCACAACAAAAACACCAGTAAAGAAGACCCACTTTAGCAGAAATAAATACAAACTCACGTTGCACTTACATAACAAAGAGACTGGAAACACGCATGTTTTCTACATTTCCAATTAACTACCTTTGAAAGACTTGCAATGTAGAGTTTCGTTCTTCGATACCAGTACACAAGTGCCATAAAATTATCACATTTAAGCAACACCCCTTTCATGTGCAAGCCCCATCCAGTCCTACTGTAAATCCATACACCTGACCTACGGCAGATAGGCCCCGCCAACCTTTCCTGAGTTCGACAGATAGCGAGACAATATGTGAGTGTCGGAGCTGTTCACATATTTCGTATCTCCCTTCAATAAGGGAAGAGAAAAACGCCAACACATGTTAACCCCATTACTTTTGAACCCCAACATTAGAGACGGTCTGGCAGGATAACTGAGTGGCAATTCCATTGTCTTGGAAATAAGACACTCTAGAGTAGCATGGGTTTGGTAGCCAGTCCAGTGCTTAGAAGCTGGACTATATCAAGAAGGGTGAAATAAAAAAAACAAGTTAGATGCACATATATTTAGGGAAGAGCCTCAGGTCTGTGCTCAGTAGCACTCTGCATATCAAGGGCAAAGCAGCAATGTTGTGATGGACCCATGACACCGAGGTCGAGGCAGTAAGGCAGCTATGCAGCTAATTCATAGCCAATCGCATAGGGCCTGATTCACAGAGTGTATTCAACCGGGCGCACCCATTGAAAACTATTTTGCGAATCAGGCCCATAGTCTTTGTGCATGTTGCTACTCCTACAACCCGCCATTAGGAACTTCATAGTCCCCTTTCTGCCGTATTAGTGAGCACCAGCCATGCTTAGCATATGTTGCCATGCCAGCTGATTCAAGAAGATTCGATTGCTGAATTTGCACGAAAGAAGACATGAGGGCAAGGGAGAAACTTGGGGTAAGACAGAGAATAGAATAAAAAAAAATGGCAACATGTGTTCTCAGACATTTAGGAATCCGTGCTTGTCTGGAAACTGAGAAATTATGCAAGCAGCCAGAAATATTGGGAGACAAAGGGGTGATTCTGAGATTTACAGGCCGATTCATGGAATAATTAGCACGGCGCAAGTGGCCAAAAACGTGCGATTCGCAGTGGAATAGCGAAAATCGCAGTGCAAGTGCGAAAATCGCACGAAAAGCAGCGCACATCGACTCATGGAAGGCCGTGCGCGGGAAAACCATCGGATGTGCGCTAAAAAAGTGCGCGGCGCACGTTGGCGCACAGGCCATCTAACGGCGTGCGCCAGGTCACAGCGAAAATCGCACAGGCCACAGCGAAAATCGCACATGGGGCAGCGCACACAACAAAAGTAGGCGGAACACGGGGCGTAACACTCGGAATGGGGAACACAAAATGTGGGCGTCACGGGGGAAGTATAGGGTGCAAGTGCGCGGAACGCCCACACGCTCGCCTACAACCCATATTCATGGAATCGAATAGGGCAAAAAAGAGCATGGTCAAACCAGCGCACAGGCACAAACACGACCGCCACAAGAAAGCAGGCGGTAGCGTCTCTGCGCCTGTAATAAATGTGCGCCAAAAGGTGCGCCAACAAATAGCACCTATATACAGCCATGATGAATGTCCTATACTGTGGCCCTCCAGGACAAATGACGTGCAAAGGGGTACCCACAAACACGGACACCCACTGACAGAAAAATAACGTGTGCGTGTATTCCGGGGTGCGCGGGAAGTCTCACACGCGATTTGGCAGGGTACGTGGATTTCAGGGGTGCGCGGGAAGTTCCACACGCGATTTGGCCGGGTACGTGCGCGGGAATTTCCACACGCGATTTGACTGGGTACCTGGATCTCAGGGGTGCGCGGGAAGTCACACACGCGATTTGGCAGGGTACGTGGATTTCAGGGGTGCGCGGGAAGTTCCACACGCGATTTGGCCGGGTACTTGCGCGGGAATTTCCACACGCGATTTGTCTGGGAACGTGGATCTCAGGGGTGCGCGGGAAGTCTCACACGCGATTTGGCAGGGTACGTGGATTTCAGGGGTGCACGGGAAGTTCCACACGCGATTTGGCCGGGTACGTGCGCGGGAATTTCCACACGCGATTTGTCTGGGTACGTGGATCTCAGGGGTGAGCGGGAAGTCTCACACGCGATTTGGCAGGGTACGTGGATTTCAGGGGTGTGCGGGAAGTTCCACATGCGATTTAGCCGGGTACGTGCGCGGGAATTTCCACACGCAATTTGTCTGGGTACGTGGATCTCAGGGGTGCGCGGGAAGTCTCACACGCGATTTGGCTGGGTACGTGGATCTCAGGGGTGTGCAGGAAGTCCCACACGTGATTTGGTAGGGTACGTGCGCGTGAATTTCCACACGCGATTTGGCTGGGTACGTGTATGACAGGGGTACGCGGGAAATTCTACACGCGATTTGGCTGTGTGCCCCCAGGTATTCCCTGTACACCCTCCACGGCCCCTGCAGGCAGCCGACACCACAGGGGACTACCCTGCACACCTGCTCATGTCAACCAGCAACCCCACCCCCCAGCAGTGCAGGGGCAGCCTCCACCAGGCCCCCACTCATGTCTCCCACCACCCCCACCCCCCAGCATCCAGGGGCACCCTCCACCAGGGCCCTACTCATGTTCCCCTGCACCCCCACCCCCCAGCAGTGCAGGGGCAGCCTCCACCAGGCCCCCACTTATGTCTCCCACCACCCCCACCCCCAGCATCCAGGGGCAGCCTCCACCAGGCCCCCACTCATGTCTCCCACCACCCCCACCCCCCAGCAGTGCAGAAGCAACCTCCACCAGGCCCCCACTCATGTCTCCCACCACCCCCACCCCCCAGCATCCAGGGGCACCCTCCATCAGGCCCCCACTCATGTCTCCCACCACCCCCCCCCCCCCAGCAGTGTGGGGAAGCCTCCACCAGGCCCCCACTCATGTCTCCCACCACTCCTACCCCCCAGCAGTGCAGGGGCACCCTCCACCAGGCCCCCACTCATGTCTCCCACCACCCCCACCCCCCAGCAGTGCAGGGGCAGCCTCCACCAGGCCCCCACTCATGTCTCCCACCACCTACACCCCCCAGCATCCAGGGGCACCCTCCACCAGGCCCCCACTCATGTCTCCCACCACCCCACCCCCCAGCAGTGTGGGGCAGCCTCCACCAGGCCCCACTCATGTCTCCCACCACCCTCACCCCCCAGCAGTGCAGGGGCACCCTCCACCAGGCTCCACTCATGTCTCCCACCAACCCCACCCCCCAGCAGTGCAGGAGCAGCCTCCACCAGGCCCCCACTCATGTCTCCCACCACCCCACCCCCCAGCATCCAGGGGCACCCTCCACCAGGCCCCCACTCATGTCTCCCACCCCCTCACCCCCCCAAGCAGTGTGGGACAGCCTCCACTAGGCTCCCACCCATGTCTCCCACCACCCCCACCCCAAAGCCACCAGGGGCACCCTCCACCAGGCCCCCACCCATGTCTCCCACCACCCCCACTCCCCAGCCACCAGGGGCACCCTCCACCAGGCCCCCACTCATGTCACCCACCACCGCCACCCCCCAGCATCCAGGGGCAGCCTCCACCAGGCCCCCACTCATGTCTCCCACCACCCCCACCTCCCAGCAGTGCAGGGGCACCCTCCACCAGGCCCCCACTCATGTCTCCCACCACCCCCACCCCCCAGCATCCAGGGGCACCCTCCACCAGGCCCCCACTCATGTCTCCCACCACCCCACCCACCCAGCAGTGTGGGGCAGCCTCCACCAGGCTCCCACCCATGTCTCCCACCACCCCCACCCCCCAGCCACCAGGGGCACTCTCCACCAGGCCCCCACTCATGTCTCCCACCACCCCCACCCCCCAGCATAAAGGGGCACACTCCACCAGGCCCCCACTCATGTCTCCCACCACCCCCACCCCCGCAGCAGTGTGGGGCAGCCTCCACCAGGCTCCCACCCATGTCTCCCACCACCCCCACCCCCCAGCCACCAGGGGCAGCCTCCACCAGGCCCCCACTCATGTCTCCCACCACCCCCACCCCCCAGCAGTGCAGGGGCACCCTCCACCAGGCCCCCACTCATGTCTCCCACCACCCCCACCCCCCAGCATCCAGGGGCACCCTCCACCAGGCCCCCACTCATGTCTCCCACCACCCCACCCCCCAGCAGTGTGGGGAAGCCTCCACCAGGCCCCCACTCATGTCTCCCACCACCCCCACTCCCCAGCAGTGCAGGGGCACCCTCCACCAGGCCCCCACTCATGTCTCCCACCACCCTCAACCCCCAGCCACCAGGGGCAGCCTCCACCAGGCCCCCACTCATGTCTCCCACCACCCCCACACCCCAGCATCCAGGGGCACCCTCCACCAGGCCCCCACTCATGTCCCCCTGCACCCCCACCCCTCAGAAGTGCAGGGGCAGCCTCCACCAGGCCCCCACTCATGTCTCCCACCACCCCCACCCCCCAGCATCCAGGGGCACCCTCCACCAGGCCCCCACTCATGTCTCCCACCACCCCCACCCCCAGCAGTGCAGGGGCACTCTCCACCAGGCCCCAACTCATGTCTCCCACCACCCCACCCCCCAGCATCCAGGGGCACCCTCCACCAGGCCCCCACTCATGTCTCCCACCACCCCACCCCCCCCAGCAGTGTGGGCCAGCCTCCACCAGGCCCCCACTCATGTCTCCCACCACCCCCACCCCCCAGCAGTGCAGGGGCACCCTCCACCAGGCCCCCACTCATGTCTCCCACCACCTCCACCCCCCAGCCACCAGGGGCAGCCTCCACCAGGCCCCCACTCATGTCTCCCACCACCCCCACCCCCCAGCATCCAGGGGCACCCTCCACCAGGCCCCCACTCATGTCCCCCTGCACCCCCACCCCCCAGCAGTGCAGGGGCAGCCTCCACCAGGCCCCCACTCATGTCTCCCACCACCCCCACCCCCCAGCATCCAGGGGCACCCTCCACCAGGCCCCCACTCATGTCCCCCTGTACCCCCCCACCCCCCAGCAGTGCAGGGGCACCCTCCACCAGGCCCCCACTCATGTCCCCCTGCACCCCCACCCCCAGCCACCAGGGGCAGCCTCCACCAGGCCCCCACTCATGTCTCCCACCACCCCCACCCCCCAGCAGTGCAGGGGCACCCTCCACCAGGCCCCCCACTCATGTCTCCCACCACCCCCACCCCCCAGCCACCAGGGGCACCCTCCACCAGGCCCCCACTCATGTCTCCCACCACCGCCACCCCCCAGCAGTGCAGGGGCAGCCTCCACCAGGCCCCCACTCATGTCTCCCACCACCCCACCCCCCAGCATCCACGGGCACCCTCCACCAGGCCCCCTCTCATGTCTCCCACCACCCCCACCCCCCCAGCAGTGTGGGGCAGCCTCCACCAGGCTCCCACCCATGTCTCCCACCACCCCCACCCCCCAGCCACCAGGGGCACCCTCCACCAGGCCCCCACTCATGTCTCCCACCACCCCCACCCCCCAGCATCCAGGGGCACCCTCCACCAGGCCCCCATTCATGTCTCCCACCACCCCCACCCCCCAGCATCCAGGGGCACCCTCCACCAGGCCCCCACTCATGTCCCCCTGCCCCCCCGCCCCCCAGCCACCAGGGGCAGCCTCCATCAGGCCCCCACTGATGTCTCCCACCACCCCACCCCCCCAGCAGTGTGGGGCAGCCTCCACCAGGCTCCCACCCATGTCTCCCACCACCCCCACCCCCCAGCCACCAGGGGCAGCCTCCACCAGGCCCCCACTCATGTCTCCCACCACTCCCACCCCCCAGCAGTGCAGGGGCACCCTCCACCAGGCACCCACTCATGTCATCCCACCACCCCACCCACCAGCATCCGGGGGCACCCTCCACCAGGCCCCCACACATGTCTCCCACCACCCCCACCCCCCAGCAGTGCAGGGGCAGCCTCCACCAGGCCCCCACTCATGTCTCCCACCACCCCCACCTCCCAGCAGTGCAGGGGCACCCTCCACCCGGCCCCCACTCATGTCTCCCACCACCCCCCACCCCCCAGCATCCAGGGGCACCCTCCACCAGGCCACCACTCATGTCCCCCTGCACCCCCACCCCGCAGCAGTGCAGGGGCAGCCTCCACCAGGCCCCAACTCATGTCTCCCACCACCCCCATGTCCCAGCATCCAGGGGCACCCTCCACCAGGCCCCCACTCATGTCCCCCTGCACCCCCACCCCCCAGCAGTGCAGAGGCACCCTCCACCAGGCCCCCACTCATGTCTCCCACCACCCCCACCCCCCAGCAGTGCAGGGGCACCCTCCACCAGGCCCCCACTCATGTCTCCCACCACCCCCACCCCCCAGCCACCAGGGGCAGCCTCCACCAGGCCCCCACTCATGTCTCCCACCACCCCCACCCCCCAGCAGTGCAGGGGCACCCTCCACCAGGCCCCCACTCATGTCTCCCACCACCCCCACCCCCAGCCACCAGGGGCAGCCTCCACCAGGCCCCCACTCATGTCTCCCACCACCGCCACCCCCCAGCAGTGCAGGGGCAGCCTCCACCAGGCCCCCACTCATGTCTCCCACCACCCCACCCCCCATCATCCAGGGGCACCCTCCACCAGGCCCCCACTCATGTCTCCCACCACCCCCACCCCCCCAGCAGTGTGGGGCAGCCTCCTCCAGGCTCCCATCCATGTCTCCCACCACCCCCACCCCCCAGCCACCAGGGGCACCCTCCACCAGGCCCCCACTCATGTCTCCCACCACCCCCACCCCCCAGCATCCAGGGGCACCCTCCACCAGGCCCCCATCCATGTCTCCCACCACCCCCTCCCCCCAGCATCCAGGGGCACCCTCCACCAGGCCCCCACTCATGTCTCCCACCACCCCCACCGCCCAGCAGTGCAGGGGCAGCCACCACCAGGCCCCCACTCATGTCCCCTATCACCCCCACCCCCCAGCACTGAGGGGCACCCTCCACCAGGCCCCACTCATGTCCCCTATCACCCCCATCCCCCAGCAGTGCAGGGACAGCCTCCACCAGGCCCCCACTCATGTCTCCCACCACCCCCACCCCCCAGCATCCAGGGGCAGCCTCCACCAGGCCCCTACTCATGTCTCCCACCACCCCCACCTCCCAGCATCCAGGGGCACCCTCCACCAGGCCCCCACTCATGTCCCCCTGCACCCAGGTTCTCACAATCCCCAATCATGTGCGTTATGGTCAGCCTCCACAGCCAAAAGGCCCTACCAAGTAACCCATTCACCCACATGGAAATGGAAATTACATGTTATACCTCCAATGTTCATAAAGCAAATGAACCCATGTCCGTCACACACAATGGTTGCAAATGAATGGGAAAACACCCAACATGACATGCATGAAACCAATGAGATGATACCACACAGTGAAGTATGAAAACAAAATTGTATTAAAAAAAATTGAATGCAAATGAAATGAAACAAACTACAATGGCAATGAAAAAAAGATAAGCTGCATGTCCGTCCAAAAAAATCAAAACTACAAATCCAAATCCAAAAAAATGTTGTTCAAAGTCACATTAAAAATAAAATCAATCCGAGAGATAAAAATAAATGCAAAGACCATTGCTCCATGGAGAATAAATCAAAAATAAAAAAATAAAACAATCCAATGAAGAACTATGTACAAAACATCCTAGGGTCCATGAGCCCAACTGAACAAAGGAAACCTACAAAAAACCCTAACTAAAATGCAACTATATACAAAAAGTGGAGCAGTGTCCGTCGACTCCAAATCATAAGAAGAAACAAATGAAACCTAAAACTAAAGAACTATATACAAAGGCGGCGGGCAAGTCCAACAGCTCACTCCATGGTTTTCCGGGCCAGGGCATCATCAAACTCCTCGTCTATGTCCCGTAGGCGGTCCTGTTCCATGGCCCAGAGGGTCCGCAGGGACGATGCCATCTGCTCTTCCAACCCCCTGCGGATCGCCTCGAGGCACTCGGCCCGCCTCAGGGCCCTCCGCATGGAGTTCTCCGCCCTGACCATCGTGAGCCGCGCCTCTTCCGCCCGCCGCCGCTCCGCACCTATCTGCTGGCCCAACCGCAGCCACACGGAAGACACTTCCTGTCCTGGGTCCTCCTGCCCTCCGGCCGATGCCTGCCCCTCCGATGTTGATGGCCCCGAGCCATGATGCCTCCCACGTTGACTCTGCTGCTGCCTCCTACGCAACTGCCACTGCCAGCACGACGGCATCCAGGCTGATGAAATCCACTGACGCTGTCGTGCACGTGCCCTGCCTGATGATGCCGGCACATCCTCCATCTGCTGGGGTACAGTTGCTGTGGTGTCCACCCCTGCTGGACCTCCGACTCCCGACTGTGGCAGGGATGGGATCCCCACCGAGCTGGCTGCATTGGTCAGGGCAGGTCCACAGGGGGCCCTGGTGGCATCTGGGCCGGAAGACGGCAAGGAGAACGACCGGCGTATAGCCTCCAGAGGAGGAGAGGGCCGCCAGATTGGCCGACACATGCAGGAAACCCATGAACATGGAAGATCCCAATTGGGCCATGTCGGCACGGTGCTCTTCGTGATGATGTGCGTGCTCCTCCCGGGAAGCACGCACGTCATCACGAATTGCACCCACCCGCATCGCAACGCCAATCAGGACCTTCTCCATACGGACACGGGTCCCCTCGTCCGCAGGTGGAGGGGAGTCAGGTGACATGGACATCCCCTCTACCTGCGGACGGGCCTGGGACGGGGCATCCCTGCTGGTGCATGGTGGTGCACTCACAGGGTCAGGGACAGCGACATGCACAGGCCCCTCCACGGTGACCTGTGCTGCCTCCTGCCCCTGCCCCTGGACTGCACCACTTGCACCAGCAGGGATGCCCCCACCAGGCACCATGTGTGCCTCAGTGGCGGCCTCCTCCTCCTCTGTGGAAACCACCAACCTGGATGGATCCTCACCGTCTTCCGCCGTAGCAGGCCCCTGTGGGGGCTCACCCACCCCTTCCGCTGCAGCCGTGGGGGCATCCCCGCCGCCTTGCTCCACAGCGCCGTCTCCGCCCTCTTCTTCACTAGCAGCTGCGTAGAGGGAGATATAGAACACAAGCATCAGGGTACTGTTCAATGGTCCCCTAGACAGGAAGAAATAGCAGATGAGTACCACTGTCAAAGTACACTTCCATCATGTCCATCCACAACACATGGGTCAGTCCAGGCAAAACACACACAGTAACAGGCATGGTGCATGCCATGGACATTTCCATACATGTCCAATGGACTCTTGAAACATACAATGATATGGAACTCACATGCACCATGGGTCATGCCTATCACATGCACACACTTCACCTCAGTCACATCCATCTGGCCTCATACACCCCAAACACAGCGGATACAAGGGTAACTAGGCTGCATCAGTGAATCTGTGCATTGTCACACACATGTGTCATGCATCCATGGCATTCACAAGTCACAGACATGCAGGTCAGACACATAGACATGGCTTCCATATATGTACCTGGCATCGGCACCCATCCCTCACCCCCACCCATGTCCAGGAACAAAGACTGGCATGCTCTCATGTGTAAAATCTGCATAGGGCTCCCCATGTGGCATTTAAACACATGCAACAACCATGTGGTTCACACATCACTGGTCGCACATGCATTACCATGATGTCCCTGCACACATACATGCATACATGGCCTATGTCACACATACAGGCAAGTATCAGACAACCAGCACACCGCAACATGCCCTGTCTCACACAGCAATGCTTGGAAACTTACCGCTCAACTCCAGACGGGTCTCCCTCTCAAGGATCTGGGCGTGGACCGCTGGGCGTAGGCGTTCCAGGACCCTCATCTGGATGGAACTCATGCGGCCCCGGCCCCCCTCCACGAGGCGCCGGGCCTTCACGAGGGTCCTGGACCTCAAGTCCTCCCAGCGCTTCTTGATCTTCTGGACGTCGTGGGTTGCCACCCCCTCCGCGTTGATGGCAACCACACAGTCGGCCCAGATCCTCTCCCGTCCTTCCTTGCTGGCGCGGGACGATGCAAAGAGGGCATCATACTGCCCCAGGACATGCTCCACCAGGACACCAACTTCGGTGGCAGTGAAGCTGGTGCCCCTCTGCCCCTCTGGCCTGGGGTTGCCACTGGTGCCAGATGTGGAAGTGCCTGACATGGCAACCCCAGAGGCAGGAGTGGGTGGGCAACTGGGTCCTGGGGCTGGGCTGTGGAGCGATGTTATCCCAGTCGGGAGTCTTCAGTTCCAGCAGGGGTGGACACAGCAACTGGACCCCTGCAGATGGCTGATGTGCAGGCACCAAATGGCAGGGCACGGTGGCAGCAGGCAGGCAGGCAGGCAGCAGCAGCAGATGGCACGTGGGAGGCTGCTCGGGGAACTGGGGGGCAGAAATTCGGCCTTCTGGGCAGGAGCGTGGTCTTCCGTGTGTTTTCACGTGGCCAGCTTGATACAGAGTGATTTGGCACGTGAAAATCCTGCACGTCAGTGTGAAATTCGAGGAAAGGCCCTTAGCGCGTAAGCGCGTCAGCACGCATACGCGATTCTATTGGACCAAAGGCCCTCAGCGCGTAAGCGCGTCTGTGACCCGCCCGGGTGTTTCCCTCATAGCATGTGATGATGGAGCACACGTGGAAAGACTGCACGTCAGAGTGTCATCGCGTGTTATTGGACAAAAGTGTGCGTAAACGCGATTGGCCTATGTACGTGTATTTCAGGGGTGCGCGGGCACTTACACACGCGAGTACATCAGTGCACCTGTATACCGGGGTGCGCGGGAATTTCCACACGCTATTGGCCTGGGTACTGGATTTCAGGGGTGCGCGGGAAGTTTCACACGCGAGTACATCAGCGCACGTGTATACCGGGGTGCGTGGGAATTTCCACATGCTATTGGCCTGGGTACTGGATTTCAGGGGTGCGTGGGAAGTTTCACACGCTCGCCTACAACACGCGTAAAGAAACACGTACGCCAGTAGGAAGCAGGCATACGTCGACCCGCAACGCATAAATTTGCGCGCAAACAAAATAACAAGCTCAGACGCCAGGATGAATATACCGTTCCTAGCAGCAGTGGCCGTGGGCTACCAAAGGAGGAGGAGGAGGATAGTCAGGGCCAGAATATTCACACCCAGAACCAGCCTTTTCGGGATGCCTGATGACCAGGTGTATGGGAGGTACAGGTTTCCACCACACATAATACTGGACCTGGTGAGTGAGTGGGAGGATGACCTCACATCACCCACCCTGTGCTCCCAAGCACTCAGCCCCCTGGAGAAGGTCCTCAATGTACTGCACTTCTTAGCCACTGGATCATTTCAGCAGACAAGTGCCATAGTGGGTCAGGTGTCACAGGCCACGCAGTCACGCTGCCTACACCAGGTCTTGAACATCATCACTGCACGCCCATCAGTACGCAGGCACATATACCTGCCCAGAACACCTGCAGAAAGGCATGCTGCCGCCCTGGATTTTTACGGTGTGGCACGATTCCCCAAAGTGCTAGGTGCCATCGACTGCACCCATGTGGCTCTACGTCCCCCCAGGGCATCTGAGCACATCTATAGGAACTGCAAGCACTGGCATTCCATCAACGTGCAGGTAGTATGTAATGCCAAGGGAATCATCACCTCAGTATATGCCAACTATCCCGGGTCCACCCACGACAGCTTCATTTACCGAATGTCCACCCTAAGCCGGGACCTAGAAGCTGGGCGGCATGGCGATACATGGCTGATTGGTGAGTATGAATGCCACTGCACATGCATGCATGTCAGATACTGAGCAAGGTCACAACCCCACCAATGATACCAATCACCACCTCCACAGGGGACAGTGCCTACCCTCTCAGCCCCCACATGATGACGCCAATTCGGAACCCCACCACGCCACCCGAGGTAAGATATAAGACAGCCCACATTGCAACCCGGGGCATAGTGGAGAGCACATTCGGAGTGCTTAAGTCAAGCTTTCGCTCCCTTAACCGTTCTGGTGGGCAGCTGTTATACGCTCCCCCAGTAGTGTGCAGGAATATAGTGGCAGCATGTGTCCTGCACAACGTTGCAACACGCCGGGGCCTGGCCGTGGACATGGTGGTGGCCCCACATCCCCAACCACATGCACGGCCGCTGCACATGGGAGGGGAAAGGGCACGGGGGGAGGCAGCCCGTACACAGCTAGTGGCTAATTACTTCACCTAGAAATCACACCCCTGTGGAGTGCACACTGTCCTGGCACATACCATCTGACAATCAATGATGACTCAACCTGACACTGATCCTAAATGTCTGGAGAATCATACGTCAAAACCATATCAGCCTGAGATTGTTCACCTGGAAGTGTTACAATGTGTGCATCCCTACCTACACAGACGCCACCAATGCAGTTTTGTGAAAAAACACATTCTAGCAGCTAAAATGAATACCCACTTGCAAAATGCAACATGAGGACAGTGCTGTGTCACCCAACCCATCCCCAGCATCGCCACACGACACACTGTGCCATGTCATGGTATGTGCAGGTAAACAAAGTAATCCCCACAACATGACACAAGTGTCACAATGTACAGTGTCCCTAATTGAAACCCGCGACACCTGAAATGCTCACAGTAATGCAGGACCAACAACACACTTGAGCAGGTATTTAGCAATAACACTTATCAGCCACTGACCCTCAAAACTACCATTAACATGACATTACGAATGTAAGGAATTAGTAGTCTCACCACCTGGAAATGCCTGCACTCCCACCACTTCCAACTGTACAGTGTTGCCGCCATGTAGAGTTGTAGGTGCACTGCTGCCAATATGGACCCCATCTCCAAACTAGAGGGCCTTGTGTAGACATGAGGAAAGGACCTGCAAATTAGGAGGTAGACACGGATGATGAGTTACACATCAATGCAACATGCAGTGTACAACACAACAGCAATATGCACTAGGAATGTATACACAGTATTGACTAGACTACCCACACATGTAGTGGGAGTCCAATGTCACCATGTACGTCAATGTCACTTGGGCACACCCTTTGCAAGCCCATGGAAACGGGAAGCAGGAGGGGTGTGTGTGACAAAAACCCAAGCATCTGAACCAAATACATGACAAGCCTGCATGTGCCCAGCCACAATGCAGCGTATGCCCACAGGAGCCACGGAAGGCAACACATTGTCCCAAAAAAAAAAAAAAAAAAATCAAAAATGGCCATTAATGGGCCCGGGGGGTTGGGGAGGCCACCCAGGAGGTCCGAGGACAGGGTGCACACCAAAACCCACCTGTGTGGATCTTGGGAAAAAAGAAACACCTCCATGGGCTCATGGCCCACACGGCTACCCTATTGTGGGAGTATCACTGCTGTCGCTATTATCACCCTGTGCAGCTGCATCTGGAGGTGATTGCACTATGGGAGGCAGCCCACGCAAGGCCCTAGTCTGTTCCTCCATGGCTGCAAACATGCGGGTGTGGTAGGTCTCGTTCTGGAGGATGAGTGTGCGGAGGTCCCCATGCAACAACTCACGGGATGCCCGGACCTCCGCCCTAGTTGCCTGCATCTCAGCTGAGAGCGTACGGGTGAGACGCTCCAGCTGCTGTTCTGTCCTTCGGTTTGTTGAAGCCTCAAGCTCAACAAGAGTCTTCCTGAGGTGAAGGAGCTCCTGCCTTAGGGCTTCCCTGTGGCCATGGGACTCTATGGAGATGGCTTCCTGCAGAGTCGCCAGTGCCGCCCGCCTGTCCCTGTTGGACGCCAACATGTCCTCCGTGTGTGACTGGCAGATGGTGTCGGTTGCCTGCTGTAGTCGCTCCATCAGCCTTTCGTGGGGGACAATGGAAGTGGCCACCCTATCCATGGCCTGAGCCATCATCTCTGATGATGCTGCCTTTTGGGTTGCCATACCGTAAATGGATTGCTCCCATGCGGTATTGCCAGGTGGCGCACGGCCACCACGTCGGCGGGCACCACACCTGTCTGGGGCAAGGCGAACTGCGCCTTGCTGTGCCGGCACTGCCTGAGGCTGCAGGACTGCATTACCCCTCTGATCTGCTGGCCCAGGAACAGGATCAGATGTCACGGAGTGTGACTCTGCATCCGTAACCACCCATTGAGGGTTCTGACCCTGGTGCAGGTCGGTGGGACAGAACAGAATCCCTCCCAGGAACACTCACCTGCGACGGCACGTAGGTCTCATCATCCGAATCAACACCTGAGTACAGCTCGGGGGAGGTGCAGCCAGAGACACCCCTTGAGAGCACGACCTGCAGCAGTTGTGGGTTCTCACCCACCACCACACCACGTCCCTCACTGGTGGTCGGTCGGCCCTCGGACCCCTCCTGGGTCTGCACCATCTCCACAACCCCAGCAGTATCAGGTGCATCTTCCCCTGCAAAGACATAAAAGAAAACAAATGGAAACAGGCATTAGCACCATGGCACACAATGAGGGCTGAGAAGCAAGAGAACCAGTACTTGATTGACACATGTCCCACATGACTAAAACCCTCCCATGCATGCACCCTCACTGCGTATGAAGGGCAGGCAAATGGCACACAATGATGACACCAAGATGGAAGATGAACACATTTTCTGCATGCTGCCTGGCAGTGGCATCACACATTGGCCTGTGATTGCCAGGTAAAATACACATGCCATCACACAGATGGCATGTACCATTGCTATTGAGTGACGATGGAGAGGAGGGCAGCACTTATTCATTCAGTCCAGTTCCCACATGTAATAGCTTTTCTAATTCAAACAGGTCTGATTTTTCACCTGGAGCTGCCAGTCCAAAATGGTCCGATTGCACAGGGACATGTGTGAACAAATGATATCCAGGTAACAAAGTCACTCCACTTTACCATAGCCATGACAGACATGTGACTACAGGACTGAGAAATGCCTAGTAAAAGTGGTGGAATGCAAACAATCTGCCTGAATGAACAGAGAAAAATAAGCAACAATGTTGTGGCAAGGTGTCACTTCAAGGGCAACTGGCGTGCTGTTGGCCTAGATGTCTACTGCTGGCAGAAGGGATACTGCTATGGCCAAATGCTGCTGCGCAGGATGTATTGCATGAAGCACATGGGTGTCCCAAACGACTCAGGCGCACACACCCTCACCTGGCACACAAACAGAAGCCCTCACACACACACCATGCACATGGATGACACACACATGCATGTGCACTCACCGGACAATGCCTCATAATCAGGCAGATCTCCCACGCCTTGGATCTGTTCCTCCGTGACGTAGGTCCCAGCGACTGACTCATGTGGAGTGAGTTCCATGTCTTCTACTGGAGACCCACATCCAGTCACTAGAGTTGCGGCATGACTTGAGGCCAGCTTATTCTTTGCCCTGCGCTTTAGGTCATTCCAGCGCTTATAGCAATCATTGGCTGTGCGCCTCACGTTTCCAAGGGCACTTACGATGTTCGCAACGGTCTGCCAGTGTGCCTGGCGTTGTGCAGGTGTGGTCTTGGATCCTGCAACAATGACCATCTCGTTATCATGTCCGGACACATACTCGACAAGTGCATTCAGTTCGGCATCCGTGAAGCTGGGCTTCCTCGACGGGCCGGACTGTGTAGCCGTGTCTGGGGCATCAGCCTGTGCCGGACGAGCACTCTTCCTCTTCCGCTTGGAAGGTGGTGGTGATCCTGAGTGTCCTGCGCCGCTCTGGACACTAGGGGCAGGAGCCCTGGTGGACTCTGTATCAGGAGTGTGGGATTGCACACTCAGCATGGGAGTTGGTGCAGGCATTGGCTTAAGTGTAAAGGTGTCAGGGGGAATGTCAGCAGGATGGACTAGGACCGACACTGTCCTGGCTGGGTGTGTGAGAGCTGGGGTGGATGGAGCCGCAGCTGCCCCTGCAGCCTCTCCACCCTGCCTACTTGGGGCAGCAGATGACCTTGCTGCCCCAGATCCACGTGGCCTGATGACATCAACGTGCACCAGCGCACATGTCATAGGCCTGCTGACCTGGAAGTCAGCCATGGAGTCAGCCAGGTCTGGTGCCACAATGGGCTGGTCCAACAAGGGCTGAGCATGGATGGTGTCAGCCACATCAGCCTCAACCAGGGGGTGGGGGATTATGGGTGCCCTTGACTGGTCCTCCACACATGGGGGGACAGGGTCACCCCTCAAGTAACGACCACGTCCCCTACCGGATCCACCACGGCCACCACTTGAGGCTCGTCCACCTTTGCCACCCTTACGGAATCCTCGCCTCCCAACCATGGCACTGATGTTAATGTGCGTATGGGAGTGGCTGTAAACTATTGTCCTGGGAAATTGGGGGTCAAAGGGGTTGGGTACCAGATGGTAATTGTACCCTAGTGCTCTAGCAAGGCTGAATGTGACCCCTGGGGAAAGATGACCGGTCACGCAACGCACAGGAAGCCAAAAAAAGGGAGATGACGTGCACGCAACCCCTCCTAGACCAGGTGCGGAAAAAAAACCTGCACTACGCTGTGGCACCCAGTAACACAAGAATGAACGTATGTGTGTCTCACGCAGCCTAGAATGACCTCTGAAGAGGTAGGCCCCACACAGGGCAAGCACAGATGTTAGATACGTCCGTGACTCACCGTCTGCCAGGAAAAAGAGCGTGAAAAAGTAGCGCATTTGGTTGGCAACACCCCCGCCAAAAGAAGATTTGTACGCTGTCTGAGGAGACAGGACAACAGTAGAAGGGAACACTGTTTGAGGGAACAGGCCCAGGAAAACCAGAAAAAGAGAAAAAAGAGAAAAAGCTGTCAGAGGTAACAGGGAGTACGAACTTGAAACGCCGTGAAGTAAATCGCGTGTGAAACGACAAGAAGTACAGAATTCACCCACTCGCTCTCCACGAAAAGCACGTACAAGGAAATGGTGTTCTACACGTACCTTTTATGCAGGCCCACACATCCAGCGTCACTTACGCGGCGTGTACGCGCTACGACCATTTCCACCAATTACACGCTTTGTCACTTCTGCGTGTAGGACCATTTCCACCAATTACACGCTTTGTCACTTCCGTGTGTACGCGCTAAGGCCATTTCCACCAATTACACGCTTTGTCACTTCTGCGTGTAGGGCCATTTCCACCAATTACATGCTTTGTCACTTCTGCGTGTAGGGCCATTTCCACCAATTACACGCTTTGACACTCGGACGTGTCTTTCATTTTTTTAACACGCAACATTTCCAACGTGTGCCCTATTCAACGTGCACGTGACTTCATAGACGCGCATACGCTGGTGGCCTTTGGGCCAATGAATGTACAGTGTGCTGATGCGTTTACGCACTAAGGGCCTTTCCTCGAATTACACGCAGACGTGTTGGATTTTCACGTGCAAAATCACTCCGTATCAAGCTGGCCACGCGTTCACACACAGAAGACCACGCTCCTGGCCAGAAGGCCGAATTACTGCCCCCCAGGGGGGGGGTGGGGGTGGTGGGAGACATGGTTGGGAGCCTGGTGGAGGCTGCCCCACATTGCTGAGGGGGTGGGGGTGGTGGGAGACATTAGTGGGGGCCTGGTGGAGGGTGCCCCTGGATGCTGGGGGGTGGGGGTGGTGGGAGACATGAGTGGGGGCCTGGTGGAGGGTGCCCCTGCACTGCTGGGGGGTGGGGGTGGTGGGAGACATGAGTGGGGGCCTGGTGGAGCCTCCCCCTGGATGCTGGGGGGTGGGGGTGGTGTGAGACATGAGTGGGGGCCTGGCAGAGGGTGCCCCTGGTGGCTGGGGGGTGGGGGTGGTGGGAGACATGGGTGGGAGCCTGGTGGAGGCTGCCCCACACTGCTGAGGGGGTGGGGGTGGTGGGAGACATGAGTGGGGGCCTGGTGGAGGGTGAAATGAGTGGGGGCCTGGTGGAGGCTGCCCCTGCACTGCTGGGGGGTGGGGGTGGTGGGAGACATGAGTGGGGGCCTGGTGGAGGCTGCCCCTGCACTGCTGGGGGGTGGGGGTGGTGGGAGACATGAGTGGGGGCCTGGTGGAGGCTGTCCCTGCACTGCTGGGGGGTGGGTTTGGTGGGAGACATGAGTGGGGGCCTGGTGGAGGCTGCCCCTGCACTGCTGGGGGGTGGGGGTGGTGGGAGACATGAGTGGAGGCCTGGTGGAGGGTGCCCCTCAGTGCTGGGGGGTGGGGGTGATAGGGGACATGAGTGGGGGCCTGGTGGATGGTTCCCCTGGATGCTGGGGGGTGGGGGTGGTGGGAGACATGAGTGGGGGCCTGGTGGAGGGTGCCCCTGGATGCTGGGGGGTGGGGGTGGTGGGAGACATGAGTGGGGGCCTGGTGGAGGCTGCCCCACACTGCTGGGGGGTGGGGGTGGTGGGAGACATGAGTGTGGTCCTGGTGGAGGGTGCCCCTGGATTCTGGGGGGGTGGGGGTGGTGGGAGATATGAGTGGGGGCCTGGTGGAGGCTGCCCCATGACTGCTGGGGGGGTGGGGGTGCAAGGGGACATGAGTGGGGGCCTGGTGGAGGGTGGCCCACATTGCTGGGGGGTGGGGGTGCTGGGGGACATGAGCACGTGTGCAGGGTAGTCCCCTGTTTTGTGGGCTGCCTGCAGGGGCCGTGGAGGGTGTACAGGAACACCTGTGAGGACCCACCCAGCCTAATCGCGTGTGTAACTTCCCGCGCACCCCTGTAATACACGTACCTAGCCAAATCGCGTGTGATAATTCCCGCGCACCCCTGTGATACACGTACCTGGCCAAATCGCATGTGATAATTCCCGCGCACCGCTGTAATACACGTTTCCAGCCAAATCGCGTGTAAAACTTCCCACGTACCCCTGTAATACACGTACCCAGCCAAATCGCGTGTGATAATTCCCGCGTACCCCTGTAATACACGTACCCTGGCTAATCGCGTGTAAAACTTCACGCGTACCCCTGTAATACACGTACCCTGGCCAATCGCATGTAAAACTTCCCGCGTACCCCTGTAATACACGTACCCTGGCTAATCGCGAGTAAAACTTCCCGCGTACCCCTGATATAAACGTTACCCGCTTTGCGTTCCTTGTTTGCAGCCCTGTAAACTGGTCCAGGGTTAGCGCAGCCCTTTGCGATGATTTAGCGATTTTGATGGCTTTTCCTTGCGCCAGGGCGTTCTTGGGGGCGTTACTGGCGCTGCTGCAGGGTCGCTGCAATACTCTGCACCACGGCTGGTTTGGGGGCCTAAAATCCATGAATACGCTGTGCGCGGAAATCGGTTTTAGCGCACGCGCCTGGCGCAGACAATCGCACGCGGACACTCTGCGCCAGCCGCTTGCGACACTTTTCTGCGAAATTCTATGAATTACCCTCACAGTCATCAAGCAAAACAGTTTACCCTACACAAACAATCGCATGACAATTTGGAATCCGTCAATTGATTGGGTGTTCCTAAATGGAACAGTAGCTAAGTGTCTTAGTATGTCTGCCGTGCCTTCATAGCATCCACTGCAGTCATATTCACTGTCATCGATACTTCCCAGTAAGCATTCCGCATGGCAACATCCTAGAACCTCAACACCACCACCACCCACATTCCAAAGATGGTAAAGTCATGTATTCGAAATACCTATAAGAAGGAAACCTTGCATCACAATTATCAATGCCATGAGCGGGGCCACTTTTGCGATGTCATAATTAAGCAATAGAACCCGAGCGTCGGGGGCATTACCGACTCAAGTAATGCCCCGGGGCATTATCAGAGTCGGTAATGCCCCCGACGCGAGGGTTCTATTGCTATTAGTTCCCCGGCCCGCAAAAATTGCGTGACCGGGACACTAAAAGCTTTTTTTTTTCCCAAAACGCTGCGGCGTTTCGAGCGCTGCAGCGTTTCGGGAGAAAAAAAAAGAAAATGGCCACTGCCATGGAAAGGGAAAACGGAGTCCGTTTTCCCTTTTCATGACGGCCATCGGGAGTGGACGCGCTGGGAACACAACTGTTCCCAGCGCGTCCGCTCCCGAAAAAGGGTCAAAAAGAAGGTAAGTGGAGTTGGGAGGGCGGGAGTGGGACGGAGGGAACAGGGAAAAAAATTAAATAAAAACGTACCTCCGTCCCCGGCGGGGGACGAGGGAAGCCCCCAGCCGTGTGGAGGCACAGAGCGGAGATGGACCCGGTCTGAGTCTCCACACAGCTGGAGGCTTCCCTCGTCCCCTGCCGGGGACGCAGGACCAAGAAAGTAAGTTGGGGGGCGGGTGGGAGGGAGGGAAGGGAATTAAACTTTTTTTTTTTTTTAAAACGTACCCGAGTCCCCGGCGGGGGGCGAAGGCAGCCTTTCAGCCGCGGGGAGGCTCGGAGAGGGGATGGCCCCGCTTCAAGCCTCCTCATTAGCTGAGGCGTTGCCACACCCCCCGCCGGCGACAAAGGCTGTGGAATCCCGACGGAAGGATTCCCGGCCGGATAGGGACCTGGCGAGAGCCAATCAGAATGCTTTTTGCATTTAGATTGTCTCTCGCCGGGTTACTAATTCTTCTTCTTCTTCTTCTTCTTCTTCTTCTTCTTCTTCTTCTTCTTCTTCTTCTTCTTCTTCTTCTTCTTCTTCTTCTTCTTCTTCTTCTTCTTCTTCTTCTTCTTCTTCTTCTTCTTCTTCTTCTTCTTCTTCTTCTTCTTCTTCTTCTTCTTCTTCTTCTTCTTCTTCTTCTTCTTCTTCTTCTTCTTCTCGAACAACACGATTGTCAGTTTAACCATTCTTGGGGGAGTCTTTTTATATAGTGCGCTCATGAAATATTCACTTATAGGCGATCACAAGTTTGGCAGGAAAGGAAAATAAGGCACAGAGATGTAAAGTGATATGCCCAAGAACCAATAGTTTGGTGAAGTGAGTAAGCACTAATTGAACCCAGATTACCCGGGTTCTAAAATTTGAGAAATAAGCATTAGTGCTACCTCCTTTCATCACATGTTTAGTTTTGCACTAACGTATAATGCTTTCTGCTTAGTTGTTTTTCAGACGGCAAAATATGATTCTGTGTTGAATAAAGCTGACTTGAAAGCATCAAGTAAAATGACAAATGCACCTGATAATGTGCAACACATCCTTATAAAAACATGTTAGGCAAAATAAGTGTAATTCACTCTGCAAGGCAAAAGAGCCCAGCAATTAATGCACGTGTGCAATTTTAGTACAAGCCAGCCCAGCAAAGTATATAGTCTAAAAAATAACCTGTACCATTCTCTACAGTACAATCAGATAGGTCGTCGGATGGATGGCCCGCTGTTGAGGTGTGTGTGAACTTTAGGGCTGACGCTCATATCGTACACCACCTCTATGATTTTTCATTCTTCAGAGTCTTCAAATGAATAACATCATATCAAGTCATAATAACTATTAACAAAATGCATCCACTGTAACCACTTGGGCTGATGAAAAGGAGAATACTCCCAGTGCCGTTGCTGGGGGAGGAGGGGTCTGAGGGGGCTATAGCCCCGGGTCTTTCAGTTGTAGCCCCAGATAGAAGCTCAGGGGCTACAACCAAAAAGACTAGCTAGCCCCCAGTCCTGACAGTCCCAAAATTAGCATAGCCCCGGATCTTTTCCAGACCTAGCAACAATACACACCTGAAAATATCGTACTTTCCAGATCTGCTATTTACTAGATCTAAATCCCCATGCTTATTGAATAAACACGGACAGACACCCTGATCTACTGAGTGATGAGCCTGGCTCAGAAACCTCCCTTACCCACACGCCTTGTAGGTGTACTTGGGAGGAGACCTATCGATTAGCAATGTAGAGTAGCAGTTCAACTTGAACTGCAGGGTAAGAACATTTTGAAGGACACTGCAGATACTGATGTCCACAAACTACTGCCCACCTTTGTCATCTAACATCCCTTCTGCATTCACACTAAGTTCTCAAAAACATGCAGATTCACAGTTTGAGGCAATAATTATGAGTGTCTCCCCATCGTTTTTTTTAAAAATGTGTTATTTGCAACATCGTGCTTTCTACTACAATATTGAAGTTTAGGATTTTTTCCATTATCAGTCCGTGATTAAAAGTCCATTGTGTACATAGTGATGTGACTTGGAAGGCCAGGACTAGTGAAGTTCTCACACTTAACATGGGGTGGAAACTAGAGGCAAGGATCAGTAGCTTCAGCATCAAGCTGCTTGTGAGATCGTCTGTTTTTTCCTTTCCCCGGGCTGATGCGCTCTTTGTTAGAGTTCGCCCCTTCTCCCCTTTGGTTACACGTATCCAACCAGCCCCACTTTACACTCTTTGCCCACCTTGGGCCAGCTCTCTGGGCCACATGCAGGGCCAGCCTTAGAGGCAGCAGCGGCCTGGGCGAATTGGCGCCCCCCTCCCTGCGTGCCCCTGGTCAACAGGGGGTTGTGGGGGTTTGGGGCAGGGTCAGGAGCGCCACATTTGTTTTGTCCCTCCCCGTTCCGGCACCTCGCAGGGGGTAAATCACTGAGCATCCTATTCAAAGGAAAACCTCCTTGCTGCTGCGTCGGAGCAGGGAGGTAATCGTCACGTGAATAGGATCCTAGCAGCACCCTATTGTTATTAAATGTGTCCTGCTGTCGCGAGCACATTTAATAACATAAGGGCGTGTTGGTTAATAAAAACCAAATTGGTTGAATGCACGCAGTCCTAACCCCCATTCTTGAAGCCCTAATGTATGGTTTAGGTCAGCTTTCACCAAAAGACTTTTGGGAACAGGTTGTCTCAGCGTTATCCCCATTATTGACAAACCCTCTTTCTAAGAGGAGGAGCAATCGTTTACATCAAGACCACACCAGAAAACGTTATAACGTTCTGGAAGTTAGTCTCTGCTCATATGTCCGCGCCCTCCTTGTCTAGTTTACGCCCATCTCAGAGAATGCCCGGTATCCTCATTTTATCACCCTCTACCAAGGCCCGGTAGTTCAACGGTAGAGTGGAGAGGGTCACCCCGTGCTGGAGTGCTTACCGTCCAAGTGCACGTTGGACATATCTCTCAAGGAGGTGAAAGAGGCAATCTGGCACAGAAAAGAAACATAGCCCTGGGTACGCCTGCAATACAGATAGACCTTTTCCTTACGGAATTAAAGTATGGGGCCCCATTCTTTGGTTAATGCTTACCAACATCCACAGCAGTCAAATGTTACCTCGAACATGGGGCGGAGCATTATACATTGTTCCAATTTTTAAAAAGGGAATACGGGTGACCCACAAAATTACAGGTCAATCTCTTTAATTGATTCTATTTCGAAGATCTACGGTAAAATATTATTGAAGAAACTGTGGGAGTGTATGAAACGCAGGGAAGGCTTGTCTGACTTCCAAGCAGGCTTTAAACTGAGCATTGGCTCACTGGATCAGGTCTTCAGGCTAACCCTCCTCTATGATAAGTACACAAAGCTCAGGAACCAAAAGCTGTGTTTGGTTTTCATAGATTTACGTATAGGTTTTGACTGATTCCCAACAGGCAAAATATGGATGTGCTTACTTCTATTGGGTATCCTTATAAAAGGATTTAGTAACAATATGCTGCCTGTACACTGGCACCCACACCCAGGTGTGCCTGGGCAAGGGTGGGGCTTGACAAGGCCCTTCCCAGTGGACAGGGGCATAAAGCACGTTGTAGCCCTACCCGATTTTGCATCTATATAAATAAAATAGCACTAGAATTCGAAAAGTTTTATGTGGATGCCCCTCTCTTAGGAGGGAAACACTGGCTATCCTACTATGCACTGACAATATGGTATTGAGCAGTAAAACAAGGATGGGTATCTAAAGGGAGCTGAGTTAACTTGCAGCCCTACCCTTGTGTTTGGGACTCGTAATCAATCTTTCAAAGACCAAACTATTGGTATTGCCGAAACAAACTGGGAACTCTATCTCCCCCAATCTGCCTGTGAGATATTGAGATTGAGAGGGTGGACTTCTATGATTACCTAGGAGCCCGATTAGACAAAAGAGGCAGACAAGGAAAGCAAATTGATAAGTCTTTCCTCAATTTTGCAAGACACTGGGGGGGCTGCTCAATGCTTTTGTAAACACTATGGTGGGAAGGCAACTCCCCAAGGCTTGGAGAAATTAAGGGCATATGCCAATTAATCCGCATTATATGGATGAACTGTGGGAATACTCAGACCATAGGAAGTTGGAGCAAAAAGAGATTGGTATTATCAAGAATATATTCTCTCTTCCAATGGTCACACTGTTGATTACCCTAAGACTTGAATTAGGGATTGACTGTGTTGTATATGATGCCAAACCAAAGCCCCTCTTTTATCTGCACACTATTTATTTACTTTACTTTACTTTATTACATTTATATTGCGCAGCCATATACCCATGGGTGTGAGGGCGCAGACAAGACAAATAAAGACTTGGGGAAACCGGGAGATCCGGAACCGAAAAAGAATGGCACTAATAGGTTCGAAGACTACTATTTGAAAAGGAAGGTTTTGAGGCCCTTCTAGAAGTTACTCAGGGTTACAGAGTCTCTCAGCGGATTTGGCAGGGTGTTCCAGAGAGCCAGCGCCGCAAAAGCAAAGGCACCCCATTGCGCTTTTTTGATTTTAAATTTGGGCTGGTGAAGCAGGTTCTGATTATTTGAGCGAATATTTCTAAGGCATGGTTTTATTCCTATATACCTTTGTAGGTAGGTGGGCATAGTGCCCTTGAAGCATTTAAAGGTGAAGACGATGAGTCTGAAGAATATTCGTGACTCCACGGTCAGCCAATGCAATGCTTGACGTGCCTCAGATAAATGTGCCCTGTAGACAAGTCCAGAAACCACTCTAACCGCTCCATTTTGAACCACCTGGAGACGGTTAATGGTCTTTTTGCTAGAACCTAATAGGCTGCAGCAGTAATCTAGTTTAGATCCTATGATAGCACAAGCGATGGACTCTGCATTAGGCTGAGAAAAAAATGGTCGCAGGTGGGACAGCAGTTTAATGTAGTAGGTGGCAGAGGACACAGTACTGGCCACGTAAGACTTCATGTTAAATGATTGGTCCAGAACCACACCCAGAATCTTTACCTTGGGAAGAGTGGGGATTAGAGCATCTCCCAGCTGAAAGTGTTTATAAGCTAGGTCTAATTTGGCTAAAATGCTATCAGATCCCACAACCATAAGTTCCGTCTTTCACGGTTAAGTGCAAGATTGTTCAACATCATCCATTGTTCAATGATGGTAAATATACGATTAAGTTCTCTTTCGTCCTGGTCATGCTGGCCCGTAAGAGGGAGGACACATTGTGTGTCATCTGCGTAGTTAGAGAAAAGTATGCCCTCCTGGCCAAGGTGGGCAAAAAAAGGGGTCATGAAGATATTATAAATGCACACGGCGACAAGCTGGCTCCTTGTGGCACTGCAAAAAGAATCTGGATTGCCGGTGCTTTAGCATTGTTGGCGCATACCCTACTGAATCTGTTAGATAGAAAGGAGAGCAGTCAATTAGTGGCGGCCTGCGAACGATTGGCTACCGTCATGAGCCTATCTGCCAGCATGGCGTGATCAACCAGGTCGAACTCTGCCGATTGGTCCAAAGAAATAAGGAGAGAGACCTTCTGGGTATCCAGTCTTTGGAGCAGTTGTGACTTGAGATCCAATAACGAGGTCTTGGTGCCGAAGCCTTGTCTGAACGCTGACTGGAAAGGATTGAGCATAGGGTAGGAGTTAAGATGTTGAGCCATTTGAATATAGGCAACCCGGTCCAATATCTTTAATAAAAAAGGGGTATTAGTTATCGGCCTATAGTTAGTAGGTACACTTTGATCCAAATTGGGTTTTTTCAATAATGGGGTAACCCAACCTTTCTTCATATCATCTGGAAACGTACAATTCCGAAGTGAGGCATTAACACATTTGCATATGGCCTGTACCAGAGTTGGGGGACATGTTTTGATAATAGTAGAGGCACATGGATCCCCTGTGCAATTAGTTGCTTTAAGTTTGTTGATAATGGAGGCTAGCTCCTCCTCTGATATGGGTACGAAGTCAAGAATAGGGATGTCTGGATCCCTAGTAAAAGTATTGCTGACTATAAGGGTGCCCTGTGTGTCAGATGCACTTTTTTATGGCTATGGATTCCCGGATACCATCCAATTTATTTGCCATGGCATTCTGGATATCCAAGCACCAGTCGTCATTTTTAGTGATCACCAATACTACAGGTTCTGGATCAACCTCTTGTTCTTTCAGAATTTTAAATAATTCCTTGGAATTCGAGGTTGCCTGTAAGATTCTGGAGTCCAGGTGTGATTTCTTGGCTTCAGTGATAGCTCTTTTATAGTTGTTGGCGGCTTCTTTATAGTTAAATAATGCTATGAGTGATTGATTAGTTTTCCAGATGTAAAATAATTTAAGGGAGGCAGCTTTAAGGGATTGAAGTTCGGGAGAGAACCACGGATTAGTTATTTTCCTTTCTGACAGTTTCTTTTTGGCTTTCATGAGCGCGAGAGAATCAGCCACTAATTTAAGGTTAGACCTCATTTTCCTCGAAATAACATCAATGTCATCTGTCTCTAGAATATGTAAGGTCTGAGTTGTGAGGGCTTCTATTTTATCCAAAGTTAGGGATTTTATCCAAAGTATTGCGATATGAGATCCCTTCCGAGCGAACTGACTGGACTTTAGTGACAAAAGGTAGAGTGATTGAAAAATTAATGGCATCATGATCCGACCATGGACAGGGTGATACCGATACGTCATGATAAGGACTATTGATGGCTGCTACCTAATCCAGGGTATGTCCCAGGTTATGGGTAGAGGCTTCAACTATTTGAGTAAAGCCTAGATCTGTAAATGATTGCACTAGTTCAAATGCTACAATGATACCAGCACCCGTATGCAGCTGTAAATCAGCATTAGTGTATGGGCTTGCCCCAAAAGGAGCAGAATTGCTCCCTTGGATCAGTTATGCTTCTGACCTAAGTGTGAAATTGGGGTTACCTTCAATCTCTTCCTTCATAAACTCAGAAAATTCAATCTCGAAGGCAGATATCCAACAGAAATACAAAGATTGGTAATACCAGCAGAAGTTTGTATCAGATTGGTACTACCAGCCAAAGTTTGTATCGATAGGCCCCACTGGCATAACAGTGAAGTATCTGAATGTCGACTTTGGTCCTGAAAAGTACATAAAGTTCCTTAAAGATGAGGGGGAGAAAATCTTGTATCTAAAGGCAAGGTTAGGGATTCTGTCATTGGCAGCAAACACAGGTAATGTGGGTATGGGTGGCACACCCTCATATAAGATCTGTCAAACAAGGTTAGAAGATTTATGACATCTGGTAATAAGTTGCCCTTTATACAATAATCCGCAGTGCAGATGGCTGTTCTTTTCCCATTCTACAAAAAACAATGTGTTGCGACTTCCGGTGAGACTAAGGATATTTTTCTGTGAGCTCAGGGCAACTTGGAACTCTGTGCCTAGTCTCACGTTTTGAAGATAGCTTGGCGCTTAAGAAAGACGTGTATATTCTAAGTGTGCTCTGACTAGCTAAATTGTCAAGTAATTGTAAGATTTTAAACTGAGTTTAAAAATGTGATGCTGCTAAACGAAAGTTTGTATGCTTTAGATAACTGCTGTGATTCCTGTACACATTTGTTATTATGAAACTGATATGAATTTTTATTTTGGAAGTCGATTTTATGGTTTGAATACCAAAATAAACCGTATTTACTACTAATACTACCATGGTGTATTTTAAAATTTCAATAACTTCACAATGTGATATGTTGCTGTTTTTTTGTAAGAATAACCACACATAATGGGATATCTGACTATTTCAATAATGTCACAGTGATGCTTTGCCATTTCAACAACTTGACAATGTGATATTTTGGCATTAGAATAACCTCATACCGAGATATTTTGCCATTTTAATAGCTTCTCACTGTAATATGTTGTATTTCGAACTTTACAGTTTTCATACCTTGCCTCTGGGGTACCTACCACTTTGATATTTTTTATCACTGTGATATTTTGCCATTTTTCCTTTAGGATAGCCACATACTGGGATATTTGACCATTTAAATAACATCACTGTGATATTTTGTCATTCTGATAACCTTCCACAAGGACACTTTTGCTTTCTGCCTCTGCGATACTTGCCACTTTGGTATTTTACCACTGTGACATTATACAATGTGTATAATGTGCCGCTGGGTTACACTTACCACTGAAATACGCTGACGCTGATATTTTACCACTGGAATATGTTTCCAGTCCTGATAGGTTGTGACTGTGATATACAGTCTCTGGGATACATTGCCACTTTGATATTTACCATTGTGATATTTCACCATTCTGATAACGTACCAGAGGGACACTCTGCCAATGGGATATCTTGCCAGAACAATATTTTGCCACTGTGATGTTTTGCCTTTTTTGATAATTTATCACAGAGATACTATGCCACTGAGCTACTTCACCTCTTAATTTCCTTACCACTTTGATATTCGAAAACTGTGATATTCTGCCATTTTGATAATTTACCACAGGGATACTTTTCAACTGGGAAACCTTTCCACTGTGATATTTCACCAATTGAGAACTTGCTGCCAGAATACTGTGACACTCTGCCACCATAACAATATACCATTGGCATATTGTAACCCATAGATTTTTATTGGGATACTTTGATGAACTGCGATGTAAGGTAGCACTGTTCACGGACGCTAAGTGGGTATTGTTCACCATTTGATGCATCAAACATTTGGACATTTTTCCGGTGCCTGGTGGAAAACAGGGCATCATTTGAAATTGCCCATGGGAAACACACAAGAGAAGTAATAAGCTGCAGTGACCTGATTGCCCCCCCCCCACACACGAGGGACCGATCATGTAAAAAACATACTTGGTGGTGGTTTTTGAAGATTTCATCTATTATTGGTCAATAAGAGTCCATTCCTGAGGAAGACAGGCATCAGCACTATTGAAGCTCTGGATGCCGGTTTGTCGAAACGTGGAGAAGGGAATGTCTATGTAAAGTGGAAATAACTAAGATTTTGGGACTTCCTCTAGTTGACAGATGACTGTGCTGTATGACTCTTTGTGTCAAATTTTTGTATATAAAACAATGAAATACTTTGTATCTATATGAGAAACTACTGTAGGTATTTAGACACACTTTCTAGCACTTTATGGAGTATATGAGGCAGAGAGGGATCTATGTAGTACCAATGTTTTTGACTCCTCTTCAGTGGAGAATGAATTGCTTATTTTGCACTATACATTCTATACTGTATTTTCTACATTGTCTCTCCATTGATTTTTTACATATATATGTTTTAATGTTTAATCAAGTGAGAATAATGCTTTTTATGATACTTATGATGTTATAAGAATAAAATATGTGAATTTTGCAGAACTCCCAATCCCCATTGTCAATGTGTACCTTAGGCCCTTTTTGAATTTATGTCATTTCCATGAGACACCATGCTTGTAGTTTTCTTAATGATTATTCCCCAGGTGTTTGCGATGAAGGGGTGAACCCACACATAGTTGAGAGGGTATGGGTTAATGCCACAAGTCAGAGGTATGGCTTATAAGGGAGGAGGAGGCACATTTAAGAATAACCAAGGTGGGTTTAACAACACATAGAACGAGAACCGGAGTGCTCAGGGAGGATATAACCAAGGAGGGATGAACAGAAGCGTTCCCTCAGTATGAATGGGCAGTTTTCCAAAGGGGGGCACCTTATCGTCCGCCATACAGCACACAGAGCAAGGAGGGCTTTGACCAAGATCACACATCTTATCAGGCACAAGCACTGCAAGTACAGCATGTGCCAGAGCAGGGACAAACACAAATACAGTCACCACAGGGGCAGTTGCAACAAGCCCCTATGCAGACACACCAGTATGCGGATACAGGACAAGTATTGACACCTAGAGTAGGAGGTGTCACTGTGGTAGTATGAAATCCTTTCACAGGGACAGGTAAAGGACAGCTCACAGGATGACTTGATATGTTATGTACTATCTGTGACACCAGACCCCCAAGATGAACCAACAATTGATGTGACAATAGGAGACAAATCCTTTTCTTTTCTTGTAGACACTGGAGCAACTCGTTCATGTACACAAGAGGGAAAATATCCAATATCAGGTATTGCCATAAATGCTCAAGGGTTCTCTGGAGCTCTGAGGCGAGTTCCGTTTACTGATAAATTACTGGTCTCCACAAAAGACAGACACCAAGAGATTAAATGATGAAATTTAACATAATGATTTCAATTATTGTTCGGGGAATAGTGTGCTCCACTCCAGGAATACATTATTTAAATGTGGAGAGTTTAAACTGGTGTTCACAGGGCTAGTGACTCTGTGAGGTGTTGTAGTTGATCCAGAGATTTTTTAATATTGAGTAAGCATTTTGTTGACATGCTACCTGGCCTGTTAGGGAAGATTATGAGGATCCTTGATGAGTTTTTATTTAGACCACAAATACCTATGGATGAGGAAGGTGGGCATACTATTCCTATAGAGTTGGAAGCAGCTATAATGTGAAGAGAGTTGGCAATGATCAAAGGGATAGATGATGAGGGTAGACCATGGAGAACAGTGATGGCTCTTGAGGACGGGTACACACTGACTGACATAACCAATGACAATATGTTCAGGGAAGATCAAAGCGACGATGAAATTGTGTTCTTTATGAGCATTACACACTGGATAAGGATAGAAAAAAGGAAAGTCCCACAAAGAATGGCGATAATGTGGCAACAACCAGCATTTTTTAAGGAGGATCCTGAAAAGGTGCTGAGTGCTCTGTGGACCACAGGCCCCTGTGATGCAGGTGTATTGAAGGGATTCGGGGGGTTCAAATACAGCTTAAACCAGGAGCAATTTTACCCTGAGCAAAACAGTACCCCATGCCTCGAGAAGCTGATGAAGGTATATTTCAGACTATTTCAGCACAGATGAATCAGGGGATTCTGGTGCCATCAGAGTCATTGTGCTATACCACGTTGTATCCAATTAAAAAATCTAAAGGGGGGGTCGTGGAGATTCATCTGGGATTTTAGACCTCTTAACTAGATTGTAGACACTGAGTTTCCCTTAGTTCATAAACCTGTGACAATATTGTGTAGTATCCCGGTAGAAGCTAGGAATTTCACGGCGATTGATTTGCAAAATGTGTTTTTCTCAATACCATTGCACAAAGACTCACAAGACTTGATTTACTTTACATTTCGCCTAAGAAGACTAAAACATACCTGTCAATCTTTAACAGAGTCCTACTGATTCATCTAGGCAATATCAATTTCACAAGTGCAGTGATACAATATGTAGATGACCTTTGCAGTAAAAAAATGAATGAGTACCGGCAATACCCTATCCAACTAATCACTATTTTAGTAGGCAATGGATATAAGGTGGACAAGGAGAAATTACAGAATTGTCAACAAGAGGTGTCGCATGAAGGAAAGAAAGTGACACATGACAGAGCTGAGGCAATCATGAAAACATCAATACCGAACAGAGTGAGACAGATGAAACAGTTTCTAAATTTGTGCAATTACGTTAGAGACTGCGTGTTTGATTACAGCACATACACAAAGCCAATTCTGCAAGCATTAAAGAAAGCACAAGTTGGTAAAACAAAACTAAAATGGACGGAAGGAATGGAGGAAGGATTTGTGGTGTTTAAAAAAGCAATTTTTACAGCCCAAGTTTTAGGGATTCACAACTATTGTGAGGAATTTTATTTGTTTTCACACACAAATGGGTCAGTAATGACAGCAGTGTTTACAAAAAGGACAACCTTGGGGTACAAATCTTTAGCATATTACAGTGGGATTGTAGACCCAGTTATGAGAGGGCACTTCCCTTACGAACAATCTTTGGCAGCTGCTGCATTTGCAATTTAAAAGTCCACAAGTATTGTCATGGACTGTTCTATGACCATTTACGTGGGGCATGCTCTATTTGTCATTCTAGAGAAACTCAAGGGCACATTGACTACCCAAAGAGCTTCAGTTTATGAGGTAATGATTTCTAAGCCAACAATTAACATTGCATGGTGTAAAATAGTGAAAATTACCACATTCAAAGCTGAACCCGTAGAAGAAAGCAATCAAGTGCATAACTGTACCAATTATGTTGAATTTTATGATGATATACCCCATGTGAAAGACAATGCTTTGGTAGGAGGGGAATTATTTTTAATGATGGTTCATCAAAAATTGATCAGACTAGTGGGGAAAGGCATTCAGGCGCTGCAGTAGTAAGGCACAGATTAAATGGAGAATTCAAGGTGGTGGAGAGTGCAACTCCCAGGAGCCATTTCGGTCGTAAAATGTGCAGCACATATGAAACAAACAGACTTTATCTCTTGCAGGAACAAAGCATCAGATAGAATCCAAAAGAGTTGCACATTCTCCAGAAAATTTGAGTTTTGATACTGAGGATATTAAAGAAATTTGACTACAACCATGTTAACTCAATTAATAAAGATTCAGGGAAGCACACCACAGAAAAAACAAGAACTATGAAAATGAAGGGAGTGTTCTTTATCCCCCACAGAAGATTTATTGTGACAGCAAAGAACTGGAAAACTAGTGATGCCAGTAACTTTGTTGATAGTCGCGTTTGAACAGCTGCTTTACCGCGCACATGGAACTAGAGAAAATCTTGCTGCCAATATTTCGGTAGACTGTTTCATTCCTAATTGGTTGGAGCTCGTTGCACTGTTTATGGTGAATTGCACCATGTGTCAAAAGTTTACTGCTGGGCATACACTGAGAACAATTGGAGGAGTTATACCTCAACCGAATGGTCCATTTCTGCATTTACATATCACGTTTTTCGATATGCTGCTGACATGTAAGGGATATAGGTATCTATTAGTGGTGGTGTGCCCCTTCTCTAGGTGGATCAACACAGGTCCATGTGCACACCCGGATGCCACTTGCTCAGCAAAGTTTTTAGTATGTACAGTTTTCTTGAAGTTGGGTGTGTGCGAATTACCAAGATCCGATAATGGGCCATATTTTGTAAATGGGCTATCCGACCTGATAGGGATTTTATCAAGTATAAAGCAAAAGTAATTTTCTGCATATCTCCCACAAGAAACAGGATATGGAAGAGGTTCACCGGCCTCCTCAAAAAGAGAATCGCCAAGATTAAATTGACTTTGAAAAAGGGGTGGCTGTATTGCCTACCCCTAGCCTTTTATGCCCTTCAGAATAAGCCAGAATCTGACCACTATCTCACCCCGTATGAGCTAGTAACAGGGCGCCAAATGATAAAACCCCTTACACCTCTGTCTAGTATTAGGAGTGATGCCTAGAGTGCAGCTAAAACTCTAGGTGAGGATATATACGATTATTTGACATGTATGACTACCAGTATTTCTTTAGTTTCAGATTAAGTCAAGCATCAGGGGGATGGTCTAGGAACATGGAAGAAGATAATTCGGCAACCAATTCAAGTGAGCTATTACCACCACCTCAGTTATATGATGGGGACCTGATTTTGATAAAAAACCTAACACGGAAGTGGCATGAGCCTCGATTTAATGGCACCTTCTGTATTGAGGAAGTTTCCCCTCCTGCTGTTTCGGGAAGACAAGCTTGTTTATATCTGAACGATGTGAAGATTTATAATGGCGAGACCCTCCCTCCCATCTTTGCTGATTCAGAAGCAAGATAAGAAGAAGAATTTCCACATGTGCAGACCTGATCGATGCCTAAGAAGAAGGATTATAAAGCACCAAGTGATTAACACATACTTTATTTGGACCGGAAATCAATAGACACTTCTTATATATTTTGTCAGGGAGTGCAAGGACTTGCAGAGAAATTCCAGAGTTGTAAATTAACTTTTAGAAATATATTGAAGCAGTGAATGATGCATCATAATTGTGCCTAAATGTCAGTTCTTGATCAGAAATTGGAAGAGAGATCACTATCGAGATTCATTTCATGGAAAATACCTGTTTTAGGTGAGTACATATGTGATACCTGCCGACAGTGAAGTTCGTCGGCTTGTGGTTGCTGTCTTAGTGTTCATACTTCAATCCTACCCTGCTCTTGTCAGAACAGATGTTAATATTTACACTTTTTTACAGGATCCTAAAATGGTCCAGTGATAAGAAGACTCCTCATTGCTATAATTAAACACATTGTACATTTACAAACATAAAAGAAACTCAATGATTTTATTAACAATGATTAATTAAGAAGATGATATGATATGATATGATATGATATGAGAGAGCACAAGTTCAACAAACAGTGGGATGGCACGTAAAATGGTTGTCCAGATTTCTATGCATACTACATATGTGCAGGATTGTTCTCTGGATGGTTTTGTTCCTTATTTTTCACAGTCTCTAATATCTTAATGGTTCCACTCAAGAAAGCGCTCCGATGATTCTCCCCCTCTATGAGTATGAATGATAACACTTTCCTTGATCTCTATGGGTATATTAGGAGACATAAAAGAGACGCAGTGGAAGATAATGAAGGGATAAAAACCTATCTAGATAATTCAGCTCATTTGGGGAATGACATGTGGTATCAGCACATGAAAAAGGTGGAGGAAAGAGCATCTGATGAGAGTTTCTATGTCTGCTCTCTCATCCCCTATGCAATGAAAACAGTAAAGACTTTCATTTTGAAGGAGGTATCAGCATTTGACGTGAAATGCCTCAGCCATCTTGCAGCATGTACTACTCGAGGACAGTACCAAGGAAGCTTGGCATCCTTGTGATGGAGCACAAGATGGCCGTTTCCATACCAGGATGACTAAATCAAGACCATACATGTGGATGGAAAGACAACATGCTTGTGTATCCTGCTGCAGGACAGGATAGGTGACCATTGAAGAAATGAAGAGAATGAATTGTCCTGATGTGCCAGAAATAGCAGTATCACCTGGATGTTGGGAACAACCCCAACTATTGATCAATGGACGAGTGCATACCAAGAAAGGAAGGGAAGATAGAATGATGTCCTGTGCAGCTCATCTGCTGAAAACTGAATACGTGCAAGAAGTGCAGGGAGTGAAGGATGGATGTTTAAAGTCATGGGCCAAGCACTCCAAGTTACTGACATAGGTAGAAGTATAATCAGGCCCAGTAGTTCTAATCCCATTGGTGAATGCAACAATATGTTTCAAAAGCCATGGGAAAAAACCATGTGGGATATAATAAAGGATGCAGAACCACAGTTGACGTTCCTGGAATGTGAGAAGGGACAACTGTCCTTATGGATCGATATTGGGCTTGTGGATCTAGAGCCTGTACGAAGTTGCCCAAGGACTGGGGCAGATTGTGTTCCCTGGTGCTCATCCATGTTCCAGCATTAGTGATTCATCAGAGCGATCTAAACATTGGTGAATTTCCAAAAGTGTATGACCATTTAAGAAAAAGAAGATCACTTGAACTCCGATGGAGGAAAAGAGAAAATAATTTCTCAGCCAAATCAATAAAATCGTATGAAACCATTTCTGAAGAGAACAAGTTTTTCAGCAAGACTGCTATGATAATGATAGCTATATTTATGCCTGGAATTCAAACAGTGTCCAACACCAAATGGTTCACCAGATGGGAGTTGCTGCAGACAATCAAGCTGCCATAAAAATGATTCAACATCATTAAAGAAGAGCTGAGTGGCATACGATTGATGACCCTCCATAATAGGTATGTCCTTGATATGATGACATTGATGGAAGGATGAGTTTGTGCCAAAATTGGGCCATAATTCTGCACATTTATACCTTCTAACAATGGCCAGAATGGGACCTTGACAGAGGCCATATCGATTTTGACAGACATGCATGCCAAGATGTAAGACGAGACAGATGACATTGAAGATGACAGATGCTTTACCTCCTTGTTCTCATGGATATATCAGGGGATGGCAAATCTATTCAAGGTTCTTGGAGTAATACTGGTGCTAGTAATGTTTGGATTCTGTATATACAGGATAGTGATTGCTCGATGCAAGTAAACAGCAAAACAGGATAGTAGGAATGACGATCATAATTGATGCCAAGGATGAACCAAATGCCAAGGAGCTAACTGACAGCACTGTCAGAGAATACATAAAGGCTAGCATCATAGCACCTGAGGGAACACAGTTTCTGTATCCAAAGAATCATAAGACGTACATGGGACAATAGGTCTATTGTACCCCGAATGGACAATGTAACTACATGACTTGGAGTAGATGAACATGTCAAATTAGCAGGCACCCTGGGGGCAGGGTGAATGATGAATATATGGACACCTAAGAAACACTTCTTCAAGAGAAAATACCAGGATGTAGAAACACTCGAGGAGGGGGTTGAGGAGCAGCTGCATGCATCTGCAGGAAACCCTGAACCCCTTACTCCCATATGTTGGAGACCTGAAACAGTGCCGTGTTTTGACACCGTCCGTCGTGCCAATACTGCAGTGTGTGTTTGAAAGAAGATATCCATTGAGACAAGGCTACCGAGTGTATCCCCAAAGTGATGACAACTTATGGGAGGAACTCCCTGATGGAATATAAGAAAGAGCAGAGAAAAGGCACCAGTGACATCATACAAAGTATGCACGATGTCCCGAGATACAGACTGAAGAGAATGTATAGAACCTAAAGAAATGAATGGCGAACTAACAAATCAAGGGAAATTTTAAATACAAAGAAGAAGATTACTTGTGCACAAAGTGCTGTAGAAAATCAACCATTCAATAAAAGTGCAGATGCTGAAACGCAAGGTAGACCACGTCATCATAGAAGCTGGCTATACGTAGTGACTAGAATGCAGGTGAAGCCACCATTATATAGAAGCTGGACATCAGTATCATGAATTTAGTAAACCAGGACCCATGAAACTGGAAGGGAAAACTATGTTGCAGCAAGAATAAGCAGAATTGTGCAGCTGCAAGACATGGCTGTCTGACCTGGAGTCAAGACTGAAGCAGCTAAGGTCAGCTATCTATTCTTGAAATAAGCGAATGTGCAAAGGATGAGTCATCCCTTGTTAAGGTGCAAAGAAAGAACACCAAGTGTGCCAAGTTTAATTCATTTAGAGCATTCAAAACCTGCAAAATGGGGCAAATCATGGATTCCTGTCACGTGAGCCAAGGATGAAAATAGCGTTTGAACTTGTTTCTACATCATCCATGTTGTGCTACGTTTCCTATGGGTTTGCTATATGTGGTTCGATCAGGTACCATATACACTCCTGTATGTTCACATGACTATTAGCTTTAAGCATCAAAAAGCTTGCTGAGGATCTCTTGTGCTTTGAGGTTATGCGCACTGCATTTGGCTAATGGCAAAATAATAAAGAATTGACAATATGTATATGTATCAGTGCTCTAGCTACAGAACTGCAAGCTCATGTTCTTCATGTATATGTGTGTGCATGTATGTGATGCAGTGTGGACTGCAAGTGTGCTTCATGTCTGATACTGCTATGTCGTAGTGTCACCAATGACGTCAGTACTATGGCTTCTTTGTGTTGAGTTGAGGCAGTCTATGACGGTATTTCTGTCCACAATATCTGTTTCTTCTCCTATACCTGTGAAGATATGTATAGGATTATGTCTGTATGGCTGGCTGAGAGGATACCTTTCAGCGTATTTGTCAATGATTGGTGCACACGGGATCTGTCCAAAATAAGATGAGTGGCTGCGACTGTTTCTGTCCATTTGTCTCGTCATGAACTTCAAAGGGTGGAGGGGTGGTCTCGGGAACCCCGGGTCTCCCTCTTCAATCTACATTAAGAAATCATGATTCTTCAGGCATCCCGCAATCAATCATCAAAAGTAGCATTAATTAAGAACTAACTCACCTAACTCTTTCTGGTAACAACCATGAGATCATGCAAGGACACAAACTTAGCATTAATGAATGACTATGTTTAAAAATATACATATATCCTTAAGCAGTACAGTAACGTTTGACTCCACTACTGGTATGTTTGGATGTTCTTTGATTTACTGATTACCGTATTGACATTACTTTTATTCGGGTTCCTCTATGCATGTGTGTTTGGCCTTTAATAGATCCTACTGCACGGGAACATTGCCCAGGAGACCAAAGCTTGATCAGGTGAATTATTTCTGTAAGGCGTAAGGCCCATGTGTTAAATCTGGTTTTAGGCTTGACTGCAAATTTAAAAACAGCCCTTAAACCTATAATATCAGTGCCTCAAAATGAATACCTGGAGGATGATGTTTTTAGTTCGATTTTCAAAATGTATGTCTGCTCGGAAAATTCACTTGTTTGAGGACCTTTGCCACTATTTTGCTGCTGCCCATCTCTAGTTGAATTCCTCTTAAACTCGCTCACTCTTGTGATCTCTTTTACAGTGTCACACATGTACAGAGAAGGATATATTTGTGCAAGAATTGGCTACACAACCTCACTGGGCGATGCCCATAATGCTTGACTCTGTGTAATGCATCATTCTCACCACTTAAATGTTTCTCCCCCATTTCTGTACACACTGCCTCAAGCTCTATTCCTTAGTACATAAAAAACACAGCAAAATGAAAATTCAAATACCACACTGAACTTTCATATTGCTCTAAATGCCAGAGAATAGCGTCTAAGCGCGAGACAGGGATTTGAACCCAGGACTTCAGGACTGCTCCGCATTGTCATTCTTCCTAGAGAAATGCCTTGACCCTGAGCTATCCTCCCAGCCCTCAAGTTCACTGTTATAAAAAAAAAATATATATATATAATGTAGCGCCAACTGGCCAAAGAGTAGGCTACATTACCCATAGAATGCCATTGTTATCTCCCTTTGACTAGACTCTACTGAGTGCAAGCATTCTATAGTGGACGGTCACAATTACAGAGAGATAACCTAGAGTGAGGACCTGCCTTGGTGGTGGTGGTGTGTCGGTGTGTCGGTTTCCCTTATTACCTAACAGTTACCTGTCACTGCACGCATCAATGGAGAACTAGCAGTAAAGAAGACTTACCTCTCACTTACCTGAAGACTCTGTGCCATCTCTTCAGTTAAAACATTTGGCAACAAGTGGACAAAGAACCCTCCTGTGTGGCAACTGCTACAGGGTGGTGCAGCGGTTGGACCTCACCCCCATTGTAACCACCACAGGGCTCTGTTGCGCTATCTTCCTCCCTGTTCTTAGAGTAGATGAGTGTGCCCAAGGAAGTGTAGCATGCCGATATGGAGGGAGCACCAGGTGAAAGGTGCAGTGGGAAAATGTGGCAGGAACAGCGAATGTGACTGGGCAAAGCCAGTGCCAGAGAAGTGCTCTGGAGATGCCGATCTGGTGCAGTGAAGCGGAGAGAAAGAGAGTAGAGCCCAGAAAAAGGAGGCTGCCTGTGCAGACTGTCAGAGAAAAGTGTTCCCTGCTGAGTGCTAGGCAAAGGAGAGGAGTGCCAGTTGCTCCAGACGGCATTGAGGAGGAGCTCCGGACAGTCAACGCAGTGAGTCTGCGTGCTGCGGAAGGCAAGAGTAACAAACGAAAAGAGCACTACAGTGTTGAAGGCTGGATCTCAGGAGCTCTATGATCCATGAAGACCAAGGACGAATGATGATGTCAACATCCCAAGGTCCAACGGTTGTGCACGCTGGCCTGCAGGAGACATCACCTTCTGATGTAGAACATTGCTCCGATGCAAGGAGTCACAGGGGTCCGATGAGAAGAAATGATGCCTGTGAAATGTGTGTTGGCGATTACGGCAGCCAGAGCACGAGCGAGCTTGCTGGACCCTGCGTTGTTGAAGAAGTGTTGACAGAGGCTTCCAAAATATTTCACATAGAGATCACTTCATAATGCTGAATGGCATTTCTATATATCACAGACTAGCAGCACTAAGCAAACAATGTATTGCTTAAACTTCTGCATCCTCCATCACACGGGGACATTTGCAAGCTGTACAGTACCTGAGGCCATGGAAAACATCCCACTCTTCATTGGGACCTTTGTCAGCACTTTTTCAACAACGCTGAGCCCAGCACACCGATGCTCCGGTTGACCCTCTTCACCAGAACATAAGTCACAGGCATGATTTCTTCTCATCCGACCATTGTTGCTGCTTGCACCAGAGCAACCTTCTACATCAGAACTGAGGTCTCCTGCAGGTCAGCATGCTTAGTCCTTGTTCCTTGGGATAACGACGTTATCCTTCTTCCTTGTTCTTCATGGAGCACAGAGCTCCCTAGCCCCCGTCCTCAACACTGCCGTGCTCTTATTGTTGTTCCTGCTGCCTCTTCCCACTGCACCCTTCACCTGGTCCTCGCCCCACATTGTGACTAGCACACATCCAACGGTACACTCAGCTCCTCCAAGAGCAGAGCGGAAGACAACAGAACAATGCCCTGGGTGTTTGTCACACTGGGGGAGGTCTCCAGCTTCTGCGTCCCCCGCGGCAGCAGCACGTGTCAGGTTATCCCGGCCTGGTCACGCGATCCCAAGAGACTGTGACACAATGATGGGAAGAACAATACAGCCAGTGCTGGTCATTGGGCCGGCTCTCACCGGATCCGAGATCCGCCCCAAACTCATGCTCTCCAGCTGGGTTTCTTGTAACTTTGGCAGAGAAAAAAAATAAAAATAATCTCCCACAATGGCATGGCGTGGGGGGGGGGAGCAGCTCATTGCCGTCATGAGCGCTCTACTGGCTCCGCCACCCTATGTGTACGCAACAGCAGGACACCAGGACAGCTGGCCTGCACTCACCACACGCCATCTTGAGGAGCCACCACATCGTCGCCTGGAGTCTGCTGCCTGCTGTCATCATCGTCCCAGAGCATGCTACCATCACCGGATTCGGGAGCCTGACCTTGCCAACGCCCGATGCCGTCACTGCACCAAGACCTGCGAAGGTGGGGGCGGGGCTGCTCGGAACTTCATGGGCCCGGCAGATCTAATCTGCCCTGTTTGAGCACACTGCACACAGAGTAGATCACTGTTTGTGCACAGTGCTCGCATAGGGCATTGCTTTTAATGCAAAATTCAGGGTTCCTATGCTTTTATTTAAAAATAAATCCACTCCAGAATGGTTTCATTTTAAAATAGTGTAGGCTATACTATTCTAAAATGAAACCATTCTGGAGCGGTTTCTTAGGAAGAAGTTGAAACTTGCACTTTCAGTGCACTTCACTGAACGTTTCCCTAAACAGCAGGCACATGTGTTTTGGGGTTTGTATTGTGAGTGGGAGGGGGTGGCTGTGGGGTTTGTGGGGAGCGATGCATGCCCTAGGGAATATAGTTCCACTACTTATTTTCGTACACTTTGAACACTGATTGCTGGGTCTTTTTACATACTGCCAATACTAATGTTAGCCAAGCAGTAAAAAAAAGAGAGGACAAAAAATAAAGCCTTTGTAATTGCAGGCAGTGTTGCATTCCAGCCTTATGATTGTCTCCTGTTTGCTTCTTACCACTGACTCCATTGGAATATTGGGAACAGTGCACTTTGCTTACTAGTGCAGGGAAGCAATTGCCAACAGCGGGGCTCCTTGTGTTTGTCCCCAGTGATCCTTCTCTCGGTCCTTTAGAATTGTCCAGGGGCATGGCAGACTTTCCCCATGCAATGGTGTCTGTCTAGTCCATACACCATCATGGGTTGTCAACTCCCTAACCGTGGCCTCTACTTTTTTTGCCTGACACCAATTTTTCCAATAGCCTGGGAAATGGCATCAGTGGGTCAAGGTAGGTGCTGTCTATGGCTCGCCTTCACACAGGTATAGTGCCAGGGCCTTTCAATTCTTTTAGTTGAAACGGTTTGCGAGGCTTAGTGGGCCCCTGAGCAGCTGCACCATATTGGCACTCTTATGGCACATCAACTTAAATCAGGACATTAAATGTGCGCTTTGCAGTGTGCAGATTACAGGCTGCCTTTACTGGCGCCTTCAAGCCATCACCTCCCTCAGACCTCTTGTTGTATCCAGCAACAATCTTATCACCTAGTTTCCTTTTCCCAACGTTTGCATACATTAGCATCTTAATGTCAAAAAGTGATTTAATAGCTTTTCAAGGAAGCATGAAATAAATTGTGCTGTTTATTTTGAACATTTCCTTTGATTGGAGGTCACCTGCGAGCTCTGCCCCCTCTAAACGCATGCCTCCTCAGCCACCACCCACTCCCAAAACTCTGCCCCCACCACCGGGCTTTTTGGGATCCCCCACCAGATGTTTTCCATTTCCTCCACTGAATACAGCTTACCTGCATGTACCTTTTTCTGACCCTTGACTGGGTGAAATTAAACACCAGTTTTCGTTTCCTGTAATTGTTTGTGCTGTAGTGCCAGTTTCTTTTGATCAGAGCTCATATTTATATTGTTATATAATGTTGGGTTAGGTCATTGACCAAAATCGGTGATTTGCTGATCTTTCTCACAGCATACAGAAACACCAACGCCATCTCAGTTCTGATGACTGTATGCAATATCTCAAATCTAAATTGGTTTTGTGTAAAGCTCTTTGCTCGCTTGCACCTGCACTCACAGTTTGACTTTTCTTAATATTTTGGCACAATATGACATGTAAATGCTATTTGCGTGGCTGTGTGACAGACCTTCTTCATAATTGAAACTGAACAGTTGCTGTACTAGTGTTGGCAAACATTACTGCTGCAAGCTGTTTTTTGAAGAAAATAGCTGATTTAACTACATCTACAATTACATTGCAATGGGGAAATAGGAAAGTGTTATGCATTTTAAGCCAATTATTTTGTATTTTGTTTACATCCAAGTTCATTAATTTGATGTTGGAAAGTAATGATGTTAGTTGAAAAATCAGTTTCTGTGTGTTTCTGGAACCAGCTAACAGGATGTGTAAGGTACGTATTGGAATACGCGGTGCACAGCAAATGTGTTTTGTCATACTTGCGAAGTTGAAGATTGTTTTTCTCCATTCCATTGAAGTACACTTTGCTGTTTTATCAGATGCAAATTCATAGCAAACTGCTATTCCAGGGTGACAAATAATGTCAAGAGGCAGCAGTGCCTTCAATGAGGAGGAGAATGATGAGAGAACTACAATCTGCCCATGAGTTTTGTTTGGGAAGTGGGGCTGTTCATGCCCCTTTCGTTTCCCTCGTCCATTCTTCCAAAACATTTCAAAGGAGCAAAATGTATAAACACATTTTAAAACAACAAAAGCAACCGCCCATACCCACCAAAAAAAGAAAATGTAAACCTTATTCAATGTGGTTTTGTTGGGTGTCATGTTTTGGGTGTTGAAGAATAACAATTGAAGTGAGGGTAGACATTTGAAAGGACAAGTGTCCGACTTCAGGAAACATTTTCTTTTGGGTCAGATTGAATCACTCACTTAATCTTTTTATATTCTCTTAATCATGTCTTAGACAGGCAGTGGACCATTCACATTTATTGGGAGAGATCCTATACATAGGGACAGTTATCTTTCCAAACATAAAAGAATGGGTAAATTATACGTATAATTCCTGTTGTGGGATAGAAATGCAGATAGCTTTAAATCAATTCACTATATGCCACCAGTTCAGTGGGTGGCACATCAAGCATGGTCCTGGTAGGTTAATGGGAAATGGTATGTTGGACCAAGTGTTAGTGTCACACAGAGAAAAGACAGTGACAACAATGCAAATAATCAGCGTACACGAGAGTGACTAGTGATGGTGGCAAAGAAGAACACACGTTCTAGTGTTGTTGAAATGATGTTCTCGCCCTTGACTATGACCTGTGGAAACAGTATAATATGCCTTGTTGAAATTTGATAATGATGTTTTACAATGGGTCTCAACGCATTACTCAGCTCAAACCTGAGAGCTGGTTTATCAAGAAACCCCTCTCACCATTCAGGGTCATGTCTCATATTACGATCAAACTTATTTTGTGTGTGTGTGTGTGTGTGTGTGCGCACCCTATTCCCAAAGGGAGTGTACAATGATTAGGTGTGTGCCCCTTTCACACTGGGAGTGCACAAAATGTGTGTATGCCCCCTTGTTGCTGGAGTGCAACACATTTTGAATGTGTGCTCCTTTTCCTGTGGGATTGTGCAGACAAATTAGGGGTTTGCCCATTTCCCTGTGGGAGTTTCTTATAAATGGTGAATACAACCCCTGCATGTGCTCCTTTTCCTGTGGGAATGTAAGATAGATTATGCACGTGTCCCCCCACACCCCCCTTAGCCCTGGGGAGTGCAGCACAATGTGTGTGTGCTTTACCTTCCTTGAAGAACTGCTACAGAATTGGTGTGTGCACCACCCTCAGGGTAGGGGTACGTTAGAAATTATATGTACACCACCTTCCCTGAAGAAGTGTGTTGTACATTACGTGTGCTACTCCTTCCCTTGTGACTATTTCAAATAGTAGGAGTGCAGCAAAGGTTGTGTGTGCAACGCCTTCCTTGTGTGAGTGCATCAAAATGATGTGCACGAGTGACTTATTCAGTTCACAAAGTTGATCTAGCCATACAGGGGACTTTATCATGCACCCCTGTGCTACTGTTACTCACCGGACGGGGAGTATACCAAATCGGTGGCCGGAAGGCGCAGGACTGAACTATTGATTGAAGAGCTAGGTCGGGGCCTCCAACCTAGCCTCCTCTCTGTGAGGGCACAAGACCTTTTTAACGATATGACTCTCTGCTGGGTAGAACCAGGCAGAGAGACTGATTGCTTAAAAGGGCGGGGAGAACACACCGCCACGAACCCAGCTGTAAAGGAAAAACAAGAGGTGAGCAATTGGGAATACAGAAAAATCCCTTTCCCTCGATACATCTTTCTATTAGTACCTGAACTATGCCCTCCCCTTGATTCAAGGCAACTGGAAACCACCTATAATTAAAAGAGGAGAATGTAACCTGTCCTGACTATAGTTGTCAATTAGCAAAGGAAAATGAATAACCACAAAAAACCCTTACCACTAATGTGCTGTTGAATCTGCAGTATCCATAAAGTTATTGACAACGGAAGGGCAAAATAACAAATAGGTAGGTTAGTTAGGGAAACTGAACCCGGGCGAAACGAGGGCCGCACTAGAGTCGGGTTGGTGCACTATCAGCAAAGCGTCCCCATGCACTACTGAAGAAAGCCCAATTGAAGTCTTATTGTGGCAAGAGGATGGTAACAGCAAAGGACACAATTAAGTTGGAGTGTTGCAGGTGATATAGTTTGGCGGCAAGGTAGAATGAGTACAGGAGATATGCTGGGTAGCAAGTGGTGAAAAGAAGGGTCTTACCTATGCCGTGATCTCAAACAGTTACAAAGCGGCAGGCAAAGCAGTCCATGAATGAAGTAAAGGTCTGGTACACGAGCAGGCGGATATTACCAAAACGGCAGGCAAAGCAGTCCGTGAATGAAGAAAACAGGTCTGGTACACGAGCAAGCAGATATTCCAAAACGGCAGGCAAAGCAGTCCGTGAAGGAAGAAAACAGGTCTGGTACACAAGCAAGCAGATTTTCCAAAACGGCAGGCAAAGCAGTCCGTGAATGAAGTAACCAGGTCTGGTACACGAGGGCAAGAGTAGGGTTGAAGACGGAACTTCTAATTACCGGGATGCAACTTTAATCAGCAGCAGCGTTTCGTCCGGTTCTGAGGTTTAAATCGGGAAGGAGAAGGCGAAACCGGACGAAACCGAGGCTCACGCATCATTGCCTCTGGGCTGACAGAGGGAGGTGGAAAGCTGGGAATTGTAGTCCAAAATTGCCGCAGAGTTAGCCGAAGCCACTATTCTCCAGGGCAGTTGCCAGTGGGTATAGAATGGGTTTGCGCAATGACGCATACCCCTACGGAGGGCAACAACCTTCCTGCGGGCCTGCCGAGGCATAACAGCTACAGGCTGATTGTAGACATGCCAATTATATCCAGTTTATAGCTCCACACTCTGGGGCATCAACAAAACCTTTATCCTCTAAACCACTACAATAACTGTCAATCACCATCATACCACAGCGTCATCATATCAGCTACATGAAAAGGAAAGCCGGCATGTTCATCGCACGTGTGGCATTTATTCTAGAATTAGTACATAGGGAGAGAGCATGGTGAAACTCAAGCTGAAATTTAACAGGAAAGACACTGGGACAAAACGTTGTTTCCCAGGTTTCTAATAAGTGTTATTTAATATTAGGACCCATCAGCTACCGATCATTTAGAATTACATTCTGAATAATTGGAACATGGACAAATGCTGCGAGTACATCTCCTCTACTTTTTGGGGGCCACTGCCCTGCTCCTCCATATGTCCTGCAGGCCCACCCTTTAGAAGAAATATGAGCTGGGTGCAAAGGGAAGGCCAGTGGAGTATGCAGTGGAGGGAGGAAGGGAAACTGTGACTGGATCCTGTTTCACGCATGTTTGGCAAGCATTATCAGTCAAGAGAGCTTTTGCGACAAGTGTTCCTGGCTTGTGGTGTACAGAACTTGTGAATGAAATACTTGTTTATGAGCGTGATATAAATGAAATATCATATCATATCATAACTTCTACCCCAACCAATGATGTATTCTTCGGCCAGCCTGCAGTTCCAGCCTGCACTTCCCGTTTTCCACTTGACAATTTTGTACACCACATCATCAGGAAAGTGGCGTCATAAAGCTGTTCAAACCTAATTACACTTTGGCCCATCTCGAGGGGTCAGCAGTGGGGGCAAATAGTCCCAGGTCTCACCCTCAGGAGAGGCCTCGCAGGGAGGACGGTTAGGAGGTGCCATGCCGGCGCCATTAACATCACCTACGAACTGTCAGTCACTGACAGTCGGGGCCGGCGCTGGGAATCCATGCAGCTGTAGTGTTTTGGCCTTGCGCTCATGTGGCCCTGTGCAGAGGCAGGCTGCTGGCCCAACTTCTTCTCAGATTGAGTAGCTTTCTTGGAGCTTCTCTGCAGTTAGGAATATATATGATTACGGTGCAGGTGGCATGTGGGAGGGTGCGGGCGCGACATGGACTGTAACACAATTGCAACAGTGCTCCAGCCCCTCAAAACCAAATTCAGGATGCTAGGATCTCTTCAGTACATTAATTCTTTGCATCATAAATGGAACTGTCACTCACTGCTCCTTTGCTTGATTTGTTGTCAGTAAATGTGTGGTATGGAGGGCTCGCTGGTGACTCTCCTGCCCCACACCATTCTTGGTTGGCAGCAGGAGGCCAAGGTAAGCAAGAACCAGCTCCCTGGGGGACCAAGGGCCTACCATGCTATTTAGGCTCTGCCTCAGGCTGCTGCCTGGCTGACTATGACTGGCGTGCTCCTGCCATGTGGGGGCTTTGACACCTGGACTGTTGGGGACACTGACCTGGCTTACTGCAGCAGTCTGTACGTAAGGCGGCAGAACATAAATCTATCTACCACCTGCCGCACGACACAAGTTGCCCCGATAGTCACCAGCCTGTTCATTCCCCCTTGGCATCACCTCTCTTCGCCCTTCATTCTCTCCCCTGTCACGGCATATAACCGGCCCACGCCCATAAATAATTATATGTTTCTCAATGTAGTGCAGTCAGTTTCGATGCAATGGGGCCTGTGGGTTATGGGTGTAACTCTGTGGTTTTGCTGAGACTGTACAAAATCACTCTGCCCAGAAAATTCTCAAACTTGTGCAGAATAGTAATCCAGGATCTAGAAATGAAAATCCACTGCCGCCGTGAGCAATTAACAGAGAATGAGGTTAGCAGTAATGTACATGAATGGAAGAGAACAAATCACGAATGCCACTGCTCTGCTCTGTCTTTGGCAGGGCCGTAGGAGACCCATAAAATCTGGGGGACAGGGGACACCTTGGGACATTTCTTTATTTCTTTACTTATTGTTTTTTAGTCAAAGAACTCGACCTTTTGCAAAATTAAAATAGCAGTACGTATTAAATCACATATATCATCACTGTATAAAACAAGAGAAAAGAAGAAAAGAAAACAGAAGAAAATTAAGAAAAAGAAAAGCCGTTCAGAGTACAAAATCCTTTTATTTGGCATCTCACTTCAGAAGGCTTAGCTCATGTAAAAATATTACCACTTTCTGGCCTGTGCATAGCTCGTCCCAAAAAGATTGGGTGTCCACCCACCATTCCTGGCTTGTCCACAAATCTCACAAACTGTACAACCCTCTTAACGGGGGCTTTGCTGCAGACACAAACCACAGGGTAAAAGTATCTGTCAATTATTTTGTAGTGAGTGATGATCATGAGCATTTGTCCAAAAAAAAAAAAAACATTTCTTTCCGGCGTTCGGTACGCATGATACATTGTTTTGCTATTGTTTGTATGTGCACCAGATCCATTACATCTTTGTGTATATTGCACACACAAACATGATTGAGTCTTTCCTGAGTCATAGTTGTGCGCAGCCAGGTTTTCAGTCGTCGCACAAACACACAATATTGTCAACATGATTACACATATGTATGTGCGTGGGTGCCTCAACCCCATTTGCTAACAAGGACACACAACATTCTAGTCTTCCTGTTTAATTATTGTCAAACATGTCCTGTTCGCCCGATTATCGCTAACCGTGCTCACCGGATAGACCCGTGGAATGTGTGTGACATGTTGTATCATATTTGCCCATTGAATGCTTGTGGGTGCACACTCGCGTGGTACACACTGCATGAATGGTGGCGAGTTGCCATCAAGTCTGTCAAGTAAGGTTAACACTGCTTGCTTAGTCACGTGGCCTAGTCACAACAAACGAGCCCATGTCACCAAGCACACTATCCTGTCCTGGATTTAGTTTTTACGTTAGTCTTTCTAAGTCAAAGTAAAGCAACGAAAGCAAACGAAAACTCCCAGAATGCAATGAAAGAATAAATAAAATGCACAGAACTGGCGCAGGTGTACCCATTGACATCATGGTCGCCACCAGGTATTCTTATGCACCTGTAGCTCACAACTAAAAATGGTGCCCCTCTTGTTAAAGGAACTTCTTCAAATACTTCATATACCAAGCACACCTTCAAGCCTCAATCTCTCAGAGCCAAAAAACAGGTTGAACCGAATGGTGTAAGCACCAACAATCAGTTTAATGCGGGGGCAAACAACAGCACTGTACACTCCAAGAAAAGAATAGAGACATACATGATATATGACACTTTGTGGATGCGGGGGGGGGGAGTACCCACAATTGCTTAATACCCAGGGAGCAAAGTTTCAAGTTGCAAGGTACTAGCCAGCCATAGAAAAGTGACTTGCCAATGCAATTCTATATATACACATGACAAAACACACAATTTCCTACTGCCCAGGTGTCAAATATCACTAGGCAATGGCTAGTGGAGAGTGGACATTGTACACCGTTAATAGCTATCATTTGCAAAATGTTGAGAATATTTTGCAGCACCAGTTTGCCAGCCATGCCCATGCAACGAGGGCATCAACATTCATGCTACTTATCACCACTGTAAGAAGCAGCAAAAGCGTGGAGGCCTTATGTCAATTCCTAGCTAAAAAACATTTGAGCAGCAGTCACCACTTAACATTACCTCGGGTACAACTGAAACAGCTTTATTAAGCTTGCCACCTTCTGCCATGTGCGAAGTCGACTTTATAACATGACGCACTGGGCAGCAGGCAGAGCTCCACATTTGCCAGTAATAGTAAGCACAAAGTAAAGTGGCTGCATCTTACTGCTATCTACAACAAAGATTGTTCTACTTCTTGCACCCATGCCAGGTCTAATTTAATTGGCAAGGAATTGCACCTAGGTCTGCACAGTGATTACCAGCTACAAAGAGTCCATGCCATGGATCAACATTGCCAGCTTCACCTCCATACAGACCACTCTCACAACGTGATCTCCAGGTTGTTATGCATATTTGTCGAATACTGCAGCACATACCCTTTCTGACCACCAATTCCAAATGTGTCTCCTTTCCCCTTTTGGTCATGGCACATGCCTGGTCCCTCAACCTGGCATGCACCAGGTCTCAATGCGTTTCCGTAATCAACCTAGGTGTCATCTAGAAACCTGCAATGCTGCCCCATCTCTCTATGGCACGGCAAGTGCATGGTCGCAACAGCTTTGCTTTCCTCCCAGGATCCCAGCAATTGGGGTGGCAGGGATGTTGCTCCAGCTCCTTCACCTGCAGGCCTTTGGGCTTTGCATGCCCCCCCCCCCCCATGGCCACCTTCGAGCCCCCACCACAGCTGTAGCACAAGCAAGGGCATGTTCCTCCAAATCCACTTGTCCTATGTGGCAGCCAGCAAGCCTGGGGTCATTCAGTGTGGAGTGGCAGCGTTTTGTCGGCCCATCCAGGTTTTTTCTTTCATTGAAAGGCAGGATCAAAATGTATTCTGTTTCAACGGAAGTAAAAACCAGTTCATGTTGAGAGGTTCAACGAGGAAAACCTAGGTCTGAAAAAAAAACATAAATGCTCAAAATGCTTTGCAAATATCATCATTCAAGATCCAGCCTCTAAACGCAAGGCAAATTCAAAATGTATTGAAAGATTCAGTGGGGGAAAAAAGTGATCCAGAGCAAGACCTAGAGCTCAAAATGCATTCAAAGAGTCATCAGTGAAAAACTAGCCTTTAGACGCATAGGAGGAGAGAGGGACAAACTAGCTCCGAAAAACACATACACGCTCAAAATGCATTGAAAATGTCATCATTCAAAATCCAGTCTGAAGGGAATATGCACGCGTGTTGAATGGATCAACGGTTGGTATATACAAGCACCAAAACACTCAGAAAAGCTTAAATGCATTGAAGATTTCCTCAGTGAAAAAGCCTGTAAACAGCAGTTCATTTTGATCCTACCTTGTGTGGCAGAAGAGTTGTTTAATATATCAGGATAAGCATGGAAACCCAATACAAAATGGGAATCCACCAGAATTTGCATCTATCAAAACGCGGGGGAAGGGTGTATTTTGAAGCAGTTTTTGTCCGTCTTTGGAACGTTTCAATACGTTTTGTTCCTCACTAGTAGTTTGCAGTCTGTATGTTGAATAATGGATTTTTCAATGTATTCTGAGCACTTATGCATCTGTTGGAGCTCATTTTTTCATCTCTTGGTTTATCAAGAGGTGGTAATCCTTCCTTCTAATTTACAGGCTGGATTTTGACTTTTGAATGCATTTTGAGCATTTTGGTGTGTTTTGTACCTGTTGTTTTCCTTCTGTTTCAATACATTTTGATCCTGCATTGTGTGTTTCTAACAACAGGAAGTGTTAGAAATACATCAGGATTTGAATTTCCAAAAAGCACAGAAACTAAATGCATAATGTGGTTATAGAGTTGTTAGAAACCTTCCAGAATTATTTACCAATACGCGATGACATGAAGGAAGAAGGCAGCGGGAAGAGAGAAGGCAGGTGAGAGGAAGTGAAAGGATACAGGATCACTAGCGTCTAAAACAGAGAGCAGGGAAGTGGGTGGTTGCAACACGAGGCGGTTCAGTGAGCAGGGACAGAAAGGAAGAATACTCTGAGGATCGTGGAGGTGCAGCTGGTAGTTATCACGGGGTGATAATTGTTCACTCTTTGAGATACGTCGAGTGGCGTTGGGGTCGCAGCAGGAGGCAGGGTCCGTAGCAGTTTTGTCTTACCTCAAGCTCACAAACTCTCAGAAGCTGCTTCTGGCAGGTGAGGAGGAGGCTGGCAGGCTGCACAACAGTGCACTGCGTGCTTCAGGAAGGGCTGGGCTGGCACGTGCCGTATTCCCCGGGGGTGGGAGAGGAGGGGAACCCACGAGCAAGAGTTGTTGTCAACAACTATTGCTCGTTGTCCTGCGTTGTTCTCCTCCCCCTCCCCCATTGTTGTTGTTATGGAATCAGATTCAGATAGAATCCACCCGGCCGGGCCTGCGCCTCCTGCGTGCAAACTTCAGACTCATTTCAGAGTCTGAAGTTTGCACGCATCAGTGCACATGGCACATGCTGCAGCAGACTGGGGAAAACAGACTGGGGGGATAAATGCCATTGTATCCCCCACTTAAGACTGTGGGGAGATTTGCCCCTTCCCCCGTGCCACCCATGTCCTATGCCCATGGTCTTTGGGGACTCTGCATCACCCTATATACGTTTCTTTTCAAGGATCAGCTTGCGACAAAGGTGAAGCAGAATGGAAGTAGGAGGAAGAAACTAACACGCTCCTCAGAAAGAGACTGTTGATCTTGCCAACACTCTACTGGGCAACAGTATACTATCATGTAGTCAGACCCTGGCATTCTTTAGATGTGTGTGTTGCTCCTGGCAGCCCACACCTCCAGGCTAAGGAAATTTCTAGATAATTATGTGCTTTCTTAAAATAGCTAATTTTCGCCAGCAATTGCGAGAAAGAATGTGAGTGAATTTGGAGCTGCTAAAGAGTTTAGGATCCACAAACATACCAGGGAACTGCGAGCCCCTTGAGGCTTAGCTATTTAAAACATAATGGGGGAATTTGTTCAGGGTACAGAGGCATTAAGAACAAGCAATGCCAATGCCAACAGGTATTTTTCCTTTGTGCAAGCCTGCAAAGGCCTGTGTTAGGCTCTTCCATTAATCATGGTTGCAGCTGCAAAGCGGTGCAAGTACCTGAGCAAAGAATAGCAGACCCTAGCAAATGCCTACCTAACATTTATACACAAGCCGGAACTGTTGGCTTTGCAACGTTTTATAAAAAATAAAAAAAAGTTTACAGAACATCAGTGAAGGACACGCACAATACGTATAATTCAAGTGTCTGAAGTCAGGCCTGCTAAGACTTTTTTTTTTTACACCCAATTAGACCATTATCTCTAAGAAGACTGCTTTGAAATAACATTTCAGGCACTTCAGTACAACGGTTGATGTTACGGCCGGATAAGCTAGCACAAAGAGATTTCAATAGGATATGTTCTGGGCGAGAGTGGCAGGAAGTAGGTGGGAATGACCATAGGGAATAGCATGGTCAGGAACAGTCAATGGAATGAGTGGAACGCCATAGCTGGGCACTTGAATTTCTTGTCAAATTTATTAAAGGATTTTGATCCAATCCAATACATTAACACACGTTTATGGAACGGAATACAATACAATTCGGTGGGACGTGGGGGCCTGATTGAACATCTGTTCACAGAAGACTTGGTAAAGTGCAGCATCAGATGCCATTACCACTTCAAATCCCTGTCAAATGTATAAGCATAGTTTGTGCCAAAGGCAAATGTCTTTGTGTGCCTTTAATGAAAGTGCCCTTGTGCACAACTTAGTTGAGTGCCATAGTGGACACATTCAATAAAACATATTAGAACACTTTGAGGACACATTGGGGTGTGTTCCTGATGTAGTGCATGCTCACAAATCGCTTGGTTGAGTGCTGTAGCTGACAGACACGAGAAGTTGGATTTCTTGTCAAATGTGTCAGCACCCTTTGAGAGAAGGGCAAGCATTGTTGGGGTGCACTGGGAAATTGAAATCAATGAGCACATGCTTATATGCATGACCAACACACTAAATCATGTGAATGCCTTGTCAATTTATTACCACTTTGTTGAGTGGAGCAGTGGTGAGAGAATAACAGACATTGGAAATTAATGTATAGCGGCCAACCTGCTTGCTTGCTTCCTTCAGTACTTTGGATGCTCATTTCCATCAGCCTTGTGACTTATTGAATTTGGTTTGTGAAAAATAGTGATTTATTTATATTTGTTTATTTGTTTGCATTTTTAAAGCGCTCACACAGCCCGGGGGCATCCAGGCGCTGGTACAGGAATATGTCTTAGTTGCGTGTTTATAACGCACTTATTAACCAGAGTTTTCTAAGCGCGGACCCGGAGTTTACACCTGTGTTGCTTCAAGTCGTCTTGTTTGCAAGGCGAGCACGTTGCCTCTGAGCTATCCTCCTCATCTCTGGGAATTGTTCTCTATAGTCACTTATTTCACGAATCAGTAATGTTAGCAGTATAGGTTTTGGAGCGCATGCAGAGCATACTTTACATACTGTTCCTGCAAAACACAAACTGTTGGCATGTTATGGTGCAGGGGAAGCAACATTGCAGCTTTGTGAAGTTTGTGAAACGTTTGGTAAACATCACCGAAGTCCTGCAATTTCACCCAGCCCTATAGTGGACTACGCGTTTTCTCCACTTCAAGCAAGATTGAATTGGCATGGCTTAGTGTCTCTATTCTGTAGACCATGTTAATAACATCACATCCTTATGCAAACATGAGAGTGTTTCCCACAATGTAGCTATTTCACTGCACAGCTATTTTGCAACATAGCCATGCATAAAGGATAACTATTGCAAACATAAATATGCAGATTCTTTCCCTAGAGAGTAAAATGGAGGAAAAAAATGGAAACTGGCCTACTGTGGGAGGCACCCATCCCTTGGTTTAAATGGCCTACTCTAGAACATGGTTCTGCACACATTGGCTCCCCGGATGTCCTTGTCTACTTTGCTGGACGTGTCAAAGCAGAGGGATCATTGGAGACATAGCGCAAGCATCTGGAAGCGCTTCAGTGTACAGCTCTAACGAATATGCAAAATGCGTGCCATAATAACCCACCTATTCTGACACAATGGGCCTCATTAGGACCCTAGCGCTGAGTGTTTAACGCCGGAAAAGGCTGCAGCGCCGTTAAACACTTAGCGTCTTACTACGAGGTCCCTTTGCGGGACCCGACCTTAAGGGCTGGTCTACACCAGCCGTTAAAGTAGGGACCCGCAAAGGGATCTTGGTGCTAAGTACGGCAATTTACGGTACCGTACTTAGCACCTTCCCCAGTCCCATAGAGCCCTATGGGGCGAAAATGGGAATGGGGAAGGTCCATGGTTCAATGGGGAATTACCGCCCCGCCAACCTTGGAATGGGGTGGTAATTCCCCATTGAACCATGGCGGACCCGTTACAACACCGGCACCAACCATGGTGCTAATAGCGCCATGGTTTAGCGCCGGTGTTGTAATATTATTGCCGTAATATCTGCGTTCGGGGAAAACCATAAATGTGTTAAAGGTTGTCGCCGTCTCTACATGGCTACAGAATATTCACACAGTTGAGCCAAGGTTTCAAAGTTCGGTGAAGGCTTTATTATTCAGCTGACATTATCAGAAACAGAACTTTAAATCAAAATGTTCAGGAATAATCGATCTTCGGGAATACATTGTGAGGAATGTTTTCATGGAACTATTCCAGAATTGTTCTTGAAAAACACAAAATTGTTAAATATTGAAATTGGCTCACACAAGTAATGTTGCTCAGTGTAAGAGCACGGTTGCCGTTTGTACCTCACGTTTTGTTTGTGTAGAGGAAAGAACTGGTTTCTGGTATGCGGAGGGCACCCTATGAATCTCATCCTCTCGAGCATTAATCCTAGTTCAGGAGGATGAATCGATGAAGGGCATTCTAGAGCAGTGACGTCACTGACGAAGAAGGTGTGTCAGGCCTGGTGTGTGGATAGCTGAGCGCGCAAGGTTCTCATATGTGGAGGAAGATGGCAAAACGACTCCCACCACGTCCCACGAAACTGAATGCGGGAATAGTGGACCAAAAGCGGTTTGCGGTGATAGGACTGGTCTCTTTGACTGCACCAGTCCTCACTTATTTTTCACCCTACCCCGCCACATCTGCACCATGATTTGATCTGCATTAACTAACTTGCAACACTTTCTGCTCTAGTTTATGTGTTTACATTTCAGCACAAAATGGCCCAGCGTCAGTTTAAAACTGCCTTTCCCGTGAGCCATTGTGTAGCCATTGTGTAGCACCAGTGCAATGTAGTTGGTACATACGCAGATGTGCCTTTGGGTGTCAGGCAACATGGTACTGTTGTGTTTTGTTCTGTTCTTCATTTCTGCGAGAATGGAGCTATGAGTGAATGGCATGTTCCGGTGAGGCTGTGGCATCATTGGCGCTCATTCCAAGTGCGCCGGTTCAGGAAAAAGGGTGCCAGTAGCAAAGTACCAGACATCCTTCCCGGAACGTCATACTGCAACAATGCCGGTAGGTGCCGATGATCCCCTGTAGCCCTGCCCTTCTGGTTTTTAGGCTCATACCGGCATGGTTGTCACGAAAGCACCAGCACTGTTGGCAACGCTACTATGGGATTCCATGGAAATGGGGATTAACCACTTCTACTAATGTCCCGAGGGCACCGGGAAGTCAGGCGGTGGAAACAGTGTTATGGGGGTTTGTCGGTAACGCACCGCCTACCGGAGGGTTTTACCGCAACCCTGTAATGAGGCCCATTGTGTCAGTATTCTATCCCCATGTTAAATATGTGACTACTATGTCACTTAGATCTTGCCGTGCAGGTAGCAAATATCTTTACAGAGAGGCATATGGGGGTGATGTAAAATTGTGTGTGTTTGCTCACAAATAAAATAGCAAAACACATTAAGTTTAACGTGAAAGAGGCTTGCAAATGTGGATGAAAATGCAACAAATTCTTGTGACAGAAACGTTTCCAGGTATTCGGGAATGCATTGGTGGGGACGCTAAAACACATGGCACGCGGCTACTCAAAAGGGATGCTCCTACCACTCTGTGTGTACTTCTCTGTGCAATGTAATAGCAGGCCATGTGCATCGGATTGTATGGGCTCACAATCATGCAGAGTGTCATCTTCTCTGAGAAATGATACCGTCCTGCAAAAAAGCCACCCTCAAGATGAATTGTTCCTAATTTGAAGTTTTTGCGCTGCCCGAGTAAAGTGTAAACTTGACAAAGTGTTTTTAATATTACTTTCAGTCAGACGTGTGTCTGTCGTGACGTTCCCGGGGTTGGCGACCTGTAATAATTAAATAGAAGAACTGTGTGCATATTTATGTATGAAACTTGCCATAATCTAATTTGTTGAGGGAAATATGCATATTAATTAAAACTCGAGGCACTTCATTTGAGTTGCAAAGCTCCCTGCAAAAGACAAATTATTTTGTACATCCAGTGTGTGTTGGAAGTGACAGAAAAGATTAATATGCTTCTTAAATCACCATTACCGAGGGTCAATTAACAAGTGAACTAACCTTGGCAAAGTCATCAGGAAAGGCAAGCTCTGGGTCTATCACGGCGGCTGTCAAAATATGGAAAAGCGAGAAAATTAGAAAACTGTCAACTTAGCCGCAGCCAGAGATACCTACTAATTACAAATCTCCCAGGCTAAATGGGTTTCTGTGATTGTTGGATGAGGGGGAACAAACAACGCAAGAACACACTCCTACTGGCTGTCTGCAAGTAATAGGCTGCGATGAAGACTTTGGCCCTTGGTTTGTGTTGCTCCACAGGGTCTGCGGTAGAATTGATAACACCGTGGGGCAGTAAAAGTTAGCAAAATTACAACTTACTCAAAGCATTGTTTCATTACTAATGCATTGCACTATTTAGAATGTGGCCAGCTCCTATGCCGGTGCTATTCACACTTAAATAGATTGCAGATTGTGTCATTTGGCTCGTTTCTGAACTTCTTAGACATAACATTCCATCATTTATCTTAATCAACATCGTTTACACGTAATTTAATATATACTGTCATTCCCCGTCTCTTAAAGCACATTGCAACGTCTGTAGGTCTGTCACATTGAGGCTACATTTGGTTATAGCCAAAGGGATGTCCATGTAAACATTTCATGTAGGATCTCGCCGACCGTGGCCAACACGTTTGATAAACAGGCATACGTTACACGTGTAGATGTACGGATGTGGCTAGCACCGCTGCACTCACAAACAAGTGCACAATAACACCGGCACTCGGATGTCACAAATGCCTCAACGCCTGACCAACTTTATCCAAAAAGCCTCAAAGCCTGTTCAACTTTATCCAAAAAGCCACACTTATCAACTGTGTTGATAAACAAGCTCCCCAGTAACGATAAAACAGAGCACAAGCACACCCACCAACCACCAACCGCAGAGATGAGACAATCTCCCATTAACAGCACCACCAAGGCAACAGAGAAGGCTTTTCATAAACTCGCCTACCTCCATGTTGAACAAACTCACCCTAACGCTAATGCTAATGCTGACACCAAGCCACAGAGGAAGGCTTCAAAGCCAAACCATCCCCAGGAAAGAAGGTGGCACAGCAGCCACCCCTATGATAAAACTAATTCTAACAGTGACACACGGGAATCACTGAAGGCCTCAAACCTTGACCACCCTGAGTCTTTTCACCATATTGTAGGATATCAGGGAAATAGCAACGTGACATGCCCTTCTTGGGGACTTCTATGAGGGCAATGAACCTTAGAAATAATACCTACATGTCGACAGACAGGTGTCAGAAATAGTCCTGATATAAAAACGGTCTTCAATTGCCACTTGCAAATTATATTTGAACTGCAATGGTTCTTGTTCGAAGTTCAAAGATCAACTGAGAACCAAAAGTTAGCTATATTTAAGTAATGTGTCAAAAGAACAATGTGATCCGCCCATGTTTATTCCCTCCAGTATATGACCCTTAGTTGGATTAACGTCATCACAACATGGGGCTGATTTAGAGTTTGGAGGAAATAAATTAATCTGGGACTCCACCAGTGGAAAAATACCTCATTTTAAATGGACAGGTTCTGGATTCCCAGAGGATAGGATACAGAATGTCCACCAGTGATCGGTCCCCATGGTAATGGAGACCATTGGATTGCCTGCCGGCGGAATGGCTACTGGCAGATATTCTGCCAGCTTTCCTCCTGAAAGCCACCAGTAGAAAACCAGCAATTCAAAATCTTTGAGGGATGTAGTTTTCCACCAATGAAAACATGGAGGATTTCTTTTTCATCCATACTCTAAATCTTCCCTTTGTGTCTCTCTGTTTTGTGCAGATCATTCAAACATTAAGGGAAAGGCTTTACATTCAGGATGTTGACAGGCAGTTCAACAGCTACTGAAGGCCATTGGCACAGTGTTATATAGTGGGGACAGTTTTGTCCCAACAGAAAGTTGTCCTGACCAGAAATCTGCATACTTAGAGGCGTAATGGTAATAGTTCAATGACATTCAATGGGCCACATATCAGTTTCTTTAAAATATATATATATATATATACCAGCGTTTGAAAGCAAGGGAAAGGGATTGTTATGGAAACCTTACATCCTAAAAGATATTTTGATTGCTCCCTCATAAATGTCTGTCATTGTCAAAATGATGGCCATGTGTAAAATTGTATTTGATGGAATCTAGTGATCCTCATTAAATATTGGATACTCATAATGTCATTGCACTGAAATATCAAGTTATTAATGTAAAATAGATACAACAAAGACACATGGAAACATGCAATGTTAAAGGCTTTAATGAAAAACTGAGCTGCCATGTTCCATGGAGAGCCTGATGAACTTTGCAAACTTTCCTGTTATTATTCTGCAGAGAACAGATATACAGAATATGTTTTACAAATCATCTGGTAGATCAAGTTAAATCGTTTAATAGGCCTACACTTTATTAGATTGCCATTACCTGTAAAATTACAAAATATTTATAACCTCGAAATAGTCAACATATTTTGTACACTGACATGGTTTCTTGCGCCTGTGTCAGATCTCTTGAACACAGAAATGCAGAGGTCCCTTTAACCTTCACTTTGATCAAGGAATTAAAAAGGTTAACAGCACAGCTGCGTGAATTTGTGAAAAGGCTTGTTTTCAAAATTCAGAAAAAAAACAAGTCAAAATGAATTCAAAATTCAGGATATATAAGGTTCTATTTTTTATAAGCTCATCTGGAAGGCCAATGTGAAAAGACTCTGATGAATGTATTCACTAAATCAGTGTCTGTAACTTAAAATAAGCAGATATTGCACAGACCCTAAACTAGGACGTGGCAGAGCAATATGCCCCATGAAGAATGTTTTTCTGTTCAATTAATAGCCTGTTAAAATGGTCTGCTGTTCTCAAGCCAATGTCACTGTTAATCCATGAGGCAAGACAATAGGCCTCATTACGAGGCTGGCGGTCCCGTAATAAACAGTGCCGGTACGGGACCGGCACCGTTCATTACGGGCTGCCTGATTACGAAGTCCCCCAGCGGGACCCGGAAAGGACATCTGGTAAAACCAGACGTCCTTTCCGGGTCCCGCAAGGGGACCAAGGAGCTAATAACGGGCCCATTATCAACGGGCCCGTTATTAGCTCCATCCCCATTGAGCCCTATGGGGGCTCAAATGGGAATGGTTCTGTGCATGAGGAATTACCGGGTCCTCCAAGGTCAGAATGACCCGGTAATTCCCCATTCACAGACCCCGGTATTGGAGCCCGGTATGGAGGCAGCCATGGCTGCCTCCATACTCGTAATGAGGCCCAATGTGTAATGGAAATATAAGCTAGAGAGTACAGACACGAAAAGCCTATTTAAAAAGGTGCTGCGTGCAACAATGCATTTAGGGGAAACATGTGAAATACATTTTGGTTGTAAATTCAGAACAATTTGTGTATTTTGATGCACGCAACCATCCTCTCCATACACAAATCAGGTTTGGGTACACACCCACATAACTATGCACCTTTGTTCCAAGGTGCATGGGAGTAGGGCTGGGGAAAGCCCCCGTTCCATGTAGGTGCTGCCTGCACATTGGAAGTCACCGTTATTAAAAGGCTGGTGACTAGCAATGCAATTTTAACATTTATTTCTACTTATGTTCCAAATCAATGACCCCGACCTGACCTCCCGTTAACAGACCCAACTTCCTGCACTGCACTTTCTCCTTGCACTTGGTCTCTGACAGGCAAGAACGGGAAGAGGGGAATCTTGTTCCAGTGCTGTCAGATACCCTAATACACCCCCCCTCCCCCATGAATCTGGGATATGGCTGGGGTATGGCTGGGGATGTATGAGCCCCTCCCCTGGCACGCCTCCTGCCATTGGCACTCTCAATAAATATACATACTTATGAATACTTTGTATTCAGCCTCTATATCATTCAGGATTCCATCTGTCCCCTTTGCACTTTCAGGGCCTGATTCACAGATCGATTTTCAATGGGATAGCACCATTATTAAACACTTCTGTGAATCAGGCCCTTAGTGTGTATAGTATTGGCCAATTGCTGGCTTAACCATTAGGGTGTGTCTATACGCAGTCTATACTCCTTTAATTGTTACGAAAATACCACTTCTGAAGTGCATTACACCATTCCACATTGCGTGATACAGGTGACACTGAGCCTGACTCACAAAGCGTTTTTCAATGGGGGTATCCGAATGGGGAAAAAAAAAGCTTTGTAAGTCAAGCCGTCAAGCCAGTAGGAAGCAACGCGCTGAGAAAGAAAAGAGCGAGCACGGAGCTGCGAGGGAGCTGGGACTTTAATTATAACATGGTTGCAGCAATCGCAAGTGTTCGGAACACCATGTCGATGAAAGGTTGAGGTCAAGTAGCCCAGCCTTTTCTTGGTTTTAAGATGCAGTGCTGTGTCTATTTATAAGTCTTCACACATCTGCCGCGGTCCTCGACTGCAGTACCACTGCCGCTTCCCTCCAGGCAGCTCGCTTCAAAGACAAACTGAGATGAAACTTGGATGGCTGGCTCATGTGGTGTAAACAAGTCTGTGAGCAGAGTACTTAGCAGAGGAGAAACTTGCATGAACATCGGACCCTTTTTTTTTTTTTTTTTTTGTGTCTCCCTAAAGCTGTAAACACGCGTCAGCTTTGAAGGATCTTTGGGTTCCGGAGGAAATGATTAAAGCGTATATAAATGTCATGCGGCGATTGTGTTTTACCAAATAATGATTTGATGGTGTGTCTCCTGCATCGCCGATATTAAACTGCGAATGCTGCTTTGCTTAGCAGCATGGCGCCTGGTGTGCAGCTGCCCTCTCCGGGACGCATCTGTCTTCCCATTCCACATTCCTGGTGTCTCCATGGGAAGCTGGGGGTGGAGGTCTCCTAAGGTGCACGGAGAATACGTTGGAGCCGGAATAGTGCTGGTGGATTTAGCACATTGTATTTAGAACACTAAAGGGTCTTTCCGTTCTGTGGAGAAACATTATGAGCAGTGCTAGAATTGGACACAATTTACTGTGGGAACTCCCCTAGGCAGGATTGACAGAGTGATGGGGCGGATCTACGTGTAAAATATTGTGGGATGCCCTGAGTGTCGTCTTCCTGGTCTCTGCATGGCAAGCATCGGACGGCGGCAGAGGGGCGGTTGGAGGTGGTGACTTGTTCCTGGTGCGGTTCCTTGTAAGCCTCCTTTCCCACCGTGCCACTGCTGCCCCAAGTCAGTGAATGATGTCACACAGTGCAGCGCGACAGTCAAGGCATGCCTGGGAACACTGGCCCAGACAGGCCACACTGAAATGTTGTCGGGGCTTGGCGTCAGTATCACTGTGAGTCTTCCGGAGCGCTTGCACAGAATAAACTACAGACAGTGGTAGAGAGCTCCTTCAACATGGGGTGGTGGCACCGGCCTCCATGGAATGGTGCTCCAGCAAGACAATTTGCCTGAGAGTAAATCTGTCTTGTTCCGAAGCAATTCCTCCCCTGATTATGAGGAGTGTGACCAGACCGTGGTTGATGGCACTGCGGTGGGACTGTCTGTAAGTTGCAATGTTTGGTTACAGTGGTAGAAGGGTTCTTTCAGTTGTTATCATGCATGTTTCAATGGTTTGTTAATTGGGGAAGAGCACAGCCTGGCTTAAGAGATGAAGCATCCATACTTGCACCCTTGGGATAGACCCACAAAGAGGTTTGTTGGATGGACTTATATACCACCTGATTGTCCTTTCAGCCAAGAACCAACCAATGGTCATCGGGTAGAAGTGTTCCATTGCATGAGGCATAGGGATATTTTGGTATGCAGTGATAAAATCGCGCCAAAAATGTCACCTGTACAAAAAAGCACGGGAAAATGCTGTGGTTTCACCCAGTAAAAGTATACCCCATTATACTATTTAAGGGGGCCGGGGGTTGCATGGATCCGGCGTTGTGGGGCTGTCCCCTGCATCCTTTGCATGGATTGTGGTGACACAACCACTGCCTTTTTGCCAAAATATTTGTGTCCACGGCCATTTTGCTGCGATTGTAACATATGAAACCGATATTTTTTATGAAATGTGCAACTGCATGTGAATAGTGAGAGATGGCACGCAATAAGCCCTGGACAAACAGTATGTTGTGTTTGAATTGTTTGTAATTTTCATTTACAGCCAAATCTCTCACATGACACACATCAGAAACTGATGTGCCAAATGTGTTTTTTTTTCTTTTTTTTTCCCCAAATCAATGGTACTCCTTTTATAATTAGCAGAGTGGACAGAAGGCTAAGGGGCTGAATCACAAAGACATCAGCTCTAGTATATCTCACTCTCAGAAAGAGACTGTTCAATTCACAAATAAGTTACCAGAATTAACTTCAAATTCCACCTGATTTACTGTTGTACAGATTAACTCATAATATATTTTTATGACTCGACCCCTGTAATAAAGTCTCTTATTAGTCACAAGGGACACACAGACCAGCTGTGGAGACTGATGTTGTTCCAGGTATGCTTTATTGGTACAATATGTACAGTTCCAGTTACTCTCAGGTATTTACAGTAGTCTGGATGACAGGACAAGGACAGGGATAGGTAGTACAGTACACATGAAGGAGAAGACCCACCGGCCATCCACTCACTCCAGCTCAGGCCCCCAACTGACTCACTCAGAACATTCATACACTGATGCACTCAACATTCTCCTGGCTGCATCATACATCACATTCTATGGCAATCACTCCAGGCCAGTGACAATGTACAAGACTATATATAACAACCCCCTAAGTTGGTAAATGTTAAGATCACGTTTTTCCAGTTTGTAATTATTAATCTCTTTAGAGAACATTCTCTTACATTTTCCCATGTCATTAATAGCTCTTGCTAACAGTTTCATCATTAGAGTAAGATTTCTGGTCTCAGTCATAGAGCTTTCGACGTGAGATGACAACCTCATTCCTTCCTTCCTCTCCCTGCCCTCTTCCTCGCCGCATCCTTGGAGGTAAATGAAGTGATTCTATACAGCATGGATTGACATAATGGCAGCCACCTTGGGAATGTTTGCCATCATATTCAGTGAAACCAGACGACAGGGGTACAAACTCTCGTGGGGTAAGATTGTTTATGTCGATCCGCGGTGCAGACTTGCCTTGGTTTGCAGTCATACAGCTTGCCTAATGCCCGCGTGCAGCCCCATGACGTGTGACATCTGTGAATTATTTCTGGCAGATGCAGCCCTGAAGAAGTTGTACAGTTGCCCTCCCTGGTACCTTCTCTCTTTTTGGATTCGACCATTTAACTCTAGGGCACAGTCCGCCTTTATTTAGTTCCTAGGCATCTCTGGCATCTGCTGCTATTGTGATTGTACAACAAAAGCAATACAGAGCCACTTCTTTGCCTAAGTTAAAGTGATACTATATGGTTAAAAAATACTAGCTGATTACTCAGCTTTAACTGTCATGCCTGGAAGAGTGTTCCAACCTCTGCATCCCTTACCCCTCCCCCCGCTCTAAAATATAATAACGCAGTAAGGCCAACATGCACTTTAACACCACAAAGAGAGTCTGCCATTAGCACCCTAGCTCCTCTCTTAGGTTATTCTTTTTCATTTTATTTGAATGGACATTTATATGGTGCCTATACACACATGTGTCCAGATGCCACACGACAAGGCTGGCGGGGAGGGAATTGGGGGTGGGGGGCGCATGGGAATCATAAGGAAAACAACAAGAACAAAGGGATGGTTATACTGGCCTAGTGACAATCCTACCATGCAATTGCATGATAGGTGATAAGTGCAAGGAGGTGAGGGTAGAGGGAGAAGTGCAGAATGGGGGCGGACCAGTGCTATTCAGGCCAAGGCGGCTAGTGCCAGAGGAAAGATGGGGAGGGGAGGAAAAGTGCAGTGTACAGGAGGACTGGGTTGGGATAGTCCGGGAAAGGGAGACCTAGGGCAAGTGCTGGCATAGGATGCTGGGAGGGACTGGCAGGAGGGGTGGTCTGGTCCCTGTATGACTCTGACGGGACCAGGCCCCAGCCACAGTGGCATGTGGGGCGATTAGCACGGGAAAGGGAGAGGGAAGGAAGAGGAGAAAAGGAAGGTCTTGAGAAGGTTTCCGGAACTTAAGACAATCTGACTCAAGTCTGGGGGCAGTGGGGATGTTCCAGAGGGAGGCACGAGCCAAGGAGAGGGATCTACCTCCCACTCTCTGCTTGCAGAAACATTTGACCAGCATAGATGGGTGCTATTTCGAGAGGGAAAGCTGGATGTAGAGAGGTACCAGGTCCCAGAAAGCCTTGTGGATGATGCCAAGGGTTTTGAATTTGATCCCTGCAGTCACCGGTAGCCAGTGGAGAGATTTTAGGGCCAGAGAGATGCAGTCCCTGGGCTTGAGGCCAAGGATAAGTCTCTCAGTCCTATTTTGGATTAGTTGGAGAGGGCAAAGGAAGGAAAGAGGCAGGTTGAGGAAGAGGCTGTTGGAGTAGTCAAGCCAAGAGAGAACCATGTCTCTGGAGACATTGAGCTTCTGGGGGAAGGTGAGGAAAGGTAGAATGCCCATGAAGAAGTAAAGCTGAAATTTGGACTTCTTGGCAAGGTCCGTGATGTGAGGTGAGAAGGAGAGAAAGGTGTCAAAAATATTCCCAATGTTTTTTGCTTCACAAGTGGGTGAGGGGAGGGGACACAAGGAGTCAGGCGAGAGAGTGAGGGGGAAACTTGCAGCAGGCATCCCAATGAGAAGGATCTCTGTCTTGCTTGCATTGAGGCAGAGATCATTGGCAGAGCACCATGCCTGAATGGTAGTCATTCGGTCAGGTATAAGGCAGAAAGAGGAGGAAGGGGAAAGCAGACAGAAAGAGATCTGTGTGTTGTCTGCGTAACACTGGAAGTGAGGAGAGTATGTGGAGATCAAGTGGGCCAGAGGTGCCAGGTAGATATTGAAGCACCATGGCGATAGGATATGGTCTTGAGGGACGCTGCAGGTGGAGAGTGAAGTGGGAGAGAGAAAAAAAGACCCATTTGAACTAGGGAGGGTCTGTTTAGAGAGGAAAGAGGATAGCTCAGCAGCAACGTGCTCGCCTTGGAAGCAAAATGACACGGAGCAACACAGGTTTGATCCCCGGGTCCGCGCTTAGAAACCTCTGGGTGTTAAGCCCTTTATAAATAATCAATCATATTATATCATATCATATCAGTGCAGTGTCCATGATGCATAGGGTATCACAGAGACAGTGTATGAAGATGGAGCGGCTGACAGTGTCAAAAGCAGAGGAGAGATCAAGGAGTATCAGAACAGAAGGAGAGTTAGAGTCCTGGTGAAAGAGTAGCGCTTCTTGGGCATTCAGGAGAGCAGTTTATTGCCTCTGGCTGCCTTTAAACCAGACTGGTAGTCATGAAGGTAGCCAACTGTTTCGTTGTGGAGGGTCAGTTGGGGGAGGATCAGCTTCTTCGTGAGTTTGCCCAAGAAAGGGTTGATAGAGATAGGTCGATAATTAGCCAGACCAGAGGGATCAGCAGATGGCTTGTTTAGGAGAGGGTGCACAAGGGAGTGCTGTAGGGGTAGAGGGAATGAGCCAGTGGCAAAAAGAGTGGTTTCAGAGGTCAGCCATGGCATGGGCGAGAGTGTCAATTTTGTCCTTGATGGTTCTGGAGGAGCAGGGAAGCACCCGTTTAGAGGAGACTTTCATAGAGCGACAACTCTAGAGATCCCAAATGGTGCAATTAGAGAGAGGGAGGAGAGCATGAGAGGGTAGACAGGGGAGTCCAAGGATGTGAAAGAACGAGGGGGTGATGAGAGGGAACAGATGACAGAGAGAACAGGATGTCACGAGTTTTGGAGGAAAAGTGGGGGGCCAGTGCAGAGCCTAAGGCCTGGGAGGGAGGAGGAGAAGAGGAGACTGCTGTAGGGTCTGCGAGTTCCTTGCAGATTTTAAAGAGTTCAACTGTGTTGTTTGTGGTTTCAGAGATGCAAGCTTGGACATGAGCTCTTTTATTGGAGAAGATGGAAAGACAGTATTCCCTTTGGAGAAGGCGGTTAGCCAATTTGTCAGGGGATGAGCTAGAGGTCTGCCACTTCCGTTCTGCCACTTTACACTTTTGTTTCAAATCAGCTAAATCAGAGTCATATCACGAGTTGCATTTGGATGCAAGCTTCATGTGGATTCTCATGACAGGGAGAAGGATGTTAGTGATAGAGAGATGGAGGTTAGTAAGGACAAAGTCAGGTGGAGAGTCTAAGGTAGGGGACAGGGGTGAAGGAGGAGGCAAAGGCAGCGTCTGACACATGCTTCATAGGTCGAATGACAAATAAAGAGACTGGCAGTGTGGGGGGAGGAGACTGGGGACAGGGGAGGTCAAGGAAGGAATAGAGGAAAGAGTGGTTGGACCAGGAGAGAGTGGGAGTTAGGGGTTGGAGAGAGGAATATCTGTTGAGATGAGGGTATCTAGGGTGTGCCCTGCAGAGTGTGTTGGGCCAGGGTGAGGATAGTGATGGAGAGAGTGTTGCAGAGGTCCCAGAAGAGAATGGAGGAAACATCAGCGGAGTCCAGATGAATGTTGACATACCCAAGGAAGATAAGTTTGGGGGAGGAGGCAAGAAGTGAGGAGGAGAGGTCAGCCCATTCAGAGAGAAAAAGAGGTGTAGGACCGGTGGGGTCTGCAGATGGTAGCAAGAGTCACAGAGAAGGAAGAGGAGACAGGCAGCCTGCACACTAGGCTTTAAAAGGAAGATTAGGATTGAGTATGGTTGATGGAGGCAGGAACCCACTCGGAAAGATTAGAGCAACTCCACCACCATATCGGGAAGGTCTGAGTTTGGATATGGTCTTGTAGCCCTCAGGAAGAAGAGTGTAAAAAGCAGTGATGGAGCTGGCCTTGAACCATGTCTCAGACAGTGCAAGGACGTCAAGGTCTTCAAGGAGGTGACTGATGTCAGAGGAGTGTTTAATGGCAGTGCGAGAATTGAGGGTAGCTAAGTGAAGCTGGTGGGCCCCCATAAAAGATTTGCGAGGTGGGTACAGGGAAGCGGTGCTACCCTTGCAGGGGCAGGGATGGGAGGGATGAGGGAAGGAGGGTTGAAAGGCATGGAAGGGAAATTGAAAAAGGAAAGAAGATGCCTTTCCCGAAGAGAAGGTTGGGTTGAAAGCCCTGGGCCATGATATTGCCATTGTGATAGACATTAATGCTGCATTTGGAAGATGCAAAGTGAGCCAAGAACACTTGCCACCTAGTACCTCCAGTAATGGTCGAGGAGGAGAAATGGAAGAGGACAGAGACCACATGCACGGTCCATAGGTGAGTTGCAGGAACAGAAGAAAGGATGTCAGTGATAGTTTTTACTGGTGGACACATTGATGTAGGTGTCTGCGATGGGCAGACTAGGGTTGAATGCTAGAAGTGACTTTTTTAGTTTATTCATACCAGACTTTGTGAGAGAGGAAGGGTAGGAGATGGAGAAACATAAAAAATAGGGGAGATTGAGAGCACCATGTGGGAAAGGAACACGAGGGCAGAGATGGGGGAGAGGTCAGCGGATAGCAGGGAGAGAGTCAGAGGCAGGCAGAAAAACAATAGATGCACCGCAAGTGAACAGATAGTATAGATCAGAGGCAAGTCTGTAACATCCACAAAGATGAAAATGCTACAGATGGAAGTACATTTTGAGGAACACTGCAATATCCTCCATCTATGCATTGAGTAGGCAATTCAAAGAACAGACTAGAACTTCAATACAGCTGCGACTCACTTTGAAAGCCCTTGCTCTGCTGAAGAGCTCCTTGGAATGCTGAGTACAGCACTTCCAGTCAGGAGCAACCTGGTGTCAACTACAAGTCAGTGCAATCTAGCTCAGTGCGGAAAACTGAGGGAAACACGATAAATGAAAAATAACAAGATGAAGATCTTGTTTATACCATGAGAAGACAACATAATCAACTAACACCAATCAACCTGACAGCTAAGATTAAAAGTGATTGTCCGGATTTGGTGGACTGCTACTAAACATGAATGTTCCAAATAAACATACAAATACAACCATAAAACACATGGACTTCTAGATACTTAGATAGCTAAACACATTAAGCCTATTTGCTTTTGCTTCTGAGATCCTGCGCCAAAATTAAAAACTTGCTCATGCTCTCAAGGATATCTTCTCTTGATGCAAGGTCAGTAGCAGTGGGCTGTTTCGTGAACTTGATATTGCACAGCTAGATATCGTGGATCGCGGGGTTCCGGGCGAGCCATGTCTAGCACATACAATGTGTTTATGGCAAATGTAGTTGGAGGCTACGTTATCACTGGAGGCTAAGAACTTCACTCTGCTCCATGTGAACAAGTCCTTTATTGGGAAATGTCTCTTGCATTCAAGCTCTATATCAACACATATAAATACCTTCAACATGACGTTTTTACAAAGGAGCACAGGTGTACGGCTGGTTGTTTGTGTTGGCATATTGATACACAATGCAGCATAGCATGCCAGTTTTCAAGTTACTGCAAAAAAAGGTGTGATAGGTCGGAATCAGTGGGGGGGGGGAAGCTGACTACCATTTTTTAATAGACACCACCACTGCAGCACTCTTCCATGTGCCTTTGTTTGCAACAGAGATCACCCCAAATCCACTGCAATCAAACATGCTATCAAAGGCATGGAAACTGGTAGGGATCATGAGTGTCTGTGCCCATCATCGCATTTACATAGTAAACCCCTGATCTGCGGTCTGGGACCTGAATGATGATGACGAGTTAGCCCTAATCTTTACAGAGATGATTACAACACATCCAACTGAGCTTCTACTTGTACAGAGTTTCTGTTGTAGGACCTTCAAAAGAATGTCCTCTGGATTTTGCCTATGCTCTTTGAATTTGTCAGGGATTGCCAGCCCTGAGACGTGTTAATTGTGCCATAGGTGTTCAATCAAAGGTACTGCCTAACACATTACCAACGACTCCATTTATGTTACCCAAGCCCAGCACTAGTTTAAAAAAAACTAGGGCTAGTGGGAGTACCATCACACAAACTTTGACATCCCTGATAACATCAGTGAAAGTATGCACTCAGTATGCACTCCAAATGGATTAGTGGTATTAAGATAGTTGGAGATTTCTAAAATATGAGATTTTGCAAAAGATGGAGAACATTGTACCATACAGAAAGGCACACATTGATGTTGATAAGTGATTATGTCTAATATATGTTTTTATCATGTTCATGGTGTGAGTTGGGGGTTTCTAGTTTTAGGTAACCATGATGCATAAAATTAGCAGCCCTTATTGATTGGCAGGTGTTTGTTAGAGAGTGTGACCCATCTAAGATGGCTGCAGACGGTTCTGTACCACTAGGAGCCTTTTTCTCCAAACTGAAAGACTAAAGGCAATGTGATTTTAGAGTTCATTAGGGAGCATGCTAACACAAGTAGCATTTTTAATTACCAGGCATGAAGAGAGAAGGAAGGTAGAGGCAAGAAGCGGGTCTAAGTTTGGAAGGGGTTATGCTGAAAATGAGAATTGCATTAAACAACATAAATCTAGCATTATAGTTAGACAATATTTCCTGTTGTAATGTCTTTAGATTGATTTTGAGACCAGCTTACTTTCTATCCTGCAAAAACATTACATACAGAATGCCGGTATGTTTTCAATAATTCTAATTGGGATTGATAACTAGTCAATCCGTTTTCAAATTTTAAGGTTACTATTTTTTTCTTGTTTAAATTATGCAGATGGACTGGTGCTGCCAGAGTAGTAAAAATTAGATCATTAAAATAGAACTTGAAAATATCCATAGCTAGATGGATGATGTCTTCTCAAATTGGGACACAATGTATTATTGATCAAGTGATAGTTTAGCATGAGAACAATGTACTTTTATGGTTTTATGTAGTCATACAGTTCTAATTAGTGTTGGTTTGGATTTTTCCATACAATGTAGAACGTTTAGGTACTGTGATTCCTTATGAAGTGCTTTTGCTCTGCTAGAAACACATAGCATTACCTAACAACCAGCCCTTTCAACCAAATTTAACATTATTCTAATCACTTAGAATACTTATGAAAGCAATGTATCTTGTTCATTATGCTGGAAATGTAAGAGATTGTATCGGATTCTAGTTGATTACATTTTTATGATGAACAAATATCTATTGACTGTCCTTAACAAATGTATTTTTAATGTTTGGAATTACAATTATACACTGTCAAATGTACTAAGGATATATGTGAGTTGTTCTTGAAAACGTATGAATAGTTGAAGTGAGAATGTATGAGATTTTCTCGGGAAGTGTGCACTGCAGCTCACACAAAGGGGTTTCTGTTACCACAGTTGTTTAAGACGTCCCAGGAAGTGGCATTGAAGGCCCTTTGACTCAGTGTTATTGCAGTTAGAGACATTGGGCCTCATTACGAGGTGGGTGGTAAGGGGTTAATGGTGCCGGTAAAGGTGCCAGAGCCGTTAACCCCCAACCGCCCTATTACGAGGTCTTCTCAAAGGGCCCTGTAAGGATGCCTGGTAAAACCAGACGTCCTTAGCGGGTCCCGCGAGGAGACCAGGATGCAAACAGCAGGCCCGTTATTAACAGGCCCGTTGTTTGCATCCTCCCCATTCCCATTGAGCCCTATGGGGGCTCGAATGGGAATGGAGATGGTCTGGCTCCGGGTTCCCTGAATGGGGAAATACCGGGCCCGCCTAGGTCGGAATGGCCCGGTATTTCCCCATTCAGGGAACCCGGACACTAGTTTGGGGGCAGCCGGCTACCTCCAAACTCGTAATGAGGCCCATTATATAAGCACTTTGAAGATCATACTAAATGTAATAAACACATTCTTCTCATTTTAAGAATAGCTGTTATTATTACTGTTATTATTCCATTTCATGGAATTAAATTCATCAACCCCAAATTTATGGTATTATTTTATTTTACTTTATTTGAAGTTTTGTTTAGCGCTGGCCCTACCCAGAGGGTCTCGGAGTGCCTTACATAGTTTAAAGCTTGAAAAGATGGAAGTTGAAAAAGGAAGTTACAACATGTTTTCAGGAAAGGATAAGAAGATTAGGATAGCAGTAGAGGAGGACAGGTTTATGTGAGAGGAAACAGTTATGTTTTGTGGCTCTTTCTGAAAGTGATGATGGAGGATGTGGTGTGTATGCGAAGGGATAGGGTGTTCCATGCCCTCGTGCCCAGTGGATACATTTATGATTTTGTGTCCATGTGAGTTTGCAGAGTGCAATGTGTACAAAGTGTTGACTGGCTTGTCTGGTGCTTGTGTGGGTGATGGGTTTCAGTTTGTCATGTAGGTAAAATGGAGTTTTGAGGTTGTTGGCTTTGTATACAATGCAAAGTCCTTTAAAGGTAATTCTCTGGGGAAATGGGAGTCGATGGACCTGGGCAAGAGCGCAGATTTTGATTGTGTGGGTAAGTAGGTAATGATGAAGGGCTAAGTCAGCCCTGAAAGGGATTCAACTGCAGGGTATACTCACTCCATAAAAGAGGCTAGTCCTCCACACTTCAAATGTCTGCATGGTGTTAAGAGCAGCCCATTTTCATCACTAAACATTTAATAAAACATAATTCTGTCATGATGTCTCAAACTATGTTTTCTGTAGCGGCTGCCATTTTAGGTCAAAGGTGCACTATCATATTTCAGTGAGCCAGAATCATCTGTGAGGGTCTCGGCCATCACTTGCCTCACTTGCAAAGGGATTCTTCTAATGTTTTTAGGGACAGTCGCACATGCTAGGTATAGCCCCATATGTCCATATACCCAGTTGCATTCTCACATGCTCAAGCACTTCCTCATTGCTTAGCTAATTGTTGAAATGCCAGGTGTTACTGTATATCCCAATCAACTGTTTTATCACAGCCCCAAGATTCGACATAGGAAGCTACTACCTTATCAGACGCACATTCTACAAGTCACCATCGAATCTGCTCGGTATGTATAACGCACCAATACGGTGGACACTGACCTCAGCATGGCTACCCACACACATCATAATACAACAAAGAATTTGACAAATGTGGTTGTGCTGGTGACATACATTTCCGCATAACACGTCTCTAGCATTTAAGCCATCCTCTGACGACACCACTCAGCACCCAGCCATATGTCTGACCTCATGATTTGCTCTCTACCAGAGACTGTCACACACACGTTCTAATCTTACTCCGTGACCTCCAACATTCTGTACTTCGTTCCCCAAGGGCGTTCCCACCACCTGCGCATTGAGACTATACTAATGTTAACATTCGCTATATAAATGACAACTACAATACAAAACAATGCAATTTGCCCCATACAGTTGTACTGTGTCCATCTCCTGACTTTTATGTCACACAAAGCCAAGTTTCAGGAATCACTTTACATGGCCAGCTACTATCATTTTTGGCAGGTAGAGACTTACATGCTGGATGCAGTCTAGTTGGCACAGATACGGCCTACATGCTCAGGCGTAGATTTATATGCCACATTCAATCTCATTTTCCAGGTGAAGAGAATACACCAATTAGAAATGCAAGGAAGGCACAACATTTGCACGATACAGCCTCATGTACCTGTTGGGCACAGGAAGTTATGCCATGCACAGCCTCTTATGTCCAGTGGAGCCTCTGAAGCAGCAATATCATATGCCTAGGTCATCTTGTATGCTATGTATATACTCATTTGGGCAATACTGTATGCATTTTACAGTTTCAAAAGGTGCATTCTCCTATTATCATTAACAGAGCCATTGGGAATCAGTACAGGCAGAAGCTGGGTCTTACTATGTTCATTCGTACATGCCGAGAGACAATCCAACACGTGCAGGTAGTATGTATCTAAGTTAGCGCCATATGTCAAGTATAGATTTTTGCAGCTGGGCACAATCTCACATTCATAGCAACATCTCAATTGACTTGTTTATTGCCCTGCCCACCAGATGTTCTTCCTTGAATGGCCTGCGCTTCCCAAAGTCAGATACAGCTGCAAAAGCCACCAGAGGCCAATGCACTGGCTCACCCAGCTGGGGAGTCAGAGCCTCATGTACGTTCCTTAGCACTTAAAAGTGTCTTTCTTCTTCTTAGCGTGTGCTTTACAGGGAGGGCCCATGGAGGCCCATAACCAAAGGTTTTGTAGAATGTGTATTCTGTGTTGATTAGTCCCCTCTACTTTCTAGCAATGTATGCTCCTTCATCTTCATCCTGTCCACACATGTTGTAAGGCATTGCTGGTAGACAACATATGCTAATAATTGTTCCGGCTCCACGCCCTACAGAAACCAATTGGTTGCTGCCGAAATACCTGTTTTGGAACAAGCGTCATTAACTGTGCAATGCATGCATAGCTTTTGATGTGGGCTGTCCACTCCATGCTATTATCACAGCCTGCATATCAAGTGATCAAGGAGGTGCTGAAAGAAGTTGCAAAGAGATGGTTTCACAATCTCTGTCAACTCTCAATAGACCCATGTCACCTGGTCTCTGGAATCACAGTCTGCCATGATCAGCAATTATGATGTGGATGAGAGTTGTCTAAAGCAATCTGGCTCTGTTGGTGCAAAGGGTGCACCTTACAGGCTCCGGGCAGTACTCCATGATAGCTCCCACAGGGCCTTTGAAAGTAATAGGACATAAACTACAACATTACTCATACATCTGGGTGGTACATGCTTCTCAACCTAGTACCTATGTCCAGTAGTACCGGGGTTTGAATGGGTTCGGGTTTATGAAATTGCCAACATATGTCCCTCTAGGAGAGGGTCTGGGAAAATGGTGTACATAGATCCTTTTCCTAGAAAGGCTATATGCAACCAAAGCAGTTCTGGTCAGAGCACTTGGAGAACTGGCAATTATGATCCAAGGTTTTACGTGCCCACAAAAGAGTAAGCTAGATATTGGACACAATGTGATGCCAAAACACTAGAGAGGCTGTCTGAATGGATACAGAAGCAGTGTCTCTAGACACAAATGTAAGTATCTGATTGGTGCTTTACTATAGTCTCCCTTGTAAAAAGGAATGTCAATATCTGGACTTGGATTTCTGTGACATGTGGTATGAAAAGGATGTGTACCCAAAAAGGTGTATCCACGAAGGGAGAGTTTGAGGGGAATCAAAGGGAATGTAAGTAATTCTCTGGAAAGTGAAGCCATCATTGATATCCGAATGCCACAGCCCAAAACGTGATCTGATTGGAATAAGATAACTGCAAGAAAAAAAGAAAAAAAGAAAATTCATCGAAAAAAAATCACCAATTATATTATTTTTTTTATTTGTGGTTTCCCCCAAAATCGTCCTTTCCCTACCACTTCACCCCCACCCTTCCCGTTCTAACCTCTTACTCCCCATATATATATATATATATATATATATATATATATATATATATATATATATATATATATTAAATACAAATTCAGTATTTTTAGAATGGATTTTTTTCATTTAAAAATTCATTGAAAAAATATTTTCGGTAAAATCACTGGATACCTGTATAACTGTATATAGTGCTGTACACGCCCACAGATATACCACTAGCTCACACATCTACAATCTCGACATTCATCCCAGAAAAAAGGGTATAGAGTTTTTTCAAAAGGTAAACTGAAGGAGCGCTTACCATGAGTGGAGGAGGTCGAAACAAAACACCTCCAGTCCCCGTTTCATCTGAAATTTCTGGATTAAGTAAACTTATTTATAACTTTGCATTTTTGATATAGCTACTTTTGCCCCATATTGTATGTGCAGTGTGGACCTATGTCGGGTTATACCCTGTTGTTGTGACTGATTATTCTGATCATGATACACTTCTGAAAGACATCAGTAGGAGCAGTAACAGTCATAGAATCACCATGGGGTCAACGTGTCACCAGACACAGACAGCATTATTTCATGTGGATTTAACCAGAAGGATGCTATAGCTAAACTGTAAGAGATGACCAATCAGTACTTTTATGACTCATGACATTGGCCCTCATTACAACTGAGGTGCTAAGTGCACCAACTTTACCACCATGGTGTAAACTACGTTTACACCATGGTGGATGGCGGATTTACCACCCCATTACAAGGTGAGTGGGGCGGTAAATCCCCATTTCCCATTTTCCCTTCCCCATTCCCATTTTTGCCCCATAGGGCATAATGGGAGTGGGGAAGGCGCTAATTACGGCACCGTAAATTACGGTGCCGTAATTAGCACTAAGGTGCCTTAGCACCATGGAACTTAACGCCTGCAAAAAGCAGGCGTTAAGGTGGGAATCAGGCGTTAAGGGTTAACGGTGGCGTTAACCCTTAACGCCTGAGTTGTAATGAGGGCCATTATCTCTCCCTAAAGAAGGGTGCGTTCATGGCTATCACTGTCTTTTTTTGGAAACAAAAGTCAAAAAGGTGCTTTCTCCAAATGAACATGAATGGAGTACCCATACATCCAATGTGAATTCAATTGTTGCCCAATGGAATGGATGACTTGATTTCACTAAACACAGAAGCCACCAGCCACAGAGTTATGGAGGATAATGAGTTATGGTTGTCTGTATGTGAAACCTGGTAGGAACAATTTTATTATTGCCCTCCTTATGGCAATTTTCAAATGTAAGCTTCTCAAAAACAAGAGTGGGGTGCTTTTTACCATAAGGGGCCTCACCAGGAGTTGGGCAGCGCGGTGACAATGCAGCGGTAATGCTATTACTGCCGCATTACCGCTCCAACCAATCCTGAGTTTGGGGGAAACTCTGAACATTCATTTCCAGATTTTGAGCTGGAGGTGAATGCACTGACTTTCCACCCATTTTCAGTGCAATTACTGTGGTGCAATTACCACTGCGGTAATTGAGGTGAAAATGCCCTATTGAGTCCCATGGACTCAGAAATAATGGGACTTACTCTACCACTGCAACTTGTGATCTGGCCCTAATAGCACCGGACCAAGTTGTGGTAGCACTAATTGCGTTGGGCGGTATCCAAACTAATTTACTGCTGGGATACCATCCAACTACTGATAGAGCCCATAATCAAATTGTATCAATTGAGTTCAGATTGTATCAAAATGACCTTATCTTTAAATAGTACTAATTACATGACCTAGTAGAGAGCCTGCCACGAACTCGGTATCCCTGGCGTTCTGCACAGCCTGTTCTTTTCCTTTGCACAACACGCTATACAGTGAAGAATGGGTCTTTCTTCAGTCATGCATTAGTGGCTATGCTCTCCGATGAAGATCCAGGTAACTTTGTTTGACTTCTATCCTCTATTGAGAAGTATTTAGTAATAACAGCTTTCTGTTGCCATCAGAAATAATTTTACATTTTGGAAAGCTTTTAATCATGAAATAGTTGTTGTTTCGGCTTAACACCAAGGATCCACTCTTCATTAGGGAAGATTTACCTTCTTCGCTAAGTTGCAAACATGTTTCGACCTAACGGTAGGTGGATTTCTTCATCACTGGAAATTGGTTGTTGCCTGTTCTCATGTGTTACTTGCAATCCGCTTTTATTAAATCACATAATCTTAAACTCCAAGGCGTTCTTTCAGTTGGAAATGGATGAGTGACGGAATGCCATATTTGAATCCCGGATACGCAGCTACTGTCCAGAACAGTTATCAATCCCTGAAATCAGGAGGAGGCCTTTTGTAAATGTTTACTATTCACTACTGGTGCCAACTACAGACATTTCTACCATTGACTGATTTGCCATAAAACCTTACGACTACTTCGACGGAGTATCTGAAGTAACTGAGCCCCCTTGAACTCCATTGATGCATCCAGGAAATGGTACGATTATTTATGCAGGCAGCCCTCTTGACTGTTGTTACATGCCTTCCTTGCCATGCCAGTCACGTGAGGATAGCTCAGCGGCAACGTGCTCGCCTTGAAAGCAAGACGACACGAGCAACGCAGGTTCGATATCTGGGTCCACGCTTAGAAACCTCTGGGTATTAAGCACGTTATAAATAACCTATCATATCCTCCTTCCATCCAATGGTTGTTAGCTAAACATAAGGCCCACTTTAATTGCTGGTTTCTACTTGCATTGGGCCTCATTACGTGGTAGGAGGTAGCCATGGTGCTATTAGCACCATGGCTACCGCCTTATTGCATTCCGGGTCCGGGTTCCCGAAATAGGGACTTACCGGCTCATTCCAACCTCGGAGGACACGGTAATCCCCCATTCTGGGAACCATTCCCCATTCCCAATTCGAGCACCCAATGGGCTCAATTGGAATGGAGATGGAGCTAAGAACGGTACGGCAATTTGCGGTACCGTTATTAGCTATGAAGTTCCTTAACGGTTCCCATCCATAACGCCTGATAAAACCAGGCGTTGAGGAAGGGACCCACTAAGGGACCTCAGAATAGGGTGGTAAGGGTTTACCGGGACCGGTGACTTTACCGGTGCCGGTAATCCCTTACCACCTACCATGTAATGAGGCCCATTGTATGTTACCAAATCACCTTTGTTTCAGCAGTTACTACGGATGATCTGAATGATTTCTTATATTGTTTTAGAGCATACACACATTGGCCCTCATTACGACCCTGGCGGAAATCGAAAAACGATAGCGGAAATGTAATACCGCCATCGAATACCGCTCGGTGCGATTATGACCCGTCACCGTAAAGTACGATGCCATTAGCGACACCGTAGTGAACGCCAACGCTAACTGCACCAAGTACGCGCACGCGCGCCATGCAAAACCGTAATTACCACCATGGCGCAACGGTACGCGAATTCTGACCCCAGCGGACATTTACTTAACGCCATCAAGCATGGCGGAAAGTACCATTCCGCCATGGTGAGAATTACGGCATCATGAACCAACCGTAAATGGCCCTACTGAGTGCCTGTACACCACTCCCTGCCCACATTGCACAACTCCTCGTAGGTGCAATGAAGTTACACAATGCAACCAGTGAAATGTACAAGTCACCCATGCATGCCAACGAACAAATGAATGTAGGGGCTCCAAGTGCCTTGTGAGTGGCCATCCATATTTGGCATGTCACCATTGCCGTACTGATGCAGCACAGGCATGTGAAGGTTCAAGTACAGCAATATGAACTGAAATATGAGACAAAACAACAACAGGCCCCCATCGCTTGACACCAGTGTAAGGCAACATTCAAAGCAGTATCCTGAGGGAGACTGCACCAGCCCTGTACTCTTGCCAGTAAACAAACCAACCATCAGCATAAGCATGTACCACACAAGTTGGCAGAGTGACTGAGCAGCCAGGCTCATCTCAAGAGGGGCCAATGGGAGCTGCAGGGCACAGATGGCACGAATACAGAAGCTATCCCAATGGACATGACCTCAGTCTCCCTCCAAGAAACGCACGCAAACACAGGCACCTGTGACCAGCCATTTTCTGATAATCACATCATTCCACCAATCCACCTGGCTGACCGGCATCTGTTACACAAAAGCTAATCCCCCGCCCCTGAGCATGACATCATTAAAACAGTCATAATGGCAGCCCCTATCCCTGACCTTACTGGGCTTCGTAGGCAAACGCGGCCAGTACAGTACCACGCAACTATACTCAGAAGCCGGAACCCAATGCAGATCTACTCACAATACATCGCTCCACAAATAGGAATATGCTACATTACTTGCAAAGAATAACGCTACACGGTTAATATCAGAATAAAATTTTAATGCACATCAAATTCACCAAGCCCATACAGCTATTAGGTCATAAACCCCAAAATATTTTCATTACTTTGGGCTGCATCCGCAATAAATGACCAGCTTCTCCTTGTGTGACGCCCTGTTCCTTCATGGTACACAGGGGCTACATTCACGTTCAAAAAGGCAACATGGAAGCGCCTTGAACCGCAGGGCCGTCCCATTAGGTAGGCACTAGTCCAGCTGAAAGGTTGATATGTTGCTCCTAGCCACTAGTACTGCGTAAGGGCATGTGGCCCATTGGCGATCGTCCCATAAGATCGTAATGGTGCTCCACTGATTAACTCGAAGCAGCAGGTGTCGGGAGTAAAAGCCATCTGCAGGAGTGGCATACAGATGGCAGCGGCAAAAGGGGAGGAGATACCTGTCACCCAAATGAAATGAAAAAGAATAGTATGGGCATCAGAACTTCATTTGTATTACTCACTTCAATGATCACACTAAATCTACAGCCATATGCATGCTAGCCCACTCAAAAGGATTATTTCCACCCAAAAATCACTTGCCAATCATAACAATATAAATCGAGGTGAAAACACTATTACAAACGAGTGTTTGTGTGCATGCGTCTGTTAAAACAGAATCCATTAGATGGGATTAGTAACGTGCATAGACACAAGTGTTGGAAGGCGCGTCGAGACAGGGAGGGTTCAACGAGGGCAGATAGACGATGGTCCCACTATGGCAGCTCTGCATCACATAGCGCAGGGGAAGGGGATAGATTCCAAAAAGCCATGTACATGGCAAACTCTCAATTAAATCATCTGTCCATGCATCCATACATCATTCCCTCATCCCGGTATAAAAACGCCTGATTATTTACTCACATAACATTTGAAATTTCCATTGAGTCTGTGCGTAATGCAGTCTGCAAAATCCACTGTGCTCCAGGCCGGAATTCTAGTGTTGTGAAGTAACATGTATTTGGGAACATCCTGCCTTATCGTCCACTACGCTATTGCGCATCCCATACTATTCATATCAATCATTGCATTCTCGCCATGGCCCCTGTCCCAAGGACATTAAACAATTGAACGTTATATTTGCAGTCAGACCTGTGGGCGTCTCCTCGCCGCTAGCTGAAAACCGAAAGCGCTGTCCTTCGAATTCCTCATTTGCAACATCACGTCGAACAGGCATCTGTGACCGCTTGAAATCACAAATTCATCCATGTAGTGCGGCAGTGTGTGAAAATGGCAACTGGCTTCACTCACAAATGGGACGCCCGCCCGTCAGTGAACCTCGGTACAGTGCTCGCCCAAAGGGGATTGCAGCTGGCACAGGTGGAATGAATCACCACAGGTGGAGGCTATACAGCCTGAAAACACATAAATTGCACACCCAACCCCCTCCCACAACCACACCCACTCCAAAATGCTACCGGCAGGACTAGCGATGTTGGCCCTGGGGGACCTGATAGCACTGCAAGTACTCCAACTTCAAGAAGAAGACGAACACCAACTACTACAACAACCGGCCGCACAGAGGAGACGCAGGAGGAGGAGGAGGGCAAGGCCGGGCCAGCAAGGCCCACCAGCACAGCCACTACCACCACGCAGGCAGCCCGCAATCCCACGCCTCCGAGCTCATCCGTTCAACCTCACTGCTGAGCAGATCCACACCCTCTACCGTTTGGACCGGGACACCATAACCGCCATTGTGGACATGACACACGCTGACCTTGTCAGCATGATAGATAGCCCAACCGCCATCCCACCCCTACTGAAGGTGGTGTCTGTACTCCACTTCCTGGCCACAGGCACCTACCAGCACACAGTCGGACAGTTGCATGGCATTTCACAGCCACTGTTCTCACGGACACTATTGCAAGTGCTCGATGCCCTCCTGAAGCACGCAGACGACTACATCTCTTTACCACGCTCGGAGCAGGAGATTACAAACACAAAAGTGGGATTCCATGCACTTGCCGGCATACCGGGTTGCATTGGTGCCATCGACTGCACCCATGTGGAATTGGTTGTCCCACATGCCATGGAGGTCCAGTACCGCAACCGGAAACAATATCATTCTCTTAATGTACAAATGGTGTGTGACTCCAACAGAATCTTTACACATTGTTGTGCCCGATTTCCTGGATCAACCCATGATTCTATGGTCTTGAGGAACTCTACAATACCACGCTACATGGAGCGACACGCAGGGAACAGATCCTGGCTACTCGGTGAGTCTCATTTCATGCATGATAATGTGGGGTATGTGATGCGGCAATGACCTGGCAGGAAGGGGGGGGGATGCGTACGTAGCAATGTCATTCCACAAACATCCTTTATTGTCCACATACAGGTGATGCCGGGTATCCACTGAAGAGATGGCTCCTTACACCACTCCGGAACCCACAGAACCAGCATGAGGAGGACTACAACCATGCCCACTCACGTACCCGTGTAGTCATAGAACAGGCATTCGGCCTACTGAAGGCTCGTTTCTGCTGCCTCAGCAGGTCTGGCGGGGCACTCCTGTACCGCCATGATAAGGTTGCAAAGATAGTCATGGCATGTGTCATGCTACACAACATGTGCGTACGTAGAAATGTGCCCATGCCCCCTGACGCAGAAATGCAAGCGCCTGAAGATGGTCATGATGAGGCTGGGGATGTGGCAGCACCTCAAGGAGTCCGCGAGGCACAGGAGGCCCGTGAAATTCGTCAGAATATCATGGATTCATGCTTCTAGCACTCACGCCTGGTGGCTGATACATGGACACGGGACTTGTGGCACTGTGTGTGTCTGGAACATGCACAATGTGGACTGTACGCCTATAAAGGCCTCGTACACAAAGATCAATGTCCACACATCTCATTGGATGATTATGTAATGTTTATAGCATATGTGAAATTATATTACACACCCCATCGACCCGCCACCCAAGTAAGCCCAACACCCCCCTTCCACCCTCCTACCTCCCCCCCGAACACCAGTGTCCAAAGATGCTCATTGTCAGTGGGCAGACGCTATTGCAAGCCCCCTCTCCGGGTATCAGGGGCACCCCTGCCTGTGGAGCGCAGGTTCCTCCCAGATGTACGTTGGGGGCTGCCCTGGACGGAACTTGCAACGGATGATGTCTCGGCCTGCTCACGTCCATGCATGTCCCTAAGGGTTTGTGAGAGCTCAGTGAGCACACGGCGCACAGCGGCAAGTTCACCACATACGTCTTTGGACGTCGCATGCAGTTCCCCCCTCAGGCTCTCGGTGCTTCTCTCCATTTGTACCCTTAGTGTCTCTGTACTTTGCTCCATTTGTGCCCTAAGTGTCTCAGTAGATGTTTCTATGGCTGCCTTAGAACCCCCACATTCATCAGCATGCTCCTTGAGGAGCGTGGCCAGTTGCTGCTGTTGCACGATCACCTGGTCGAGGGACTGTTGCCTCTGCTGGGCCATGCCCATTTGCGGTGGTGTCACAGAGGGGCTGATCACCTCATGTTGCCTTGCCACAGGGCTTGTGGGGGATGGCCAGTCGTCGTCTTGTGGGTGCCCCTGCGTGGTATCCTCATGGTGTATGGGATGAAACAAACAGGGGGATTGAGACAGGTCATGGATGGGTCCTACATTGACAGCACCGTTGTCTGTGTCAGAGCATGCTGGCATTAATGCAGTGTCACCTATGGTGCTGCTGCCATCAGAAGCAGTGCCTTCTGTGGCATCCATTGGGGGGACCTGTGGTGCTGCTGGTGTGGGCATGCTGGCTGCTGGGGTGCCTGTTGAAGTCCCCTCCTGTGTGCTGCCACTTGATTTGTGCTGCTGCCGTGTCTTGATCCGTGCAGCTGAGGTGGAGGGTCTTTGGCCGTTGGTCTTGGCCCTCTTTGCAGGTGTGCTGGTAGGGGTGTCCTGAAGCTCGTCGTTTGAATCGGACCCTCTGGTGGAGTAAAGGAGGGCGAGCGTTATTTATGGGTCTGTGGAAATTGGAATGGCAATGTATCACATGCATTGTGGTGGTACCTGAGGGTGATTTGGGTCAGGGCCTTGGAGATGGTTTCATTTTTGTGTGGATTGAGGATGCAGTTGTTTTGCAGCCTGCAGTTAGGGTGTGCATGCTGCACGTGTAGAGGGTGTTTTTAGGATTTTTGATTATTAATGTATTTAATGTGAGTTTTAAAGTGCGCTATCAGGCCAATGTATGTGGACGTTCTCCTGGACATGTGTTTCTGTTGCACTATGTGGACACATGGTACTTCACATGATTGGACATTGTGGATTTAGCATTGTTTTATTTGGCCCACCTACCTGATTCTTCGAATGTCTGCACTCCTTTCTCCATCCCTCCGACTCCCTCTATACTCTCCATTCCAATGGTGGAGGCACAGATTTCTTCCCAGGGGGTCAACTTGATGGGTGATTCCGATCCTCCCCCGGTAGCTGTGGCAATGTTACGTTTGGCTGATAGTATGCTCCGTACGCGTATCCGCAAGTCGTCCCATCGCTTTCTGCATTGCTGTGGGTTGCGGGGTGCGGTTCCCACCGCACTTACCCGCTGTGCCACCAGTGCCCATATGGCCTTCTTGTTCGCAAGTGCCGTCCTGGTCATTTGCGTCGAGAAGACGACGGCAGCATTCTCCTGGAGGGTCTCTGTGAGCACGGTGAGTTCCTCATGGGAGAAGTGGACCTGCCGCTTGCGGTCGCACGCTTTTTTAGCAACTTTTCCCATTTTGATTGTTTTAACTAAGGTGGCTAACGGGTTGGGATGTGTCTCAGGGTCGGATTTTTGATGGTTGTGTTGGGATTCTGATTTTATAGGTGTACGGCGTGCTGTTTCCCTTTCCGGCCCCATGTTTTTACTTCCGTTTCCGTATATTTACGGTCACCGTATTTTGCGATTACCGCTCATTACGGTGACCGCTATGATGGGTGGAGGAATTGCACCTAGGGCGCCGTACGACGGCGGTGAGGTGCGTTTTGGGGACATTTCCGCCATCGCGGACTTTGCACTTCCGCCATGGCGTAATGCTCGTGCCCGATGGGTCAGAATTAGCCGCACTTTACTCCATCGTGCAATGGCGGAAACGCTATTTACGCTATGGCGGTCAGGTCAGTTACTTTCCGCCAGGGTCGTAATGAGGGCCATTGTGTCTGCTTTTGGTTTGCCACACTCTTGTCCTCCCTGCCCTCCCTTTCCATCTATATTATCCCCCTGGATCCACTCCAATTGTTATTCTGTTCTCTTTTCTCTGTCCCGTTGTTTCTCCTAATTTTCAGATTACATTAAATCTGTGAGCATGTTTATTAATTGCACCCGTGGTGCCGCCAGAAGTGTTCCACTCTGATGATGGTCTCCATGTGAATGTTGATTTTGAGATATTAACTATACTAGTACACTTCAGGTGTTTGTCGTAACGTTTATTTCGAAATCAGTATAGAAATTAACTAAAGTAATTTGTATCATTCTTAATTATGTTGTACTGACTTATTCTCTTATGCAGAATAGTAGTAGCCATGGCTGGTGTTTTAATTGCTGTTCTTGCATCCATTTTAATTAAATAGTGAAAGCTATTGTCCTCCTTTGTATGCTTTCAGTTGTTTATGTAGGCCCACATTATTTGATATTACATGTTTTTATTAATATAATAACGCATTTCTGTATAGCTTTTTGAAACTTGAACATATAATGATGTGGAACAATAATACATAAGCCAACATGTTCAAATTAAATCTTACATTTCAAAAGCAATTTATTTAAAAAGAAGAATATTGGTTTTACCTCGGGCTTCGGTGCAGTTCGTTGGCCAGGACCGAATCTAATGTGTTATGCAGACCCAGCAATTGCAGCCTTGTAATTCTTCCTGGGAGCGCTTTGGAATCCAAATGTGTCAAGTTTTTCTGTAGTCTTTCTCCAAGCTCTCAGTATTGTCAAATAAGGGAAAGGAGGTAGTGGGAGATGCATTCATGTTCCTTTCACACACCAATTGGGGCATTTCAGACCTCCTGGTTAAAAAGCCAAAAATGAACCAGCTATTTATTATTATTTTGTTGTTCTTCTTGTATTTCTTCTTCTTCTTCTTCTTCTTCTTCTTCTTCTTCTTCTTCTTCTTCTTCTTCTTCTTCTTCTTCTTCTTCTTCTTCTTCTTCTTCTATTTCTTCTTCTATTTCTTCTTCTTCTTCTTCTTCTTCTTCTTCTATTTCTATTTCTTCTTCTTCTTCTTCTTCTTCTTCTTCTTCTTCTTCTTCTTCTTCTTCTTCTTCTTCTTCTTCTTCTTCTTCTATTTCTTCTTCTTCTTCTTCTTCTGCTTCTACTTCTCCTCCTTCTTCTTCTTCGTATTATTATTATTATATTTATTGCGCACAGACATAACTTCTATCAGCAACTGAACACTCTACGAATCATAGGGAGAAGTACACGTCGAGGGAAGCAGATCGCAAGGGATTAATACCAGGGAGCGGAGAGCTAACAACAGGGCAAGGCGGGCAATTGGGTAGCAAAAGCATATCCAAGAAACCATGAGAGGAAAAAAGGGGTGCTTATTACCTAGCCTCAGGCTAGTTGCGGAGTGGAATGGAACAAAAATCTGTTACTACCATACGCAGGCAACCAATGGTTTGGGCAATGCGCATATACGCTGAACGGTTTTCATTGTGGGATGTTTTTTCGTAGGGTTTTTTACAGCAAATTTTTTATCGAAAAAATTCATCAAATTATTTTCCCCCCAAACTCCCATTACTTTTCAGTTTATATCTATTACCAAAAACCCACTTCCCATGTATACATTTTTTTAAACCCCCGCCCAAAAGAAGTGAGTTTTTTTTTTCGATAAAAAATTTGCGGTAAAAAACCCAGCGAAAACATTAAAACGTTAACATACTGTGCGGGAGATAATTGCAGGTGATGTGAAAACATCACACAGCATTAAAACTCTGTTTGCCATTCCCATCCGAACCCTGCACATTGGTTTCCATATCACTAACTTTAAATGTGTCTTTTCTAATCACCCAACAAGAACTCAAACGTTTTTGGATGAATGCCTTCAAACGTTCAACATTCATGGCGCACATTCAAAATACAAGCAGCGTCCCCCATGTAAATCTCCTGGCCCGCCCTGGAATCACAGCAGTTTTTCAACTAGAACTTCTGACCACACCTGATGAAGGCTATGTAGGCCAACAGCCTGTGTTTGCCATTGAATTCAGTTGTCACATTACCGAAAATATATTTAAAAGGCTCCTTGACATTATAACAAACACTGAGAGTGCCCCTGCCTCCACGATGCTGCCTCAGTGCTTGAGCAAACATAAAACCTGCTTATACTTTCAAACATGACTAAAAGACACAGGGCCTCATTACGAGTATGGAGGTAGCATACCGGGTTCCAGCACCGGGTTCTGTGAATGAGGAATTACCGGGTCATTGCAACCTTAGAGGACCCAGTAATTCCTCAATCACAAAACCAATCCCCATCCCCATTCGAGCCACCATAGAGCTCAATGGGAATGGGGATGGAGCTAATAACGGGCCCGTTGATAACGGGCCCGTTATTATCTCCTTGGTCCCCTTGTGGACCTGCAAAGGACATCTGGTCTGTCCAGACGTTCTGTGCGGCTCCCGCTAGGGAACCTCGTAATAAGGCATCCCATTGAACAGTTCCTGTCCTGTACCGGCACCTTTCATTACGGGGGTGCCAGCCTCGTAATGAGGCCCATTCACCTTCTGCACCATCCTCACTGAGGGTTTCACTACTTTTCTGAACCTTAATACTGTTCTACTTACAATCTTTCCATGACTCATTTGTATCCTGTACCCGTGTACCTCATTCATAATCAAACACATAGGCAATATGGACATGGTATAATGGAATCTAGGGATGAGTGACATATTTTTCCATCTAGTAATTACATCTCTGACTTCCCCTTTAATCTGTCAATAACCTTGGGGGCTGTGAGATGTTAGAGGTATTAAGAGAACAAGCCATGCCACTTACTCTACCTGAGTTCCCCTCAAACCTCTGATGGTGTGCAGAGGACTGACATAACAATGACACCTTTTCAATATACATTTTTTCTGCCAGCCTCTGAGAAAGGCCATATACGTCCAGCCTTCTGCCCGACTTATCTTGTTCCTCCGTCTTCTCTCGGTGGTCGATCCTTGGATGATTAGATTCATGTGCGTATGCGCAGTCTGAAAAACAGCACACAGTCTATCCATGTGAGCGCGTGTGTGGGGGGGGGATAATAGAGAGAGAGAGACAGAGAAAGAGAGACGGAGATGATAGAGGGGTAGAGAGAGGGAAAGTGAGAGAGACAGAGACAATAGAGGGGGCAGAGAGAGCGAGAGTGAGAGAGACATAGACAGATATAGATACATCGCAAGGAGAGAGTGATTGGGTGGATTGACTGAGGAGATGGTTTGTTTTTTCATTCTGCTCCTGATGTGGAATGAAAGAGTGTAGCTCCTCTTTTGTTGATTCCCCAATAAAATGTCAATCCAGGTTGACCTGAGATATGTAAGCAAGGTCACAATGGAGTAAGCAATGAGGGCTGTTAAACAAAAATAAAGGCAACATCTAGACTATTATCGTGGAAAGTATGTCAGCACACTGTTGTAAACAATGTTAAGACTACTGCCCTGAAGTAGGCAGTGAAGATACCGATTACATGTTTACATCACTTATCAACAATACCGTTCTTTGACTTCGATTGTCATAACATTTCCTATCCAGACAGGTAATGAAGAATTGACTAATATGGAATTAGAAGTGTCAGGATGCAATTGACTGTTGCTGTCACTGCTCTTCAAATAAATAAGCATACCACACTCACCAAGTGGGCTGTTCTTCTAAAGTATTGCACTTTTCGTTCAAGGATGTACGTCATCAATAAAAGAGGTCCAGTAGCTCATCGAGTAAGACGCGGACTCTAGAGAGCTTTGAACAAACAGTAGCTGCAAGCTCAGAGAAGACAATCAATTTAATGATGTCACCTTGTGAAGGGCTTTCTCCTGTAGCCATGAAAATAACACGCTGGAATCTGTACCCTTTTGTTATTTCCTCCTATTGAGATTGACATAACTTGCAGACAAGGCATCTAAGTGCAGCAGAAGGAAATGCCAAGGGAACGTGTTAACAAAAAGATTGGAAAAGACAGCGATCAATTCTAGTAATTTGCAGAGCCCATGTTATAGGGATATGGAAAATCACTGTAGAACAGCCTGTCCGCTGAGCCGCATGACACAGATTGAGGTGTTGCTGGGGTAGGCAGCAGAGCTCAGGCTCATTCTCATACTGACAGCAAATGTATAACCAGTAAAGCATGACGAGAGTGGCTTCCGAGCCCCAGGAAGATATCTGCATCTTACATTCACACAAGTATTAGGTGTCCGGGTTAACATGGCCTGCAATAAATATGCAGCAATCGATGCGCCGCAATCCCGGCCTGTCTTTCAGTCTCGCTCCCAAAGTGACTGACTCCAAGCGTATCTTCCTCTCGCCAGGCAATTCATGGCTGTATTCCAGGCCCACTAAAAAATGCCACTAAAAATCCCATCGACATTTTGCAAGAAGATAAGGCAGCTTTACAAATTCATTTCCAAATGAAGCTCACACGTATGATGACAAACACATAAAGATGGGCGCAATATTCAATTGAGAATTTGACGAGAACGTAATCTGGATCCGGTTGCGAAGATCATGGCACAATGAATCCATTTTTAATGAGAAATTTTAATTTCACTTTCCTGACCATTCTTAGCACCTATTTTTGTATTACTATATTCACATTATATGACAGTTTACTGCATGTGAAGAGATTGTTTGGTTATTGTTGTACAGCTAACATTTCTTCTCGTGCAAATCCTTACAAATGTGTTTGGATTTTGTATTTTTTTACTGAATATTAATAGGGCTTAATTCAGAATCACAGGACAGATGTCACAATATAGTCTGGAGCAGTCCCATTGTTGAATACTTCATGTCATTATGATAAAGTAACTAATGTTTATTTTAAGTGTAAACTAGCCATGCCAGCTGCTATTGAAATATATTTTATTTATGGAGGTATGGCGTTGTAGTGATGGGGACTTAGGAGGGTGAATGGGAAAAGAAAACAGGAGGCATCGCAATATATCACTAGAGTTTGGGGGAGCAAGGCTTGGAAGCATAGAGTGTAAAATGTAAGATGGCGAGTAGCAGGACAGAAATTAAGAAATCAAGTGAGAATATGACTTTGATGGGATTACTACCTCACACAAAGGCTGTGCATGAAAGTGGTTGATGAATGCAGGGATTTTGAGAAAAGGTGTGTAGCAAAGTTGAGCACTTTGCTGAGAGGAGCAAAGAAGTAGAGATGAGCCCCAAGAAGTGACTACTGCCATACTTTAGGATGCTGATTGCTGTGGTAACAATACATGTTTTTGTACATTGAAATCGTCAGATGGTATAGATGTTAGGGATATAAAGGAGATTAAGCCGGGCAGATTGCAAGCTTTGGGAGATAGAGCAATGCGCTTGGAAGACATAGGAGTGTGCATAAGGTGTGTGGGTGTTTTGCTTTTCAAAAAGTGCACAGATATATTTCAGTTTTCTCTGCAGTGCATTGAATGGAAGCTTTGAACACTGGGAGGCAATTATTCACACACACACATACACACTTAGCTAGGCTGTAAAATGGCCCTTATATGGCCTCTTTAAGTACTCAAATCATACATACATGAATAAATGCAACACAAATAATAAGTGAATAAATGATGAAAGTAATCTAGATAAAATACATCACTGTTGACACAGCTGTAAAGCACACCTTTATCTGGCCAGAACTTCACTGGCAAGCTCCCAAATAGGCAGGCAGAGATATCTTTGGCCTCAACCAGCCTGGAGCGATGCCTCCAGCCTCCAGCCTCCAGTGAAGCTTTCTCTGTCTCTATTTCTGTAGAAAGCCACAGGACAGGGCCCCATGGTGGCCGAGGGTGCTGACCTTTAGTTCTTTATTTGCCTACCAGAGCGCTGGCAACAGGAATTGCAACTTGCTGTGTTTGACACATAGACACCCTGGGTCGAATGAGCAATCAGAGAGAGCATGCTCCTTTACCCTGTGGGAAAGAATTGTAGGGCATAAAATGGCTTCCACCATCTCCAGCATAGAATTAGGCATATCGTATAATGATATGAGAGTATGATAGCTGCAGCCATGACAAAAAATAAAAAAAATTAAAACAACCCTTAGGTGGTAGTCAGGGTCCACTGTAATGTCAGAATGTGGAAAAAGGTAATCATGTATATTGAATATTTTGCACTTCTTGTCATATGATTTGGCAACATGGCTATGTGGGGACCAATCAGAGTGGACAGGATGATTTCAACCAGTGACAGGAAAGAAGCAAGTAGATCCTTTACTTTTGCAGGGCCAGGTGAGCCTATTTCTTTCTGCAGGAGATTGGGCTGTTTATCAGTGTCTAGTGGACTATTGAGGGTTGGTAAAAAGTCACATTGTAGTTGTATACTTCTGATATGAAGAAGAAATGCATGTTTGCATAGTATGCAACCCCTAAAGAGAGCTAGTGCCAAAATCCAAGAAATAATGTGATGTAATTGCAGCAGCAAATTTGAGAGACTAATCTAATGGCGGCATACGCAGCTGCCATCAATTATATTTGAGGACGCCTGCATCTTTTCCCTTGCCTCTATAGTTCATGTCGTTAGCGTGGTGGGCTCCATCAACAATTGCAAAGTTTACTGTTTGGGCTATATCAACATATCCATCTCAGAATTTACTATATCAAATCAACCAAAAATAACATTAAAATAAAAACAAATGTTTCAAAAGGGCCACTTGCACCTAAACACTGTAATTTAAACAGTGTTACGACTGGACTCCTTTCCTCTCCTTCTCCCTTTCCTCATTACTGATCTTCTCAACTTTATTTATTTTCCTCTTGACTCTTGCTCTTTCATGTGGCACAGCGAGTAGAGTTCTCTTTGCCATATGTGCAGGGCATGCTGATGCAGGTTCGAATCCTGGCAGTGCAAACTCAGCCTTTCATCCTTCCGAGGTCCATAAATGTGCACCATGCACCGTGGGTAGTAACAGCGCTCAGATGCCTGAGGGTTCGTAGTGATATATAAATGCTAAATTAGTATGTCTTCAGCTTGTAGCATAGCTGTCATTTTTCATACTTCTCTTTCCTTTGCATCTCCTTGTTTGTTTGTTACTGCCATTATAAACTCTATAATGTCTGCAAGTTATGTCATTTTCTCACTTCCCTCACTAATATGATTGACATTCTGTCCCTTATCTTTTCTCGGCCTGACTATTGCTTCTTCTTCATTTTTGCTGTATGTTCTTGCCCTCAGAATTTGATTTTCATTTCTGCTAGTTCTCCACTAGCTTCCAGGCAGATGGGGAGCAGGTGCAAGTGGATCTAGGTCTCCTGGCCTAAGCCCCGCCCACCTGCTTCCTTCCTGCCTGCCACTCTTTTTCACCACTTAGCAAGCCCTGCCCACCTCGTGCCTTCCTGCTTGCCGCTCTTTTTCACCACTTAGCAAGCCCCGTCTACCTGGTGCCTTCCTGCCTGCTGCTCTTTTTCACCACTTAGCAAGCACCGCCCACCTGGTGTCTTCCTGCTTGCTGCTTTGTTTCCCTACTTAAGGAGCCCTCCAGCCTCTTTTCGTTTGCAGATGGGGAGCAGGTGCAAGTGGATCTAAGTCACCTGGCCTAAGCCCCACCCACCTGATGTCTTGCTGCATGCCCCTCTTTTTCACCACTTAGCAAACCCTGCCCACCTGGTGCCTTCCTACTTGCCGCTCTTTTTCACCACTTAGCCTTCCTGCTTACCCACCTGGTGCCTTCATGCCTGCCGCACTTTTTCACCACTTAGCAAGCCCCGCTGTAAGAGGATTCAATTCAGCACTACAGCTAAGTTAACGCCTAGTCTAGAATACTGAATGAAAACCCTTATTGATATATCTTTATGTCCAGTTCATGCTTTCTGGATGACTACCCCTATATAACACCCCTCTCTTGGAATCCCCCTGACCCCACTGAGCCAAGAAGTAGTTCTGTTTTGCAAGTTTAAAAGGTTTATTTGATAATTTAAAATATATATATATATCACACTTTATAATAAATTAATAATTGAATAGCACACTTAATCTGATATGATAAAGATCAACAACGGAGAATCTGGCACTAGCACACTTCTTATAATCACTAATGAGTTGACATGAAATGGATAAGGTAGCACACTGGTAAATAGGAACAAAAGTATAATGTGGTAGAAGATGCTTTATGTAAGCTCAGGTGGATGCAATATTCAATGAATGAAATGCAGTATAGAAATACTCAATATGATTTCAACAAAACAATGTAATCACTTTTCTCTGGCAATCCCCTCCCCCCCCTTGATGCAAGGCAAGGAAATGGAAGGAAAACACACAGTTCTCAGAAATGCAATCAAATGTGATTCAGTTCACCCCAGCAAGCTTAGACTACAGAAGTTTGAAAACACAGGCAAAATGCTTTGATATGTGCTAGCAATGGATGAGAAATATGCTGGAAATGCTTTTAATTCCCTTTCAGAAGTTCACAAACGGTTGCGGAGATATGAGCGATTTTGTGAAGGTCGTTTTTCAGATTTGAAATTTTAAAGTTCAAAAAGACAAGTGCAGCTTGCAACTAGGAAATGACAAGTGACAGCTTTACAAATGACAGGTGACAGTTAGGAGGCAGTTCTACTTAGATTAAAATAGATTGAATTATATTATTTTAACTAGGAGATTGGTTCTGCACAGTTTTGCTATGTACTCACACTATATTCTTGAGTGAATTGGGCCTCATCACGGATCTGGTCAGGGTTTTAGACTCGCCTCTGGTCTCTGCACTTCATAGTGATCTGGGTCAGCTCTCTCTGGTTCTCTGGTCTGGGTCTCTAGTTCTGGATAGATTGAAGTCTCTAGTTTGGCTCTCTGGAGGTTTGATGGAGGTAAAGTATGGATTTTCCCGGCAGAGCGTCCCGCTGCAGATGGAATTGAAGGTCCCTGTCTGTCCTGACTGTCTGCTTTTATGTGTTTAGAATGCGGGTGTGTTCTAGCATCACTGACCCTACCTCTCTCTCAGCTTCTAATTGGTCAAACTTCCATTTATCATTTGATTGGGGAATGAACTGTGAGTCAGAGGGATGTCATTTTATGGCTTGCAGATAGGACACTCCTCTGTCAGATTGCACACATTCTATATTTGATAATAAAAGACATATTTCACAGTTACACAGTTGCTTGAAATTACATATACATGGTGTGGCTGAATTTAGCCATGTCTCTGTCCAAATCTGCTGTTTCTAAGAGCTTGCATTCAGAAATGGCACATAATTGACTTTTTAACTGATTTTTCACTTTCTGACATTGACCCAACTTTACATACATGTGTGCAGGGAGTATGGACATTAACTGATGAAGTTTCAGATTTTTAACATGCATACATTTAGAGTAATATCCACTTTTCCGCTAAAACCCCCCTGAACACGCCACCGGGTCGAAAAACCTCTTAAACTGTGGGCAGAAAAATCACAAGAATTATGGTATCATTTATAAAATTTTCACATGTCCGCTCTATGAATGATACATCTTTTTAAAGTTATGTTCTGGCTCCAAAGGGGTGTGGTTTCCTCTCAGCACAAGGTAGAAATACTGGTTTATCCAGTTCTGCCAAGCCAGCTTGCTCTCACAGGCAGTGCCCCTCCCCTTTCCTCAGGAGGAAGCCACTTTTTACGACCATTTACGACTCCTGCCAATAAAACCTTTGCCTGAGCCAGGACAGGGCTTTGTTCACTTTCCTGCAGAGCACAGGTAATTCAATTATCAGATAGATGGCATATCCTTAGTGTGAGCAGCAAAAGGGCAGCTAGGCCTGGGAACACAGCTGTGACTCAAGTTTCACTCCTGATGGGGGTAGTTGCCAGGCAGAATTCAGTTCCTTAAGCCAAGTTTCAGATAAAATGTCACTTTTTGTTCCCCAGTTTAAGTCAAGACATTTTTTTACATATGCAGCTAGAATGCTGATTCTAAGTTCAAAACTATGACATTTAAACAATTGCAACCTATGTGACACTCAAAAGTAGGTCACTCAGTCAATTTAAACATTTAGATTTTTTTTAGTGTCTTTCAGTCCAAATTTACTTAAACTGCTGAAATCCACAGCGCAGCCAGTCTTGTTATAAACCTTCAAGTCACTTCAGAATATAACTTTACATTGGATCCACCTCTCAGTAAGTCTTTCTTTGGCCTGTTTTGGGTTCATTTATTCAGTTTTGCAAAAAGTAAAATCTGGTGTTGTTTTAAAATGCCGGCTTTTGGATAGTGGTGAGTACTGGTACTGCACCCATTTTTGGGATTTAAGAAAATGAATTCCCAACAACTCTAGGTTGCATTTGGCAATCAGCATTGCCATTCCCAATGGTTTCAGACTACTGTGCGGGTAGTCCAATGGTGATTTTAAAGCGCTTTGAAGCTAACCGGCGCTACTGTTTTTCCTTTGGCAACCCATTTCCCTCATGGCAACCCGGCATTTCATTCTCGCACTGATGGGTGGCAAGTGAGGCAACCATTTTGGTGTGCGCACAAACTGCGCAGCTTTCCTGGATTTCGGCGCACATGTGGGTTTTCCGCCATCTTGAATTTTCTAAGCCCACAGCACCAAATGTTGTGGCATGATAGCTTAAACGTGGGTCAGGACACCCAACAAGCCCCCCCACGCGACTGCACTTTGAATTTGAGTCGATGGGGAGTCGCGTGCCCAAGGGTTTTGACCCACACACCGGTCTGTCCGCATAATCTTCTTCCTCTTCTGTAGATGGCATAGTTCAGCATCTTCTTCTCCATCCGGTACTGATCGATCGGTTCTCCTCGCCGGTCCTGATGGGAATATTGGGCGGTCCACTGGGCCCATTGGATCTTCGTTCCCGGTCTCCGGATCATCCTCCTTGGCCCGTCTTCAGGTTTTCTTTCTCCTAGGACGACAAAGGAAGAGCGGCAATACCTACTCATAGACTTTTTCCACCACTGTTGAGATAGTGGGGCAGCATATGCATTTCATCATCACGACACATTACATTCTTATTTTGAAACAATAAAAACAGTATAACTAAGAGACAGTTTCATGCAAATCACAATATTTAGAGACTAGATGTGGTATGTTTCATGATTGGAACTGAATTAGTCTGAGACAGTACCCGCTAGGATTCCAGAGGATTCCTCCAGTTGTTGCAGAGTGTGCCTGGGATGGCAACATTTCAACTGGTTTATGTGGACCCACTTGTCTTCCCCCTCTGCCGAACCGCCTTTGGGGATGTGGATTTTGTAGGCCACAGGTGAGATCTTGTCGATGATCTCAAAGGGTCCCTTCCATGTAGGCAAAAATTTGCGCTGCTTGGCCTGGTTCCTTTGGAAGTTGTATAGATAGACCCGGTCCCCCACCTGATATTCCTTCCTGGAAGTTTTCAGGTCATAGTGGGTCTTCATGCTATCAGCTGATCTTTCTAGATTCCGCTGAGCATAAGCAAAAGCATGTTGGAGGTGTTTCCTTAAATTCTCTACATACTCATGAGTAGTGGAGGCATTTATCAGTGTCTGCTCTTGGGTCCTATAGAGCAAATGCTGAGGAAGCACCATCTTGCGCCCAGTCATCAACTCAAATGGTGACATTTTGGTTGCAGATGAAGGGGTAGATCTGATAGCCATTAGGACCAGAGGTAATCGGATATCCCAACTTGGCCCAGAGTCTGCCACAAACTTCTTTAATATGCTCACAATGGTTCGGTTATATCTCTCTACTGCCCCAGAAGAAGCTGGCCGATAAGCAATATGCAACTTCCTTTTGACCCCCAGTATCTCCCACATCTTTGTCATTACTTCACTGGTGAAGTGGCTACCTCTGTCTGACTCAATCCTTTGAGGTAGACCAAAACGGGAAAAGATGTGGTTAATCATCAAGGCAGCTGCAGTTTCTGCCTTGCAGTTTGGGGCTGGGAGACATTCCACCCACTTGGTAAACAAGCATGTCACAGTCAACATGTACTTATTCCCCCTAGCCGAGCGAATCACAGGGCCTACAAAGTCGATTTGTAAATCTGACCATGGCAGTGTCATCCCCCGCTTTTGTAAAGGTGCCCGGTGTGTGAGGGATGTCGGCTGAAATTGTGCACACACAAGACAACCCTTCAAATATTGGTTGAGGTCCTGGCCCATGTGTGGCCAGTATGCAACCTCTCTTAAGATTTCCAGTGTTGTGTGAAACCCCCTATGACCGGCGGTGGCCGCATCATGGGCGTGACTTAACATCAGGCTTCGGAATGAGGTAGGAACCACCCACTGATCGTGGCCAGCTTTGGATTTCCTTACCAGCAAACCGTCTTGGATCCGGAACATTTTTGGACATTTCATCAACACTCTTAGGTCCTCTTTCCCAATGTAATCGGTATCCGTCAGGGGAAAGTTCTCAGGGTCCTCAAGGTGCTGGTAAAATTTACCAATAATTGGATCCCCCTTCTGAGCGGTAATCAAATCAGCATCAGGGGTCTCCTTACTCCATTGTACAATTGAAAGGTCGTTGTGAGCATTTGTCTGGGACCTAGTGATGGCAGTGACCTGGATTTCCCCCAACAGGGACTCAATCTCAATTAGATCCCCTTGGATGGCCCCGGTTTTGGCCAGCTGATCAGCTAAGTCATTTCCAGTTTTGTCTGGCCCCTCTACTTTGGAATGACCCTTAATCTTCTTCCAATAGATGGTCATCCCATTCGATGTGACCAGATCATCAATGTTTTGGATCAACTTCCCATGTTTCAAGGGTTTGTTGTTAGCACATAACATGCCTCTGGTTTTCCAATTAACCAGGTGCTCCACGAACCCGTTCCGTACATAATCCGAATCTGTGATTATGACCAGTTCGTGGAGTTGATGCTGGACAGCAGTGAGGATGGCCTGATGCACAGCCATCAATTCTGCCACCTGACTACTTCGGGGACCAATTTTGTATCCAGCGGAGGGTTCCCTACGCCAGCCACCAGTTCTTTCTCCCCGTCGTTGTCAACATGGTAAGAGCATCCATCCACATAGACAGTGGGCATTCCCTCACACTTGTCTTCTTCAAAGACTTTGTGTGGGGAATTAAGGTATGCCTCCATGTTGTCCTTTATTTTTAGACTTTCGTCCTCGAGACAGTTTTCTCTGGCACAATCATGCAAGTCAGCCAGACCTTGCGCGAGGGGACTCTTGCTTGTCTTGTTTTGGCCATATCTGACCTCCACAGGAAAGCCTTGCATTGACAGAATCCAGGAAGTAATTCGGGAATTACTCACATTTCCGGCCCGGATTCTGTCACTTTGGAGATATTGCAGAGGCTGGTGTGGAGTCTCCACTATGATGTGTTCCCCCTGGATAAACGGGCGGTAATTCTTCAATGCCCACACCGTTGCCAGGAGTGCCTTCTCACAATCGTTGAATTTTTCCTCCACAGAGGATAAAGTTTTGCTCGCATAGGAGATTACTTTATTGACCTTGTCATGCTTTTGGTATAATACGGCCGTCAAGCCCTGTCTCCAGGAAGAACTCCTTGTTTCTGACAGGGTAAGCTAGGCAAGGCGCTTGTGAGAGGCTTCTCTTGAGTTGTCTTACTGCCTCGGATTGTTCTGGACCCCATTCCCACTTGACCCCCCCCTTCAGGAGATGAATCAGGGGTCTGGTGATCTCTGCGTAGCCCTCAATGAACTTTCTGCTGTAATTAGTCAGTCCAAGGAGGCTCCTTAGTTCCCGCAGAGTTGTGGGGTCTTTCAATTTTTGGAGGGCTTCCACTTTCTTTTCCTGGGGACAAAGACCCTGAGGAGTAATCTCATGCCCCAAGAAGTTAACACGGGTTTTACACCACTGTGCTTTCTGAAAGGAAAGTTTTGCTCCGGCGGCCCTCAACTGTGTCAGAACATAACGGATCTCCGCTATGTGTTCCTCAACAGTTGAGCTTTTGATGAGGACATCATCTACATAAGCCAGGTTACCCCTTGCACCCAAGTCGGGCATGGCCTTGTGTAGAAAAATGTTGAATTCATTGCCGGAGTTGAGGTATCCGAAGGAAGTCCGGGTCCATGTGTACTGCTGGCCCCCAAAGGTAAAAGCCAGCTTGTATTGGTCCTCCCTACTGACAGGCACGGTCCAGTATCCATTGGTCAGGTCTATTGCAGTGAATACCTGTGACCCCTGAATCTGGGCCAGCCCTTGGTCAATGTAGGGCAGAGGCCATCGGGAAGTATGGACCCGTTTGTTGAGCTCCCTGAGGTCGGCGCAGAGTCTCCACTGGCCGTTTGGCTTCAATATTCCCAGCACCGGATTATTGAAGGTGCTGTGGACTGGACGGATTATTCCCCGGGACTCAAGGTTCTTAATTATTTCAGTAAGGGACTCCATGGATGCGAGAGGCAAACGATATTGCTTCACAAACACTGGAGTCATGCCAGGGTCCGTGGGGATTGTTGTTGTGTGGATGTCGGTGCGACCACAGTCATATGAGTCTACCGCAAAGAGATCTTGGAAATCCAAGAAAACTTGTTTCAACTTTTGCTTTTGTTCCAGAGTCACACAGGCATCAGCTAGGTTGACTCTCTCTTCCACCATCTGCCTGAAGCCTGGAAAGACTTCTGGTTTGGCTATTTCAGCGGCCTCCTCCAGCTGGGTGGAGAAGTCCCTGGTCAGAGTGCTGATTTGGACTGGAGGCTTCAGGTGGGAAAGGCAGCCCTCATGGACCTGGAAAATCACCTCATCCCTCCTGAAGTCACAAGTCACATCTTCCTTACCATAGGGGCAGGAAGTGTACACCAGGAAGTTCCCCCCATGCCGGGTAAAAATCCTGTCTGGTGTTGTATTGTCATCACTGTCACTGTCAAAACAGTCCTTGGGGATTGGTCCTAACAGTTCATTTAATAAGTCGATGGAAAAATGTCGGTCATCAACCGCCATTCCAATAATGGTGCCTGCGGCTAGAGTAATACTCTTTAAGTCGCTGTTATCCACCTCTATTAGAATGGTGTCATGTTCTATGTTGACTAATGGAGTTGGGTTGACCCCTAACCCTTGCAGTTGGAGAGAAGCATTTAGATGTATGTAAGCATCAGGGTTTTGCAAATATTGTCCTCTTTTAACTTTCACTTCCAGGGAGAGTTGTCGGGTCCTTTCTGGGATGCTGACTTCCTCTTTGATCTGAATTTCAACTGCATAAGGTAGCAATTGAGCTGACCTAAATGCTTTTTCTGGATCATCAAAGCCCATGGGATTATCCGCTAATCGGGACCAAGCTTTGAAGTTTATTAGGTCCAAACTAATGGCAAAGCGATTGAGAATGTCATTGCCTAAGTAAAAGGCGGCAGGGACGTCTCGCACGACCCAACAATTGTGGACTATGCTCTTGTTGCCAATGGAGATTTTGAGCATACACCTGCTTGGCAGGAGATGTTTGGAATTAGGTGCTTCCAGGTCCATTTCCCATTTGTCTATCAGTTTGAAGGTGGGAATGGCTGGATCTTTTGGGAGTTGGCGGAACATGGCTTCGCTGATGAAGCTCTTACCGTTGTTCACACACACTCGAGCGAGAACAGAGTCCTTCCCATCATTTAACTGAACAGGGATGAACAACTGTTCTCCAATTTGCTGAATATCAGCCAGGCTCTGAGCTGATTTCACCTCTTTCTGGACTATAGGAGTGGGAGTTTCAGATTGTGGATTGGTATAGAATTTCAGAGTGTTTACTTCCAGCGTGGAATACCACTTTAGACTGGAAGGAAGGTTGATTTTCAGAAATAGAGAGGACCCCCCATCACCAGTCTGTTGTCCTACTGCTATTACTGTCACGCGTGGAATCTGGTTGTTCTGGAAGTGAAATTCTACTTGGTCAGATTTTTGTTCAACCATGTGGCAGGTGCCGTTTAAACTAACATGGTTGACACTCTGTTTTAATTTTATTGGTCGGCTAGTCTGGGTCCAGAGGACCTTGTTTACGCAATCTATTAGGGGTGACAACCTTCTCAGGAGGTCATTCCCTAGTAAAGAAGGGGTGCCCTCTGGGGTCACGACTATGACCGGGTGCTTCAACTTATGTCGCCCAATTTTTATGTCCAAATCTGCGGTCCCCTCAACGGGAATTTCCTTCCCGTCAAAGTTCTGCAGTTGTCCAGGAAGAGAGGTGAGAGGAATTTGGTAATTCTCTCCCCTTCCTGCATTCAGTTCGTCAAAGGCCCTTCTGGACAGAAGGGTAGCTTGAGATCCAGTGTCCACCAGTGCCGAGATTGTACCCTGCCCCTGTACTTGTACCGGGGCATAATATCTTCCCTCCTTCTCCTCAAGGGGGCACAGATAATGGACATTTTTGGACAACTGGTGGGCTAATTTCCTGGTTTTGGACATCGCGAGAGAAGAATTTTGGGCAGAATTCTGTGGAGAGCCTTGGGAATCTGAAAGAAAAAGTTGGCAACTGGAGATCAGAGCCATTGTGGGTTCCCCTGGCTCCGGTTCCGGGCCGCCCCCCCTTTTTGGAGGCAGTCACCAGGATGGGTTTGAACCAGGGGATTTTCTTGCTGTTGGTTCTGGGATGAGATGGTGGGCGGCGGTAGCTCAGTCTCCACATCTCCCCAGTCTGGATTTGCATCCCTAGGGACCCATTTTTCTTTGGGAGGAGTTCCCCCCTCTCTGAAGGAGAAGATCCTTTTCCCAGGATCCTCTGAGGATCCCTCTCCCTCAAATTGGAAGACCTGTACCTCCTCCTCAAACTGAGTCTTTTTGGGTCTTTTGTTTCTCCCACCCCCCCTCTGCTCCTTAGGGGGCAGACTTTCAGGGGCAAGAGATTTCGTTTCCGGTTCCTGGGTTTCCAGGGGCTGTTTACAAGTGAGGAAGGAAGCTTCCTCCAAGGCTTTACACCCCCCTTCCCTTTGTGCCTCCTCCCTGGGAACCGGTGTGTTATCGGGGTGCTGCCCCCGTCATTGTTCTGGAGCACCAGGTCCAGAGTTGGGTGCGTTCTGCGCCGGCACGCCCATCTGAGGGTTCTGCTGAGCCCTCAGTATGTGACCCAGGTCCCGCGCCATGTTTTGAACCTGGCGCTCTAACTGGGAAACCCGCTCAGGCTGATACGGGGCCCTGTTTTCTCCCCTGGGCTGATCCCGGGAAGGGTAGCTGTCCCTCCTCTGGTAATACCCCGGGTTGGGAAGATTTGGGTACCCCTCCACCCTTGGCCTCCCCTCTCCCGGATTCAGTGGTCTGGGCTCAGGGAATTGGGGAAAGAAGGATGGATGGTTTTGGGGCTGAAAGTCGGGTGGATATCTGGGGAAAAAGTTCTGCCCAGGGTTTGGTAAATTTCTGCCCTCCTGTGGGAAGTTTGGAGGGAAGTTCCCTGGGTTAGGTGCTTGTCTGGATCCCCCCCCTTGGGCTGGAGGAGTCCACACATAACCCAGGATGGGTCGATTTCCCTTGTAACGGGGACTTACATAATCAGGAGAGCGAGGGACCCCATTTGTGGGGCTGCCTCCTTGGCTCCCTGTCTGTGACTGACCCGAGGACCTCCTGGGCCTAGCATTATTAGGTGCAGGCAGGTTTTTAGGCCCCCCCATCTCCAAATCCAAAACGGGGGTGACCTTTACCTCTGCCACCTTGGCAGCAGCAGGGGTGCTGTTGGCTTTGGGGTTTTTCTGGGCATTACTTTTGCTATCTATCGGTTTCTGCACCTCATAGATCCGGGTAGCCTGTTCAATGACCCAGTCTAAAGATCTTTTCTCGTGAAAATCCCTCACGAGCTGGGTCATGATATTTTTGGGCAAGGCATGGAAAAACGTATTTATAAATTCCCTGCTATCCGTGCGCACCCTTCTTGTGGTCTGTGCAAAAGCACGCTTTAACTCCTGCACAAATTCTTGTGGGGCCTGATCCTCCCCACATTGCAAATTGTAGGCTGCCTTGCGAGCCTCTTGAGGATTTCTGTGAACAGAAAAATGTTTCAAGATGGCCGCCTTATAGGTGGACCATCTTAAATGATTTTGGTCCTCCAGCCCCGCAAAGAAACTGGAGTATTCCGGGGAGAAGGTCCACTTTACATATTGGATACAGCTTTGGCTGTCCTTCAAATGGAAAGTCTCCATCATTTGTTCAAACAACTCTAAGTGCTCCCAAACAGAATACTTAGCGTTCTTATGGTAAGGCGTGATGACGCTCCTGATCGCCTTAATCTGCTTTAAAGGGTCCTTAAGCAAGGCCCTTTTTGTCTTATTGGCCCTTTTGGTCCGGGTAACCCTGGTCCAATCGTCCTCGGACTCAGAGGCACTGCTCCCAGAGGTTCCTGTCTGCTCTTCCAGGTTTTCCCGGATTCTGCGAGCCTGGGAATGGCTGGCAGAATGTGGGGACCTGGTCTCCTGTGTCCTGCGCAGTTCAGAGGAGTCTTCAGATTCCTCCTTGCTGCCAGGATTTGATGGGTACCCCCTCCACTGACCTAACTGGGCAGAGGTTTTCAGGATGCCCTTAATGGGCCTACTCTCCTGGGGTTCCCCATTGAACTGTACTGTACTTGGGTGCCCATACCCGGATGCCCACCCCTCCATTCCTGAGTGGTACTGGCCTATGAGCCCCATACTCTTAGCTGGATAGTAATCTGCCATCCCTGTGGCCCTGTGCTCATGTGCGCCAGGGGACATGGGGGTGGTAGAGTCCAGGGACTGGGGGAGATGAAGGCCCCTGGTGTTAGGGCTCCTGCGGTTATGGTCAGGAATCTCTCTTTCCCAGCGGACCTCATCTCTATCCGCCCCTGCTCCCTGTTGCAATGCAAGAGCCTGCATTTGTGCTTTCAGTTCCTCTGTTAAGGCCTTACTCGACTCTATCAGTCTCTCCTGCATCGCTACCTGTTGCTGGAGCCTCTCATTGTGCTGGCAGAGAGCCTCATTTTACCTCTGTGCTTCCTGGTTGGTCCTGGAGAACTGGGCCAGTCTTTGCTGCAGGAGGGTTACCTCCTGAGCTGTGTCCCTATTGGCCTGCTCCTTTCTCGCTAGAGCATCCTCCACCCTCCTGGTGTGCTCTAACAAGTTCTGGTGTTCTTTTTGGAGATCACCCAGTCCCTGGTGGGCCAGGTGATTTTCTTCCATTTTTCTTTTTAAATGGCAGACTTCCTGGCCTAAGGCGTCTCTTTCCTGACTAAGAGCCTGCATTTGTGCCGCCAGGTCGTCCCTCTGCCTTTGAAGGGCACCAGCTTTCTGGTGTTCTTCATCAAACTCTGCCTGGGTATCCAGGTCTTTCAAAATCAGCTTGTTGCTCTCTACCTTCACTCTATCTAGATGACTTTTCAGGGTGGCTACCTGCTCCGTGCATGCCCTGTTAAAGTCTAATTGTTGCTCCAGCTTTTTCTGGCTCTGCAGTAAGGAGTCCAAACTGTCTTGGTGCTCCTTCTGCAGGGCCAGAAATCTGGTATCCTGGTCAGCCTTTTCCTGTTGCAGTATATCCATATCCTCCTTTATTTTAGTGATGTACCGTCTGCTGTCATTTTCTGACTCCTGGCTCCTCTGCAGCCTCTGCTCAGAAGAGTCCAGATCAGATTGGGCCTTCTGTAATGCCATCTGTTGCCTATTTGCCAGATTTTGGCTTTCAGCACATCTATCCTGCATGTCTCCCACGTATAGGTACAGGTATGCTGCTATCCTGGCAATCTTATTGTGTTCCTCTTTGGCTTTAGGAGCCATATATAGTTCACTCAGGGCCACATGTAAGGGACCCTGATCTCTATATATGTCTGACCCTGTTTCAGTGACCTGTCGCGTGATGGCCTGCAACCAGGCATCCTGGCCCTGTTCGGTCCATTCACCTCTCACAAATAGCTTATGCAAGAGGTGCTCTCTGGCTATTTTCATGTCTACTAAGGTCGTCATTCTAGAGATTGGTCTCTGTCCTGACTTACAGAAGTTTGTATTTTATTTTTGCAGAACAGAACTTTTCTTGGAGTGTCCCTTTTGAGGAATGCTTCACAGCGTAATGCAGCGTGGTGATCCGACCGGATGTATGTATCCCGTCAGTTAGCACACTGTATTAAGCTGCACAAGTGGTAAATCTAACCCAACGTCTCGGCTCGAGCCCCCAATTTGTAAGAGGATTCAATTCAGCACTACAGCTAAGTTAACGCCTAGTCTAGAATACTGAATGAAAACCCTTATTGATATATCTTTATGTCCAGTTCATGCGTTCTGGATGACTACCCCTATATAACACCCCTCTCTTGGAATCCCCCTGACCCCACTGAGCCAAGAAGTAGTTCTGTTTTGCAAGTTTAAAAGGTTTATTTGATAATTTAAAATATATATATATATCACACTTTATAATAAATTAATAATTGAATAGCACACTCAACAACGGAGAATCTGGCACTAGCACACTTCTTATAATCACTAATGAGTTGACATGAAATGGATAAGGTAGCACACTGGTAAATAGGAACAAAAGTATAATGTGGTAGAAGATGCTTTATGTAAGCTCAGGTGGATGCAATATTCAATGAATGAAATGCAGTATAGAAATACTCAATATGATTTCAACAAAACAATGTAATCACTTTTCTCTGGCAATCCCCTCCCCCCCCTTGATGCAAGGCAAGGAAATGGAAGGAAAACACACAGTTCTCAGAAATGCAATCAAATGTGATTCAGTTCACCCCAGCAAGCTTAGACTACAGAAGTTTGAAAACACAGGCAAAATGCTTTGATATGTGCTAGCAATGGATGAGAAATATGCTGGAAATGCTTTTAATTCCCTTTCAGAGGTTCAGGGTGAGTGGTATCTAGTTAATATTAGTCCAGGCTCACACTAGCAATGAGGCAGGGATAGTTAGCAGGTTAAACGAATTTCTGGCAAATGGAAGGCAAGCAGCAGCAGTTTTTACATGTGAAGAAATTTGCAAATCGCGGTAAAATTCGCGAATGCGTGTTCCGCGATTGCGGTAAAACTATAAGGGGTAGGAATGCGGTTCTAGGTTCAAAGGAAAGCCACGATGCTAACCTTTCAGATGAAAGTTATTGCAAGTCTCTAGCACAAACGGTTGCAGAGATATGAGCGATTTTGTGAAGGTCGTTTTTCAGATTTGAAATTTTAAAGTTCAAAAAGACAAGTGCAGCTTGCAACTAGGAAATGACAAGTGACAGCTTTACAAATGACAGGTGACAGTTAGGAGGCAGTTCTACTTAGATTAAAATAGATTGAATTATATTATTTTAACTAGGAGATTGGTTCTGCACAGTTTTGCTATGTACTCACACTATATTCTTGAGTGAAATGGGCCTCATCACGGATCTGGTCAGGGTTTTAGACTCGCCTCTGGTCTCTGCACTTCACAGTGATCTGGGTCAGCTCTCTCTGGTTCTCTGGTCTGGGTCTCTAGTTCTGGATAGATTGAAGTCTCTAGTTTGGCTCTCTGGAGGTTTGATGGAGGTAAAGTATGGATTTTTCCGGCAGAGCGTCCCGCTGCAGATGGAATTGAAGGTCCCTGTCTGTCCTGACTGTCTGCTTTTATGTGTTTAGAATGTGGGTGTGTTCTAGCATCACTGACCCTACCTCTCTCTCAGCTTCTAATTGGTAAAACTTCCATTTATCATTTGATTGGGGAATGAACTGTGAGTCAGAGGGATGTCATTTTATGGCTTGCAGATAGGACACTCCTCTGTCAGATTGCACACATTCTATATTTGATAATAAAAGACATATTTCACAGTTACACAGTTGCTTGAAATTACATATACATGGTGTGGCTGAATTTAGCCATGTCTCTGTCCAAATCTGCTGTTTCTAAGAGCTTGCATTCAGAAATGGCACATAATTGACTTTTTAACTGATTTTTCACTTTCTGACATTGACCCAACTTTACATACATATGTGCAGGGAGTATGGACATTAACTGATGAAGTTTCAGATTTTTAACATGCATACATTTAGAGTAATATCCACTTTTCCGCTAAAACCCCCCTGAACACGCCACCGGGTCGAAAAACCTCTTAAACTGTGGGCAGAAAAATCACAAGAATTATGGTATCATTTATAAAATTTTCACATGTCCGCTCTATGAATGATCCATCTTTTTAAAGTTATGTTCTGGCTCCAAAGGGGTGTGGTTTCCTCTCAGCACAAGGTAGAAATACTGGTTTATCCAGTTCTGCCAAGCCAGCTTGCTCTCACAGGCAGTGCCCCTCCCCTTTCCTCAGGAGGAAGCCACTTTTTACGACCATTTACGACTCCTGCCAATAAAACCTTTGCCTGAGCCAGGACAGGGCTTTGTTCACTTTCCTGCAGAGCACAGGTAATTCAATTATCAGATAGATGGCATATCCTTAGTGTGAGCAGCAAAAGGGCAGCTAGGCCTGGGAACACAGCTGTGACTCAAGTTTCACTCCTGATGGGGGTAGTTGCCAGGCAGAATTCAGTTCCTAAAGCCAAGTTTCAGATAAAATGTCACTTTTTGTTCCCCAGTTTAAGTCAAGACATTTTTTTACATATGCAGCTAGAATGCTGATTCTAAGTTCAAAACTATGACATTTAAACAATTGCAACCTATGTGACACTCAAAAGTAGGTCACTCAGTCAATTTAAACATTTAGATTTTTTTTAGTGTCTTTCAGTCCAAATTTACTTAAACTGCTGAAATCCACAGCGCAGCCAGTCTTGTTATAAACCTTCAAGTCACTTCAGAATATAACTTTACATTGGATCCACCTCTCAGTAAGTCTTTCTTTGGCCTGTTTTGGGTTCATTTATTCAGTTTTGCAAAAAGTAAAATCTGGTGTTGTTTTAAAATGCCGGCTTTTGGATAGTGGTGAGTACTGGTACTGCACCCATTTTTGGGATTTAAGAAAATGAATTCCCAACAATTCTAGGTTGCATTTGGCAATCAGCATTGCCATTCCCAATGGTTTCAGACTACTGTGCGGGTAGTCCAATGGTGATTTTAAAGCGCTTTGAAGCTAACCGGCGCTACTGTTTTTCCTTTGGCAACCCATTTCCCTCATGGCAACCCGGCCTTTCATTCTCGCACTGGTGGGTGGCAAGTGAGGCAACCATTTTGGTGTGCGCACAAACTGCGCAGCTTTCCTGGATTTCGGCGCACATGTGGGTTTTCCGCCATCTTGAATTTTCTAAGCCCACAGCACCAAATGTTGTGGCATGATAGCTTAAACGTGGGTCAGGACACCCAACACCGCCCATCTGGTGCCTTCCTGCTTGCCGCTCTTTTTCACCACTTAGCAAGCCCTGCTCACCTGGTGCCTTCCTGCTTGCCGCTCTGTTTCCCTACTTAAGGAGCCCTCCAGTCTCTTTTCCTTTGCAGATGGGGAGCAGGTGCAAGTGGATCTAGGTCACTTGGCCTAAGCACCGCCCACCTGGTGCCTTCCTGCATGCCACTCTTTTTCACCACTTAGCAAGCCCCGCCCACCTTTTGCCTTCCTGCTTGCCGCTCCCTTTCACCACTTAGCAAGCCCCGGCCACCTGACGCCTTCCTGCCTGCCGCTCTTTTTCACCACTTAGCAAGCCCCACCCACCTGGTGCTTTCCTGCTTGCCGCTCTGTTTCCCTACTTAAGGAGCCCTCCGGCCTCTTTTCCTTTGCAGATAGGGAGCAGGTGCAAGTGGATCTAGGTCACTTGGCCTAAGCTCCGCCCACCTGGTGCCTTCCTGCATGCCACTCTTTTTCACCACTTAGCAAGCCCCGCCCACCTTTTGCCTTCCTGCTTGCCGCTCCCTTTCACCACTTAGCAAGCCCCGGCCACCTGATGCCTTCCTGCCTGCCGCTCTTTTTCACCACTTAGCAAGCCCCACCCACCTGGTGCCTTCCTGGTTGCCGCTCTGTTTCCCTACTTAAGGAGCCCTCCGGCCTCTTTTCCTTTGCAGATAGGGAGCAGGTGCAAGTGGATCTAGGTCACGTGGCCTAAGCCTGCGCCCACCTTCTTAGCCCTGCCTCTCCTTCCTGCTCGTAACTGTTAGATCAAGGGCGTGTGTTGCTCCAGTGTCTGCAGTGAAGGGCAGATGAAGAAAAGGGCAATTTCTGTTTGGAGCTGTTCGGACCAGGAGGACCCAGGGCCCGACCCCCTCCTCCGACAGCAGATAAGCATGCACCAACATGTGTTACCCCCTCTGTCCCCACAGGTCATCGCGACCCCCTCTGGTCCCCCTGTGATGTTCCCTTATGCCCCCTTCTCGCACACAGGTGTTGCCTGTTTTGCTTGATTCTTCTACACTGCTCCCCCACTCCTCCAGCCTACTTCTGCAGGAGTTTGTCCTGATACAATCTGGTTTCACCATCACCGTCTTGTGGACAATGCTGGATTTGACTTTTATGGACTTCATTCATTCACAGTGCGTCACTCTTTCTCAACTCTCATGCTGGACTTCCTTTGCATCTTTACTCATGGTGCCCCTGAATCATGCTGTTCCCATCTTCATCTTGTATCCTGGCTTGCAACATTATGTGTTACTTCTGACTTCTGCAATTGTATTCGCTCTCCACTCTTGCTTCTCCACTCTTTTTGATGGCTTACTCTCTGTTCTCTCCTCCTTTCCTTTCTCCCTTTTCCTATCTCCTCCCCTTACTTTCTTCTATGCACTTACTCTATCAGAATTGTCCCTGGACCTAATATGACAGCAACCTTGTCTGTTTCCTCCACCCTCCCATTACTGTTTTTTTCCTCCCTCTACTGCCACCCGCACTATCTAAAATGTCTTCAGGCCTAGCATGATAGTCGCTTGTTTTGTTCCTCCCCTCCCTTTCTGCACCCCTCTCCCTCACCTTTTGTTTTTCTCCGGCTCTACCAGAAATGTCATCAGGCTTAGTATGGTAGTCGCCTGTCTGTTTACATTTCCTTCCCACTCTCCCCCTCCCTTCCTTTTCCATGTCTTAGCTCTTGCACTAGATAGTTAATTTCACATCCTTACTGTTCATAGCCTGTAAGAATGTCATTGTATTTTCCCTTGTTCCCTCCCTTGCCTTGAAGCGCTTTGAAACACATTGTGTATAGGCGCTTTATAAATAAACTATCATATCATATCATATCATATCATATCATCCCAGGCATCTCTCTCAAATTCCTTTGCCTCAATCCACTGGCTCTCCTTTTCTGTGTGTATTCAGTTGTGCTTTATTTGTATTGTTTTACATGTATTCATTGTGTGTGTCTCCCTTACCCTTACAAATTCTCCTTGTTTTGGTTTACACTACTTTTCACCCTCTGCACCCTTCCTCTCTACTTTCATTAGCCATTCCTTGATCTCCCTGGGCCCAGTCCATTCATTCTGTTTACATCTTTGCTCCTAAACTTTAGAATGCTCTATGTTTCCCTATTGTCTGTCACGGAATCACTCTTAAAATCATTAAATCAGTTACTATAACACCCCTCCCAAAAAAACAGGGCTGGATCCCAAAGATCCAGGGATTTTTTCTGACCAATCACAAACTGCAACTTCCTGCTCAAAGTGCTAGATAAAATCGCAACAGCACAACTACAAAAGCATGTGGAAGCAAACCACTCTCTGCACGATCAACAATCCGGTTACCGTTGCACACACAGCACTGAGACGGCTATGTTAGATCTACAGATGCACATGCTTAGCCTGTTGGATAGGGGCAAGATGGAGCTATTAGTTCTCTTGGATTTAAGTGCAGCTTTTGACTTGGTAGACCACCAATTTCTGCAATTAGAGAAAGTGGCAGCATTTTCCAAACCCTCCATAGATCTTTGTAGCTCCCTCACTATGTTCGGTCGCACCCACTATTGCAGTAAAATATTAACACCTACACACTGAAAGAAATCACAAGCAACTCACCTTGGATCATTTATGATGGATGGGCTCCCTTAGATACTCTTTGCCCCTGAAACCAAAAGCTATCTTTGGAACTGCATGGTGCATCACTGTATGCAATGCTATTGTGCCAAAGGTCACACAGTATTGCTTTCTAATATGATACTGCTTTGGGTGAGGTTGTTGACTTTTGGCTCGCCGGCCCACTGGGTGTCAAAAAGTTACTGCTTCAGCCCCACATTCAAAAAGCTTCAACACACCAGATATAGACAAACGCAGGGAAGGAGAAGCCAGCCTTTCTGCGCTGCGGGAGTCCATTCATCGTTCCAGCAGCCCCTCCAACTATCA